>NC_044563.1:104707099-105920099 GCF_007565055.1 Rhinopithecus roxellana
AGCAGTGGCGGGGCTGAGCCAGGCCCAGGAGCTGTAGGCCAGAGCAGGACAAGGGCTGACAGAGCTGAGGACACATGGACTAAAAAGAGCTAATTAGTGCTCTGTAACACCCACTCTGGTGTTTCAGGGTCACGGGCACCCCTGCCTGGTCGTCACCGCCTTCCCCTTGTCTGGACACGAGAGTCCACCATGGGAGTGACTTGCAACATGTCTGGTCCAGCCGCAAGCACCGCACAGACCTTTCTCTGTGAATGCACTTAGAACGGAGGACTAGACCCCACACTCACTTGCTCATATATCCCCTCCCACCCGGGGCTGAGCATGCAGTTGCAGTGGCCCCAGGACCCACGCTGGAGTCCACGCTGGACAAAGGTGTCACTGGCTGGGGGTCTCTGGCTGATAAGTGACATAAAAATCCTACATCATTTTAAAAGTGTATCTCCAGTACGTTGTACTCTCTTTGCTATGAACTAATCCTAAGACTCCATTTCTGACCTGTAAAATTTTTTCACAGTGTTGTTTCTTAGTTGCCCCAAATTACAGTAAGTCCCACTTTTTTTTTTTTTTGAGTCAGGATGTCTTCTACTTCCCTAGTTGTCAGAGAAATGAAAATTAAAAATTCAGATAACATTATCTACACTACTGATTTGTGTAAATTTTCAAAATGACTTCATGTAGCATTTGGAAGGTTTGGGTAGTTGATACACTCAAAATGTTTCTAATGGGAGTATACATTGGAAAAATTCTTTGAGGGTAATTCAGCAAAATGCACTGGGTTCCTTAAAAGGTTTCATAATTTTTGTCTCAGCAAGTCTGCTTTTAGTGATTCATTCTAAAGAAATACATTTTTAAAAAAGAAGAGAATTCTCCACAAGGATGTATATTGAAGAATTGTTAATATATTGAAAAATTGGAAATGATGTAAAAGAAGATTTATTAATCGTTATAAAACCATACCATGTAATAGTAATATTTTTTACATGTTAGGAAAAAATAAAAGAAGTAAAGTATAGAATTATAATGTAATATCAGTTTTGAACTTACCATTTTTCTTATACAAATCAAGTTATATGCAAACAATTGAATTTATAGAAGTTACCTCTAAAAAGGAGAATTATGGGTAATGAAAAATTCTTCCTTTTTAGTTTTCTGCTTTTCCTAGGCATTCTACAAGGAACATGTTTTCTATAGCCTCCTCTAACCTACGAAAAATGGGATGTTGTTACATAAAAGTGGTTAAGACCCAATGAAAGGACAAACCAAAAGGAAAATTTTGTATCAAATTATTTTGTGTAGCTTTAATTGCTGATGACCCAGTTAAGGTGTAGAAGACGTAAGTTTTCATGAAATGGACTCTCGCGTCAATGGGTTCTAGAATTGAAGAGGCTGTCTCACTGTGAGGGGCACACACAATGGAGTCACTTTGCCAAACACTACAGGACTGACTAATGTCCTAGTCCAAATTAGTTACTATTGTGCCAGCTGTTATTTTACTGCAAGTATTAAATTGTGTATCTTTACCATCAAAGTAGTGTATGTTCTTAAAGGCCATAGGTCCCAAAACAAGAAACTTTTCAACAAGGCAACTGACTAAAAAACACTTTTATCAGAACTTTAAGTAAAAATTGTGCACAAAAATAAATTAGAAAACGTTTGGAAAGACTTCCAAAACTATGACTTCTGTTCAATAACCTTTAATTTTTTTGTTTTTTTGTTATTTGATATCTACTAATAACTGACACCATAATGAATTCGGTTAGTTATAGAACACATTTAATATGTCACTTAATTGAATTTCCAACATAGTAGGACATCTATTATTCTGAGGGAGAAAAAAGTCCAAATTCACTGAGGTTGATATATGCATCAGGATATTCTTGAAAGAATAATTCAGAATTCCTTTTTCAAGCCTGACTTCAAAGCACCACTGTTAGATAAAGCAAGGAAGAATGTAATTAAAACCAATGAATTTCAAACAAAAGCAAAATTGTTTAAGTATATTCATCATCCAGTTGGAATTGTATTATTAAATTCATTTCTTCCTAGTTTCAATGAACATCAATTTGTTAGTGTAGAGTACATCTTACGGTGAGAGGCTGGTGGGAACGAGATTACGCCATTGCAGAGCTCTATTACTTCTGAAAGCTTAAAATAACGTGGACAATGAAAAGCACAGCTTACGATTAAAACCACAAATGCTAATATGTTTGTAAATTTGTCCCCAGCGACAAAGATCACAAGGTATGTGGCATTTACTATTTTATGTACTGGAACATACCATGTGTACATATTGGCTTACTATAATTGTATTTTATTTTGTTTTGTTTTTACCATTTCTCATAACTTTATTCCTAAAATTATTAACCAACTGTAGTGAAGACAATAATATTTTTAAAAGCTTTTGTTTCTCTCTGAATGTGTATTTCACAATTTTATTTTTTAAAATAAATTTTATTGTATATACTTAACATATACAACATCTTATAAGATATATGCACATACACACATATATATACATATATATGTATACACGTATATATATAGCCAAATGGTTATTATAGTGAAACAAATTCATGTATCCATCATCTCACAGTTACTCATATCCCTCCATGGCAACAACAGTCATAATCTACTTATTTAACAAACATCCTGAATACAATACATTATTATTAAGTATTGTTCACACACTGGGCATTAGATCTTTATACTTATTAATCCTACACCTGCTACTTTGCATCCTTTGATCTACATTTCCCTGTCTCTCACCTACTCCCACAGCCCTGGCAACTACTGTTTTATTATCTCTTTTATTTTATTTTTAAAATTTCCATATATAAGTCAGATCATGCAGTATCATACATTATTTTTTTCTTTTTGTGTCTGGCTTATTTCATTTAGTATAATGTATTTTAGGTCCATCCATGTTGTGGCAAATGGCAGGAACTCCTTTTTTAAGGCTACATACTATTCCATTATATATCTGTACCACAGTTTTCGTATCTCTTTTTGTTGACAGACACTTATATGTTTTAAAGCTGCAATGAACATGTGAGTGTAGCTCTATTTATGTGGTGGTATTTTTATTTCTCTTGGGTATATATCCAGAAAAGGGACTGCTGAGCCATATGGCAACTCTATTTTTTTAGGAACCACCATCCTGTTTTTGATAATAGCTACAGCAATCTATTTTTCCATCAGCAGTATACAAGGGTTATCTTTTCTTAATAGCCTTGCCAACATTTGTAATCTCTTGTCTTTTTGATAATAGCTATCCTAACAAGTGTGAGGTAATATTTCATAGTGGTTTTGATTTTCATTTCCCTTTAAATAAATTTTTTGGAGGACGGAGTTACTGAAAAATTATTATGGTCTTTCAGTTATGTCATGTTTCCTTGCTTTTTTATGTTTCTTGTGCCCCTGTGTTGATGTCTGCATAACTGGTGGAAGTCGCATCTTCCAAATTTTATATTGTGGCTTCCCTAGGGAAAGACTTTCGCCTGCAGATGGGCCTTAGGGTATTGACTGGGCAGGGTGAGGTGGGTTCCAAAGGATGCAATGGCATCGTCTCTGTGAAGCTTTTTCAGCTGTGATCAATGTTAGCAATGAATGTGGGTTCCTCAATGGCCTAGGTTGTGGAGTTTGTGATGGTAGGGGCAGAAGCCTGTGCTGTTAAGAATCCTCAGTGACAATGACAACTGGGGTCCTTTTGTTCTTGTTTTCCCCACACTGGAGAGTTTTAGCTGAGAGGGTCCTTCTTGGCATTGGGCGTTACATGGCCCACAAGCAGCTGCAGTAGCACTGGGTTCCTGGTTGCAGGTACTCAGAGTAGCTGTGAAGCCTGAGTGCTGGGATCAGGATCTATACCTACTTTTGAATCTGGGACTTGAGGTGCAGGTTTACTCTTCAAGGCATGGGTAGATGTAGGTTGCCCACGGAGCTAAATTCTGTGATACTAAAGGACACCTCAAGAGCTTGGGCCCAGGAGGTTTGGTTGTAGTAGGACTCTAACCCTGGGGGCAGGGCACAGCATTAGCCTGACTTCTGAGAGGGAGGAGTGCTCTTTAGGTTTGGGCCCTGAGGAACAAGGCACAACTGTAATTTGGAAGCCAAAGCCAATAGGGCATAGCAGCAACTCACGCCCTGAGGGATGAAGTAACACACAGTGGTCATTGCGGACCCTGGGATAATGCTAGGCTTCTGTGAAGCTTGGTGCAGCAGTAGCAAAAACTCAGAAATGGTGGAGCACTGCTGTGGCTTGGACTGTGGAGGCCAGGGAACAGCACAGCAATGAATCCACTCTCTAGAAAGGCAAGGTGCCTTAGCACCTCAGCCTCTGGGGGCCTAGTCTAGTTCCAGGGCAGCAGGGTGCCACCTTTTTTGGCCTGGAGGACAAAGTATCTCAGCTTGAAGTATCCCAGCTCAATGAATGCTCTGTATCCCTGGGATGCAGGGTGCCATGTCAGCTCAGCCATGGCAGGCGTGGCTGCTCAGCTTGTCCAAGACACCAACCCCCCGGGTGGTGGCAAACTGCTTCAGCTCAGGTACCGGGAGGCAGACCGCATTAGGCAGTCTTGGTAAAGATTCCCTGGGAGTCAGAGCATTGTTTCAACTCAGGCAGCTGGGAGGGTGACTGCTCTGAGTTGCACCAATTTTCCAGTAACTAGGTACCACTTCAGCTCAGGCTATAGAGCGTTGTGACTCTAGGCAGCTAAGGCAATGATTCCCTTTAAGGTGGGGTGCTGCTTCAGCTCTGGTGCTAGAATGTATGACTGCTCTGGGTAGCCAAGGCACTATTTCTCCAGAAAGCAGGGTGCCACTATTGTTCAGGGCCTGAAGGGCAGGGCGCAGCAGAGACTAGGAGGGGTGGATGGAGCAGCTTCGCTGCAGCTTGGCCCTAGGAGATACAGTGTAGTGGCAACTCAGCTAGGGGATAGCTGACCTCTAGGAGGGTGTGGTGCAGCAGGACAAAGCCCTGAGGATGAAAAGTGTTCAGTGGCTTCTCATCCCTGGAGCAAGACACACTCCAGCAGTGGCTCTGGTTCCAACATGGTGTAGTATAGGCAGCGCCGGCCATGGAGGACTGGACAGAGCATTAGCTTCTTCTCTGGGGGAAGCACAGCCGCGTGAGCCTCAGGCAGCTGCCTCAGTTGGGCTTAGTGCCTACGAGGATGGCCAGAGTCCCCATTGGCAACGATTGTAGGTGACTGCAGTGTTGAAGGAGGTTGTTGGGGTCCTCTTGCTTACTTTCTCCCCACAGGGAAAAGTCCATCCTGGGTCTGAGCTGATACCAATTGGGAAATTGGGTGTTAGAGGTCATGTGTATCTTTCTGTATTTTGTGTGGCCAACCTGGATTTCTGTGCGCTACAGTGTTTCTGCTATTCCTTTGATGTACTCTGGAGCTCCCCTTTAGGTATTTTCATCAAACGGTAGCTATTTATTTATTGCGTTGGCTGCCTTTGTGTGGGGAATGAGCACTAGGGGCTTCTAGTCAGCCATCTTGCTGACATCATTCCTCCATAATTGTATTTTAAAATTAACGCTATGAAGAGCAGTTTCTTTTAGCCAGAGGGAATACAAAAAAAATCAGTTGGTAGTTATAATAAGTGGCAAGCAGCAGGTTGCACAAATCATCATTTCGAAAAATGAATGCTCTTCTTAGACCACTTTTAATCTCTTGGTCAACAAGTCAAAAATATATTTTAACTTTTGGGGAAAGCCTGCATCCTACAATATCAAGATACAACAGCACAGTAGATAAGTCTTCGTACTGAGGGCATGCCAACAAATGTGCATTGTGTATGCAAGATGCGTTTTGTTTTTCTCATCTGGGTTTTAAAATAAAGCTGTTTCACTCTTTTCTCAAGTATAGGACATTCTTTTTAAACCAAAGGAGAAAAAAGCTTTCCTTTTTTATTTGAATGTGAAAGAAATGACATATTCCACTTAAAAGAAAGCCAAGGCACGTTCAATGTCAAGAACTGTCCTTGTGGAACAAACAGTAGGGAAGACTGAGTGACCACTGGAATTACAAAACAAAACCACAACAAAAACAAATAAGCAAATATTAAAATAACAGCAACTAGTAGTTTTACTCTTATTAGGAAATCGATAGTCAGAAAAAAATCACCAAAAAAGACATGTTTCGTTGTTATTGTTGTTGTCATCAGACATGTATTCTTCAGCAATTCATGCATTGATGTGTTGTTAAAAAATGTGCAACATATTCTATAGCATGATACATATTGGAGTTTGTGATACTTTAGTTATTAGCTAGATATATGATTGACAAATTCCATAGAAAAGACTAGTGCCCAAACGCACCATCAAGTGGTGATGAGGGGTGGGAAAGAGAGTAACATTCAACATCTCAATTATTTTTAGAGCTAACGTTCTATTAAAAAATCACTCATAACCTGATTCTTGACATTGCTATTCTTTATCACATAATATTTTGGTAGGTCTTTTCTTAGACTACATTAATTTTGCAGAGCAAAGCAGAAAAGTTAAAATACAATTTGCTATTTGTTGATCATAAATGCATAAGTATAGAATGTTAGAAGGACCCTCAGGTACATGCTGGAATCTATTACTTGCCAGGAAAGAAAAATGAAGTCCAGGAAAACAGTTAATTTGCACCAATTCATGCAGTGTGGTAAGCAGAATGTTGGCTCCTCAAAGACGTCTACCTCCTTATCCCTGGAAAAATCTTGTCAAAATTCCCTGTATGGGAAAAGAGCTTTGAAGATGTGATCAAATAAAGGATCAGCAGGTGCAGAAATGATTCTTGGTTACCTCTGTGGGAACCAGGTAACATGTGTTGTTATAAGAAAGAGGTAAGAGGGTCCAATCTGGAGAGTAAGAGCTGTGATTAGAGAAACACATTTTAGAAGCTTTAAAGTGAAAAAAAAAAAAAAAAAGTCACCTCCCTCCAGTCTAGGGATTAGAACCTTACTGACCCATTCTAAATTTCTGATACTGAGATAACAAATTTGCATTGCTTTAACACACTAAATAGTTTATGGGAACTACTTCTACAGTCGTATGAAACTAATACAACCAACTATGAAGTTTTGTAAGCAATGACAAGGTTTTTATTTGTATATATAAACAACCCAACATAAAACAATACCATTTAATATAATGACGTGTAAAATTGTCTCCCCTTTAAAACCTGTAATAGCTTGATGTCTTTAGTAAGATGTTAGCTCCACAGTTCTCAGTTACATGACCTTTTAAAAATAAACTTGATCTACCCAACCCTAGTCATACTACAAATGACTGCAGGCCACCTCTCTGGTTTTTAGAGAAAACAACATATACTTAAGTGAAATAATATATATTAGCTCAAACCATAAGAAATGGTCCATTTTCTAGCATTTTTGACATATAGAAATGGCAATTTTATATGGTTCTATACCATGAATGCTTGGGGTAGACTCTATAATGTGTTGCCTACCTGCCCCCTGAGTGAGGGATTTGTTGCCCTGGTTCCTGGGAGTGCTGTAAGCACTTGACTGTTAGCTCCTAGTATAAAGTCACACAGCACCTGGATCTAATGACTGACTAATGCAGAACTATAAAGTCTTGGCCATCTTGTCCTAGTTGGGAGCAATTCTAAATGGTCATTCTAGCTCCGAAGATTCCCCTGAGTTTAGCAGATGCTGCTGTGAGAACTACATCATGGTTTAACTCCTGTCCCTGCCTAGAGTTGCTTCCTTTTCTACAGGGTTATTCTAAGGGCACACCTGAGTAAACATCACACATTATTACCTCTCAGAGAGCCCAACCTGTAGCTATGCAAAACAATGTTTAATCTTACACCATATAACATTTCATTAAAAAAAATACACAAAAGCCTAGTATTGTGTGTGGGCTTATATCATGATGCCATGGCAGAGCTGGGGAATCACCATCAGGGGTCAAACTTCTTTGGGCAGTGTTGTTCCAACAGATCTATGACATATTGATTATGGAACTGTCAATTGACTGATATATAAGAATGTACATGAGAGCATTCATTTTGTTTTATGGAGTAGTAATAAAAACAATGAAGGTTGTCTAATCTTGCCACCTTTTTTCTCTTTGTGCTTCAGTTTCCTGTCTGTACAATGTGGACAATAATTGTGAATGCTACTTTACCTGCTGTAGTCATCCGAGGGGTTTTCCTGCCCACTGCATAGGCAAAATCAATTCTCTCAGATCATCACATTGCAGTAAAGAAAGACTTTAAATGCTGCAAGGTTAGCCATGTGAAGGAGTAGAGTTATTGCTTAAATCGATCTCCCTGAAGGCTTGGAGGTTAGGGGTTTTCAAGAATAGTTTGGTGAGTAGGGGACTAGGGAATGGATGCTGAATGTTGGTCAGGGATGAAATCACAGGAGTGTGTAAAATGGTCCTCAGGCACTGAGTCTGCCTCTGGGTGAGGGGCACAGGATAGGTTGAGTCATGAGTCTACATGTGGTCGATTGGTTGCCAGAATGCAAAAATCTAAATAATATTTCAAAAGATCAGTCTTAGATTGTACAATAGTAATGTTATCCATGCAAGTAATTGGTGAAGTTTTAAATCTTGTGGAACAATGGCTTGTTATAATTTAGCTATGCCTACATCTTAGCAGAATTCGGGTCCCTGTCATAATCCTAACCTTGTGTCCTTACATCAGTTGTATAAAGGCAGTTTAGTTTCGGGAAGGAATAGTACTATCCTTGCTTTAAGGTTAAACTATGAAATAAATTTCTCCCCAAATTAGCTTGGCCTACACCCAGGAAAGACTAATGACAGCTTGGAGAATAGAACAAGATGGAGTCAACTGTGTCAGATTTCTCTTACTGTCATAATTTTGCAAAGGCGACTGCACCACTAATTGTGTAAGCATTAAGTGAGTTAGTACACGTAAGCTCTTTAAATGGTTCCTGGTGCTTAGTAACCACTAAACAAATGTCAGGTATTAGCTATTGTTTTCTAGTACAATGTTCAAAGAATTTTTTTTATACAGCAGTTCTTGTCTGTGAGGGATATGTTTCAAGACCTTCAGTGGATGCCTGGAACCTCAAAGAGTACTGTACCCCATAGATATATGAATACCTATGATAAGGCTTATTTTTTTCTCTACATACATACCTATGATAATGTTTAATTTAATTAAGAATAAGCTAATCTGGCACAGCATGTCACCATTAATCAGACATGTTTCCTCTTCATGTCTTCCATCTACAATTTTAATGCCTTTTCCATCTTAAGTGCTTACACACTGGCCATAACTTTTGCAGTTTGAGATGTGACAGCAAAACCAGCACTAATTTCCTTTCTCTTCTCGCCATTTTGCAGATAGTAGATTCCTTCTTACTGCAGCTCTTAGCAACTTCAGCATACAATTATTTTTCTTTTATTAACAAGTGGAGAACTTTTACCTTTTCACATAAAGGAAGAACTTCAAGGCTTCTTTTTGGCATATCAGAAGAGTGAGCCAGCATCACTACTTTTGCACTTTCGAGCCATTATTAAGTTAAATAGAAGTTACTTGAACTCAAGCACTGCAATACAGAAACCATTAATCTGATAACGGAGACCACTGCTAAGTGACTAACATCCAGAAGAGCATGTACAGTATGGATACCCTAGACAAAGAAATAATTTGCTGCCTGAGAGAGACAGAGTGGGATCGCATCAGATTTTATCATGCTGCACATAATGATATGCAATTTAAAATGTATGACTTGTTTATTTCTAGAATTTCTACTTAATGTTTTTGAACCATGTCTGTGGATAATGAAACAGTAGAAAGTAAAACCATGAAAAAGGGGAAACTATTTTATTGTTGATTTCTTTCCACTGACTTTTTTTCATCTACAAATATTCCCAGTCTCCTAAATAAACAATCAAACAGGCAAGCAGAATAATAATGTCATCTTCTGTCTCTTCTTTCCCTTTTTAGTTACCCCACTTTCTCCTTTTCATCATTTAACAAAACGTTAGTCTCCAGTAACTGCTTTACTTCCTTGTGCTCTGTTTGGCCCACAGATTAAAACAATACAGATTCCAACTGTAGCAGGATGATACATTTATTTCTACTATAGCCCAGATAGACAGAATAGTCAATTTCATGTATATATATACACGCACACAAACAACGAAATGGATCTGTGCCCCAAGTTTAATCATTTGGCCAACAGGGAAAACAACACCTATAATTACAGAATCCAACTATATAGACAACTCTGTTTAAAGCTTTGTCGCACTTAATCATTTAAATACTTCATTTATGATGCCTTCAGTCTTGGTGATACAAATAATAGTCTCACTCAAAGCCACCCATTCCCGTTCCTAGTTAGAGGGATTCTCCATGAATGGAAGGAAGAGTTTATATTTTCTCTCAATAGCAGGATGCTTGGCATGAGTGCCTTTTTCTTACTCCTGTGATCTTGCAGCTTGACTTCCTGTCCACCTGTGTTACTTATTCTATCTGCATTTGTGGCTGAGTTAAATGGTCAGGTAATCTTTTTTGGTTTGATGGCCCCTCCCTAGCTGACTTTTCCTAGCTTTGCAAGACTCCAAGCTCTTGAGTGGCTCCAGGCCTGCAGCTGCTGGCAAAGTTCTGCATCTAGCTGGCTGGTCTGACAGTCCGCTCTTAAGCCACAGAAGCTAACCACTCTATTCCCAATTCCTTGTTCTTAAGCTTTCATCTCCACTTATTGCCTGACCATATTTAACTAGCAGGTATGCTTATCAAAAACTGCTCCGTACCCTCCAAACAGACGCTCAGAGAGCAGAAATCTGTAGTTAAGTTTTGATATCTTTGCCTTTGCATTCTTTTTCTGTTTCTCTTAATTGGGATGAAACTAAAAAGGGGGTGATTTTTCGGTTTTTATCCCTCATAGCATGTACTCTTTCTTCTTTAATTCAGCTAAGACATAGTTTTTCTTCTCAAGCCATGGGAAAATCTCAACCAGCTAAACCCTCTAAGATCACTTTTTTAATATGCTAATTTGACATGATCTCAGCTAATTAATGAGATAAGTCTTTCAGGATCTTATAGGTCAAGTATTTCTCTTGAACTGAGTTAAATGTCTTTAAGGCTCTACAATTTTTATTTTGTATGTGTAATGGCAGGGGATGGTGGCAATAACTGATAAATTGAATCTAATTTAAATTGAGACTTAAAACTGAATTAGTTTAATGTTATATTGTTATAGACAAATTGAAATGTCCTTAGTTGTTCAAATGTCCACTTATATTGCATATTCTGTTTTCTTAGCCAATGACACACCTATTTCCATATATATATATATATATATTTTTTTTTTTTTTTTTTTTTTTTTTTTTTTTTTTTTTTTTTGGTGAGACAGAGTCTTGCTCTGTGGCCCAGGCTGGAATTCAATGGTGCGATCTTGGCTCACTGCAAGCTCGGCCTCCCAGGTTCATGCCATTCTCCTGCCTCAGCCTCCCCAGTAGCTGGGACTACAGGCACCTGCCACCACGCCCAGGTAATTTTTGTATTTTTAGTAAAGGCGGGGTTTCACCTTGTTAGCCAGGATGGTCTCGATTTCCTGACCTTGTGATCCGCCCGCCTCGGCCTCCCAAAGTGCTGGGATGACAGGTGTGAGCTACCATGCCCGGCCTCCTATTTCCATTCTTTAACTGAAAAAATTTATTCAGCTCATCAAATTAAAAATCAGTTGCCACCTATTTTGTGAGGTTTCTTTGGATCCCCTTGGATTTCCTTAGCATTTTGTGTATACCTCTATAAATGACTTATTGCATCAATCTCTTCTGTTTGATTTACTCCTTGGGGAAAGGGTTATTCTTATTTTTTTGTTGTTGTTGTTTGAATTGCTTCTCCTGTTAATATCAAGAAGGGTTCCTGGCACAGCATAGACATTCAATAAGTATATGCTTGACAGGTTTTGTAAATTAAACTTCTCTATGATATTATAATTGGGTTGAATATATAATCAATTATCATTGATACAAAATAACCATGCAAAGTGCGAAATAAGAAACATCTATTTAATGTAACAGTGTAAGAAAGATCACAAGGCAGTACATAATGATTTGTAGTCAAGTGAGTAATACAAACAAAGTTTGGAGGAAGGAGAGATTATTAGAATGTAGAATGGTTTCCAAAATTATGGTTTTTGAATCATTATGGGAAGATTGAATCAAATGGGAAGATGAGGAAAATTTGAACTTGAAACACCTGTGGTTAGTTCAAACTTATCTAGTTTCTACTGATTAAATCATATACAGGTCTTTCTCAGCATTTCTATGTCTTTTCTTAAAATATACTATAACTGAGAATTTACTTCTGTCATACTGCAAAGATGTCCAATATTATAGCAATTTGATGGGTTAATCCATATTTACAATAATACAGATGACTATGGAGAATAATATAGAGTCTATGAAGTTTGTAAATTTTATTTATCTAATAATAAATTCAGAATGCCATGTATCAATTCTTCTAGTTAAAATATACCTATTACACATGTACTATGTTAAATGTACTTGCTGGTCTGGGAGACAACTAAGATGGCTGATGATCTCTCAAGAACTTATAGTCTAGTAGAGGGAGACAGACATGTAAACAATGCAGTAAAATATTCTATGTATCATTAATAGAAATACACACACAGAATTATTGAGCACAATGGAAGTACTTCACACAAAAATAGTTTGTTTAGAGTGTATTTAGACTAAGCCTTGAACAGTGAATACATGTTTACCAGCTGGATTAATATGGTAGAAAGGACACTGTGGGAAAGAAAAAAAGGTGTAAAAATGTCAAAAAGCTTGGCTTTTCCAGAAATTTGATGTGGTTGCATCATAGGGGCCACTGGCATGTGGGTATGTGACACAGGGACCGAAGAGGGCATTTCAGGAAGAACAGATCTTTTTTCAGTCTCTTTCTTTGTTGGGAAAATTCCTTTTTTTGCTAATTTTTTTTTGCTTTCATCGTTTTTTTTTTTTTTTTTTTTTTTTTAGACCGAATCTCACTCTGTTGCCCAGGCTGGAGTGCAGTGGCACAATCTTGGCTCACTGCAACCTCTGTCTTCTGGGTTCACACCATTCTCCTGCTTCAGCCTCCCAAGTAGCTGGGATTACAGGTATATGCCACCACGCCTGGCTAATTTTTTGTATTTTTAGTAGAGATGGGGTTTCACCATGTTAGCCAGATGGTTTCGATCTCCTGACCTCCTGATCTGCCCACCTTGGCCTCCCAAAATACTGAGATTATAGGCGTGAGCCACCGTGCCCGGCCTGCTTTCATTGTATTTTTCAGGACACGTTTCTTAGCTAGAAGTTCTGTCTCTTTTAAAATTTTAGGTACTCCTCTGAACCTCACATAAATTGTTATCGTCCATGAGATATACTTCTGAGTTTTATACCCTATTTAGATGTTAATATTCCACAATTCTTACTTGTGTAGCATCATGTTTCTATACCTCTATACATAATTCATAACACGTTAAAACTATTTTTAAATCTTATCACCTGTCACACTACTTCTTCCTTTATCTTCTCGGCTCATTTCCTTTCTTCTGAACTTATGCTCAGTGCCTACTCTAGGCCAGATTCTATTTTAAGTGCTTTATTTTATTAATTCTGATAATTCTTACAATGACCTTATCATATAAATGCAATTACTTTATTGATTTTATGTAAAGGGGGAGAAAAATGCATAACATCATATAGTTAGCTAATGACAAATCTGGGATTCAAACTCAGGCAACGTAGCTCTAGAAAGTGTCTTCCTGGCTACTACTCTTGGAAATTAATTATCAAGCTTCCAACACTATGTCTATTCACCTATTCCATCTGAGCCTATAAAATCCATCTTCCCTTCACTACTGTTTCTTCTTTACTACTACTTTATTGCTTATCTCTTTTGCTTCTATTGAGAAACATGCCCCTGTGATATTCCAACACCTATTTCCTTCTCAAGAATATCACTCCATTGATTTTTTTTCTCTCTCTCTCTGTTTTACATCATCACTTTTCTCTTTTTATGCACTCTTTCTGATGATCATGCAAATATGTTCAGCAGTGATTCTCTCATATCTGTATAACCCCTTGAATTTATTTACCTCATCACATCAACCCCATTTATCTCCTGTATTTAAAGTAAAACACAAAAGGCATTGCCATTGCCTTTTGGCTAAGAGCAAGTATAAAAGCCTTGCTTATTTGCATTGTCTCAAATTTCTCTCTTCTCATTCTTCTGTGAAGCCTCTCCAGTCGGGTTTTAACCTCCACTCTCCAATCAAACCGCTATTTTCAAAGGTCTCCAGTGATGTTCATGAGGCTAAATGGTCAGTTCTCATGCTTCTTCCTGCTTGGCCTGTCAGCAACATTAGACTTAGTTGATCCCTTTAGTATTCACTACACTTCTAAGGCAATGCATTTCCCAGATTTTCTCTTTAATGGTTTCTCCTCACTTTTTTTTTTTAAGTTTATCATCATCTCCAATATCTCTATAAGACTCAACCTTTAAACTTTTTCTCTTTTTTAAAACATCAAAATTGATTTCTTTGGCAATTTTGTCTAGTCGAATACTTTTATATGCCATCAATACACTTACAAACCCACATTTATATCCCAAGCACAGACCTGTTCCTTGAATTCCAGTGCGTATATACATCTGCATACTTAACTGTCCGCTTTGATATATAATATGCATCTTACATTTAACATGTTTGATCTTTCCTCAATTTCCACTAAAATCTGCTTCTCCTATCTTTTTTTCTGTCTCATTCTTACAATTATCCATACAACATATCTGGGACTTAATTGTTGCTGACTCATCTTTTCCTCACATATCCTATATTTTATGAATCAGCAAATATTTTAAGTTCTATCTTTAAAATATATTTGACTCCACACCCTTTCATAGCATTCACCACAACAATCATGGTTTAATCTTTATCGTCTCTCATGTGGATTGTTTTTCGATTTCCTAGAGCAACTGGAGTGCATCCTCTACTATCTGCCAGATGACCTGCTTCTACTCAAAACACTCCATTGTTTTTGCATCTGATTCAGAGTGAACTCGAGTAGATGACCTAGGAGGTTGTACAAAATCTGCCACCACTGTAATTATCCCTCTGACTCATTCTCTGACCACACTCATATTGTTTAGTTTATTTCGAAATGCTCTGTGCTACTTCTCCTTGTTTCTCAGGGCTTCTGCAGTTGTAGGTCTTTCTACTTGGCAAAATTACCCCTCAGGTGCCTTCAGCACTTACTCTTCCAACTCTTTCAGGTAATCTTCTATCGTCACCTGATTTTACATTTAAATTTGCAGCAAACCTTTCTCCTTTCTGGATCACACTACACACCCTTTCTGTCTTAGTGAACTCTATTAATTTATAGCCATACAACTTACTATGTATTTTTACTTATTTACGTATTTTCTATTTCTGTTTAAAATATAGAACTTAGGAGGGAAAGTTTTATCTGTTTCATTCACGTATGTATCCCTAGTATCTTGGACATAAAATAAATATTTTTGGGTAAATAAAAAATGAATATACAGGAATACAGTAGAAATCAGTCTTAACTGTTTACTAGTCATATTAAGAAAAGAAAGATCAAGAAATATGTCTACAACTTTTTGGTTTATATTTTTCTTACATCAAGTATCTGTAGACTATAACAATATAAATTCTTGAAAACCAATTAATATCAAGATGTGAACTTTATAAATGCCTGCTTGTTTTCACATTTTCTCTACCTATACTTGTTTAGGGTTGGCAAACTTTAGTAATTCTTATAGATTACTGTTCCAGATCTGGTAAGAAATCAGTGTTTCTATTACATTGAGATTTATTAGTTCTTGCCTCTGTAGCTTATGAGCAGAATGATTCTCTGCAACTAAGTGTTCACCTTTATCAATTAGAGGTAATTGAAACACTTCTCAGTATTATTGTGAAAGTTATATAAGTTAACATATTTACATCTTTAGCCTCTCCCCCAGCACACACGCACACACACACACACACACGCACGCAGTCTCACACATACATGTTTTTGTTTTTTTTTTGTAAATGTTGAAATGTCATATTATAGTGGTAAAGGTTTTGGAATCTGCACAATTTAGGTTTTCATCTTAAGGCTGTTACATACTAACTGAATATTTTATGAGTCATATTCTCCTTCCATGCCATATTCATGTTCCTTATCTATAAAATGGGCATCAAAATGATCACATCAAATATAAATTATGAAAAAAAGCTTAACATTATAAAAGGTGCATATTAGGTATTCAATAAGTATTATTGCATTTCTCACCCTCTCTCCCTTTCTCCCTTTCAAAATTAGTTTTACCTCTTCCTCATTCCCAAACATAAATTTTTGGAAACTTTTGTTGAGATTACACAGGATACTGGCAATAGTTTCCAATAAGTACTAATTTCTAGTCCCAAAATATGTGTTTTTATGTAGTATTTTTGCCTATTGTTAACAATATTCTTCTTCAATAATAATCCTTTTTTCTCTTTTTAAAATTATACTTGAAGTTCTAGGGTACATGTGCATAATGTGCAGGTTTGTTACATATGTATACATGTGCCATGCTGACCCGCTGCACCCATCAACCCATCATTTACATTAGGTATTCCTCCAGGTGCTATCTCTCCTCCCGTCCCCCACCCCATGACAGGCCCTGGTGTGTGATGTTCCCCACCCTGTGTCCAAGTGTTCTCATTGTTCAGTTCCCACCTATGAGTGAGAACATGCGGTGTTTGGTTTTCTGTCCTTGTGATAGTTTGCTCAGAATGATGGTTTCCAGCTTCATCCATGTCCCCACAAAGGACATGAACTCATTCTTTTTTATGGCTTCATGGTATTCCATGGTGTATATGTGCCACATTTTCTTAATCCAGTCTATCATTGATGGACATTTGGGTTGGTTCCAAGTCATTGCTATTGTGAATAATGCCACAATAAACATACGTGTACATATGTCTTTATAGTAGCATGATTTATAATCCTTTGGGTATATATCCATAATGGGATTGCTGGAGTCAAATGTTATTTCTAGTTTTAGATCCTTGAGGAATCGCTACCCTGTCTTCCACAATGGTTGAACTAGTTTACACTCCCACCAACAGTGTAAAAGTGTTCCTATTTCTCCACATCCTCTCCAGCATCTGTTGTTTCTCTGATGACCAGTAATAATGAGCATTTTCTTATGTGTCTGTTGGCTGCATAAATGTCTTCTTTTGAGAAGTGTCTGTTCATATCCTTTGCCCCCTTTTTGATGGGGTTGTTTATTTTTTTCTTGTAAATTGGTTTAAGTTCCTTGTAGATTCTGGATATTAGCCCTTTGTCAGATGGGTAGATTGCAAAAATTTTCTCCTGTATGTTGCCTGTTCACTCTGATGGTAATTTCTTTTGCTGTGCAGAGCTCTTTAGTTTAATTAGATCCCATTTGTCTATTCTGGCTTTTGTTGCCATTGCTTTTGGTGTTTTAGTCATGAAGTGCTTGCCCATGCCTATGTCCTGAATGGTATTGCCTAGGTTTTCTTCTAGGGTTTTCATGGTTTTAGGTCTAACATTTAAGTCTTTATCCATCTTGAATTAGTTTTTGTATGAGGTATAAGGAAGGGATCCAGTTTCAGCTTTCTACATATGGCTAGCCAGTTTTCCCAGCACCATTTATTAAATAGGGAATCCTTTCCCCATTTCATGTTTTGTCAGATTTGTCAATGATCAGATAGTTTTAGATGTGTGTTGTTATTTCTAAGGCCTCTGTTCTGTTCCATTTGTCTATATCTCTGTTTTGGTACCACTACCAGGCTGTTTTGGTTACTGTAGCCTTGTAGGATAGTTTGAAGTCAGGTAGCGTGATGCCTCCAGCTTTGTTCTTTTTGCTTAGGATTGACTTGGCAACGTGGGCTCTTTTTTGTACCATATGAACTTTAAAGTGTTTTTTTTCCCAATTCTGTGAAGGAGGTCATTGGTAGCTTGATGGGGATGGCATTGAATCTATAAATTACCTTGAGCAGTATGGCCATTTTCACATACTTCCTATCCGTGAGCATAGAATGTTCTTCCATTTGTTTGTGTCCTCTTTTATTTCGTTGAGCAGTGGTTTGTAGTTCTCCTTGAAGAAATCCTTCACATACCTTGTAATTTTGATTCCTGAATATTTTGTTCTCTTTGTAGCAATTGTGAATGGAATTTCACTCATGATTTCACTGTTTGTCTGTTATTGGTATATATGAATGCTTATGATTTTTGCACATTGATTTTGTATCCTGAGACTTTGCTGAAGTTGCTTCAGTAATAATAATCTTAATGATGAAATTTAGGTAGACTGCCTCACTGACCCAGGATTAATGGGTTTTCACACATATTGAAGAGATTCTCAATATCTGTCACTGAATCAGCAACATATCAGGGGTGACTAAGAAATATTGGAACCTACCAAAAGAATTATCACACAGCTCTTTTATTAAAGAGGCACAGGAGACTTGAGAGCATATGCTCAAATCATAAAATACTATATGAGACACTGTGCTGGATAAAGACAAGAGTATGGGCTTGTCATAAAAGACAAGTGCTGGATTTGCAAGAGTATGGGCTCTCTAATAAAAAGTTAAAAAAAATCCTGGATTTATACACTTTTTAACTGTATGACCCTGGGTCATGCACTTAGTTATTTTCCTTCTTAGTCTCAACTTACAAAATCAAACTACGATTTTTTCAGAATTGTTGTATAGATCAAATGAATTAATCACTAAGATTGTGATTGGTTAAACTCTAAAGGGTTAAATGGGTGTTAATAAAATAACATTATTAGGTAAGATTTTATGTATGCATGTATGTACATATATATTTGTGCATGTGTGTTTGTGTATTTTATCCAATTATAAGTAATTGAAAATTATTTGAGTGCTGCTCTACTGGTGAAACCAGGGAATAGATGAGCTTATGAATAAGTGTGAAAGAGTACACAGAGGTAGTGACTTTTCCTTTCTGTTTATAATTTCAATTGTTAAGGGCCTTCTAAGTACCCATATACAGGAGCACATCCATAGTCTCATTTTAATTTAACCCATTTGATGTAGCTATTGAAACACATTTTCTGTGTATGGTGGTATTTTTAGAAGATCTTTCCAACAGATAGTCTCCATTTGATTTAGAAAGTATTGACTTGCATTTTGGAGAGTAACGCTTGATCATCAGTTGTCTCTTACTATTATTTATAGGTAATGCTTGCTGCCTAACATTAGGATTTGTAATCCTGCAGGTATAATTAATTAATTAGGACTAGATAACATATCTTGTATTATTTCAAGCTAATTTACATATTGCAGAGAGTCAGTATTTATTATTGAGGTGAGGACAGGGTAAATGGCATAGAGTGTTAATTTGCTCATATAACAGATCTTTACTGCCTACTATATTTTTGACACTCTTATTGAGCTTTTACTTATGTTTTATAATTTATGTATGTATTTATAATGATTGATTAAGGTTTTTGACAATGCTAGTTTTCCTGCTTATGCTCCAATAAATACATGTCTACATATATATCGAAATCATAGAGCTTTGTCTTTTGTAATGACATAAAACTCATTTAGTCCAAGCTTCCAATCAGTGCATGAATTCTTCTACCACTTGATAAGGTTTTTCTGTTTGTGAATAAACATTTCTTCTGGTGAGATAATTCAGTATTCAAATTGTTGATATTAAGTAGAAACATTATAACTTGGAAAATAAAAGCTAAGTGCTTTTGTTTTTTGTTTTGTTCTTTTTTGGATAAATCTGATAGAGTCTAGTATTTTTTAATGCTAGTAAAATTTACATTTCCTTAAAATATACATATTTTAAAAATCACACAGTGATTTCAAGTTATCACCATGGCAACTATTTGCATCACCATACCATTTCTTTCCAAGATCTATTTCTGTATCATTAAATCCTTGATAATACTTTATTATTTGGTATCTGTTAAAGCCACACAAATGTTAGTGTCTAATTTACTTAACAAATTATGTATGATGAAAGATAAAATGTCTAAAACAACAAACAACACTATTAATTACCATATGAAGCGGGAAACCACTCTATTTGTCAGTAGCATTATGTCTTCAAAATAATGCCGCCACATAATTATGTGTGAACATATGTACTTCATTATTGGGATATGTATCGCTTTTCAAATTTATTCATTATAGTGAAGCAAAAACCAGAAACTGGGAGTAGTAAAATTACATTTATTAGAGATGCTTTTATTCTATTAAAACAAAGCAAAGAAAATGGAAACAGAAAAAAAAAATACTGTCTAACACTAGGTAAGAGAATAAAAAATGTTGCTGTGGCAACCGCATGCCATTTGTTCTATTTTCCTCATTAGAATACTGAAGGTGATTACACAGAGAGGAAAATACCCCTTCGATTTAAGACAATAATTTGATGGGCATACGTATTTCTATTTTTCCCTTGAGTACTTATGAAACATTATTTTTGTTGGATAAGTAAGTACCAACAGTCCTTGGAGATTTACAAAGACTTAAAGGAGATGTGAGGATTCCTCAGACCCGAGATCATGGTGGTTGATTTTCACTTTTTTTTTTTCCCAGTCTGGATACAAAGAGAGGTATAAATAATGAAAGGTTTGCAGGAGAGAGCAATAAAGTGCTGTTTGTTTCCATGGCCTCTAGGGTCTTATATGTTTCATGTTCCATAACTTAGGTGGAGTCATGTCCTTTCTCTCTCTCTATATGACATATATCATATATGTCATATATATCATATATGTCATATATATCATATATGTCATATATATCATATATGTCATATATATATGATACTTGGTCACTGACATATACCTGAACAATGGCATAATAGATGCACTATGTAATTGAATGACTCGAATGCTGAACATGATGCAGTTTCACCTTAAATTCACATATCCCAGTACCTATATATACCTACTGAGCATGCAAAAGTTGACTCAGTCAGTGGAAACAGAAACTTGCCATATGGTTACTATGTCTCAGACTTTCTGAGCCACTTCTCTCTGTTCCTCTAATAGTTACTGTGTCTTGATAGCTTCATTACCTAATGCTATGGCCTGATGCAGTAGAAATGCATATCAGCTTGGATAAGCCTATAATTCTAATTTACTCTAGATGTTGTCTTCAATTTTAAAAACACTAGTATAATTTAATACAGGGATTTTTGGGAGCTGTCAAATTTCTGGATCTTGAAATAAAATGTTCGACTCTATTTTCCATTTGATTCAACTAATGTTTCAATAAATTCACCTTTCCAAATCACTGCTTCATTTAGGTTCTTGAAAGCATTAGCTTTCATATGTGAAACTTACTTAAAAATCAATAAGATTAATTTAGACATGCAAGTGTGTTCTTTATATATTTGATGTGCTTTTATACTATTTGTAGTAGCTGGAAACAAAATTTATCCCTGTAGATTTTCACATTTTGAGGCAAAATTCAATTGTTTAAACATGTTTAGGGTTACACATTGTTATAAAAGTAGTGCAGGGATAAAAGAGTGTTTACCTTTGAGACTGTAATGATATTTCCAATACTATGTAAGTACTAAATAGCCTTATGTGGGCATGAATTTCCCACTAGAACAAAACTATTTTTCTCTCTGATGTAGTATGTAATAGTATGTCAGTTAAAATGCAGTGACTTTTCATGGGAGTTGCTAAAACATGTTCAGTTTACACTGGGCTAACTGCTGAAGTCATCTTTGTCTCAGTCCAGTGGTTAATAAAATTACAATGTTAAGCAGTATTAAAGGAAATAAGTCTGAAAATACAACTTTTAAATGGAGCTTTACCACTGCCTCTACCTTCATGCCTGACTGGAGATCATCAAAGCTCATCTTGTATTTCTTGAGCTTTCCTTTTTTTGCCTTGTTCTACCTTTGAAGGATTTTTAATTCCTTAGTCCCAGGAGTTATTGCATAAGTTCATCATTTCCCTTTTTCCCTGGGCCGCTTGAATTTGTGAAGCAATGCATTTTCATACTAAGTACTAAGAACCCATAGGAAACTAGTAAATAATTTCCTGTGAGTTTATGTGCATTCGTGGATTAAGGAAGTAGTTATAATACTTAACTTTTTTTTACTGGTAGTAAGCAGGAACAAAGCCAGCTATAAAAGTTATTGCATATTTTTACCTGCCTCTCATCCTTTCTTCATAAGGAATCTTAAAACATCAATAATATGTAAGCTGAACAAATCTATCAATAGAAAGATATACATATGTGACAGATAGTCGGATAGCTAGATGTGCACATAGATTTGAATATATTGATATAAACCAAAGTTCAGAAAGGAGTTAGTTCTATTTTTCCATTTTATCAGCCCCCAACTTTGTACAAGATGACAACGTGTACTTTTCTTGAAAAAGCAGTGACATTTATTGTTTAGTTAATAATCCAAAATGAAGAACAATAATGTAATATTTTTAAATTACTCATCATGGGATTCAAAACATGATTATAATAATAATATGCTTATTTTTAAAAGGAGAGACAAGCTATTAAAGGAAATAAAGGAGTAAGCTCTGATGTCTAATCAAACCTATATTTCTGTCTAACTTGTAATACTTTCTAGCTGTATAATTTTAGATATGTTATTTCTATATAATAATAATTTATTCCACATTTTTCTCATTTGTGATGTGGAGATATTAACAGGAACATTGTCAGAAGTCTTTTGTTGGCAATAAATGGGTAAATTTACATTAGCACTAGGAATGCCTGGCGTAAGTGTTAAAAATTGCCAATATCAGCATATCTACATCATGCCATCATCACTACCACAGTCTTCATCATCATCATCATCATCATCATCATCATCATCATCATTATCATCATCACCTTACCATTATAATTTTCAGTTCTATTACAATTGTAACTTTGACCAAACAATTAGCTTTGAAAGTCTGTGTAGGATAGTAATTAAGTGAGGACTTTGAAGTCAGGTTCTCTGCTTTTAAATCACCCCTCTGTCATAGAGAAGCTGCACAATCTTACCTTTTTTCCTTAATCTTCCAAATCTCGGCACTTTTGGTTGTGAAATGAATCTAACCATAAACCCATTTTATAGAATTGTGGTGGACTTTTTTTCCTTTTTATGACTGAGTAGTATTCCATCGTAAATAAATACTACAATTTCTTTATCAATTCAATTGATGGCATTTCGACTGGTTCCATATTTTTGCAATTGCAAAAAAGGACGAGAGGATGGTGAGGGGTTAAAGACTACAAATTAGGTTCAGTGTGTATTGCTCGGGTGATGGGTACACTAATATCTCACAAATCACCATTAAAGTACTTATTCATGTTACCAAATACCACCTCTTCCTCTAAAACCTATGGACATAAAAAATTAAAAAAATAAAATTTTAAAATCATAGTAGAAATTAACTGATAAAAACTATTCTGAGTTTCCTGGCACACAGTAGAAACTTTTAAGTGTTAGTTTTCATCATCACTCTTATTACTGTTACTAATATTATTGCATGGAATATTATTTTGTGCTATTCTTCCTTTCTGCATTCCGCAGAGAAGGTAGGATATTTTCTGCTAATTGTCTGAAAGAAAATACCAAAGAAAGTCGTTTATTAAAGTTTTAGCTTTAATTGCATGTTTAAAATAGACTTTATTGAAGTATAATTTACATACAATATCATGTTCTTTTTTAAGTGTGTAGTTCAGTTAGTTTTGACAAATGTGTATTTTCTTGGAACTATCACCAGCAGCTTTTGGGTTTTTGAGTTGACTTTAAAAACTAATGAATATGGCAATAGTTTTAAGGGAGAAGAAGTAACTTGTAATGTGAGAATTTGAATGATTGGGTTTCATATTTCTAAATCCTGCAGGATTCAGTATGTTATACTTATGCCCATAATAACAGATATCAAAGAGTGGCTAGGTGACTCGTGTTAGATAAAATGTAAGGCTAAAAAGAGTCAGAGAAAATGGACCATGTGCCCTGCCTTCCAGCTGAGGTGGGGTGAGAGATAGAGAAAGAGATGGAAGAAACTCTAAATAGGTTTGGAAACTGTAAGAGACCACCTGAGAGAACCCAAGCGAATGGCTAGTCTCACACTCATGGAGTGCCTACATGCACAGCACGGTTTAGGAGCAGGAGAAGATGCATGGCTGAGTTAGATATCTAAGCAACGGGTCTGTGAAACACTTAGTGTTCTCAGAACTTCAGGGCAGTGCAAGAGTACTGTGCTAACCTGAATGCTCAAGAAAAACACCACAGATCTGAAAGAGTATCAGGCCTGAGAGGCCTGTGGTTAAGTATGTAGAAGCAGACCAAAGATTAAATTCCAAGTGAAATTTAAATTGTCTCAATTATTTATGTAGATGAACAAAATATTGATTAAAGAGAAAATGCTTTATCTCAGTATATTTCAGCTTGAGTAAATGGCAATGACTAATGACCATATAACTACTTCTCTACCCAATGCCTTAGCAATCAAATGGCCCAAGTGGCTCCAGACAAAAATACAGGGTAAGAGGAGGGGAAATTCTCAAACCATTGAGTTCCTGAATTGGCCATGCTTAAAATATCAAATCCTGCTGGAACTGGGGCTTAAAACAGAATGAATGTTTTATTATAGGGGGAAATAATGTTATTTGTATGTCTGGTTTGTAGCATGAAACATATACTAGCATATTATTTATCAATATAAACGAACTTTTGAAAAGGATGAGGTGGGAGCAACCATTTATCTCCTTCTCTGGGAAGGTTTCATATATCCTAAAGTCTTGAAAGGAAACTGGAGTGAAAATGGAGTGCTTTGCTTTTTGATTACACAGTACCATGTTTTTATACCCATCATCTAGTTATTGATATGTTGATAACATACCTAAAATTACGTTCCTTTAGTTGAGCATTGCTGATTGCACTTTATGTACTCATCACATGACAAGCTTTAATTTGCTGACCACTATTAACCCTCAATTTCTTTCCTTGTTCCTTTTCATTTTTTTCTTTCTTTTCCAGTTCACATAATTTTCTATTAAGCCACAATTGGTGATGAAAGAATTTTAAGCAAAGGCATAGAATCATTGTTCCAGAATGTCTCCCTTGAATATCAGTGCTTTAGAAATAAATGCTTAAACATAAAAGTAAATTATAACAGAAAAGCATCACTTAGAATAGTAAAATCTCAAGAATACATATTGAAAGACAAAATAAAAATAGGTGAACAGTAACAAAAAACCTTTATTCAGTGAGTAAAGTAGACAGTATAAGCCTTCTACTATTCAGTAAATAATAATAGCCTCTTTATTACGTATCAAAAATATTCCTAGAAGTTGTTTTTTAAAAATTTGCTTTTATCTCATACTGCTCAGTCCAGCATTAGCCTTTTAGTTTTTCAATCTTGGGAATAACTTTCTGATTATGTGTGAAAATTTTGGTCACTGGTTACATATCTCCTTTTCCCAATTATAGGACTTACTTCTTTTCAGAATTGTATAAAACCATGTTTTAATTTCTTATTCTACTTGCTGTTTTATCTCTTTTATATGCATTTATCTATATGTCTATTTACATTTTATGTGTATATTCTGAGAGAATTCTTCAGTTTGATTTTGTAAAACAAGAACTTATGGCCTCTGTAGCAATTACTCAATTGCATCACATAAGCAGCCATAGATGATATGTAAACAAATATGAATGCTGTGTTCCAACAAAACTTTATTTACAAAACAAGAGATAAGCAGGGTTTGGCTTATGTGCTATAGTTTGCCATCATATACTGTAGAGGACTGTTCTATCTTTGTGCGAAGTAGTTTGCAGTTTTCAAAAGATTTGAGTGTTTTATAAATCATTTTAATATCAAATTGGAAAAAATCCAGCCATGCAAATAATTACATTGCAAATAGACTAAATATTTCACTCAGATTATCAGAGTAAATATAAAAACATAAATAAAAGCAAAATTTTGCAAGATCTTTTCTACAAGAGAAATACTTCAGATTTAAAGATGTAAATAGATTGAACCTAAAATAATGAAAGAGATATACTATACAAATTGTAACTAGAAGAAAGTAGAAGTAGTTGTATTAATATTAGAATAATTAGGTTTTAATGCAAGAAATGTTATAGAAACAGAGAGATAGTTTATAATAATAAAGAGTTCAGTATATTGGGAACATAAAACAATTCTTGTGCATTCTACATGTTTTCCACCCATCAACATTCTACTTCAAATTTGGCTCCTCCCCTTTTTCTGTGTCTCTTCCCTTCCTTCATCCCTTCTTTATCTTTCCAGCCATCTTCTCCCTCCCTCCGCATCTCACATTCCCTGTGGTGGAGTAATAAAAGAGAAAGAAACTCCACTAGATAGTCTTATGAAAAGCAGCTAGTTTTAGAGTAAATATTTTTCTGACTTATGCTGTAAAGATTTTTTTTGCAGTAAACGTTATATTTCCAGAATAATTTAATAATTTCATGGAATTAAAAGAAGAAATAAATAAATCAGTAATTACAGACAGATATTTAAATACCCCTTTCTTAGTAATTATAGAACAACTAAACACTCAGTAAGGATATAGAAGACTTGTACAATGCTATCAATCAAAGAGTCCTAACGTAACTAGAATATTCCATCCACAACAGCAAAATGTGTTTTTTTTCAATATAAAAAAGTCATAAAACAAATGGTTATACATGTAAATAGATCCAAATAAAATAAAATGTTCTTTAAAATCGATGAAGTTAAATTACAGAAAGAGAAAGAAATATGGAAATTCTGGGGGATGCAAAACATGAACAACACATTGTTTAATAACTCATGAGTTAGAGAAAAAAATTACAAAAATGTGGAAATTATTTTCAACTGATTAAAAACAAAAACACAACATCTCTAAATTCATGGGATGCAAAAGTAATGATTAGTAGACATTTACAGCTTTAAACACAAAATTAGAAAGACAGAACTAAAATTAATAATTTGAACTTTTACCAAAGGGAGCAACAAAACAGAAGAGTCAATCAAATCCAATAAACTTAGAAATAAATAAGTAATAAATATTGGATAGCAAATCAACAGAAAATTGACAAAGAAAATCAATGAAATGAAAAGTTACTTTTAAAAAAAATCCACAAATGATTAAACTGGATAATTTTAATTAGAAAATAAAACATAAATAGAAAATATGATTAAAACAAATGTATTAACAGTAAAACAAAATTACTTACTGTAGCATCAAAAGAAACAAATACCTAGGAATTGGTCTATCAAAAGATGTACAAGATCTCTATGTTAAAATCTATGGAATATTGAGGAAAATATTCAAAGAGAAATAGGCATACCATATTCATAAATAAAAGTTTCAACTTTTTACTATGCAAACTATCCATGAATTGATCTCTAGTTTAAATGTAATGTTAATAAAAATCTCAGCAAGTTTTGAATATTGTTAATGTAATTCTAAATTTTATATAAAAGCAAATTTAATAGAATAGCCAAGACAGTTTTGAAGAAGGAAACAAAATTGGACATCTTACACTACCATGAGTCAATAATTACTACAAAGATATATTAATTAAGATAGTACAGTTATGATGCTGTAAAAGACAAAAAAACTAATTGGAATAGAACCCAGAAACAGATTCACATATACATGGTCACCTGGTTTACAATAAATATACTTCTGAAATTCAATTAAGAAAGATTAAGTGGTACTGGTTCAAACTGGATATCCATACAGAAAAAAGAAAACCTTGGTACCTAACTTACAACTATTTAAGTATTAATTATGGAAGCATCAGAGACCTAAATAGAAAATATAAAGCAATAAAATTATACAAGAAAACAAAGAAAAATATCTTTATGAGATCAGCATAAGCAAAACATTTACAAACTGGTAACAAAACACTAACAAAAATAAAAAATTATAAATAAGACTTCATTACAAGTGAAAACTTATGTTTTTTAAAAAATCAACACTGTAAACATGAAAAAGCATGTCACAGTAAAGAAGTAGTATTTATTATTACATATATTCAACAAAGGATTTGTTTTCAGAATACATAAGAAACCCTTACAAGTCAATAAGAAACTGACATTTAACCTAATAAAAACATGACAAAAGTTGAACAGATGTAGCACAAGAAAAGTTGCGTAATAATCATATGAAAAGTTCTCTAACATATTTAATCATTAGAAGATATAAAGTAAAACCATAATGAGATAATACTGTATACCCATCAACCATGACTAAAATTAAGAGAACTGAGAATATCTAATAGTGGCAAATATATGGAGTAAATTCATGCACTGCTGCACTGAATGTGAATTTCTATGGCCACTTTGGAAAACTGCCCGTATCTCCTCAAGCTAAGTGTATACCCATGAATCAGGATTCCACTTGGATATGTATGCAGCAAATACTAGTATTCGTATTCACTGAAAGACCTAAACAAAACAAGCTAAAATGTATCTAATTCATAATAGTTGGTTAATGGACATAACCTTGTTATTATCTGAATGTGTCCCTTCAGAATTTATGTTGAAACCTAATCCCTATTGTGGGGTTATTAAGAGTCAGGGCCTCTTGTGAAATAATTAAGTCATAAGGGGGCTTTCCCTTCATGAATGGAATTAGTGCTTTTATAAAAGATGTTGAAGGGAAAACCCTTGCCCCCTTCTATCATGTGAGGATACAGCATTCTGCCCTTCCACCATGTGAACACACAGCATCAAGATACCACCTTTGAAGCAGAGCCCTTACCAGAAACTAAATCTGCTAGGATCTTGATCTTGGACTTCCCAGACAGCTTTCCAGATCTGTAAGCAGTTAATTTCTGCTGTTAATAAATGTCCAAGTCTAGGGTATTTTGACATAGCAGCTTGAATAAACTAAGACAAATTCTAATGTTTATTAATGTTAAAATGTGTAAATAAAAATTGTAGTATATTTACACAACAGAATAATAATACATAGAATTTTAAAAGAACAAATTTCTGGGACATGTAAGTTATGCATGAATCTTAGAGACAAAATGTTGAGCAAAAGATGCCAGACATGAAAAGATACATATTACATGACTATGTATATTGAGTTCAATAAAGGCAAAACCAATCTACCTGCATGGAAGTCAAATGTGTGACTAATTTTGAGGAAATATTTGAATGTGTAAGAGTTAGATAGCAATCTTGTGTGATATGGAAAATCTGATGTGCAGTTACATGGGTAGATATGTATGTAAAAATTAGTTTAGTTGTTCTATTACAACTAAACTAAACTCTTACAACTAAACTCTGTGCAATTTATTATTATTATACTTAGCTAAATGGAAATATTTGAAAAGAAAATATTTGTGAGGTACATCTATACTTGCTCTTATTGGAAGAAACCCAAAGATAATACACTGCAGAATTTAAAATTTTCTATGTGGAAATTTGATGCATCAACAAAAAGATACTATGTGCATAAAAACACACATATGTGTAATTACACAATTTGTGTGTGTGAATGAATGCATTTTACATACCATTATATGTTTTTTCTTGAAAAACAAACAAAAACTTTCATTTATTGGTGACTATTATAGACACAGAAGTTGGGGATGGGGAAGAGGAGAGAATGCATTTGTCTTTTATCTTCTTAGATTTTTCTGAATGTATTTTTTTAGTAGTCTGAATGTATTCTTTATATTTAAATTTGAAAAATAACCAAGGAACCTGAGAAGTTCCGTTTTTGTTTTTGTCTTTGAGACGGACTCTCGTTCTGTCGCCCAGGCTGGAGTGCAGTGGCGTGATCTTAGCTCACCGCAAGCTCCACCTCCTGAGTTCACGCCGTTCTTCTGCCTCAGCCTCCCAGGTAGCTGGGACTACAGGCGCCCACCACCATGCCTGGCTAATTTTTTGTATTTTTAGTAGAGAAGGGGTTTCACCGTGTTAGCCAGGATGGTCTCGATCTCCTGACCTTTGTGATCTATCGCCTAGGCCTCCAAAAGTGCTGGGATTACAGGCATGAGCCACTGTGCCCGGCCGGAAGTTCCGTTTTAGGCCATTTTAATTTTTTAATATTTTCTCTATTTTAAATAACTAATAAAAATGACAACATGTAATGTATATTTCTATTTAAAATTATGTTATAGTAACAGACACAAAATAATTCTCACGTAAAAGATAGGTACACACTGTTTTAAGCACAAGTTATATCCATGAAACACTAGTAAAATGTATTTATAAGCATATTTATGAAAAAAACTAAATGCAGAATTTTCAAAACAATTTACATTGAAACATGTGATAATAATGAATGACATAGTTTTTCAGATTTGTTATTTAAAATTTGTGTGAGTCATAACATTGTTTTGCTTCCATTGACTTGGATGTTTATAATGATATTCATGGTGTGATTATGGTGAGGGTTCAATGTTTTAAATCTTATTTAGGGAGAAAAATTATGTAAAGACATGATGTAAGATTTTTTTTCAGAAGAAAAAATTTAAAACAATTTTTCTGTCTGTCAATAGAAGATTAATTTTTTGCCAAATTAAATTATGGGATAGCCACACCTGAAATTTCAAGCAAAAATTCAAAAGAATGAGATAGTTTTATAATGATTTTCATTGGCAGATCTGTACAATATGCTTCTAAGTAAAGCAGACAACCTTCCCAATTTTTATTTAAAAATAATTAACATAAAATAACATGTATGTGTGTGGGTGTGCATGTGTGGGTGTCTGCTGGGTTTTTTTCCGGTGTGTGTGTGTGTGTGTGTGCACGTGTGCATTTAAATGTTTATGTGAATGTATATAAAAAGATCTAGAAAGAAACATTAACTGTAAGTAATAACTACCATTGGAGAGGGTAATAGGATTGGCAGGGGACTTGTGTGGAAGAAAAAATAGGCTTTAACTCTTAAATCTATGAACTTGCCTCCTGTCTGAATTATCTCACAATAAACAAAGCATAATGCAGTACATTTCATGTGAAAAAAGTGAACAAAATTAAATTCTGCAGATGGTATATGATTCCCTGAATCACAAATGCAAAGAAATTAAGAATCTGCCTATATTGAAATAAAACCTCGAACTGACAATGTCTTATCAGTAACATAACTGTCAAGATAGTCACCCACACAGCCACTTTAAAATCCATTTTGAAAACACATTGTGATGTTCTGTTTTTAAAAATAAATATATGATCTTCCCCAGTTTTAAAGAAATGAACCAGTGGCCTCAAATCAGAGATGTAGTCAGTGTTTTCCCAGAGTGCTAATTTATCTTTAAAGGCTATCCTTCTTGTATCCAACATAGATCATTCGTACTGAGTATTTTGATGTTTACTAACTGTGCATGGTTGAAATAGGGATTTTCTGTGAAGTGGCTTGAGAGTAAAATGTGAAATAGTGAAGTGATAAGAATGGCCCTAAATCTAATAACCATCTCCTTGTGCTGGCTGAAAACAGAGGACTTGAGCTTTCTAACAAGAGCACCCACTCTGCAAAAATAGTCCTTTTAGTCAGTGCAAAACTTAATAGCTCCTCTCTTAAATGAACTGACTTTCATTCTCTGAAATACGTCTCAATAAAGCAACAGCAGTCAAATGGTTGTTTCTGAGACATTTAACTGAACTGCAGCATGGAACCTCACAATGAAAAATTAAATAGAATGTATGAGATCTCCCCTCCAAAAAGGTAGGGTCCAATGAAAGAAAGTTGTATAAAGGAAGAAGAAAATCCTTGATATTTATATCAGTTTAGTTTGCTTCTCCTCTAAAGTATTTATTGAAGGTCAATGATAAGTCTAACGCTGCTTTTGCACATAGCAGGTATTTGAAATATGTTATTTCTTGTCTCATTTAATTTATTTCTCTAGCCCTACAGGATATACAATAATTATAAGACTTAGTAATTAATTCACAGCCCTGCATCCAATTCTCATGTAAAGATTAACACTTCAGTAAAAGTACCCCTTTATACGTGGTCTGTAAACCTGACTTCTATTTATTCTTCCTGCATCTCTTCTACCATGTTTTCCTTTCACTTACTTCTAGTCATCCTGGCCTCCTTTCTATTCCTAGAACTTAAGTGCATTCCTCTCAGAATACTTACCATTGTCTTTCCTACCTGTCTGACCTACTCATCCACTGAATTATACATATCTTTTTCCAGTCGTTCCCAAAGTTGCTGATATGGTTTGGCTGTGTCCTCACCCAAATCTCATCTTGATTTGTAACTCCCACAATTCCCACATGTCATGGGAGGAACCCAGTGGGAAGTGATTGAATTATGGGGGTGGGTCTTTCCTGTACTGTTCTCATGTTAGTGAATGAGTCTTACAAGATCTGATGGTTTTAAAAAACAGGAGTTTGCCTGAACAAGCTCTCTTTGCCTCCCGCCCTCCATGTAAGACATGACTTGTTCCTCATTGCCTTTCACCATGATTATGAGGCCTCCCCAGTCATGTGGAACTGTAAGTCCATTAAACCTCTTTTTCTTCCCAGTCTCGGGTATGTCTTTATCAGCAGCATGAAAACGGACTAATATAGTTGCTCACATATTATCTCCCCAGAGAGTCCTGGCTGTCCACCCTATTTAATATTATCTGACACCTCTTCTCTTCCATTATCCATTTTTAATTTTCTCATAGCATAGATAATTTTCTGAAAATAAGTTATTTATTTGCTTATTGCTTATTTTCTTATTTCTCCAATGTGATGTTAAAACTGGGAAAGCAGGATTCTCTTTCATTAACTACTTTATGTTTAAATCTTAGGACGTTTATTAATATATTTTTTAAAATCTGATGAATGAATTAATATAAAATAATTATCATCTGTCATTTAAAATATAATTATCAAGTGTCATTTAAAAGGAATAAATTGTTTCCTAGACAATAATAGAAAAAATGTAGTTAACAGACAGTAGAGTCTAAGAAATGAGGGTCACCAAAGATAACCTCAATCTTCTTGTTAAAGTATTTCACAGTTGCAAATCTTTCACTTAAAGGAAAGGAGAACTGAAAGTCTTAGCATAGATGGCTGTTTCAGTCAATCTTTTGAGAATCAGGCCCTTTAAAAAAGAAATAGCCTACTTGGGCGTGTTTCCTTTGTCTTTTTTTTTTTTTCTTTTAAAAATTGATGTTTGTTAGATTTACATAAAACAAAATCAACCATTTCAAGTGTACAACTCAATGGCATTTTATATATTCACAGTTTTGTACAACCACCACCTCTACCTAATTCCAGAACCTTTTCATCACTGCAAAATAATATCCCATGCCTATTAAACAGTTGCTTCACATTTCCTCACTCTTGGCAATACCAATCTGCTTTCTGACTCTATGGGTTTACGTATTTGCTATTGTCTGAATATTTGTGTACCTGCACAGCTCATATGTTGAAATCCTAACCCACAAAGTGATGGTATTAAGAAGAGCAGCCTTGGGGAGGTGATTAGGTCATTAAGGTAAAACCTTCAGGATAGCCATTAAATGCCTTAATGAAAGAGACCCCAGAGAGCTACCTTCTCCTTGTCATTATGTGAGGACAGAGCAAAAAGTCACTGTCTATGAATCAAGAAACATGTCCTCATCAGACACTGAATCTGCCAGTACCTTCATCATGGGCTTCCCATTCTCCAGAAAAAATAAATAAATTTCTGTTTTTTATAAGCAATCCAGTTTATGTTGTTTTCTTAAAGCAGCCCAAACAGAATAAGATACTATTCTGGATACTTCATGCAAATGAAATCCTACAATATGTGTCTGGCTTATTTTAATTAAAATAATGTTTTCAAGATTCATCCATGTTATAGCATGAATCAGATTCATCCATGTTATAGCATGAATCAGATTCATACCCAAATTTGTTCATCCATTCATCCATTGGTGAACATCTACATTGTTTCTACTTTTTGGCTATTGTAAGTAGCACTACTATGAACTTGAGTATGGTTTTAAAGGGATGATAATTATAGACCATCCCTTACTCAAAAATAAATGTTTAAGCCTAGTGGTAATCAAATTGTGGCAAGAAGTAGTCTATATTTTTATTTTTATTCTTTATATTGTCTGAGATAACATATTTTTATATTGGGTTACTTGATTGATAATTGGAGCTGTGTGTTGGGGCTCATATATCAACTCAGAAGGAAAACAGACTGCCAAACAGGAAATCTTTGTTACAAAGCTATTTACCATGTTTAATTTTTATTAAGATACCTATTTAGTTGTGTTTTCTCTGAGGCAAGATCCGGGTCACATTCCTCTTTGTCTTCTTAACTTTCATATCTGAGGTTGATACATAAAGGTTTAATGAAAAACATGAATTAAATGAATAAATGACACGTCCATGTAAGAATAATTAAAAAAAAAAACTTGATGGGAGTACAACTCTGAAAGATGAGTCAATTGTAGTCATTTTTAAAGAAGAGAGAAAAATAGGGAGTATTTGTACATGCCTGGGAGGAAGCTTCAGAATGAATATATGAATTAAAGGAGTTTTGCAATGGATTAATAATATTATGAAGTATGATTTCTTTGTATTTTTTTCTCATGCCAACTGATTCTCCAACTCTGCAGACATTAACTGATTTTCCTATAATTTAATTCAATCCTGACACTACCTGGAGCTAGCACTGTACTCCCCAAGTAAAATGGCTTAGTCCCACAAGTCTACTTCCACTTCAGATGCCAACTGCAAGTCCTCCTCCTGCCATATTTCTGACCAACTGGCTATAAATGAGGGATTCCTATAACTCCCTTCTCAGGTTTGCTAACTTTCTAGAGCAGCTCACAGAACTCAGGAAGTCACTTTACTATTTCTAGTTAGTGAACCAGAAAAAAAAAAAAAAAAAAAAAAAAAAAAAAAAAAAAAAAAAAAAAAAAAAAGGACAACTCAGAAGCAAGCAAATAGAAGAGATACTAGGATAAGGTATGGGTGTTGAGCAGAGCTTTCTTCGTGCCCTCTCTGGGCATGCCACCTTCCTGGCATGTAGATGCATTAATCAGTGCCAAAGTTCTCTAATCCCTATCATTTAGGGTTTTCCAAGGAGGATTCATTATATAGGCATGACTGATGAAAGTATCAGCCATTGGTGATTATTCCCAGCTCTCCTCAGAGGCCAGGTGAGTAGAGCTAAAAGTTCCAACCCTCTAATCATGCCTTGGCCTTTCTGATGACAGCCTTCTTTCTGAAGATTTCTAGGAGACCCAAGCCATCAGTCACCTTAATAGCACCCAAAAATACTCTACTGTCCCTCTAAAGATTCCAAAGACTTCAGAGGCCCTTGTGTCAGGGATCCGGGATTAAGATATAATAATATTGCAAAAGATATATAGTTGCATATGCCTGGCACAACTATCATCCAGATTTTCCCACTCAAGCATGTCCGCAAAGGGTAATAAAATGGCAAATGTATAGGCTAGATGTGCCAGTGGCAGTGTCCCCATGATTCCCTACATGGAGTCAAGACCTACATGCATTACTCATTGTATATTTTTGCTTATTCTTTGCTTTGTAAAGTTATTGTTGAAAATGTGAAAAAGTTCTGCAGATAACCTTAAGAGTACCAATGTTAAGAAGAAGATAATGCATTTATGCTTATCTACAGCACAGAAATTCAAGCTGTTTGAGAAAATAACAATATAAATGTAAAATGTATTACAGAAGAGTATAATGTTGAAATGACCATCATAAATGACCTGAAAAAAGAAAAAGATAAACTAATGAAATTTTATGCTGAAATGATGGACAGAAATAAGTTAATGAAAAATAGAAAAACACTGCGTAAAGCTAAAAATGAAGATCTCAATTGTGTATTGAAAGAGTGGATCTGTCAGCATGGCAGTGAACACCTACCACTTAATGGTATGCAGGTCATTAAACAAAATTCTATCATGGTGAACTGGAAAACTGATGCAAATTGTGAATATGTAAGCTGATTTCAGAAATATTATTACATTTTTTAAAAATTTGTGATGATAGGCTGGGCGCGATGGCTCACACCTGTAATCCCAGCACTTTGGGAGGCCGAGGTGAGTGGATGACAAGATCAGGAGATTGAGACCATCCTGGCTAACATGGTGAAACCCCGTCTCTACTAAAAATACAAAAAATTAGCTGGGTGTGGTGGTGGGTGCCTGTAGTCCCAGCTACTTGGGAGGCTGAGGCAGGAGAATGGCGTGAACCCAGGAGGCGGAGCTTGCAGTGAGTCAAGATTGCGCCACTGCAGCCTGGGGGACAGAGCAAGACTCTGTCTCAAAAAAAAAAAATTGTGGTCATATAGCATCTGCTGATCACAAAGCAGTCAATAAATTTATTGATGAGTTTGCCAAGGCTATTGCTGATAAAAATCTGATGCCAGAACAAGTTTATAATGCTAACGAAACATTACTATTTTCATAATTTTGCTCCAAAAATATACTGAGTACAGTTGATAAAATAGCCCTTTCAGAAAGTAAGGATGTCAAGTGCAGAATAACTAAGCTGAGATATGCTAATGCAGGGGGGCACATGTAAGTGTAACTTGCTGTGATAGGCAAAAGCTTGCATTCTTTCTGTTTTCAAGGAGTGGCTTTCTTACCAGTCCATTATCATGCAAGCCAAAATCACCAGGGACATCTTTTCTGATTGGTTTTACAAACATTTTGTGCCAGCTCTCATGTTCACTGCATGGAAGCTGGACTGCATGATGACTGAAAGATTTTACTGTTCCTTAACAACTGTTCTGCTCATCCTCCAGTTGAAATTCTCATCAAAAATCATATTTATGCCATGTAGTTTATCTCAAATGTGACAATGCCCTCAGTTATGTGATCAGAGTATCCTTACATCAATGAAGAATAAGTATATAAACACTTTCTTGAACATGCTAGCAACAGTGAACCGAAATGTAGGTGTGGAAGATTTTCAAAAACAGTTCAGCATAAAGGATGCCATACATGCTATTGCCACTGCTTGGAACACAGTAACTAAAGACACAGCTGTGTGTGTCTGACACAACCTCTGGCCTGTGACTGTTCAATGATGATGATGGACAAAGTGATGACTTTGAAAAATTCTCTATGTCAAGTGAAAAAATAATGTCTGACTTTCTTGCATATGCAAAAAAGTATACCTTCAGCGTGCATGAATAAGCTGGAAGAAGTAGATATCAAAGTAGTTTTTAACATACATAATAAGGCCCCAGTTGTTCATTTATTGACTGATGGTGAAGTAACCCAAATGGTTTGGAACCAAGGTGATTGTGATAATCGTGATGACAAAGATGATGCTTTCAACACTGAAGAAAAGGTACCTATTGATGACATGGTGAAAATGTATAATGGGCTTATTGGAGGATGACAGCAGTATGCATGAACGGAATACAAAAAAATGTTGGCTTATGAAAACAAAGAGAGACTAAGACAAAAACCATTGTTCATGAGGTAGATGACTCTGGAGAAAACATTTAAGAAACACATCCAGCAGAATGCTTCCTCATCACTAGAAGACCTACTTTCTGGCATCTCAAATGTTTCTGAGTTTTGTATCATCTAAAAAAAAAGAAAAAAAATAATAAATTACAGTATACAGTAAACCTTTTAATCAAAACACAGCACTGTAGTTAGAAACTGTAAGCCTGCCTTTATTGTTTAACAGCTGATAGAGGTATTCTGGTAATAGTACTGTGCTGCTGGGTTATCCTGAACAGGTTACTTTTCACTGTATTAATGGTATGTCATATTTTTTACTGTTAGGTGCTTAAATGTAAATGAATTTAAGAAAATGGTTGTTTAATCAGTAGCATATACATTCAGAGTTAGGAATAATGATGATGCCAAACAACCATAGATTGTCCACCTGGGTGGCTGAGAGCGTGACACCTTTGCTTTCTGATGACTCCAATGTACACAAACTTTGTCTCAAGCACAAAATTATTAAAAATATTGTATAAAATTATATTTAGTTTATGGGTATAATATGTATATGATGCAAATTTTTATGTTTAGATCTGCATCTCATTCCCAAGCTCTCTCATTATTTATATATGCAAATACTCCAAAATCCAAAAAAAAAAAAAAATCAAAATCTTAAACACTTCGCATTCCATGCATTTAGAGTAAGGGATACTCAACTTGTATTCCAATATCACAAGCTCCTAATCTCTTCTCACATCCATTCCTGTATCTATTCTTTAGTATATTTCTTGATTTCAAAAATAAGGCGTCTATTTCTAGTATCTGTATCTGGCAGGGAAAGAAAAAAAAAGACAGATTTCTAACTCTAGAGGAATCAAAATGTCTACTGTGTCAAATACTGTTAGGTAACACAGAGCTTCACTTCAAATTAGAAGTAAGAATTCCCTGCTCTTGAAAGCAAGAGAAGAGAATACAATTTGAGAAACTTTGATGAAGCTGTTATGCTCTGAAAGTTATAGACTACCCTGGAGACAAAGGTCATGAGTAAGAATAACTCTTCATTGGCAAAGAAATAATTTATTTTCTTAGACAAGTATAAATGGTTAAAGAACAAAAATATAAGAGTTGTTAAAGTGATTTGGTAATCAAACTATCCTAGTAATGATTCTTGTCACCTTTAATCAGAACCAAAAATGCCTATAAAAGAAGTCTAATTATTATTGCCTAATTGTTACTGAAGGTAAAAAATAATCCTTAGAGTTTTCTGACATTTACTGTATTTTCAGAAAACCCTTTGATGCTAAGTGTATTCATGACAAGATGACAACACCATCCAGATTTTTCTTCAGAGAATCAGTTTTATAAGAAAAAATACTCTTAGTCAAAACAAAACTACTCCACAATTGAAGAGAGAGTTGATTAAATTATTTTTGGCACAGTATACTCATTTAAAAATGCATTGACTTTCCATAACATGTTCATTCAGATGTTATAGCCACACAAATGTCACACAGTTACTCAGACATTACTGTTCAGTGCTTTGCATGCATGGGTGCTGTAACTGCCACACTTTATCTTCTTGTGGAGTTGGCTTTCTCTTGCAGAAAACTGCTATTTTCCCTTCCTTCTGTGGTTAATAGAAATTGGCTTCTTGTCTTCATGGCAGTAATCTTATTTGTTGTAAGCTTCCGGCATTTCTTTTTCACAACAATTTTTTTTTTTTTTTTTTTTTTTGGATAGAAATGTTTTAGGAAGCAAGTTTGAAAAACTGGAAACTGATTTATCTCTCTAAGAAATGGCATTTCTTGGCAATCTTCTTTCAGTACTTGAATGTATTTGGAGGTTCTTTTGGTCTGTATCATTTTTTTCCCCATCTTCTTTCACCCAATTTATTTTTTCTTTCTCTCCTTCTCACTTTCTCTCTTCCTCTCTTCTTTTTTCTCTCTCTCTTTCATATACATAACACACACACTTTCCTGTTTTATATCTTAAACTTGTTTGAACTATCTAGTCCAAGTCATTACAGCTTAATACATTAAAAGGTAGTAAATTGTAGTTCCCTATTGTATTGCAACAATTCTCATTAACCATAACCTGCATCCGTACTCTCAGTCTTAGTATAAGGAGCTTATTGGAAACACCTATGCACATAACATGCACATAACATTGACCTTACTTACAATATATTTTTTTTTTTTTTTTTGGTGGGAGGGTTGTAGATATAAAACACAACTCTGTAACTAGGCTTTAAATTTGAACAGTAGGGCTATCCTTCCTCATTGCTACCAATCAAATAACCTTTTTTAGATCCTTACTCAATTAATATTTCTGTAAAATTAGTTATTCTGTATGCAATAATCTGTCACTCTTAACTGTTCAAAAAGTCAGGTTCCAAAATATTGTTTGTACCTTCACCATATGTTAGAGTCATTAACAAATAATGTTTCATTCTTAAAAGGCTTTGCAGAAAAGATGCACATACATTTTTACATTTAAAGCAATTTGACTTGAAACTAGCAATGCCATTTTGTGTAGGAATTATCATATCTTTTGTTAACTGTCTTGAATATCTGTGCATTCCCACCAAGTAAATTGTATCTCTGAAGTATTGTTCTGACATTTCAGATTGGTCTCTGAAAGGTAGACAGACTTAATCTGTCAGGTTTCACATGGTTGAAAGTCAAGAATTTGGCTCTTTAAATGTTTGAATTGGTCAAAGGTGCTGGTTTATTTTGAAGGTAAGTCTTAGCTCTTCACAATTATTAGTACTCATTTGATTAGGTAAAATAAATATTTTTTGACAAGTGCCATTGAGTTATGTGAGAAGCGTTTACAGGTATGTTTGGTTTCAGAGATCGCAAGCCACATGAATGGATCCATTCTAGAATTTGACATTATTGCCTTTTAGGAGATAAATATGCCTTGACAGAAAATGCTGTCTGGGAAATTTATATATTACTCAGAGTCCATAAAAAAGGGTGAAAACATGACAAATCCAAGGGTTTTTACCTGAATAGCCTTAGTGTAATGGTCAGCCAAATCTAAATAATGGGTTGTGTGTGTGTATGTATGTAAAATCTGGACCAATTCTGCTACAATAGTCCTGCTTTCAATAGAAAAAGTCTAACATTCCATCATTTAGAAGTAAAATACATGGTTCACAAGTGTAGGGGTTAGACTCAGTTATCATGAGACATGTTGAGAATAAGGTTTTACTGATATTTTATAGGGTTGTCTGTATTAACATTTGCCTGCAACCTATTGATCAGTTATTAGTAGTGTGATAAAGTCAACCAGCTAGTAATGCTTTAAGAGGATCACTGCTTTTCTTCATGAAGGGTCAAATACTATAATCAAACACAGAATAATAGAGGGGAAGCCTAGACCTGTCATCATGAAACCAGGTGGCACGTGTAAGATGCATATATGTAGCTAGCAGCTAGAAGTTGTAAAAGCCAAAGGAATAATGAAATAAAATGGGAAAAGAACGTTGAGCCAGCAGAGCAACTCCATGCTACATAGGCAATTGCACACTTAGAGGACTGATTGTGATTTTGTCACTCTTAAGAGCTTCTGATGGCAAGAGAAACAAAGAATCAACTTCCTCAGATGTGCAGTTTATAGTCAGTTATTTTAACACAAGGGTTTCTCTGATGCTAACTTTCTCTAACAAAAGTACTTTCTCTAGATTGAAGAGCCTGGAACAGATAATTCATTTTATTTTCTGAACTTTGGATAGTATCTAGTCAAAATGGCAACTCTTGAACTCTTGCAACCAACTATTAGCTTTCATTCTAGAGGTGGTAATTTCTAGAGAAACAAAATAATACCAGAAGTAAATGTGGTTCCCACTTCAATTTGGATGACGTGGCATATGATTTTATATTGTTTCTCAATTCTAAATCCTATTAATGATAGTAAAAATGTACAAACAGGAATACGACCTTAAGGATATGGATTAGAGGATGGAACATCAGAATATAGGGGATTTTGGTGCCTTCTGAAAACAAAAACACATGGAATATATCAAAGCTTAAACAAAGAATACTGCTAGCCAGCCAGTATCTACAAATATTTGTTTGAACTGACCTTTAACTGCCCTATTTTCACCATTATCATTGCAAAAGCAGCATTTTGCATCAGTTTAAAATCAGCAATATACTCTAAAAATTGAATGACATACCCGGACCAGGCTAACAGTTTCCAAGATAAATTTTAGTTTCTGAGAATGAAGTCATTCCCACTTTATTAATAATATGACTAAAGTTAAACTCAGTCTTGCCCATCCTTAATTTAAAACTGCTTTAATTTTAAAACTTTGACTTGTAACTTTATCCTTAAAGTTACAAATCAATACTCTTTAGCAAAAGATCTATAGATCAGCAGAAAAATCCATACAGAAAACCCAGTGGAGAGCTGTATCAGATTTATATTACTTCTGCAGCATCTTACCACAAACTTAGTAACTTAGAACACAAATTTATTGTCATCCTACAATTTTGGAAATCAGAAGTCCAAAATAGGTCTCAATGAGCTAAAATCAAGATTTTATGTCAGCCATATCAGCATGGCTGCAATCTTTCTGGAGGCTCTAGAGGTAGAATTTCTACCCCTACCACCCAAGTCCCCCAACCTTTACTCTCTAGATAATCAAGGATAATCTCCTTGTTTCAAATTGAGTTGATTATCAACCTTAATTCTATTATTTTATTTTACTTTCCCTTTGCTATAACATATTCAATGCTCTTTGGATTAACTCATGGGTATCTTCCAGAAGCCAATTTTTTTTTCTACCTATATCAAGAGTTAACTGTATAAATCAACCTAATATTTTGTCCATAAATGTGAATAAACAACCAAGATTATTTTGGAAATGAGAACAACAATATTAGCATAAAATCAACAAAGGAAACAATTGATACTTGAGGAAACAATAACTTAGAAAACAATTTAAAGAAACAGTGTTCTCAGGAGAAATTGTGGTGACATTGCAGATATAAAACAAGAATCGGCTATGATGAAAAAGGAATAATCACAAATTTAAAAGATATTCTTGATAATTAAAATATGATGATAAAACAGTCATGAAAAAAATAGTTGGATGAAAAAGTTGAGAAACTTCCCAAAACATAAAATGAAGTGACATAGCTTTGGAAATAACCAAATGCCAAGACAGGTGGTGGTTAATTCAGGAGAAAAAGCATCTGCTATTTAGATTTTGAAAAAGATAACATAGAAAACAGATAATTTACAGAGAATGAATTATTGAACAGTAGAAGAAATTTCTCCTCCATTTCCTTTTCCTTTTTACTTGCCCTCCATACCCCCAGTTGTTTTTCTTTGTTTTATAGCATTATCTAATCCCTACCTGCCATTTATGTGGTAATTTGTTAATAAATAATAATACATTATATATTTATTTTTTTGTGTGACCAAATTAAAATGTAATTTCTATGAACAAAAAAAAAATAGTCTATTTTACACTCTAATGTGTGGTACTCAGAATCATGCTTGAGATATAATGGGTGATTGATATTTATCACTTAGATATATTAATTAATTTTTTATTGATAATAAGTTTGTCTTTGAAGAAGAAAGACAACCCTTGTATGCCTTTCACATTCCCCAGCCCCATTTCAAGAAATTTGCAATTCTATTAGGAAGTCAATACTTAGTCTGGACTTTAGGTCTTCTGTATTCTATAGTGCTATTCTTAATGTTTAATAGACTCAATTTTTTGATTAAAAAATGTTAAACATTTGGCATATTAGTTTTGAATATTAAATGAGAAATTATTTGTACACTCTAAATTCCTTCATTACCAAATCCTCAACAATGTCCTTGAAGCGAAAATCAAAGTGACATCTAAATCCTTAAGTCTACATTCAGAGTTTCAATAACATGAATATTTCCAAAAGTAGACACTAATTTGACAACCAGTAGTTTATATATAGTGGGAAACCAGGAAGAAAATATAAAACTTCAAAATCCATTAAAATATTTTCTTAAATGCTAGAGTTTTACTTTCTCTCCTACTAAGTCCAAGCATCATTAAATGAGCATAAATGGAAGATACATAACCCCATCAAAATGAAACATTAATCCCAATTTTACCTATATTTCTCTGATACAAGATTTTGGGCTGATAGAAGGCTTGAAAATGATATAGTAAAATTTCTTTTTTTTTCTTTCTCACACTTTATGTTAGCTAAGCCTAATGTATCATAAAAACTGCAGCCGTTCTTCCTTTGGCTGCAATGTAGCACGATTGTTTGGTTCAGCTAAAAACAGATGAGAGACATTATTGCTGTATATGATAACTTTTTTGTTTATGTACATTTTTAAATGAATATAAATGAAGAATTTGAGAGGACACTTTTTGGTCATGTTATATTCCTAATCTGTGTAAGAACCATGATATAGTTCTACCAATGGGAATCAAATTTATTTTTGGTACAGAACCTTTTGAAAAATCAATTTATTTGAACACTAGACAAGTCAATTTTCCCCTCTCAGATACTAGCCCCTTCTCAGAACAGTGCTAGTATCAAACATCTGTTTACTCTTCAAAACTCACTTCTGACCAGGTGCGGTAGCTCACGCCTGTAATCCCAGTAGTTTGGGAGGCCAAGGTGGAGGGATTGCTTGAGGTCAGGAGTTCGAGACCAGCCTGGCCAACATGGTGAAACCCCATCTCTACTAAAAATGCAAAAATTAGCCGAGTGTGGTGTGGCACACACCTGTAATCCCAGCTACTCGGAAGGCTGAGGCAGGAGAATTGCTAAAACCCAGGAGGCAGAGGTTGCAGACATGCACTGAGCTAAGATTGCATTGCCCCACTATATTCCAGCCTGGGCAACAGAGTGAGACTCCATTGCAAAACAAAACAAAACAAAAGTCACTTCTAAATGCTGTCTCATTCTTTCCACTAATCGTTAATGTTTATTCACTAATTGCTCAATCCTGATCAAGTTCTAGACTTAAACCAAACCCGGAAACTCTCAAAGTATTCACCTTTGCCTTCCTTTATCCAAGGCACTACTAGAACAAGGTAAGATCTCAGTTTTGTTTTATCAACAGTTTATTTTTACATTTATTCCAGAGAGCCAAAATTGATAATTAAACAAGTCTACATTATTATTTTAAATGCCAGTGATAAAGAAAATATGATGCAGGTAAACTATAAAAGAAAATTCTATTACCGCTTAGAGACTGTGGTTTTTCTTTGCTCTTATAAAAACAGCTATTTCAGCATTACTTAAATTCAGATTTATCATTATTTACTTTTGTAATGAAAGAATAAGATAAGTGAAGTATGTAAGTTAATGTAGTCTTTTTGATACACACTTGTCTTTCATTTTTCCAGCTTTATTAAGGTTTGATTGAAAAAAAGGCTATATTTATAGGGTATAAATATATATACAAAACATATACAATATGTTTTGATATATGTATACATTGTGAAATGATTACCACAATCAAGCTATTGAAAATATTCATCAAATCAGTTACCATTTTTGTGTTTGTGTGCATGTGATGAGAACACTTGAGATCTATTATCTTAGCAAATTTGAAATATAAAATACATTTTTAGTAACTGTAGTTACTATGCTGTACATTAGGTCTCCAGTACTTACTAATCTTATAACTGAAAGCATGTACCCTTTGATCAATATTTCCCCTTCTCCACACCCCTTCAGCACCTCTCTGGTGACTAGCATTCTACTCTCTGTTACTATGAATTTGACTTTTTTTTAAAATTCTTATCATAAGCAAGATCACACAGTATTTCTCTCTCTGTGTCTAGCACATTTGACTTAACATGTCCTTAAGTTTCATTCATGTTGTTGCAAATGGCAAGATGCTTTTGCTTTTAAGGCTGAATAATATTCCATTGTGTGTGTGTGTGTATGTGTATGTGTATATACTTACCACATTTTCTTCATCCATTTATTGACAGACAATTTGCTTCCACATCTTGGCTCTTGGGAATAATGCTGCAATAAATATGAGAGCACAGATATATCTTCAAAATATATTATTTCCTTTGAATATATAAGCAGAAGTGGGATTATTGGTTCCTGTGGTAGTTATATTTTTAATAATTTTGAGGAAACTTCATACTGTTTCCTATAATGGCAATACCAATATACATTCCCATCAACAGTGAACAAGGGTTCTCTTTTCTCCATATCCTTGGAAATATTTGTTATCAGTTGTTTTTTTGAGAGTTTCCATCCTAACAGGTGTGAGATAATTGCTTACTGTGGTTTTGATTTGCATTTCCCTGATGATTATATTGAACATCTTTTCATGTATCTGTTGGCCATTTGTAGGTCTCCTTCAGAAAAGTATCCATTTAGGACTTTTGTCTGTTTTTAAATTAGATTTTCCTTTCCTTCTTCTCTCTCTTTTTTCTTTTCTTTTCTCTTCTCTTTTTTCTTTCTTTCTTTCTTTCTTTCCTTTCTTCTTTTTCTTTCTTCTTTTCTTCATTCTTTTTCTTTCTTTCTCCTTTCTCTATTTCTTCTTTTTTTTCTATTTAGCTGCTAAATGAGTTCCTTATATATTTCTGTATTATCCCTTTTATCAGATACAATCATGAAGAAAAAGAAATCCAAATGTCTAAAGAAATCTTGCAAAAGAAGAACAAAGCTGGAGACATCACACATCCTGATTTCAAATTATGTTACAAAGCTGTAGTAACAAATAATACGGTACTGCATTAGAACAGACAGGGAGACCAGTGGAACAGAACATAGAGTTCAGAAATAAGCCCACACATATATGGTCAACTAATTTTTACAAACTTGCCAAGAACACATACTGGGCAAGGAAAGACTCTTTAATAATTGTTTCTTTGGAAACTGCATGGCAATGGGCAAAAAGAAACAAATGAAATTGTATTCTTCTCTTACACATTTCACAAAATTAAATTAAAAATGGATTGAAGACTAAAATGTAAGATCTAAAGTCATAAAACTCCTAGAAGAAAACACATGGGTAAAGTTCCTTGTCATTGATCTTGCCGGTGATTTTTGGATTTGACACCAAAAGGTAACAAAAGCAAAAATAAGCCAGTGAGGGACTACATCAAAGTAAAGTTTCTTCACAGCAAAGGAAAAAAGTTAACACAATGAAAAAGTTAATGTAATCTTAAATCTCTTCACATTCATGGATATGGGTCTCAGACCTGTTAAAATGTAAATAATGTGCCTCTTAGATTTGAAGGAAAGTATTCCTGAAACTTTCAGTGACAAGTCTGTCTCTTATTGATAAGACCTCATTAGTTAATCTCTTAAAAGTTCCTAGAAGTGATCCACTTTGCTTCACTAAGAGACTCACGCACATTGACAGAGGATTGAGTGTGGGGTATGACAGTCTTGTCTGATAAATTCTTCTTTCCTTTTCTTTTCTTTTTTTTTTTTTTTTTTTTTTTTTTTTTTTTTGAGACAGAGTCTCGCTCTGTCGCCCGGACTGGAGTGCAGTGGCCGGATCTCAGCTCACTGCAAGCCCCACCTCCCGGGTTTACGCCATTCTCCTGCCTCAGCCTCCCGAGTAGCTGGGACTACAGGCGCCCGCCACCTCACCCAGCTAGTTTTTGTTTTTGTATTTTTTAGTAGAGACAGGGTTTCACCGTGTTAGCCAGGATAGTCTCGATCTCCTAACCTCGTGATCCGCCCGTCTCGGCCTCCCAAATTGCTGGGATTACAGGCTTGAGCCACCGCGCCGGGCCTTGTCTGACAAATTCTTGATGGTGTGGCCTATCTTCTCTAAAGCCTTCCACAAAAGAATCAACTTTTTGGACTCTCAAGATTACATGTTTACATATCCCCTTATGCTTTATTTTAAGTCCTGGGAGATTAGAGCTGAAATAAAAGTGTGTTGTACTTTAACCTTCATAGTTCCTTTAAAAGTCAGGGACTGGCCGGACGCGGTGGCTCACGCCTGTAATCCCAGCATTTTGGGAGGCCGAGGCAGGCGGATCACATGATCAGGAGATCGAGACCATCCTGGCTAACACAGTGAACCCCCGTCTATACTAAAAATACAAAACATTAGCCGGGCGTGGTGGCGGGTCCCTGTAATCCCAGCTACTGGGGTGGCTGAGGTGGGAGAATGGCGTAAACCTGCGAGGCGGAGCTTGCAGTGAGCCGAGATTGCTCCACTGCACTCCAGCCTGGGAGACAGTGAGACGCCATCTCAAAAAAAAAAAAAAAAAAAAAAAAAAAAAAAAAAAAAAGTCAGGGACTGAAAGAGGTAGAAGAAGCAATAGTGAGTATATGTGCTTGAATGATTTTTTAAAAATGTAAGTCATTATCTTGTAACATAATAATAAGCCAGAGAGATTTCTTGGAAGACAAGAGAAGACACCCTTGGCAGGAGATCTAAAATCACCAGGTGATTTTTCATCTTTCTGTCTCACTTCCCTTCCCTAAAATTATTTTAAAATCATGTCTTTTTTTTTCTCAAGAAATGCATTAAAAGTTTTTATAGGTATAATATTTCATTATTTGAATAAGTCTGAACTCCTATAGTCAGGATGGTAGTAAACAGACTTACATATTAAAAAGACCTCCGTTGAAGAATTAGTAAGATCTGTTCAATATTTCCAACATGTCTGCTCTAAAATAATAATAGTAATAATAATAATAATATTACTTACAAGTTAGAAATGATCATGTGATTCCGAAAACATAAAAGTGTTACCTATTGAAGAGTGAAAACTTAAACCCAGAAATAGGCTAAATATCTTTCTCAGAACTGTGTATTTTTGAGATATATATTCAATATACTTTTGAGCATTTTGTTGGACAGCAGTAATACTTTGACTTTTTAATAAAAACACTCGGCAGAGAGAGGGAGTTAAAATTTTACTAGCAAGCCTGGGTCCATCTATAGTCACAATCATTCCTCTCACTGAAATAATTAAACTGGAAATTGGAGAAAAGAGAACAGATGTAAATCCATTGGATATTCAGCAAAAAGATCATAAGCATTTGCTGGCTAGGTCTTGAAATAATACCAGATTCCTTTTTTAAAAATACTGTTAGAGCACAACATAAAAATGAAGAAAATAGGAAGTATTTTTTTTTTAAGATTTTTTTTCCCCACTGTAGGTGATTCCCTTAGAATTGGGTGTGGGAGGGTTTTTTTTTTTTTTTTTTTTTTTTTTTTTTTTTTTTTTTTTTCTCTTGGAGTACTGTAACATGAGAAGTCAGGATTTTCATGCTCAAAATGCATAATTTCCTTTGGGAGCACACACACACAAATACTCTTGTGTAAAGATACTTCTCCACTTATCCAAGAAAATAGTTGTACCTCTCCTTAGACACAAATAGTGGAAAGAAAATGTAATAGAGAAGAAGCCAGCAGGAAAGAGGGAACTATAAGGAGAGCATAATAAATATAGCTTCATTGGGATGGAGCCCAAAAAAGGGCAATTATTGAGTGAAAAAAAGAAGCAGCAACTACATAATGAAACAAACAAACTAAAAAAAGAAAATAATGAAGGAGAGAAAATACTGTTTAGGAAAACATACCGAGAATTCAAATGATAATGATTTGCAGTTAGGGCAGTAAAGCCTTGATAATACACAGCTGGAATAGAATAAATGCACAATATGTTGCCATGTCCTCTAGTCACTGTAAGAAAGGACAAGAAAGGTCATAGACCAAGTTTAAGAGTACGTAATAGCACTATTGAGACAATCAGCTAACCATTCTTTCTAGGATGTTTGAAATAGACACATTTTTGTTTTGCTTTGCTTTGTTTGCTCTGCCAGTGCCTACTTGGAAACCGCTTCTCTCCTCTCTAAAATAAACATATTTTATCCTATTCATTAAGGTTGATGTTGACTTTACTTATCGTAACTCCCAGAAATGGGCACCTGATGTATTCCTAATCAATTTTAGTGCTCTGTGTTCCCAGTACATTCGGGAATCGGTACATGCCTCAAGGCAGGGAAGCCAGAGATTTCTAAAGTTCTTTACCTGAACTATTAAAAAAGGTATTTTTGTTCTCCAGGTTCTTCTAGGATAGGAGCATGTTAGACAATTGTCCCCCATACATTGGCCACTTGAGGAAGATGTTGAGTATTATTAAAAGATACAGGGCACATGTTCTCACTCATAGGTGAGAACTGAACAATGAGAACACTTGGACACAGGGTGGGGAACATCACACACCGGGGGCCTGTGGTGAAGTGGGGGGAGAGGGGAGGGAAAGCATTAGGAGATATACCTAATGTAAATGACGAGTTAATGGGTGCAGCACACCAATATGGCACATGTATACATATGTAACAAACCTGCACTGTGTGCACATGTACCCTAGAACATAAAGTATAAAAAAAATAAGAGAGAGAAGGATCTGATGACGTTATTTGTGACTTTGTGTTCATATTTGAAGCAAGTTCTACTCAAGGATTTCAGTTATGTGAGCCAGTCTATCCTACTCCTTCAACTTGAGGTAGTGTGGATATAGTTCTCGGGCTTGCAGTGAAATGTGTACTGGCTTAATCAAAGATTTTTGGTAATAAAATAAATTGATGAGGAAACTAGGTCTGCTTTACCAAAAGTCCAATATATACTGAAGATTGTATTTTCTCCTTTAGGAATTTACTTCAGAATTCAAATGCTCTGTTTTAATGTCTACATCTAGCAAAAATTCTCCTTGAATTTAATCTCTAGACCCATTTCCAGCCAACCTCCTTTTGTTTCTGTGTGTGCAGACACACACATCTTCTCAACAGAATTGTCTATACATAGTCTCTCTAATTGATAACCTTTTCCATTTTTTTTTAAAGATGAAGTTTCACTTTTTTTGCCCAGGCTGGAGTGCAATGGCACGATATTGGCTTACTACAACCTCCGCCTCCCAGGTTCAAGCAATTCTCCTGCCTCAGCCTCCTAAGTAGCTGGGATTACAGGTGCCTGCCACCATGCCCAGCTAATTTTTTGTATTTTTAGTAAAGACAGAGTTTCACCACGTTGGCCAGGATAGTCTCGATCTGTTGACCTTGTTGTGATCCACCTGCCTCAGCCTCCCGAAGTGCTGGGATTATAGGCGTGAGCCACCACGCCTGGCCAGTAACCTCTTTTATACTACTTAACCCTCTTCAGTTTGACCCACATTTTAACCACTCCACTGAAACTGCCTCATTAATGCAACAGCAACTACCATGTTGATAAAACTAATAGTTTAATCATTGGACCTCTTCTTAACACCTCAGCAACAATTAAAATAGCTTTTCATATTAGCTGTAGAAACAAACTCATATATTACGCTTCCTATGTACCAAACATGTTCTAAGTGCTTTAAGTATGTTTGTTCATTTAATACTCACAGTAACACTCTCAGGTTGGTAATAATATAATCACAATATTACAGAAGAGGAAATTGAGTGTCACAGAGAGTAAGTAACTTTCCCATGACTGTATACCTTGCTGATAGTGAAGATTGACTTAGAACCCAGGTATTTTGGATGTAATCTCTCCTTTTAAACTGTACATTACTCTTTCTTCTCATTTAAGTTATACTTCGTTTCTGAAGACACTTCCTGGTTGGGCACGGTGGCTCAGCCTGTAATCCCAAGGAGAGCGGATCACTTGAGGCCAGGAGTTCAAGACCAAAGGAGGCCAGGAGTTCGAGACCAGCCTGACCAACATGGCGAAACACCATCTGTACTAAAAATACAAAAATTGGCTGGGTGTGGTGGTTTGCACCTATAATCCCAGCTAATCGGGAGGCTTAGACTGAGGAATCCCTTGAATCCGGGTGGCGGTAACTGCAGTGAGCTGAGATCGTACCACCGCACTCCAGCCTGGGTGACACAGCAAGACTCCATCTCAAACAACAGCAAAAACAACAACAACAACAACAAAAAATAAAAATAAAAAATAAAGAAAAAGAAAACACTTCCTCTTCCTAACTTCTGGCATATAACAATTTCATCAATTTCATGTTTTTTCTTATTTATTTGATCTTCTTTCTCTTCCTTTTTGTGTCCTCTTTTTCTTTACTTGATATCTACATTTTGGAATGCTCTAGTCATAATTACTTTGATCTATCTATGTAGATATATTAATCTCATCTAGTTTAATGATCTAGAATTTTAGCACTTTACTATTGACTCTCAAATGTATGTCACTATTCCTGAGATCTTCCAGTATCCCATATTTAACTTTTCTTTGAAGCATACCATCATAAATATAATGTGTCTATGTTTCCAAATATCCCCCACTCCTCACTAAAATGAAATAGATAAATCAAAAACATATTTCTCCCTCTGGTTTCTTCAGTAAATAGCACCACCATTCATCTAGATCCTTAAACTAAAAAACTTGGAGTTATCTTCCTTTTTTTTCATCTTTTTGCAAGTAATCAATCCATTTATCCCTTTTGGTGCTACCTCCAAGATATAGATTGGTTCCCTTTATTTTCTTAATATCTAGTGCTACTACATGAATGATTACTAAATGACTCCTAACCAGTTGATCTGCTTCTGTGTTTGTTTCTTAGCAATACATTCTTCTTGTAGTAACCAGTGATTTTCAGAAATTAACATATTTATTTATTTTATTTATTTATTTATTTTCTGAGATGGAATTTTGCTGTCATCGCCCAGGCTGGAGTGCAGTGGCACGATCTCGGCTCACTGCAACCTCTGCCTCCCGGGTTCAAGTGATTCTCTTGCCTCAGCCTCCTAAGTAGTTGGGATTACAAGCACCCACCACCATGCCTGGCTATTTTTTTTTTTTTTTTTTTTGTATTTTTAGTATTTTTAGTAGAGATGGGGTTTCACCGTATTTGCCAGGCTGACCTCAAACTCCTGACCTCAAGTGATCCACCGCCTCGGCCTCCCAAAGTGCTGGGAATACAGGCGTGAGCCACCATGCTGGCCAACATACTTTATTTTTCAAAACAGTTTTAGGTTCACAGCAAAAGTATAGATAATTCCCACGTACTTCCGTCCACACAAATTCACAAACTTCCCCACTATTTACATCCTCACCTCTGGTATAGCAGTGGTAAATTTGATATAACTGATGAACCTACATTTACATATTATTTTCACCTAAAATCTGTAGTTTACACTGTGATTTATTCTTGCTGGCATATGTTTTATGGGTTTTGGGAAAAAATGCACAGTATTTTGTATCTGCCATTATAGTGGCATGCAGAATAGTCTCACTGCCCTAACAATTCTTTGTGCTATTCCTATTCATCTCTCTTTTCCCCACTTGCCCCTAACACTGATCTTTATACTGTCTCCATAGTTTTGCATTGTCCAGAATGTCATAATGACTCATGTAGTATGTAGCCTTTTCAGATTATATTCTTTTCATTCAGTAATACGCACTTACGTTTCCTCCATATCTTTTCGTTAATCATTTTCTTTTATGTTCTGTTCTTTTTTTCTCTCTCTCTTTTTTTGAGACAGAATCTCTCTGTTCCACTCAGGTTGGAGTGGCACAATTATAGCTCATGTCAGCCTTCAATTCCCAGGCTCAAACAGTACTGCTTCAGCTTCCCAGGAAGCTTCACTCCTGGGCAATTCTTTTTTTCTTTTTTTCTGTGGAAAATGATTTCTCTCTACATTGCCCAGGTTGGTCTCCAGCTCTTGGCCTCAAGTGATCCTCCCACCTGTGCCTCCCAGTACTGAGATTATAAGCATGAGCCACTGTACAGAACCATGCATGTCTTTTCATGGCTTGATAGTTTCTTCTTATTGCTGAATAATACTCTATTTTCTGAATGTACCATGTTTTATTTATCCACTTACTTATTGAAAGACATCTTGGTTGCTTCCAAATTTTGTCAATTATGAATAAAGCTTTTATAAACATCCATGTGAAGGTTTTTGTGTGGACATTAAGTTTCCAGTTCATTTGGATAAATACCAAGGAGCATGACTGCTGAATTATATAGTAAGAAAATGTTTTGTATTTAAGAAACTGCCAAACAGTCTTTTAAAAAGGCTGTATCATTTTGCATTCCTATCAGCAATGAACAAGAGTTTCTGTTGCTCCCCATTCTTGCTAGCATTTGATGCTATCGGTGTTCTGATCTTGGCCATTGTAGCAGGAGTGTAGTGGTATCTCATTGTTGCTTTGATTTGCAAGTTAAGTCCCTAATGACATATGATGTTGAACATATTTTTATATACTTACTTTCCATCTGTGTATCATCTTTGGTGAGGTACCTTTTCAGGTGTTTGGTCCATTTTTTGATTGGGATGTTAATTTTCTTATTGTGTTTTAAGAGTTCTTTGTGTATTTGGGGTAATGTTCCTTTATAAGGTGTATCTTTTGCAATTACTTTCTTTAAGCCTGTAGATTTTTTTCTCCTCTTGGTATAGTCTTTCACAGAGCAAATATTTTTAATTTTAATGAAGTCAAGTTTGTTAATATTGCTTCATGTATAATACTTTTGGTGTTACATACAAAAAGTCATCACCATACCCATGTTTACCTAGATTATCTCCTTTGTTATTTTCTTTTTTTTTTTTTTTTTTTTTTTTTTGAGACGGCGTCTCACTCTGTCGCCCAGGCTGGAGTGCAGTGGCCGGATCTCAGCTCACTGCAAGCTCCGTCTCCCGGGTATACGCCATTCTCCTGCCTCAGCCTCCCAAGTAGCTGGGACTACAGGCGCCTGCCACCTCGCCCAGCTAGTTTTTTTTTTTTTTTGTATTTTTAGTAGAGACGGGGTTTCACCGTGTTAGCCAGGATGGTCTCGATCTCCTGACCTCGTGATCCGCCCGTCTCGGGCTCCCAAAGTGCTGGGATTACAGGCTTGAGCCACCACGCCCGGCTCCTATGTTATTTTCTAGGAATGTAATAGTTTTCTGTTTTACATTTTGAGTTAATTCCTATGAAGGGCGTGGGTCTGTGTATAGATTCATTCATTCGTTCGTTCGTTTGTTTGTTTGTTTTTTGGCTGTGATTTTTCAGGTGTTGCTGTGCCGTTTGTTTGAAAAGACTGCCTTTGCCCCATTTTATTGCCTTTGCTCCTTTATCAAAGAAAGATCAGTTAAACATATTTCTGTGGGTGTATTTCTGGACCCTGACTTTCATTGAACTACTTACCTATTCTATTGCCAATACCACACTATCTTGATTATTGTCGTTTTTCAATAATTTTTGAAGCAGTCCTTCAGTTTTGTTCTCTTTCACTATTGAGTTGGCTACTTTAAGTCTTTTGCCACTGTATATAAACTTTAGAATCCTTTTGCCAATATCCACAAAATAACTTGCATTGTATTTGGAGATCAATGTTGAAAGAACTGACATTTAAGTAATATTAGGTCTTCCTATCCATGAACAAGGACTATTTTGCTATTTATTTAGTTCTTCTTTTATATATTTTATGAGACTTTTGTAACTTTTCTAATATAGGTATGGAACCTATTTTGTTACTTTTTGGGTGCTGACATAATGGTAATGCATTTTAAATTTGAAATTAAACTTATCTATTGTTGGTATACAAGAAAGTGATTGTCTTTTGTGTATTAGCCTTGTTTTCTGCAGCATCGCTATAATTCAGATTTTCTATATAAATGATCATGTCATCTGCAAAGATGGCTTTGTTTCTTCCCTCTCAGGTTGTATACCATTTATTTATTGTTATTATTATTATTATATTTTAAGTTCTAGGGTACATGTACATAAGGGCAGGTTTGTTACATATGTATACTTGTGCCATGTTGGTGTGCTGCACCCATCAACTCCTCAGCACCCATCAACTCATCATTTACATCAGGTAAAACTCCCAGTGCAATCCCTCCTCCCTCCCCCCTCCCCATGATAGGCCCTGGTGTGTGATGCTCCCATTCCCGAGTCCAAGTGATCTCATTGTTCAGTTCCCACCTATGAGTAAGAACATGCGGTGTTTGGTTTTCTGTTCCTGCGATAGTTTGCTGAGAATGATGGTTTCCAGCTGCATCCATGTCCCTACAAAGGACACGAACTCATCCTTTTTTATGGCTGCATAGTATTCCATGGTGTATATGTGCCACATTTTCTTAATCCGGTCTGTCACTGATGGACATTTGGGTTGATTCCAAGTCTTTGCTATTGTGAATAGTGCCACAATAAACATACGTGTGCATGTGTCTTTATAGCAGCATGATTTATAATCCTTTGGGTATATACCCAGAAATGGGATGGCTGGGTCATATGGTACTTCTAGTTCTAGATCCTTGAGGAATCGCCATACTGTTTTCCATAATGGTTGAACTAGTTTACTATCCTACCAACAGTGTAAAAGTGTTCCTATTTCTCCACATCCTCTCCAGCACCTGTTGTTTCCTGACTTTTTAATGATTGCCATTCTAACTGGTGTGAGATGGTATCTCATTGGGGTTTTGATTTGCATTTCTCTGATGGCCAGTGATGATGAGCATTTTTTCATGTGTCTGTTGGCTGTATGAATGTCTTCTTTTGAGAAATGTCTGTTCATATCCTTTGCCCACTTTTTGATGGGGTTGTTTGTTTTTTTCTTGTATATTTGTTTGAGTTCTTTGTAGGTTCTGGATATTAGCCCTTTATCAGATGAGTAGATTGCAAAAATTTTCTTCCATTCTGTAGGTTGCCTGTTCACTCTGATGGTAGTTTCTTTTGCTGTGCAGAAGCTCTTTAGTTTAATTAGATCCCATTTGTCAATTTTGGCTTTTGCTGCTGTTGCTTTTGGTGTTTTAGACATGAAGTCCTTGCCCATGCCTATGTCCTGAATGGTACTACCTAGATTTTCTTCTAGGGTTTTTATGGTATTAGGTCTAACATTTAAGTCTCTAATCCATCTTGAATTAATCTTCGTATAAGGAGTAAGGAAAGGATCCAGTTTCAGCTTTCTACTTATGGCTAGCCAATTTTCCCAGCACCATTTATTAAATAGGGTATCCTTTCCCCATTTCTTGTTTCTCTCAGGTTTGTCAAAGATCAGATGGCTGTAGATGTGCGGTATTATTTCTGAGGACTCTGATCTGTTCCATTGGTCTATATCTCTGTTTTGGTACCAGTACCATGCTGTTTTGGTTACTGTAGCCTTGTAGTATAGTTTGAAGTCAGGTAGCGTGACGCCTCCAGCTTTGTCCTTTTGGCTTAGGATTGTCTTGGGAATGCGGGCTCTTTTTTGGTTCCATATGAACTTTAAAGCAGTTTTTTCCAATTCTGTGAAGAAACTCATTGGTAGCTTGATAGGGATGGCATTGAATCTATAAATAACCTTGGGCAGTATGGCCATTTTCACGATATTGATTCTTCCTATCCATGAGCATGGTATGTTCTTCCATTTGTTTGTGTCCTCTTTTATTTCACTGAGCAGTGGTTTGTAGTTCTCCTTGAAGAGGTCCTTTACATCCCTTGTAAGCTGGATTCCTAGGTATTTTATTCTCTTTGAAGCAATTGTGAATGGAAGTTCATTCCTGATTTGGGTCTCTGCTTGTCTGTTACTGGTGTATAAGAATGCTTGTGAATTTTGCACATTAATTTTGTATCCTGAGATTTTGCTGAAGTTGCTTATCAGCTTAAGGAGATTTTGGGCTGAGACGATGGGGTTTTCTAAATATACAATCATGTCATCTGCAAACAGGGACAATTTGACTTCTTCTTTTCCTAACTGGATACCCTTGATTTCTTTCTCTTGCCTAATTGCCCTAGCCAGAACTTCCAACACTATGTTGAATAGGAGTGGTGAGAGAGGGCATCCCTGTCTTGTACCAGTTTTCAAAGGGAATTTTTCCAGTTTTTGCCCCTTCAGTATGATATTAGCTGTGGGTTTGCATAAATAGCTCTTATTATTTTGAGGTACTTTCCATCAATACCAAATTTATTGAGCGTTTTTAGCATGAAGGGCTGTTGAATTTTGTCAAAAGCCTTTTCTGCATCTATTGAGATAATCATGTGGTTCTTGTCTTTGGTTCTGTTTATATGCTGGATTATGTTTATTGATTTGCGAATGTTGAACCAGCCTTGCATCCCAGGGATGAAGCCCACTTGATCATGGTGGATAAGCTTTTTGATGTGCTACTGAATCCGGTTTGCCAGTATTTTATTGAGAATTTTTGCATCGATGTTCATCAGGGATATTGGTCTAAAATTCTCTTTTTTTGTTGTGTCTCTGCCAGGCTTCGGTATCAGGATGATGTTGGCCTCATAAAATGAGTTAGGGAGGATTCCCTCTTTTTCTATTGATTGGAATAGTTTCAGAAGGAATGGTACCAGCTCCTCCTTGTACCTCTGGTAGAATTCAGCTGTGAATCCATCTGGTCCTGGACTTTTTTTGGTGGGTAGGCTATTAATTGTTGCCTCAATTTCAGAGCCTGCTATTGGTCTATTCAGGAATTCAACTTCTTCCTGATTTAGCCTTGGGAGAGTGTAAGTGTCCAGGAAATTATCCATTTCTTCTAGATTTTCTAGTTGATTTGCGTAGAGGCGTTTATAGTATTCTCTGATGGTTGTTTGTATTTCTGTGGGGTCAGTGGTGATATCCCCTTTATCATTTTTTATTGCGTCTATTTGATTCTTCTCTCTTTTGTTCTTTATTAGTCTTGCTAGCGGTCTGTCAATTTTGTTGATCTTTTCAAAAAACCAACTCCTGGATTCATTGATTTTTTGGAGGGTTTTTTGTGTCTCTATCTCCTTCAGTTCTGCTCTGATCTTAGTTATTTTTTGCCTTCTGCTAGCTTTTGAATGTGTTTGCTCTTGCCTCTCTAGTTCTTTTAATTGTGATGTTAAAGTGTCAATTTTAGATCTTTCCTGCTTTCTCTTGTGGGCATTTAGTGCTATAAATTTCCCTCTACATACTGCTTTAAATGTGTCCCAGAGATTCTGGTATGTTGTATCTTTGTTCTCATTGGTTTCAAAGAACATCTTTATTTCCGTTTTCATTTCGTTATGTACCCAGTAGTCATTCAGGAGCAGGTTGTTCAGTTTCCATGTAGTTGAGGGGTTTTGAGTGAGTTTCTGAGTCCTGAGTTCTAGTTTGATTGCACTGTGGTCTGAGAGACAGTTTGTTATAATTTCTGTTCTTTTACATTTGCTGAGGAGTGCTTTACTTCCAATTATGTGGTCAATTTTGGAATGAGTGCGATGTGGTGCTGAGAAGAATGTATATTCTGTTGATTTGGGGTGGAGAGTTCTATAGATGTCTATTAGGTCCGCTTGGTGCAGAGATGAGTTCAATTCCTGGATATCCTTGTTAACTTTCTGTCTCGTTGATCTGTCTAATGTTGACAGTGGAGTGTTGAAGTCTCCCATTATTATTGTATGGGAGTCTAAGTCTCTTTGTAAGTCTCTAAGGACTTGCTTTATGAATCTGGGTGCTCCTGTATTGGGTGCATATATATTTAGGAGAGTTAGCTCTTCCTGTTGAATTGATCCCTTTACCATTGTGTAATGGCCTTCTTTGTCTCTTTTGATCTTTGATGGTTTAAAGTCTGTTTTATCAGAGACAAGGATTGCAACCCCTGCTTTTTTTTGTTCTCCATTTGCTTGGTAGATCTTCCTCTATCCCTTTATTTTGAGCCTATGTATGTCTCTGCATGTGAGATGGGTCTCCTGAATACAGCAGACTGATGGGTCTTAACTCTTTATCCAGTTTGCCAGTCTGTGTCTTTTAACTGGAGCATTTAGTCCATTTACATTTAAGGTTAATATTGTTATGTGTGAACTTGATCCTGCCATTATGATATTAACTGGTTATTTTGCTCGTTAGTTGATGCAGTTTCTTCCTAGCCTTGATGGTCTTTACATTTTGGCATATTTTTGCAATGGCTGGTACCAGTTGTTCCTTTCCATGTTTAGGGCTTCCTTCAGGGTCTCTTGTAAGGCAGGCCTGGTGGTGACAAAATCTCTAAGCATTTGCTTATCTGTAAAGGATTTTATTTCTCCTTCACTTATGAAACTTAGTTTGGCTGGATATGAAATTCTGGGTTTAAAATTCTTTTCTTTAAGAACGTTGAATATTGGCCCCCACTCTCTTCTGGCTTGTAGAGTTTCTGCCGAGAGATCTGCTGTTAGTCTGATGGGCTTCCCTTTGTGGGCAACCTGACCTTTCTCTCTGGCTGCCCTTAAGATTTTTTCCTTCATTTCAGCTTTGGTGAATCTGGCAATTATGTGTCTTGGAGTTGCTCTTCTGGAGGAGTATCTTTGTGGCATTCTCTGTATTTCCTGAATTTGAATGTTGGCCTGCCCTACTAGGTTGGGGAAGTTCTCCTGGATGATATCCTGAAGAGTATTTTCCAACTTGGTTCCATTTTCCCCCTCACTTTCAGGCACCCCAATCAGACGTAGATTTGGTCTTTTTACATAATCCCATACTTCTTGCAGGCTTTGTTCATTTCTTTGTCTTCTTTTTTCTTTTGGTTTCTCTTCTCGCTTCATTTCATTCATTTGATCCTCAATCGCTGATACTCTTTCTTCCAGTTGATCGAGTCGGTTACTGAAGGTTGTACATTTGTCACGTATTTCTCGTGTCATGGTTTTCATCTCTGTCATTTCATTTATGATCTTCTCTGCATTAATTAGTCTAGCTTTCAATTATTCCACTCTTTTTTCAAGATTTTTAGTTTCTTTGCGCTGGGTACGTAATTCCTCCTTTAGCTCTGAGAAGTTTGATGGACTGAAGCCTTCTTCTCTCATCTCGTCAAAGTCATTCTCTGACCAGCTTTGCTCTGTTGCTGGCGATGGGCTGCGCTCCTTTGCAGGGGGAGATGCGCTCTTATTTTTTGAATTTCCAGCTTTTCTGCCCTGTTTCTTCCCCATCTTTGTGGTTTTATCTGTCTCTGGTCTTTGATGATGGTGACGTACTGATGGGGTTTTGGTATAGGTGTCCTTCCTGTTTGATAGTTTTCCTTCTGACAGTCAGGACCCTCAGCTATAGGTCTGTTGGAGATTTCTTGGGGTCCACTCCAGACCCTGTTTGCCTGGGTATCAGCAGCAGAGGTTGCCGAAGATAGAATATTGCTGAACAGCGAGTGTACCTGTCTGATTCTTCCTTTGGAACCTTCTTCTCAGGGGTGTACTCCACCCTGTGAGGTGTGGGGTGTCAGACGGCCCCTAGTGGGGGATGTCTCCCAGCTAGGCTACTCAGAGGTCAGGGACCCACCTGAACAGGCAGTCTGTCCATTCTCAGATCTCAACCTCCGTGTTGGGAGATCCACGGCTCCCCCCAAAGCTGTCAGACAGTCATTCGCATCTGCACCGGCCCCGCTGCTTCCCCTGTTGGACTTCAGCTGTGTCCTGTCCCCAGAGGTGGAGTCTACAGAGACAGGCAGGCTTCCTTGAGCTGCTGTGAGCTCCACCCAGTTCGAGCTTCCCAGCGGCTTTGTTTACCTACTTAAGCCTCAGCAATGGCGGGCGCCCCTCCCCCAGCCTCGCTGCTGCCTTGAGGATAGATCGCCGCAGACTGCTGTGTTAGCAGTGAGGGAGGCTCCATGGGCGTGGGACCCTCCCGGCCAGGTGTGGGATATATTCTCCTGGTGTGCCTGTTTGCTTAAAGCACGGTATTGGGGTGGGAGTTACCCGATTTTCCAGGTGTTGTGTGTCTCAGTTCCCCTGGCTAGGAAAACGGATTCCCTTCCCCCTTGCGCTTCCAGGTGAGGCGATGCCTCGCCCTGCTTCAGCTCTCGCTGGTCAGGCTGCAGCAGCTGACCAGCACCAATTGTCTGGCACTCCCTAGTGAGATGACCCCAGTACCTCAGTTGAAAATGCAGAAATCACCGGTCTTCTGTGTCGCTCGCGCTGGGAGTTGGAGACTGGAGCTGTTCCTATTCGGTCATCTTGCTCCGCCCTCTAAATTCCTCATTGTTAACTGATGTTAGCTATAGGTTTTCTGTAGATGTTTTTTATCAAGCTGAGGAAGTTCCCCGTGTATTTCTAGCTTGTTGAGTGTTGTTTTTTTTTTTGTTTGTTTGTTTGTTTTGTTTTTTTTGAGGGGGGTAGATTTTTGTCAAATGCTTTTTTCTTCATCTATTATTAATAGTATGATCATATGATTTCTCTTCTTTATCCTGTTGATGTAGTGGATTATAATAACTGCCCTTCAGATATTGAACCAACCTTGCATAATTAGGATACATCTCAATTGGTTGTGGTATAAAATTCTTTATATACATTGTTGGATTTAATGTTAGTATTTCCTTAAGGATTTTTGCATCCATGTTTATGAGAGATATTACACCGCTTTCTTCTCTTGTAACATATTTTTCTGGTTTGGGAGTAGGGTAATGCTGACATTATAGAATGAGTTAGAAAGTATTTTCTCTGTTTTTTCATTTAAAAGTGATTGCAATGGACTGATATAATTTCCTTTTCAATGTTTAGTAGAATTCATCACTGAACCCACTGGCCATGGTGTTTTCTATTTTGTAAGATTATTAATTATTGATCCAATTTTTAAAATTTATATAGACCTATTCAAATTTTCTATTTCTTCTTGTGTATGTTTTGGCAAATTATATCTTTCAAAAAATTGATACATTTCATCTAAGTTATCAAATGTGTAGGTATAGAGTTCTTCAGAGTATTCCTTTATTATCATTTTAATGTTCATGGAATTTGTATGAATGTCATCTCTTTCATTTACAATGTTAGTAATTTCTGTCTCTTCTGTCTTGTATTTTTCTTAGTTTGTTTGGCTAGATAGTTATTGATGGTATTGAACTCTTTAAAGAAGCAGCTTTTGGTTTCATTGAATTTTTTTCTGTTGATTTTATGTTTTTAATTCCATTGATTTCTGCTCTAAGTTTTAAGATTTATTCTGTTTGGTTGGGATTTAATTTGTTGTTCTTTTTCTAGTTTCCTAAAGTGGAAGCTTAGATTACTGATTTTACATTTTTCTTCTTTTCTAGTGAATTCATGCAGTGCTATGGGTTTTCCTCCAAGTACGTTTTTTGCCTCATCCCACACATTTTGATGTTACCTTTCCATTGTATGAATTTCAGAATCTTTTCAATATTTTTCTGGATATTTCTTTTTTGATTCATTTGTTATTTAGAAGTGTGTTGTTCAACAATTGTTTTTTTCCTTCGAGAAAACCAAATATCTCACCCACTATGGACCTCCTTAAGCCCTTGAATGCTCTACTTAAACTTAGAATAAATATCATACTGTATACAGTGCTTCTACATAATCTATCTCGTCTCATCTCCCATGATATTCCTTTCTTTTCAGCAGTAATAATTTTTTGTTTTTCCTCAAGTATGTCAATTCTATATATATATGTGTGTATATATATATATATATATATATATATAGCCTTTGAACTTTGTTTTCTCTGGATGGCATTCATTCATTCTTCACGCCCCAGGTCAAATACCACCTTCTGAAATATGCCTTCTGTGGCTTTCTGGTTACTCTTTATCAGATAAACCTGTTTTATTTTCTTCTGCACACCATCACAGTTTGTAATTATATTGCTTATTTATTTTTTCTTATTGATTCTTCATCTTCTCCATAGTAGAATAAAAGCTCCAAGAGGGTAGACATTGTCTATGTTTTTTATAATTTTATCTCTTGTTTCTAAAACAATGTCCACCATAAAATACTTTTTATGAATAAATCAATATGTGGATAAATGGGATTTTATGAAGTTAATAGTATCAATATTTACAATGAGCTTGTGAAACAGAAACTGAGGTTACTAGAATGTATTTATTTATTTACATATTTATTTATTTTCACAAGGCTTAGTAAAGGTATGATTACAACTCTGAAATTATTTCTCTTTTCCATTTTATGTTTTTATTTTCAATCAAGATACATACTTGTAATTCATTTAAATTGAGAATTTGAGAGTTTAGTAGAGGAAAATGGTGATATTTATTGAATGTGTAATATAATCATCTATGTTTTCCAGTTTTCTCTGGTACCCTTTTTGCTAAATATTTTTTTAAAAAGATCAACTCCAACACCCTAGGTTATTGCAGGGATAAAAATAATAGTATTGACAACAATAAATATTAAAATAGCTGACACATATGTAATGTTTGCTGTGTGCCAAACATTATTGCAAGTACTATGTGTGATTAAATGATTATGTAACTTAAATTCAGTCAGCACCCCTCAAATATCTTCTAAGTCTTCATGGAAAATTTTAATATATCTTATCTGTTACTTATTACCTTTTATTCCAAATGGCTAGTCTGTATTCTAGATTTTTTCAGCTATTTATACTTCTCTCCTCCTTAACATCTTGCCACATATTCCTCTGGCAATTTTTATATACTTGGCTCTGAAAAGTCCTAGTTTTTTTTCCTTCAGTATGTAACAAGAAGCTACAAGAGTTTATCAAATTTTACAAAGGACCTGGCATGCTCACAAGACAGATAATGAAAGAAAATAGAAGAAAAAAGCTGATTAGATACCACTGCTCCAAACTCTATTGGCTTACTACATAATAGAGACACTACCTTTGTAAAAGGAGGAAACATAACATGGTGTGTAAACTCAGAAGCCCTGAAGCCATATGTATTTGGGTTCAAATTCCATATCCACAACTTAAATGCTGTGAGACTTTAGGTGAGTTACTAAACCATTCTAAGTTTCAGTTCCCTCATCTATGAAATCAATATAATAATGGTACATATAATACAGTGCTGTTAAGTGAATTTAAATGATCCAAAATGTACTAACTTACCATAAATATAATATTTATGAGTATTTCTATTAATAAAAATGGCATAAGGATTCATAAGGATCTGGGAAAGGAAACTCTTGGAGTTATAGTTTCATTGAAAGTCTAGGCTGACATAAAATGGCTCTCTCAAGAAGATTTCTCAGTGGAGGCCTGGAAAACGTGTTATTTAGCACTTGGGGGAATCTGCACTCTACTTACTGTTATCACTTTGATTCATGCCCTTTTGTTTGTTTTCCTTTCCTGCCATTTTGCCATGTCTCATATTTGATGCATCTCGTAGTGCCAATGCACTTGAGTACTCAGCCTTATTAATCAGGGAAGTAATATTTATTACAACTGCTCATTTTTGTTTCAGTACATCTGAAGTCAAAAGTCACCATACACATATCAGCATACTGATAGATATGTATTGAACAAAGAAAGGATTTCAGCAATTCTAGGATACTTTCATACTTAACCTAGATAATTTAAACAAGTTGAAGGTTAAGGATATTTTTCATAAATGCTACCTAGATAATAGCTTGCATAGACTCTAGATTTTGACTTTGCAGATGTAATCCAGGTACCTAATTACATTCGTTTTCTCTAAGAAGAAATTTAATAATTTCCTTTTATTCATTTCTCTGATAAAGCCTAACCTCTAGGTGGCTAATAATAGTTCATGATAAATATTTAATAATAGCCATAGAATTTTTATATTTCAATTATACATTTTTATAGTAAGAATATATTATAATACAAATTAAATTTTTCTGTGTTTCTAACTTCTCTAGTCTTTAAAAAATAGAGCATTTTGTTCAGCTCTATAGAAGAACAATTATCTAGATGTAGAATTTTTGTACACAGTATTTAATAAAGGCTTAATGAATGATTGGTTTATTTGATATACTGATTATCTGATTGGACTAATGATTCTTTCTAAGGTAAGTATATTGACTTAAATTGACTTATCTCTATGTCATTGAAAACCAATATGGACTAGAGAGAATTAAACGCATCACAATTATAGACTTTCTTAATAAGCCTCGCTTAATTACATTTAGGTTCTTAATATGCATATGTTACAGAGCATAAAGAGAATACTACCATCAGGTAATGTTTGTAACAAGTCAGAATAACTACCAACTTCTTTAACAAAAAAGAAACAGTTTTGCTAACTCCTTCTATCATTAGTAGGAAATACTATTATCACTAGTAATTAGTAAGAAAACATTTAGAAACTTAAAATTAAATGTTCAACTTGAAAGCATTTACTTCAGATATGATCTTCTGTCAAGGTTTTCTTATATGAGTGCAAATCCCAAAGAAGAGAAGATTATGAAATGAGTAGTCTTAAAATTAGAGTGTCAATAGAAGGATGATAGTTTATTTTCCTGTTTTTTCCTGCCACAGTATTAAATTGCTTTTTTTATCTTTAACATGACACACAAATTATAAAACTTCTTTATTTAGACTTGCAAATATATATCTTATAGGTAGAATTATAGTCAATTTAATATACAATCCAACTTAGTGTTAGGGAAAGGAAACTACATAGAAATATGTTCCTCCACCTACCCCACCTCGAAGAAAAAAAAATCAAGTAAAAAAAAATATTTTTTCTTCTACTCATAAAATATTGTGTAACATACAGACCACAAATTAGGTAACTGATATTAAATATTGATTGATTTATTCATCAATCCAAAGGCTTATTTATATTCTTTTTAATATTTTTTTAATTTTAAATTTTATATTAATAGATCATTGTTGTACTTATTTCTATTCTTTTAGGACCATTAATTAAAATTGGCAATAAGCTCCATCAAACAATTGAGTTGTTCTTTCTTAGTTTTTTACCCCACTCGAAAATCAAAATTAAGTTTGAGCCTAACAAGATCAAAGCTAATGTGTCATACAGAAAACTAAATGCCAAGTTATGTATACCAGTTGAGAAGACAATTAGAAGCTTCAAGAATCTACTTTTTTTTTAATACCTCAAACCACAAAGCTAATTATCTGTTTAGTGGTTTTATTATACATTGATTACACTTCATTTGTGGTTATTAGTAAAAGAGACTGGGTTTATATTTTATAGATATAAATTAATTATATGTGATTTTTGTGTCCAGCATTGATCAACCTCAGCTTTTTTCTATATTGCTATTAGCTTGTGGTTTGAAGCGAAGAAAGACCCCTGGACAATTTGAAATTCAAGCCAAAAGATACTTCATGATTTGCTTTTCATAATATAATTAATGTTGAAATATCTAATTGTATACAACTTAAAAAGACATTCATTGTTTAATTTGGTTGTTCTCTTTTTCTTAACAGATCCAAGCATTTTACTTTTCTACTTAACTTAGTACAGGCATTTTAAGATAAGTTATGTCTCTAGACACTTATATCCAGTTAAACTATTTGCAGCCTCATATCTTTACAACCTCTTAACTGCCATATTCCTATCAATCACTTGTTTTTATCTCTACTGAAGCAATAAAAGCACAAGTACAATAGAGAAAGAATATTAACAAAAATACTAAGCTAAATGTCAACTTCACATGTATCAATACTCATGACTGTTATATGTCATAATATCAAGATATTATTCAGCAGTTTCAGTGTGTTTACATTACACTGTAGTCTAGAAAATGAATTAGAAAACTAATAAAAGATCTTAAGATTCAGTGAAGCAGTGAATAATCAAATGAACATGCAAAATAGCAATCTTTGAAAACAGCATATTCTCCAACCTCTAATATTTAATAGAATTAAATATTTCCAATGCACTTTTCATTTAATTTGAAGGTGTTCAATTAGATAATCTATAAAAAATACTACAAACATCTTACCACATGATATTCCTATACTAAAGTAATTAAGTGAATAAGAATATATATAATATGGTTGAAATGGTTACATCTTTGAGAAATCTTTAGAGAGTATATGCACATTTCATGCCTGTTATGTATTTAACTAAACATTGAATTACTTTTACAATACTTCAGCAGTTGGTTCATTTATTCCATCTTGAGATCTTCAGTAAGCTCAAGAAATGGCTTCAGAGTGAAGCAGTGACCACATAAATATAAGCTCTGAGACAAACAAACAGATTTCATTCTCTGTAACAAGATTACATATTTTGCCATTGTCAAGCAAAATAGACTTTCTATGTGCCAGTAGACTCTCTTTTTCTAATGGTGAACTTATGTACTTTTGACATTCTCTTTCCATTTGATCAAGAGTGATACTCAAGTTTGCTTTGGAAGAAGAAAGCCTCATTAATAATAGCTTGACACAAGAACTTAAGATCTAGCATATTGTACTGCAATAATCAGTTCTCCCTGGATTTGCATCTTCTTAATTTTCCTTTGATTTAAAGCAAAGCCAGAGAGAAGACCAGACTCTAGCACGTGTTATTCATCGTTTTTTGCCTTCCATATGTTCCTTGCATACAGCAACTATTTCTTTGTTATCAAATTTAAAATACTCTCTCATTTGTTTATTAACTGATGCAGATTCAACCAGATGTAACCAAACAATGTGTTCATTTGTACCATTATCTGTAATACTCTTAAGTAAATATTACAAACCTGATTTTACTGATGAGGAAACTCTAATTCTAAGGTGTATCTTCCTAGGAGCTCTCAGATCTTCTTTTTGGACAACCTCCCATTTTATGTAGTCCCATGGAAAGTAATATGGAGATTCCTTATCTCACATGCCCCAGGCTTGTTAAATTATATGTGCTCTACATCTTCTGCAATTAGTGCAAGAACATGAGAACTGAAATAATTCACTGCTGTGGCAGTGCTGGTAAGGATTGTTCCTGACTTTGGCTGTGGTTCTTGCTGTGCATGTCTTCTAATCACTCTTTTGTCTGCCTCCCATTTACGGCTTAGACTGTGACTTCTTGGACTGATGTCTGTTGAAGGCAAACAAGAGTCAATTTCAGAAACTTGCCAGGAAAATTACTTGGACAAAGATAAGAATCTGAGAGAACTATAATTGTTTCTGACGTGAATGGTTAGTAATGGCAGAACTAAATTATGTATTTAGATTAGTTCTAATTCTGAGACCATTTCTCTTTCTCCTACACCAAATTTTCGTTCTGCAGAATATTCAGATTCTATGTAAAGAGTTTTTAACCCAATAACTTCTTAACAGAGAAGAATTTGTTTCTTCATAAAAAATATTGAGTTCATGTTTTTATTTGGAGATTTTTCAGAAGGAAAACAAATGAGATCTATTTATATGCATGTTTTATTAGTCGTCTATTTTCTCGTTTCTGGCCTAAAACCATAACTGATCTTGAGGTTATCAGTTAATGTAAATCTGAGAGAAGCTGTATCACAAAATTAAATAGAATTTTGGTAACAAACTTAAGTGAATTTTAACAATGTGGAGACCAACAAGCTAATTTAATAACATACAAATTAACGTACATAGCTCTCCTTTGTTTAGTGCACTTAGTAGGCATAAAGTGAAACACCATTTTTATTATCTCATCAAAGAAAATATGAAAATGTTTTCTGTATCCTTGTATTTTTATTTATATCTTTAGAAGGCATAAATTTAAATTTGACTTAAAAAGTCAAAATATGTATTTTGATCTGAGTAACATAGAAGAGATCTGTTGTTTGTTTACATAAATGAATAAATATAAAACAATACATATATTGTAGAATTTTAACCATGTAAAATTACTCATGAAATGACAGGGTTAGAGGTTTATGTTACTTTCAGATGAGGTCATGTTAACTTGAAATATCCAAATGCTAAGCTTCCAGAGCCTTCAGCAGTTCCAATGCTTTGAGTACATACAAAATTTAGCGTGTTAAATGTATTCCATTCCCTTTCCACTATTATTAATATGATCATATCACAAAATTGTACTTCATTAAAGAATTTTGAACTGATTCAAATTCAGCTAGTTTGTTCTATCTGCACCATATTTTTTATTTAAATAAATTCCTTGAAGGCAAGGATTACCAACTCTTTGGTCTCTCACAAAAAGAAACATGAAGGCTTAATCTAGTACATACTTAGGGAAGATTTTTTTTGAATGAATAAATGATTGAAAAACAAAACAGTATATACCAGTGCTTCAAAGATATATAAAAATAAATCAGAATTAATCTTTTACAATGAAAGGATTTATGATTTCAAAAGAAGTTGACTCTCTACATCTGGACTGTATGATCACAAAGAAATCTCTAAATTTAGAAGACTTAAAAATAAATTACATCTAATCTGAAAATTAAACTATACATTGAGAAAAGGACTGAGTATTTTTGAATTATTATAAAAAGTATTTCTAAAAGATTATGAATAAAGATAATAAATCAAATAAACATATAAATCAGATTTTCATAGCAAGTTTCCATGCTTTCCGATTGACATACTAACTAGTCTGTTTAAGAGAACTATTTTTATAATGCTATTAGTAGGAAACATCTTTGTTTAATTTCATCATTTCAAAAATATTACCTCGAATTTTATTTTCATAGTTTCAAAATCTACCTTTATCTCAAGTTTTAATTCCATAAAAAATGACACACTTTCTTCAAACATGAATTCACAAATACTTACTGGAACCAATCTGGGTAGAGGATGACTTGCATCACATATCAGTCCAGCTATTGTCCTTGGATTGTAGTAACTGTATCCGCAGTGGTCAAGAGTAGTTAAATGTCATTACTCTTGTGAAGAATGAAGGAATTCCAGTTACCGAAACTCTTCAGAATGTCTTTTATGCTTAGTGTGTCTAAACTTTGTTTTCACCCAAGTTAAAGATTTATAAAATCCATTATAATTTGTTAATCAATGTCACATTTTAAATAATCCTGGTTTGACGCTTGGGATTAATGCTTAGTTTGATTCACATAAATTTAGAGAAATCTTTATTTCTCTAAACCTTCCTTTCCTTTTCTTTCTTCCTTTCTTTTTAAACAGCTATCTCATACATTCAATATTGAATACATCTATGCGGAATCAAACATCAGATCTCCATAAGATTGATAAATTAGCCCATTTTAATACACATTAATTATCTGTATGTTTATTAATTGCTCCAAAATACTTTGCCTTTCCCAGTGTGCAGTTTCTTTATAGGCTCGGGAAATTACGTGAAATAATGTAAGCTGTGAAGCAAAATAACTTGCAAAGGTGTACATTTCTGTTACGTACTTTAGGAGGAGTGAACTAGCAATAATCTCTGGTTTCCAAATTGAATCAAGAACCTTTCTTGGATGGCCGGGCGCGGTGGCTCAAGCCTGTAATCCCAGCACTTTGGGAGGCCGAGACGGGTGGATCACGAGGTCAGGAGATCGAGACCATCCTGGCTAACACGGTGAAACCCTGTCTCTACTAAAAAATAGAAAAAACTAGACGGGCGAGGTGGCGGGCGCCTGTAGTCCCAGCTACTCGGGAGGCTGAGGCAGGAAAATGGTGTGAACCCAGGAGGCGGAGCTTGCAGTGAGCTGAGATCCGGCCTCTGCACTCCAGCCTGGGCGACAGAGTGAGACTCCGTCTCAAAAAAAAAAAAAAAAAAAAAAAAAAAAAGAGATGAGAAATAGAGGAGTGGGAGGTCATAAACCTCTTTTTTTTTTAATCAAGACTTTTGGTTTATGTTGCTCATCCTTGCACTGTTATATCTAACCCTAAATTTAGTACACGTCATATGTATGACATGTGGCATATTAATAGATGTAAATTTTTCTTAATTTTCATCCGAACCTCTATGATCTCTGAGGTAAGCATGTGTTCGCTATACAGATGTCCAAATTTTGACCCCACTTCACCACCTAACGAGATCTTCTAATTCATACAGTTGAATTTCTTTTCCTACACCCTAAGCAACACATTCCTTGACAAGATTGGAGCTTTCTACTGAATTCAACTGACAGAGCTAGTCAACTTCCTGTATTACTGCTATAATATTATTTTTGTCTTTCTTTTTAAATTAACTGCAGACATGAAGTAAATAATCAGCATAATCTTTATACAATCGCCTGTCAATTCACGTATTACTTACATATTAGACTCCAAAAACTGAAATGGGTAGAGGCACCACATTGCATATATATATATATATATATATACTTTTGTTTATTTTGTCCTGTTCTGTTGTTGTTACAACGGAATTATTAGTCTAACCACAAGTAAAATTCCTCATCAACATAGTTTTTAAGAAGTTTTATTTTTAGTATTTCCCCAGTGTTTTAAGTGACCGCAGTACGAAGGTGTTCCAGAATGTTTAGTCTACCTTATCACTGGAAACAGAAGGCTGTCTCATTTTCTCTGATGTCATGATTATCTGTGTTCTTGCTCACACCAGACCTTCAATAAATGACCAAATCGCACCTAGGATATTGTCTGACATTGGTGCCTTAGAAGTCATAATAGACTGAATATCTACCTTCTTTGAATTACTGTATATTATTTTGCAAGGGATAAGCCATTGCTAATATCCTTTGCCACTAGGAAAACTAACCCAAGTAATGACTTGAACTTAGAGATGGCTCATACATGTTTCCAAAATTAACTGCCATCTAATTTTCCAAAGGTAAAAACAAAGTATTTTCCAGTGAGCTAAATTCTCAGCAGGGGAACAAATTTTTAAGCTGGTTGCCATGGTAATTCCTGTATGCAATTCCCACTCAACTTAGCTTGATGGCATTTGGGCTGAGTAATGAAATGAAGGAAAATACTGATGATTTTACTTGCCTTGAAAATACCCACAATTAGAAGTGTACATATTTTATTCCTTCCATTTACCCTCCCATCTTTCATTTTTTAATTTCTCTAAAAACTACTGCTTTCACAGCTATCATAACAATTTTATTGAATGTACACATAAATGCCTTTGCATCAAAATTAATAGATAATTCTACTGTCAGTGTTAAATTTCTGGACACTGATTATTTATGGTCCACATCTAGTGGGTTGGCAATATCTTTCCACTCTGAGCTAAATATGGTCAATGGGAGTATAGAAAGGGAATATTTCATGTCTTTATTAAATTATTTACCTAATCTTCTCAAGCTTGAGTGTTTAGGTTTACAATACTTACAATGGTTACTATTGTCATTTTTCTCCAGAGAATCAGCATGACTGCATGACTTATGAACATATGTGTATCTTCATGGGTTATTGCTTTATACCCTTGAGAGGTGAGGTACTGACATATATACACACACACACACACACACACACACACACACATACATGCACATATATATGTCTTTTCTCTCTCTCTCTCTCTCTCTCTCCATATATATATATATATATATATATATATAAAAGAAAAATGTACCACAGATGGTTAGGATATGTATGAAAATATGAGAAAAACAAATGACCACCCAAATACAACTCAAAAGACACTGAAACAAAAATTCAGGCTATCATTTGTGTGTGGCCTTTGGTTAGCTCTTAACCTTCGAACACACATTATTTTCTAAAATAGAAAAGTAATAATTTCACAAATGCTTTGTGATGTTGGTTTAAGGATCAACTGAAACATGTATTTAAAAGGTAAAAACAAGGCCAGGCACAGTGGTTCCCACTTATAATCCCAGCACTTTGGGAGGCTGTGGTGAGGGGATCGCTTGAACTCAGGAGCTTGAGACTAGTCTGGGCAACATAGTGAGACCTCATCTCTTTAAAAAAATAAATAAAATAAAAGGTAAAAACAGGCCAAGTGTGATGCCTCATACCTATAATCCCAGTACTTTGGGAGGCCTAGGTGGGAGGATTACTTGAGCCCAAGAGTTAAAGACCAACCCTGGAAATCAAAAAAAAAAAAAATTAGTTGGGTGTGGTAGTACATGGCTGAGGAGGAAGGACAGCTTGAGCCTGGGAGGTGGAGGCTGAAGTGAGCTGTGATTGCACCACTGCATACCAGCCTGAGTGACAGAGCGAGACCCTGTCTCCTCCCAACACCTGCCACCCCCCAAAAAACAAAGATGAAACACATCGCAAATGCATTTTCTTATAATGGTAGATGACTAGTCTGATGAGCAGAATTATATTTTTTGCAGTTCCTAACACTCAAATTTCTAAGCACTCTTTGTGGAGGAATTCTTTGTGTAATTGAGTAAGTAGGTGAGAAAGAAGGACTATGCCAATGCAACATACAGGATACACAGAGAAAAATGATCCTCATTAAGACTATGTGCTGAGAGGGTGCTACTTATCTGGTTCACACCTTATGCATGATGTCTTCGCCAAAATCGTCAGTTTGGATTCATCCATTACATTCAGCTATATTTTACTGACTAGCAGGTTTCTTTAATTTACAACTACATAAGGTAACTGAAAGCTTAAATGATGACAAGTAAATCCATACCAAGGTATGAGGACCACAGAAATGTAATTCTAGAATTGATTATAACTATATTTAACTATTTATAAATACTACACAACTGTTAACATAAAGTTCTAGTCCCTTTCCTTTAATGAATCAATAAGAATGTAACCAGGGTTGTTAAAGGGAGTTTTTTGTTGTTGTTATGTGATGTTTTTCTGGCTCAGGATTCATATTTTCCAGATTTTATAATTTGCTTTGTGCATTGTTTTTGTAGCATTTAGTCCACACTGGAAGTGTGTGTTCCCTTTTGTCAGGGCACTAATTCTATTTGAGGAAGGCTCTGACTCTTTTGTTTACTGTGAATTTATATGAAGATCTTCCTTCTTCAATATGTTTCATAAAATATCTACTGGTTATTTGCTAAATCTGGAAAGACATTTTTCTCTTCTTTCAGTGCTATGTGCTTTAGCTTCATTCCATTTTTGTGCTATGTTGAAATACTGTATATTCTGTTCCTTGTGTATAGGAAAGTCACCTACTTATTTGAGTGTAAGATGAAAAACTGTTCCTTGCATATTTTAGAGCCAAAGTATTTTTTCCTGATACCAAAGTCTTGAATTGATTTTCAGTTTAGTCTTTTATTTCCGCCATGGTATAAGCTACATGAACTCCTAGAAGCATGTGGAGAAATAAAAAGATCCACTATTCAGAGGCTGGGAGTGATGGTGCATACCTGTAATCTCAGCACTTTGGAAGGCTGAGGCGGGAGAATCACTTGAGGCCAGACGTTCCAGACCGCCCTGGGCAGCAAAGTAATACCCTCTCTCTCTCTCTCAAAAAAAAAAGAAAAAAAAAATTAGCTGGGTGTGAAGGCACATGCATGTAGTACTAGTTACTCAGCAGGCTGAGGTGGGAGGATCAATTGAGCTCAGGAGACCAAGGCTGTAGTAGGCCATGATCATGCCACTGCACTCCAGCCTGGACCTGGGAAACAGAGTAAGACGTTGTTTGGAAAAAAGAAAAAAAAAGAAAAAGACCCACGATTCAGATGATAAATTAAAGAGTGATGGATAAGCATAGGTGTCTATCTCAACATTCTCTTCTCTCCCCATTCCATTTTTAAACTTAATGTTACTTTCCATATTTGGCTCTCCTATTTCCCTATAAATTCTTCCTCCTTAGCAACTCCCAGAGTTATAACTAATACACCAAAGTAAACTATGGTTCATTCATTTCCATTTCTGACTTCAATTTTTTTTGTAGAGACGGAGTCTCGCTCTGTCGCGCAGGCTGGAGTGCAGTGGCAGCTCACTGTAAACCTCCGCTGATTCTTTTCAAGCGATTCTTTTGCCTCAACCTCCTGAGTAGGTGGGAAGACAGGCGCACGCCACCACTTCCGGCTAATTTTTTTGTATTTTTAATAGAGAAGGGGTTGAGTCATGTTGGCCAGGCTGTTCTCGAACTCCTGACCTCAGGTGATCCTCCCGCCTCAGCCTCCTAAAGTGCTGGGATTACAGGCATGAGCCACTGCGCCTGGCCTCAATTTTTCAGTTCGAATGGAAGTCCATTGGATGTGTCCACAGGACGATCTGCTAAAAGCTTTAATCACACATACTCAGTATCCTTCCCCCCCATATATATCTCTAATTTGGGGTTCCTTATTTTGTCTGCCATCAGTTAGCTTCTTAGTAACTGACGTTCTAGGTCTCAGTCAACTTTGATTTTCTTTATGTTGTTAGGTATTGGCCATACATTTCATTGTTGGAACATTTCTTATATCTAGTCCCTTCTTGCATGTCATTGCTACTACCATCTTCCAAATACTTGTAATATTTTCTTAGACCTTTTCATTTCTCAGTAACCTGTTACCTTGCTTCTGGAATGCATCTATTTTATCTCATGTAAAATGTTTCTGTTAAATTCTCCAAAATACTATTATAATTTTGTTTTACTTTGTTTGAAAAATAATCAGTGGTTTACCATTACCTATACCAAAAGTTAGCAGGCAGTCTCTGTAAAGGGCCAGGTGGTAAATATTATATTTTTCTGATATATACTGCCTCTGTTACAGCTGGTCAAATATACCATTGCAGTGAAAAGCTGTAACCAATATCTAAACTAATGGGTATGGTTTATATTCCAGTAATACCTTATTTACAGGCAGAGTTAATCTGTAGGCCCTAGTTTGCTGACCAATAATGTAGAGTTCCTTTTCATATTTGGCTCCTCTTATACCCAGTAAATCTAGAGATCTGTTTTAAGAAAGACTGGTCTGAAGATTAAAGTCTGACTTTTTATGCTACTCTTCAACAGCTCTCATGTTCTTCCTATATAAGCTTTCTAGGTACCTCCTTTTCAGGCCTGGTATGCCTATCTGACCAGGTGACCTCTTTCTTCTGTCCTTATTATCTCTATAATCTCCTTTTCACTGTCTTTAAGTATATCTTTTGCTTCCGTGCACAAGTCCTCTCTGATTTCTCCAACCATAGGTGGATTCACTACTCCTGAAGTCTGTGGACTCTACATGTTTATGTTAAGGAAAAAAAAAAATCACACACACACACATACACACACAAACACACACACATTACATAAATATATATAATATATAATGTATAATGTATATATTATATAACATCATATATATCATATATAATAAAAAACATGTAATATATAACATATAATGTATATTATAATTTTATAATATATAATAATGTATATTAATATATATAATGTGTGTGTTTGTGTGTGCATGTGTGTGGATATACATTATATAATATAAATATATGTTATATATTAATATAATGTGTTTGTGTGTGTGTGTATATATAATTTATGCATATTTTAATATATATATCCTGGAAAGGAAGAGATGTTACTAGGATTTTAATGTCACAAACAGAATGTGCAAGGTAGAGAGTGTATAATATGTATGGGCTGGTAGTCTAGTACAACATCAAGTTGAAAATACAGAAGAGAAGGCAATTTTTCTTCTGTAGATAGTTGGTAAATAACACTACTAAGAATTTTAGGAGAAGAACTTGATCTTGGAGTCAAATGGCTTTAGCTATAAGGAGAAGTGTAATAGACAGGTGTAATTAGAAAATGACATTGTCATGGGGCACATAGTTTTCTAAAGAAGTGCATTTTTTTCTGAACAGGCACTTAGATTGTTAGTATCAGAGGTTAATTCAAGAATAAGTCACTCTAGAGTGCCTCCTTATGTATTATACAAACTAGGCCTGTTTTTTCAAATCTTTAGTAGGAGCCAAACCAACTCCTCTAGGAACTACAGGACTTGCTCGTTTTGTTCTGTGTGTTTTCTTCTCCTCTTCATCTTTAATATTGACGATTCGGAGAGATCCTAAAAGCTATCAAAGTTCCCTGTTGGTGTTCAACACACATCAAATAATAATGAGAGGAGACTTGAAGGTGACATCCCTCTAATCCAGTTTACAGGGACAAGTTTGCTCTTGCAATAGCACACCATGAAACTTTAATAATTTAATAACTTTGCAAAAGAAATAATTTACCCATCTCTAGAGTTCTTTCCTTCTCTTCCTGACACCTCCTGTGATATTTTCCAAGAATGCATGCATATTTTAAACTACAGTGTGTTTTGAGACAACTCTACACAAAGAGTAGTATGGGTGTTTGCTGTGATTCTCTGCAGTGGGGTGACTTCTGGGAAGGAAATGCGAGGGCAGACATCTCAGTAACCTTTCTTCTCCCAGGAATATATATGTTTCTTGCTGCTCTTGAGGTCTACACAAAATAAGTAAGGGTAATAAGGAATTTTACTATTATAACTAAGTGGATTGAAGGGAAGGAGAATTATTACCAAAACCTCCTACAGGAAAACAAATTTTGTCACAATACTATAACCTCAACTCCTCTGGACTTAGGAGACCTGATTATCTTGGTAGGGAAGAGCGCATTTTTCTTGCAATGAAAGTCTATACATGTATAAGTTGGTAGAGCCGAAAAAAAATCATTTCTGTGTACTTGCTCATGTGGGGCATATTCACTATTATTTTATTTTATTTTTTGCTTGGTTAAAGATACTGAACTTCATAAATATAAAAAGTTGTTTACTAAAAATTTTGTTGGCCGGGCATAGTGGCTCATGCCTGTAATCCCAACAATTTTGGAGGCCACGGCAGGCGGATCGCTAGTTCAGGAGTTCAAGATCAGCCTGGTCAACATGGTGAAAACCCGTCTCTACTAAAAATACAAAAATTAGCTAGGCATGTGTGTGCAACTGTAATCCAGCTACTCGGGAGGCTGAGGCAGGAGAATTGCTTGAACCCAGGAAGCAGAGGCTGCAGTGAGCTGACATTGTGCCATTGTACCCCAGCCTGGGCGACAGAGCGAGACTCAGTATCAAAACAAACAAACAAACAACAAATTTGTTATACTGTTATAAGATCATGAAAGCTCAAATATGTGGTTAGGAAGAGGTCTTTGTATATTCCATAAAGAGAAATTAATGCCCTGGCTTTGTTCTATGGGACACCCATGATTAGACATGGTTATAGGTAAATAAATACACATATATACATGAATTTTATTATAAGTCAGTGTTCTACAGTAACAGCAATAAAAGAAATGGGGAAAAGTTTAATCTATTTGATTTTTTTTCTTACTCAACATTTACTAAGCATTTTAAAGTGGGGAATACTATATTAAAATATCAAAACAAAAAAAAATTCTGCATTGGCTGATCTCATAGTTTAGCAAAATAGAAAGTTTCATCAAAACTATATAGAAAAACAAAAGCTACAAGGAATCTCTAAAGGAATAATGAACCAATTGCCACCTGAACCTACAGTTTTTTGCTTGTTTGCTGGTTGTTATGGTTTATGCTTTTTGTATCCTATTGAAGAAATATTTGCCTAACCCGAAGTTGCAAGGATTTTCTTCTATTTTTTTCTAGATGTTATCTAGTTTTAGCGCATAAATTTAAGTACACAATATACTTCATTTTTATACATATATGTAGTGTGAGAAAAAAAGTTTTTTCGGATATGGATATCTAATTATTTCAATACCATTTATTTAAAAGACTACCTTTTCCACATTAAATTATTTTGACACCTTTTGAAAACTCAAGGTTGCCTATATATTTAGGGACCTCAGAGATTTTTAATACTTCTATATGTGGCAATATCTAGTCTTTTTTCACTGAGTCATACAAGTTTCTATTTTATCTGCCTGCCTATGCCCTGGATGGCATTTTTCTCATTTGAGATATGTAATGAAGGTCCCCCCCCTCCTTTTTTTTTTTAATACCCGAGACATGCAGAGGGAGTTTATACTTGTGCAGTGTAGGGTTAGATTATTTATTTTGTCACAATGGGAAGAAGGTTGGGGACAAAGCAGGTAATTATGCTTTAAAAAATGGTTGACTCTGTCACGATAATATCTTGAATTTCTAGGGTTAAAAGACTTTAAATTATGTTTGATCACCCAGCAAATTGTCAGTTGTTCATTGTCATGGGATGCTGATGATGCTGGGTGGCCATCTGGCTCTTATTTCCAATGCCAGAAAGCAAGCACTTGACAGTATATTTCAGTTATGTTTAGAGGCAAACTGGACATTTTCTTCTCGGTTTGAAGCCATGAATTATACAGTTTAGCTTCAGAACTCAGACTGAGAAAATAAGGAAATGTTTAATCTTTTTACATCAACTCTGACTTATCAGCCGAGGTACTTAAATCACTTTAGAGCTTACAGACTGAAATGTAAAAAGAATTGGGGTCTGCATTTTGTCTTTATTTCCCTAAATTTTTAAAGTCAGCTCCTTCAGAAGTTGCATATGCATGGTATCAATTTCGCATATGAATGCAAATTAAAATAAGTCCTATTATTTAAATATGTCCTATTCAATAAGTCTTATTATCTAGGGGCATTCCCTTTGTATCAACTTTTATTAAGGTCTTATTTTTTAAAAAGAAATTCTCACAAAAGAGCTATGCAATTCTAGGTCAACTCAATTGTAATTTGGCCAAAAAGTATTTGTGAAGCCTTAATGATTCTTGTTTTTCAGACAAGGTGTCACTCTGTCACCCAGGCTGAAATGCAGTGGCATGATCATGGCTCACTGAGACCCTGACCTCTTGAGTTCCAGTGATCCTCCTGCCTCAGTGTCCTGGAGTAGCTGGGACTATAGGTGTGTACCACCGCACCCATCTAATTTTTGCATTTTTTTATAGAGATAGGGTTTCGCCATGATGCTGAGGCTGTTCACAAACTCCTGGGCTCAAACAATCCACCAACCTCAGCCTCCCAAAGTACTAGGGTTATAGGCCTGAGCCACCACACAAGACCAGGCCCTAATGATTCTATTGAAAATGTTGCCATACTAGCATTTTACTTCATATACTAAAGCAGCCCCAGGGCCATCTTAAAAACTCAGAAAGGGACTATATTCATTTTTCAACACTGTATTTTCTACTCTAGAAAACATAGATGTTCTTCTGCTCATAAAACTCTAGGCGCTGTCCACTGTCAATGAAGTAAAACCTAAACTTCTGGGCTTGTCGTTCAGGTCTCTTTATGATTTTACTACACCATGTCATCCAATCATCCTATTCTCTAAATTCAACCTTTACTTATCTCACATACCAAAAGCAACAATGTGTTGGGATCGTATTATAGCCAGATGTTTCTTTAATTGTGTACCATCCTTTGTCTAGTAATACCTTTCTTGCATTGGCTCTATATATCTAAATTCTGAAAGATTAAATTTTAGAGGACTAAGCTCAAGTGGCAGTTGATCCAAGAATGATTGTTTCATTAATTTTAGCAGCTAGTAGTCCACTTTCCTTGTAGTATTTATTTTATTAATATTTGACATAGTCATATGGTTTTATTCAGATTCCTGAGAGCATGGTCCATAACTCATTCAGCTGAGAAATTGTACCTATCTCAGGACAGATCACAGTACGTAGCTCAGGGATTCGGTTATAGTAGGCATTCATTTCAAGATTGGTTAGGTAATAAAATAAATTATTTGTTTTAGATACTTACACTTGAAAAATCCTAGAATTGGTTTGGATACTTCTTCAAACCTAACTGATAAATCTTTTCCATTCTAGACATCAATCACTCTGAAACTGACAGTCTCCCATTTTAATAACTCAGTATTAACTTCCTCTAAATGAAATGTATACATTAATCAGCATCTGACATAAATAACATCTAGCATGGCTTTGTGAGTGATTCACTTTCAGTATTTCAGGTTCAACACTCTAGAGTCTTTCTACAGTAAAAATTACTCTTGTGAACACTTCACTGGGTCATGGTTGGTAACAGCATTTCCAGTTAAGTTCTCCTTTCACTGAAATATATAAACCTAAATTTCTGTTATTCTCCCTTCCCAACACCAATGTTAGAATCAAACACAATGTTATAGATATACTTCAAATGGTACTTTTGTACTGTTGTCTTCAAAAAAGGTATAAGAATCCAAAATTATATTTTTGCTGTTCTTGTAGACAGAACCTCAGTAATTAACAGCAGTGAGAGATTGATAGCATACATGCCAACTATTGTCAAGTTATCCATGTGCAGTGTGTTTCAATAACCTCACTTGGATTGTTTGTATGATTATTTGCAGCAATTTCTGGGCATTTTGGGAAAATATACATTGTAGTCTAAGAAGTTTTTGTACAAGTATTATTGGAATCAGTTTCTGGAGGACTGAAAATTGGATACTGAACAAAAATAGAAAATTAGAATAGTGGTGATTTTAAGTATATTGCTAGAATTAATGAGAAGTCCTTTATCACAGAAAATGTATCATAAACATAAAAAATGGAAATTACAGTATTTATGGATAGTCATAAGTGATAATGTTTTCATCATGAAAAAATCTGTGGTTTGGATTGTAAAAACTAACTTTCTTTTTTGGAGATAAGCAAATCGTATTATTCTGAGATTATTGATGATTAATAATTATTTTTGATAATTATTTTTTAAAATAAATAATTATAGATGTTTGTAACCCCAAACCTTCTAACATTCAATCACAAATACTCTCCATGAGAAGAAGGAGAGAACTGAGAAGGAGAGATTAGAGTTTATTAGTGAAGTGCTAAACAAGTAAGATGATTTTTGTAATAAGGAAATGGAACAACCTGAATGTTCCATTCCTTATTACAAACATCCTGAAATGGACCCCTGAACGTTACTTGTGTGATGTAAGACATGAAACCAATGCACTGAAGAGAATAAAGAAGTCAAAAGATGTTCAAGGTAAGTGTTTTGTTTTTCTACCAGATCTGTAACCCTTGGATCTAGGCTTATTGACAAACATTTCAGAATTTGGAGGTTAACTAATGGGTGACACAAAAAGATCGTTTCTGATGTTTATATATAGCTAAATAACAACTAATTAATACTATTGTTTCTTGCCTGACTGTATAGTTATCAATCCCTAAAGAGAGTCTCTACCTTGGTCAGACTAACATAAAAATTGTATTGATTAATTTAAACCAAAAACATTAATTGTTTCCCAGCCACATAATTCTCCTTCATGATATTCTTTTTTTAATTATTATTATTATACTTTAAGTTCTAGGGTACATGTGCACAACGTGCAGGTTTGTTACATATGTATACATCTGCCATGTTGGTGTGCTGCGCCCGTTAACTCGTCATTTACATTAGGTATATCTCCTAATGCTATCCCTCCCCCCACCCCCTCCCCACAATAGGACCCAGTGTGTGATGTTCCCCTTCCTGTGTCCAAGTGATGTCATTGTTCAATTCCCACCTATGAGTGAGAACATGCAGTATTTGGTTTTCTGTTCTTGCGATAGTTTGCTGAGAATGATGGTTTCCAGCTGCATCCATGTCCCTACAAAGGACACGAACGCATCCTTTTTTATGGCTGCAGAGTATTCCATGGTGTATATGTGCCACATTTTCTTAATCCAGTCTGTCACTGATGGACATTTGAGTTTATTCCAAGTCTCTGCTATTGTGAATAGTGCCACAATAAACATACATGTGCATGTGACTTTATAGCAGCATGACTTATAATCCTTTGGGTATATACTAAGAAATGGGATGGCTGGGTCAAATGGTATTTCTGGTTCTAGATCCTTGAGGAATTGCCACACTGTTTTCCACAATGGTTGAACTAGTTTACAGTCCCACCAACAGTGTAAAAGTGTTCCTATTTCTCCACATTCTCTCCAGCACCTGTTGTTTCCTGATTTTTTAATGATTGCCATTCTAACTGGTGTGAGATGGTATCTCATTGTGGTTTTGATTTGCATTTCTCTGATGGCGAGTGATGATGAGCATTTTTTCATGTGTCTGTTGGCTGTATGAATGTCTTCTTTTGAGAAGTGTCTGTTCATGTCCTTTGCCCACTTTTTGATGGGGCTGTTTTTTTCTTGTAAATTTGATTGAGTTCTTTATAGGTTCTGGATATTAGCCCCTTGTCAGATGAGTAGATTGCAAAAATTTTCTCCCATTCTGTAGGTTGCCTGTTCACTTTGATGGTAGTTTCTTTTGCTGTTCAGAAGCTCTTTAGTTTAATTAGATCCCATTGGTCAATTTTAGCTTTTGTTGCCATTGCTTTTGGTGTTTTAGACGTGAAGTCCTTGCCCATGCCTATGTCCTGAATGGTATTACCTAGGTTTTCTTCTAGAGTTTTTATGGTTTTAGGTCTAACATTTAAGTCTCTAATCCATCTTGAATTAATTTTCATATAAGGAGTAAGGAAAGGATCCAGTTTCAGCTTTCTACTTATGGCTAGCCAATTTTCCCAGCACCATTTATTAAATAGGGAATCCTTTCCCTATTTCTTGTTTTTGTCAGATTTGTCAAAGATCAGATGACTGTAGATGTGTGGTCTTATTTCTGAGGACTCTGTTCTGTTCCACTGGTCTATATCGCTGTTTTGGTACCAGTACCGTGCTGTTTTGGTTACTGTAGCCTTGTAGTATAGTTCATAAAGGTATTTACATGAAATATTGCATTCTATGCATGAGAATTTAGATAGTCTATCCTCTAAAAAAAGTCATTTTGAGTAACAACATAGAATTAACTAAGGGAATTTGAGTTTAAAAATTTGAAACTTTTACTAATCCTGTAAATGAGATACTACACAATCAAGAATATTTAAGAAAATAGTTATATATATGTATATATATATATATCCCTTTGGTACTTACCTTGAAGAGTTTTAATATGAGATGCTACACAGAAATGTTTTAATATAGCCAGTATTTTTAATTTATGATTTAATATTTATATACTCTTCATTAATCTTTATTTTACTTCTGAAAAAAACAAAATGTGTGCTTTCAAGGGCTTTCAAATATTCTATGATGAGCTCAGCTCCTAACATGAATTTTTTCCATAAACTGTTAATTTCTATCACTACTGAAAGGGTTTTCTCCCATAGAAAATTTTCTGGAACTTTGATTATTGGTTTTAAAGATGATTTTATAATATCATATACCTCTGGATTTGAGAAAAATAATTTTCATCTGTGCTAAATCTAAGTATACTGAGTTTGGACATTTTCATCCTCTATTTGGGATTTTCCTCTGGCAATTTGTATTTCTATATACTCTTACTTCCTTTCCTAATAGGTCAGAATAAAGAAATTTCCTAGGCAGACTTAAAAATGTTCTTTTAGCCATTTCATCACATACACAGTATAATGCTAATTAATGTATCATGTAATAATAACTTAAAAATATTTACCTTTTATTGAGTGTATGCTATAGGCTAGATACAATACTAGCTATATTTTTATGTTTGATTATTTAATCCTTACAAAACATTGTAAAATAGATATCAGCATTCCCATGTTGTTAACTGAGATAATCAACTGATGTTCAAAGTGTTTAAGCATAGTGTTGGTAAAGAGTAGATGCTCAATAGCTGTCATTATCTACATAAGCAATATGAATGATGGGATAGCTATATAAATGAGTGAAGAAATAAGTAAATAATGAAAGGATGAATCAATTTGTAACCTTGCTTATGATGACCCAGTTAGTATAAATGGAATTAGGATTTGGAGCTAATCTGTCTGACTATAGAGATGATGGTCTTTCTTCAAAATATATTTCCTGACTCTCACCTCTTATCCTATAGTAAAGTTGATTGAAACAGTAGAGTGTTGTAATTAGGAGCATAAATACTAATTGACCTTTCAATTTAAAAATGGCTCTATCACTGTGCAGTCTTGAGTGAGTAATTAATCTGTTCTGAGTTTTTTATGTTGTGGGCAATGGTGTAAGGTTTGTGGAATAATTTAATGAAGTCCCGTAAGTAAATCAGTACAAAACAATTGTTATTATGTTAATGACTTTGATATAGACTACATGTTTTCCAAGAGCACCAGATCCTCAACTTTAATCCAGTAGAAGTTCTAAAATTTCCAAATCATCTAGCGATGTATATAAACTGCAGATTATCCTGGCTGCAGAAAGCAAGAGTTGTATTTGTGTAGTTTCTAACTTTCTACAGTAACACTAGGGACCGCCTGGGTGAAACCAGCAAGCGCTTGCATTTTATGGCTTCTTTCAGTAGACTAAATTAGAGCTAATGCCTAGATGCAAAAATTCCCAAGGGACTTTTGTTCATTCTCTTAATTTCATAGATTAGATACTATGACAAGGGCAGAACAAAACAAAAAGTAAATGAAGAATTCTATCTTTATACCCAGAAAAAAATACGTTTTTATCCTTCCCCCATTCCATGCACATGCAGAAATACTCACACATACTCACTTTTGCAACTCCAGTGACAGCCATCTCTATGATTACTCTGCTTTCTAAATCTCACATTGTTCTTCACACCTTCCCATAAAGAGAAGAGCTATTTTGTCTACAATAGTTCAAAAGCTTAAATATCTCAGTAAACTTCAATTAACCAATTCATTCTAGTTACTTCAAATCATTATCTCTCCACCTCTTTCACTTATCTTACTATCCATTCTTGGTCAAGGATTCCAGAAAATGAAAAACAACCTTACTTCTTCCTTAAAATTCTCAATTTACTTGACACTCTGTTTCTTTCTTTGCAATGCTCTGATCTTAAGCCCTGAGTGTTACTGAGGAAATTAATGCTATTATTTCAGTAGGCTTTCGTTATTGTTCATTACAAAATATAGTTGTTCTAGAAATGACTGGCATATTTTTAAGAGTGATTCTTCCAAGCTTATTCTGCTCTCTTAAAACTCTCTACCCTTAGAATCCTAACAGTCTTCATTATTTTTATTATGCAATGATGCTTGTTTTTTAAAAATTTAATATAAAATACATGCTTAAACACTGCTTCTCTAAGATAAACGTATAACTACCCATACTTCCCCCCATCTCATACTCTCTCTTACAATGAGTTGGATTAAAGAATAAATTAAACAAAGAGAGGAAATCCATTTTTCAGATGTGCCAAAGCAGGGGTTAGGGCTGGTGGGATTCAATTACGAGCAAGTAGTCTTTTGCTTGTAATGACTGCTATTGAAGAAAGATATTCAAGAAAGAACTAAATCCTGATTACAGATGTGATCTGCCTTCACTAGTGTGTGACTTGCTGAAATAGTGCTTGAAACCTGATCATTTTTAGCATGCTCTAGAAGAAGAGCCCGCAGCATGTATCCAGAAAGAGTCAGTCTAAAACTTAAGGAACTATAGTGACTTGTCACCATAATTATATTTATTTCTGGATGCATCTGTTTTGAGGAAAGACACCAAGATTACAAGGAGCTCTTGGTCCAAATATTGAGGAAAGGAGGAATCTAAACTTGTGTTATTTTTTTTTTTTTCAATTTGTTACAAATATAAAAGTTTTGGTTTTAGGAAGCTAACAAGTATTCTAATCATTCACTGTGGTGGAGGAAATGAACTGATTATAATACTAAAACTGATTATGTTTTCTGTTGGTGGTGGTATCAAATTCAGAGTTTAAAGAATACTGAGTCCTAAAAAGGACAAGAGTGCATTGTATAACCAACACTAAATTAAAGCATATGGTCATAAGGGAAACTTGAGATGATAGAGACAGCATCATGAGTGATTAAAGACTTGGATCTGAACTAGGATTAAATCTTGGAAACAGTAGTATGTTTCCAAGGCATGGCGGTGCACGCCTGTATTCCCAGCTACTCGGGAGGCTGAGGCAGGAGAATCGCTTGATTCCAGGAGGTGGAGGTTGCAGTAAGCCAAGATCGTGCCACTGCTATCTGCCTGGGTGACAAAGCAAGGCTCTGTCTTAAAAAAATAATAATCATATCTTGTGTAGGAGTATTGAAATCTCTTAGGGAGTGGCCTGTATCAGATCTGGAATGAACCTCAATTTGCCTAAGCCAGGGATTCTCTTACTGACTCCCTTGATCAAGGTAGAACTATCTGAAATACTGCTATAAAACCATTATAAAATTATTTTTATGTCTATGTCTATGTGTAAATTATTCACTTTCCCTAAGATAAATAATTTGTAATTATATGATTAGGTTATGAGTTTGCACAACGTAGACCTACTCTTTCACTTTTACTTTGATGAATTTCTGTTTTTAGGTGATGTAGAAGCTACAGAGCATCTAAGATGAATTTCTTCTACCTTTCTATCTCAGGACCTGTGAAAATTCTTTTAGTTTTCCCTATTTCCAAGCTAACAAATTAGGCTCACAATATCATGGATGCTGGCAGAAGATGTGAAACTCCTGGATCAGAGACCATGAGCTTTATTATTCATAGTGAAGCAGGAAACATGAGCTTCGTGCTCATATGAGTTCCCTTTGGCCCTCAAGTCCCATGGGAATGATGTGAGAGACCCAGAGGGATTATGTATATATAGTGGGTTATTGTCACAACTGTGGAACACTGAAAAAATAATAATCACCTAGAAATAATATATATTAACAACACAGTCTTGCTAAAGATTCTTCAATAACTAGGCTATTCTTTATTCCCTTCTCCCCACCTCTATGTCTAGCACACAGTGGATAATCAATAAATAATAGGCATAAAAGTAACTTAAGAAAATAATGAAAAACCAGGGTAGATTAGAATTTTACATATGTACTGCTTTATTAAGGAAGTAATAAAATCTAGTATGGTCTATAATATACTTACTTGTCCTTATGGACCCGAGCAGGAAAAAAGTTAAAATTAACCCAGAAAATTTACTTAATATATTTTAATTTTCAAGCACTAATTTCATATGTGAATTCCATTCTTTAGGAAACTCCTCAGTAACCAGGAATGTTAGTTTCAGTTTGTGCTGTTGCCAGTAATCTATCGCATTTTTGGCTTACAACTGCATAACTTTAATCTCTGCTTCTGTCATCACGTGGCATTCTACCACTGCTTTTAAAACATCTTCTTATAAAGGCAACAGTCATATTGAATTAAACGTGCTAGTCAGTGGCTGGGCTGTTATAAACTATCCCTGTTTTAGAGAACATAGCTCTCTTAATCCCTCTCTCTCTCTCTGTATACATATATATATGTGTGTGTGTGTATCATATATATGTGGGATTGGTATATATATGAATCTATAGATATTCATATCTATATATATATGAATCTATAGATATTCATATCTATATATATATGAATCTATCTATCTACATACACACACACAGAATTGGAATTAACTGCATTCTTCTGACTTAAAGATATAGAAATCTTAAGCTAGACTGATATGATTCTCTTGCACCCTTCAGTTTTATTAGTCAAAGGCTACCAGAATACATTTTTTTCAAATTGAATTATCTACTTAAAAACAAATGTAATATGGATATATTTTGTGTTCATTATTGCTTTATAACCCCCTTTGGAATTAATAAAGGATGACACAGTCTTTACTTTTCCATTCTTTGTCATGTAGGATTTATGTATCTCAATTGCCAGGATTCAGATAACTCAAGAATTCACCTATATGTGTTCATACAGGACTAATATAGGGCTAATCTTGAGGTTACAAGACCTCAGAAGACTCCTTTAGGAAACTAAATATGGTGGTGAGACTTCTAAAGAAAAGTGTGTTCTTTCTCCCTCCGCCTGATTCCAGGGAGTTCTCATTGTTTGGTGTAAGGTCTTGGTTGTTATGGTGATTGTAGTGGGCTGAATTTGAAGTGAATTAGAGAAAATATTTCACAGATGAAGAGAAGTCTTGGCCTATGCATCATTCAGTGAGAAGTGTAAGTGTATAAAATAGGCTTGGAAACATTCTAATGATCGTGTTCCCCATGACAGTAGATTAGAATAAAATTGGTTTATTTGTTGTGATAACAAAGGAACCAAACTCTGCATGCCTAAGAATAACATTATATATTTTCTCATATGTTTAGCTCTGTTTACTATAGTTTCTTGAAGGCACAGACATATAGAGCCTCCATCGACTTATTATATTGCTGTGTCTCCAGTAAGTTTCAGTATTTATAATGATAGGGGAAAGGACATAGAGAAGCACACACCAGATCTCACATAATTCACCTTAGAAATGGTACAAATCATTACTGCTAATATTTCATTGGCCAAAAAATTACCTAATCAGGAAAATATAATCTCCTTATGGATCTGGCTAAAGAAAATAACTGAAAATAGTGGAGGGTACTATACACCTACTATAGTGTTATGAAAATAAATATGTTTGCTTTCAAGTTCCCCACCATATTACATATTTTCTCCTAGTTTTATTTTATTTTATTTTGAGATGGAGCCTGGCTCTGTCGCCCAGGCTGGAGTGCAGTCGCACAATCTCAGCTCACTGCAAGCTCCGCCTCCTGGGTTCATACCATTCTCCTGCTTCAGTCTACAGAGTAGCTGGGACTACAGGCGCCCGCCACCATGCCCGGCTAATTTTTTGTATTTTTAGTAGAGACGGGGTTTCACCATGTTAGCCAGGATGGTCTTGATCTCCTGATGTCATGATCCATCCCGCCTCGGCCTCTAAAAGTGCTGCGATTACAGGCATGAGCCACCACGCCCGGCCAAGAGTGGTATCTTTTTTAATTTTATTTATTTTTTTTAGAGGGACAGGGTCTCACTCTGTTGTCCAAGAATTTCTTGGGATCTGACCTCATATCAAGAGAAGGCTTACTGTAATTTGATTTGATTCATCATTTTATATCCTTCCTTTCTGTTTCTCTTGATTTTAGGAATGGCCTAAGTATTAGGAAGCATCTTTGTCATGTTCCTAATTTTGAATGTAATTATTTTTGATATTTCACAAATAATTATATTTACTGAGCTATTCAGCATGACTCTAGCTAGATTGTTTGAGTTTTTTACATTTATTCCACTTATTTCTATGTATTAGAAATTTATTTCTACCTGAACTATTTTGCACTTATTTTGTCCTATTTTTTTGCTTTTTAGGGGGGTGCTAATTAAGATGTTCCTTTTACTTCTTTGAGTGTTCTTCTTTCTACTTCAACCTTCTTGGCTGAAAATCATAAATGTTTATTTGCTCAAAATTCTGTTGGCTGGTAATTTGGACTGCTTTCAGCTCCATGTGATATCAGTTAAGCTCACTTCTATAAATTAGATTTTTTCTGTCATTTGCAAGCAATAATTTCTATCTTCTAGAAGAAAAGTGAGACTGCAATATTATAGTTGCAAGAGGATAAAATACTATCCCATATTAGTTTTTCAACCTGGTATAGTAACTATGAAAATAGCAAAAATCTATTATAAAAGAATAGACATAGGTTGACTCTCAAATATAAATGTAAGCAGTTGTTTATTTAACTATTTTGTTGGATCAAAAGTTCCTAATAGCCTGTACTACACTTCTTGTAATGTCTACTGCTTTGTTCAGTAACTTTCATCAGTTTTTGAACAGATGAGTCTAACCACAGTCCAAGCCTATGCATTCCAGATTTTGCCTGACTGATCCACTTTAAGATCCAGTCTCCATGAACACATTGCATCTAAAGCGGGCATCGCCTCTAAGTGAATTTAAGAAAACAAAAATATGTGAAGATGGAGACTGTCTTAAAATAAAACGTGCTGGTGAAAATAGTAACTAAGGCAACAGCAGTAATGGGAGAACTGTTCAGTACAATCTACAGATGGCCATCTTAAATAAATATTCCAATTATTCTGCAACTGATTTGGCTAGAGCACATCCAGTGCAAATGAGTTGGCTGGTAAGAAGCTATTACACTGTTTCTGCCATAGTCCAGGTTGTTTTTTTTCATTATATCAACTCAAATCTAACAACTCTCCATATATATATATATATATATATATATATAAAATTCTGAATGGATTTCTAATTATATATATCTCTTATATATCTAATATCTAATAATATATCTAATATATATCTATTATATATATTATATATATAATTCTGAATGGACTTATTACACATAGCAGTTTACTGATATTCTTTGTGTATATGTCCTTCTTTCCATCTGGATTTTGATGTCTATAAAGGCAAACAAAACATTTTATTCAACCTTAATATCTTTGCAGATAATAATACCTGTTGGCAGAAAATTTACTGTAGCAAAAATCAAGAGATTAGGGATTAGATTTAATGTGATCCCTGCTAAATTGCATGAGCATAGTCACCATATTTTTCACTGGGTCTCAGATTCTAATTTAAAATTAGTATTAGTGATTTTACAATTATTAGGAAACATTCCTAATAATTTTCATATTATTATTTAAAAAGTCATTTCACTTCAGCTGATGAATTAAATTATATAATATATCCCTTAGGTGTGGTCAGTTACCAACTGGAATCTATTAAATACAACTCAGGGTTTTTAATTGATGGCAATTAGGATGTATGTTGAACTGAAGAGATAATATTGTTTAGGGATTAAGAAACTATGTTCAAGAGCCAGACTGACTGTTTAGTAAGTTAATGAATAATGTGTTGCCTCACTTTATTCATCTATAAAAGGACAAAATAATATTTATTTCATACTATTATTATGAAGATTAACCAAGAGTACTTCAAATGTGTCTGGCATATTAAAGGGCTCATTGCCTAGTGTTATCATTTGCCATTGTATGTTGTTGTGATTTGGGAAGACTTTTGGATGCTCACTCGGATACATTTTCATTTATCTCAAAGCCAGGAAGAACTAGCAGCCTACGTCATTATGAGCTGACTCACAAAGTAATTGTTATTGAGAAAATTATGGACTATCTAAGGAGAAAACATCAAATACAGGGTATAGTGCCATATTTAAGAGAAACTGTTTCACATGTGGGGTGCTTCTTTGTTTTGTGTTGTGTTTTTATTAACTTTAAGATAAAATACAATATTTTAGAAATGACATTATCCATGGAGTCATCATTAATAAGTTCTACAAAATAACTATTTTAAATAATTTAGTCAAATTAAACTTTAATTTTTACTCAGTGAAAGCAACCTAACCTGGAAGATTCAAGATGAATTGTGTCTTTCCTGAGTTTATGAGTTTGATTCTTGATTTTAATTGAGTCAATTCAGTGTTTGCTGCTTCCTTTTGACTTTTACTTGTACACCAAATAAAAGTAGAGGAAGGCAATGCTTGCGTTGTCCATAAATTGGGGAAAGGACATCCTGTATCGCCTGGTGTCACCTGTTCATCTTGGACTCTTTTGAGATGTTACTCAGAAGGTTGTTACCATTGTTCAGTGTTGTCCTTGACTGATGTCAGTGGTCTAAGCGTCTTCTGCATTTCAAATGCACATATTCTTTATAACAGATATAAACTATATTTAAACACAGCTCCTCGACTGGGGTAGAGGTAGGATATAGGAGTAGAAGTACGCATAGGACACTTTCTCAGAAATCCAGACAGGTTTTAATCTAAACACATGCCTACTATTTCTCACTCTAGCAAGCAGCAATGTAAGGTTTTTGAGTTGGAATTAGCTCTGTAACTCTTAACCTATAAATACTGGACCCATTTTTCTTCCTGTAGATTCTACAAAGTCTACAAAAGCCTGAAACTGAACTCTGTTATTTCTCTTTTTCATACTCTTAAACCTAGGCAGAAATAAAATAGTTCCTGCTGCCTAACTAATGATGGGAGATCTTAGAGTTAAAAAGAAGAATTGTCAAAATAAGAAGTTTGATCTAAAACAATTACTGCCTATAATATTCATAACTGCAAAATATTAGGCAAAATATAAGTCTAGAAATGAAATATGTAGCTGAATTAAATGAGATTGTTTGATGAAATTTCTAACCATGTAGTTGAAGAAAGTAGATCAGGTCAATTTCAGACAAAAGGGCAAAAAGTGAAGGTCCATGTGCATTGGATGTAATGGGGTCTGCTGGTCATCAGCAGATAGTATTTTTTGTTTTGTTTTGCTTTTTACTGTTCTGGTACTCTTGATTGTTTGAAAAAGCATTTATTACTTTTTTAAGATTTAGGGGAAAAATTACCTTAATTTAGCAAGCCAATAATTAAATTGCACCAACATTGCCATTTATCTGCTTTTCCCCCCACCCGTTTACTACTAAGCCTGTAATATTAATTCAAAACTAGATCAATAGAGTCAGCACCATCATTTAATGCAGCTTTCCAGATGGTTTCCAAGACGTCTCTGGTTTGAATAATTCTTCTCTTCTCCTCATCCTTTTAGGCCTAAAATTATCATCAGATTGATTATAATACCATCTATGTGACTGTTAGACATTTTGAAAAATATAAATATCCTGATAGTGTTTTCATTTTTTCCTTTCAAGGAAAAAGGGGGATAAAATGATCACAGGAAGATTAAGCTTTGTTACTGTACTGTAAGGCCTAAAACTAAGACTCAATATTGTATGTTGCTTTTCCATCTGGAGAAATAAGGATTACCTCAAATTGCCTACCCTGAAAATCCTCTCTTCTTTCTGTTCCTGTAAATAAGGTACCCTAGCCAAACAACCCTTTTTCTCAAATGGAGGAGGTATAGTTCCTGCTCATCCCTGAAAGGGTTCCCTTGCCAGCCTGAGAAATTATTCAAATATGACAATGATACACTCTCATAAAAACCAGGGACACCTCAGTCTCTTAATACTACATAGCCTGTTTCCTACAGCCCATGGTTGCTCACATTGTTCCCTAGTGCAAGCCTTGTATATGCCTGGCCTATGGTGTCCTCCTCGTCCTGGCTGTGAAAATGTGTAATCAGTGAACTTCCCTATTATAGTCTGTTTCACGCTGCCTGATAAAGACATACCAGAGAATGCGAAGAAAAAGAGGTTTAATTGGACTTATATTTCCAAATGCCTGGGGAGACCTCAGAATCATGGTGGGAGTTGAAAGGCACTTCTTACATGGTGGTGGCGAGAAAAGATGAGGAATATGCAAAAGCAGAAACCCCTGATAAAACCATCAGATCTTGTGGAACTTATTCACTACCATGAGAACCATATAGGGGAAACTACCCTCATGATTCAAATTATCTCCCACTGGGTTCCCCTCCCCACAACACATGGGAATTATGGGAGTACAATTCAAGATGAGATTTGGGTGGGGACACAGAGCCAACCCACATCAACTTCTGTGAATCTTTATCTGTCCACTCAGGTGTTATGTGTTTGTCTATCTTCATAAACCTAGGGAAAGAGGTTCTCACCAAAAATGTAAATAGAAGGTGATTAAAACAATTTATTAATTTACTCAAAAATCTATTGTTTCAGTGGCTCCAATTGGTGAGGGATAGAGCCAGGATTTTTGCTGATGTTAATATTTAATCATCCTAACAACCCTCCAGTATTGCTTTTATCTTCATTTTATGAGTAAGGAAACCTCTGTGATTCAGAGAGATTAAGCCATTGCCCAAAGTTACAGAGAAAGTAATATTTGAACCCAGGTCTTATTCTAAATCTCACACTATTGTCACCACCTTCCATTGTTTTGTTAAAGGTGAATCTATTCTGTATAAATATACAAGACAACATGGTAGTAAATTTTTTTTTTAGGAAATAGGAAAATATTCATAAAATGGACAAGCAACTTTTTCCCTAGTTTATCACTTTTCATTGACAATGTTAAATAAAAAACTCCCTAAATCACATATTAAGGTTAATAATAAAAGTGGAAGGAAGCTGGAACAATATTTGAAATGTGTGAAATCCATTAGTGTGTTTGTTTTGTGCTAGAAAGGGTACAAAAATGGGCCTAAAACACTAGGACTTCACTTTTGGTCTTGGGCTTTCTTTCACCAAACTTCTTGAGCTTCTCTGTAATAGACTTTTTAAGTTGTCCTCATTTATGTTCTTTTAAACATGACTCCTCCCCAGAAAGTCTGAGTGGATGCACCAGAGGATGGATCCTAAAGAGACTTGGGAGTCTCCCTGAGGTTTACAAACTAATTGATCTAAAGGTCCAAATACTTTATCCTAATGATTCTGTTTTTCATATAAATGCTGTGAGCTCATTCTATTCTCTTCTATCAGTTTATTTTAAATACCTCATATAAATGGATTCATGCAGTATTTGTCCCTCTGTGACTGGTTCACTTCATTTAGCATAGTGTTCTGCAAGTTCATTCCTGTTGTCACAATGGGAGGATTTTCCTCTTTTATAAGGTTGAATAATATTCCATTGCATTTACATACACCAGGTTTTCTTTCTCCCTTTATATGAAGATGGGCATTTGGGCTGTTTTCATATCTTGAATATTGTGAATAATGCTCAATGAACATAGAGGGCAAATATCTCTTCAATATCCTGATTCCAATTATTTTAGATTTGTACCCCAAAGTAGTATTGTTGGACCATGGACCAAATGATATTTCTATGTTCAATTATTTGAAGCACATTTGTACTGTCTTCCATAGTGCCTACACCATTCTACATTCCCCTCAACAGTGTATATCAAGGTTTTGGTTTCTCCACACGCTCACCGACATTTGTTATCTCTTATCTTCTTGGTAATAGTCACGCTAACAGGTAGGAGGTGATATCTCATTGTGGCTTTATTTTGCATTTCCCTGATGAATAATGATGTTGAACAGCCTCTCATATACTTGTTGGACATTTGTATGTCTTTTTCTTGAGATGGAGCTTCATTCTTGTTGCCCAGGCTGGAGTGCAATGGCGCGGTCTCAGCTCACTGCAACCTCCGCCTCCCAGGTTCGTGATTCTCCTACTTCAGCCTCCAGGGTAGCTGGTATTACAGGCACCTGCCACCATGCTCAGCTAATTTTCATATTTTTAGTAGAGACAGGGTTTCACCATGTTGGCCAAGCTGGTCTTGAACTCCTTGCCTCAGGTGATCCTCCTGCCTCGACCTCCCAAAGTGCTGCGATTACAGGCATGAGCCACCTTGCCCGGCCTTATGTGTCTTTTTTAGAGAAATTTCCATTCACATACTTTGCCCCGTTTTTAAAAAGCAGAGTTTCTTGGTTTTACTTCTGCTTTTTTTTTTTTTTTTTTTTGCTATTGAGTCATGGGAGTTTATTATATATTTTAAATAATAACCCCTTATCAAATAGATGGTTTGCAAATATGTTTTCCCATTCTCTAGATTGCTTTTTCAGTGTATTGATTGTTTGCTGTGCAGGAGCTTTTTAGTTGGGTGTAGTCGTACTTGCCTATTTTTGGTTTTGTTGCCTGTGCTTTTGGGGTAAAATCTAAGAAATCATTGCCAAGACCAATGTCAACAAGCTTTTCCACTTATATGAGGTACTTAAAATAGTCAAACTCATAGAGGGAGCGAATAAAATGGTGGTTGCCAAGAGCTGGGGAGAGAAGAAAATAGGAAATTGCTACATAGTGGGTATAAAGTTTCAGTTATGCCAGATGAATAAGTTCTAGAAATCTGCTACACAACATCATACCTATAGCTAGTATGGTGTTGTGTGCTTTAAAATATAAGAGGATAGACCTCATGTTAGGTGTTCTAACCACAAAAGCAAAATTCAAGAAAAGTACACACACACACACACACACACACACACACACACGAACACAGGGAAAGTTTTGGAGGTGATGCATAGATTTATTACCTTGATTATGGTGTTCGTAGTGCAAATGTAGACATAAGTACAAACTTAGAAAAATGTATACATTAAATATAAGCATTTGTGAACATCAATTCTATTTCAGTAAAGTAATAAAAATATCACAGAAATCTATATCTATCTCCAATACTCTTTCCTCACAAAAAGAAAACTAACTGGGGACATGATCTGGGAAGATTCTATTTACACAGACACTTCTAATTAAGGATGTACTTAACACCACAATTCACTTCCTAATTTCAACTTCTCTCATGACTCATGATCGCAGTTATAATGTATTGAGAGTATGTGTGATAGACACTTGCTATACATTACTTGCTATACATACATCACTGTGTTTCTACATGTAATTATGTTCTTCCAATAATTATTTCCACTTATCAATGAATTTGTCAATGCTTAGACATATAAAATCTATTTATGTCATGTGATTGATAAATGGAAAAAGTCAGGAGTCAAAATCAGGTCCAATTCTGCAACCTATACTTGACTCACATGGCTGGACTGAATGATTTAGAATCACCACAATTTGCTTTGAAGGCAAAACCTGCTCGCGCACAGATTTTTGGTAGAGGCAGGTCTTTTCACTGGCTTGCCTGCTAAAGCAAGTATTTTAGGAAGTACTTGCTTCCTAAAAATATACTATTGATTGTTCGTAGCTTCAGAGAAAATCATTTTTCCATAAAATGCTCATTATAGTGTGTCAGTGAACATGATAATGTACATAATTTACCTTGGGCGAGTATGTAATTAGAAAATTAACCTTTTACTTTTCTCCCGTTAATAAGTTACAGAAAATGATAGAAGAATAACACATTAACAACCATGTCCACTGTGCTATTGTGCTTTCAATTTCTAAGTTACTACATAGAAAATGCTTGAAGACAAGAGCCTAAATATGTTAAGGAGAGATGGCGTTTTGCACATATATGGTGACTTAATCCCCATGTTTTCCACATTCCTTCCAATTTTCTTAATAGTTTCCTTAACTGGAGGCAGCATTTTACTCAAATGAGATAGGAAATTCAGGATTCTATTCTTTACCTTTAAAATAATCCTTACTTTTCAGAAAGCATGACATTTGTATAACGTTTACGTGTGCTTTCATGAAAGGGTCAGAAACATGTAAAGTGAGTGTTCTGTGTCCTGAGAAATAGGAACCAGCAGCTCCACTGTCAAATCCTATCCTCCTCCCTCTACAGATGTGGACTTGCTTTCTTACCTTCGAGAAAAGCTTAATTATCTAAACGACAGAATGTGGAGTCATTCTCATTAAATTGAAAGGTTTGAATGCCTCTAACTCTGGAACTCACAGATGATCAGCAGCATTCTCTTTGTGTTTTGAAATCACAGGGTTACGGCTTTGATTTTAGGCAGGTCATTTGTGATACTTCATTTCTCAGAGACCCGACAATGTGTGAGAAGGTAGAAAAATCTGAGATATATTAAAATTGTATATGCTAGAGAAGGAGGCATTGAATCAGTGGACTTGGCCAAGTTTTACTGGCTGGTTGGTTTTTAGCACATTAGTTAAGTTCTGAGAGCCTTATTTTTTCTCTTTGCAAAATGGGGCTTTTATTTTTCTTGGTTCCTCAAAGAATTTCTATTTGGATTAAAAAATATATGCCAAACATTATAAGTGTATGAAATACGAAATGCTATTCCTATCTGCTGGTAACTTTAAGTGGATAAATTTTTATTTCTATAGCAAACCCAAGGTAAAGGCAGGATTCTATGTGTTCTCAGTCTCAAATTCTCTGTAAATATAACTTCCATACTCTAAAAATGTCCTGTATTTCCTTAGTACAGGGGTCATTCATGTATCACCTGTGACCTTGAAACCTTTACCTTTCAACCTCTTGCCTTATCCCCTATCTGTGGTAGGCTAGTTAATTCCCCTTAAAAGATCTGTTATCTCCTAATACCCTTGAATTATACATTTCACCACATATTTATTTATTTATTTATTTTTAGACAGAGTTTCGCTCTGTTGCCCAGGCTAGAGTGCAGTGGCCGGATCTTGGCTCACTGCAAGCTCTGCCTCCGGGGTTCACACCATTCTCCTGCCTCAGCCTCCCGAGTAGCTGGGACTACAGGCGCCCGCCACCACATGCCCGGCTAATTTTTTTGTGGTTTTAGTAGAGACGAGGGTTTCGCCGTGTTAGCCAGGATGGTCTCGATCTCCTGACCTCATGATCCACGTGCCTCGGCCTCCCAAAGTGCTGGGATTACACGCGTGAGCTACCGTGCCCGGCCATTTCTCCCCATATTTAGAAAAGGTCTTTGCAGATGTGATTTAAGAATCTTGAGATGGGGCAATTCTGCTTTATCAAGTAGGGCCTTAATGCAATCATAAGGTCCTTGTAAGGGAATTTGATGCAGGCAGAAGTGAAGAAGCAACGTGACCACTTAGACAGGGGAGGGAATTACGGGGCCACAAGTCAAGGAATTATGGCAGCCACCAGCTGCTGGGAAAAGCAGGGATCAGATTCTTCCCTAAAGGATTCAAGGGGCGTGTGGTACTGTGTATATCTTGATATCTGCACAGTGTAACGATTTTACATTCTGGCCTTTAGAGTGTTAAGAGAATAAATGTGTGATTTATTAAGTCACCAAGTTTGCCATAATTTGTAACAGCAGCCATAGGAACCGACGACAGTGCCCCTACCATCAGACCAAAGAAAATTCTAGCCCAAATGCGGAATGACTGTGCAGCCTCTTTCCAAATACCTAACTTACTCCTCACCCATCTTCTTTACTGCCCCTTTCTAGCTCTTGAGCATTCATCGTAAGACTTTGCAAAATTCAATATTACCTTCCCAATGAGAAACTGTGGGATGCATTATCTTCTCTCATGAATGCTTATTTGCTTGCATCCTAGGTCATTTATGACACAAAAGGAACACTTTTAGATGATGAAGATTGTTGGAGTTAAATGAGTTGTAAAATATGAAGTGGAGTCTCCCAAGTGGAATGATTTAGATAAATTTCTCTTTGATGGTTTGAGGATAGATCTGAAATTTTTTTATTGAGATTCTTTCATTTTCCTTTCTACAGTGAATTGTCATACATTATGTGTCTTAGCAGATTCTCTCTCGTAAGATATGTTGGATGGAAAGATGAAGTATTCTATCTACTCAGATTTTCCTTTCCTACCCCTTTCAACCCATGCTGTTGGCTTAAAAACACTTTCACTGGAAATTTAGTGCCTCTGTTTTTACTCTGAAACAAAACCAAACAAAACAACTTTAAGCTAAAAGAAACTCTTAATGCTATAATGTTAAGAAAATCAATGAGACTTCTTGAAAGGTGACACATATTATATATTTATACATATTATATATTATATGTATTTTATACATTATATATGTAAATGTATATATTTATACACACACACGTATGTGTGTGCACAAGACTTAAGAAACAGAAATTTATTTTCTTATACTTCTGGAGGCTAGAAGTCTAAGGTCAAGGTGTCCATAGGATTGGTGTCTGGTGAGGGCTCTCTCCTTGGCTTACAGTTGGCTGCCATCTCACTGTGTCATAATATATATTCTTCAATAGATTTTAATATAAGTAGGGTAAGAAAAAATAATTTTGTTCATCATTTCTAAATTTTTCACTGTTGTCTGCAAGATTTTTCTTTTCTATATATAGGCTAATATGCTGCTATTTCTGCCACTTTTTAGGATTAATTAACCACAATTGATATGAGTGAATTTACCCAGTTGGCAATGTCTTAAAAACTATAGTGAAAAAGGCTATTTTCAGTTAGTATATATTGAATTAAAGAGCTGTTCATCAGAGATCATCAGTGAATGAGAAACATCTGTATGTGTCAAGTAGGTCATTGAGCTATCCCCTAATATCCAGTGTCTAAGAGAGAATATATTTCTTTATGGCTTTAATGTATTGTGTACTAAGTACGAATAAATACTTAGAGTTTTATGTCTAAGACCACAAAATGATTTTTAAAATAATGCTACTAAACATAATGCAAAATAAATTGCTAAAACAGCTAACAGAGAAAATAATATCAATTAAGTGAAAAGGAGAATTATTTATGGCTTTAACTAGCACATTGATACAGATCTCTAGCATACTGGTATATTTGGTATATTTCTTTTTCTTTCTTTCTTTTTTTTTTTTTTTTTTTTTTGAGACGGAGTCTTGCTCTGTTGCCCAGGCTGGAGTGCAGTGGCGTAATCTCGGCTCACTGCAACCTCTGCCACCCAGGTTCAAGCAATTCTCCTGTGTCAGTAGCTGGGACTAGCAGGTACATGCCACTACACCTGGCTAATTTTTATATTCTTAGTAAAGATGGGATTTCACCATATTGGTCAGGCTGGTCTCGAACTCCTAACCTCAAGTGATCCACCCACCTCAGCCTTCCAAAGTGCTGGGATTATAGGCATGAGCCACCGAGCCCAGCCCGCATACTGGTATATTTCTAATGCTTATCTCTGCAGCCATTTATCTTTTAGCCTTTGCCCCCATTCTTTTACATATTTACTATATTACTGTGCGTGCTTGTATGTGAGTGTGTGTTTTAATTGGTAAGTCAAATGAAGGAGTAAGTTAGAAAATTCTAGACTAGGGATAATATAGGCAAAAATAAGAAAAACAGATGGCCTAGCAAAAAATTAAAGGAGGTTGCACAAAGAAAGACTAAGGCATTCAATATTAAGCTATTTCAGTGAATGAAATAAAAGATTTTGAAGCCTGTTTTTGATCTGGGTACTGATGACAAATGTATATTCCTTAAAAAAATACATTATCTGGTATCCCTGTAACTAGTGCACTTTTCTAAACATGTTGCAAATTTTAAAATTTCACTTAGAAGTGTGAAATAAAGTGCCCAAGACATTGATGAAGAAAGAGGGAAAAACTTTAAAATGAGATTATTGGGAAATATTGAAATCCTATTTTTCTCATATTTTTGAGAACTTGCCCTTTTTAAAGAAAAACATTTTACATTTGATTTAACTCAGCTGCTAATATAGTTCGGTTTGTTAGACATATGTTATTGGTTTGGGTCAGTTACAATTAATATACCATTCTACGAACAATGAGTTTACATGTCACTATATTCATATTTTTAAATTTTGAACAAATGTTAAAGATTAGAAGTTTAAACTTCTCAAGAGTTCATTTCAAAAGCACCTTTCAATTATGTAGGCAACACAAGATGCATTTTATACTTTCCTTATATAAAAAGTTTGGAACAACAAAGGCATTCCATTATTTTCCTGGCATTAAGTAACTTTAAGTAAAGCCAGGGTCTTTTATTAAAATTATAAAAAAAAAAAAAAAAAAAAAGGATTGAGGGCTTACAGTAGGGTTTCCAAAGAACAGTTTCCAGAAACATGTTGAGAAATTTTGTATTGAGAAGAATAAATACTTTATTACTGTTGGTATACTCTTGCATTCACATTTCCACTTGGTTTTACATATTTAAAAATGTGAACACTTCCCTAAATAACAGAGGTCAAATTATAAAGTATATATTCTGCTTAATGTTCACAATCTTGAGAATGCACATTTTATATGGAAATTTGGAGAGTTAGGAGTTTCTAGTCCTACAGGGAGTTAACGCAAAGAATATTCAAAGACACAGAAATATTCAAAGGTATAGTAAGATTTTTCAAGATCTTTTTCTTAAGAAAAAAATTTCAGTATTGCACCTGATGTCTTAGTGTTAGCTGTCAGTCATCTTGACAGGGGGAGATATTTAAGGTCAAATATTGAATAATGGGATGTGGGAGAGGGTGGATAACTTATGTCTTGGATGAAAGTGGAAAAAAATAAATGGAAAAATGGGAGTATGCTTCCATTAGAAAAAATACATGAGAGCATTTCCATGAATAGGTTAGTATAATAATAATCATTGGAGAGCTGCAAGTACATAATGGGAAGGATGTGGTGAAAATGAGAACATCCTCATTTTTGGAGAAATGTTGGTGGACAAATTAGAAAAAATTATAGACCTAAATTGGGGCTCTGGTACTTGAGGTTTTCTTCCTTTGGGAAGAATTCCAGTTCATATCAGCCTTTGTATTACTGTAAAAGGAAATAATAAATCAGTTACACCACAGATATTGGTTCAGAAGTTTCTAGACTTACTAGATACACAGATTTCCCTTGCATTCAGCGGCTGTTAAATTTACCTGGTAATTGGTATTGTAGCACCTCTCAACCTTATTTTATTTTATTTCAGTAGTTTTTGGGGAACAGGAGGTTTTTGGTTGCATGAATATGTTTAGTGGTGATTCCTGAATTTGATTCCTGCATTTGAGTCTTTTATCCCTAACCCCACTCCTACCCTTCCTCCCAGTACCCCAAAGTCCATTATATCATTTTTATTCCTTTGCATCCTTATAGCTCCCATTTATAAATGAGAACATGAAATGTTTAATTTTCCATTCCTGAGTTACTTCACTTAGAATAACGGTCTCCAACTCCAATCAGGTTACTTTAAATGCCATTATTTCAGTCCTTTTATTGCTGAGTAGTATTCCATGGTGAAGATATATGTATAAATACACACACACACACATATATATACATACACACATGTATATACACACATATATGTGATATATATACATATATATATCACATTTTCTTTAGCCACTCATTGGTCAATGGGCATTTAGGCTACTTCCATATTTTTGCAACTGCGAATTGTGCTGCTATAAACATGCATGTGGAAGTGTCCTTTTTATATAATGACTTATTTTCCTCTGGGTAGATACCCAGTATTTTGATTGCTTGATTGAATGGTAGTTCTACTTTTAGTTCTTTAAGGAATCTCCATACTGTTTTCCATTGTGGTTATGCTAGTTTACATTGCCAGCAGTAGTAAAAAAAAGTGTTCCCTTTTCACCACACCCACATCTATTTTTTTGATATTATTTTAATCATAGACATTCTTGGAAGAGAAGGTGGTATCTCACTGAGGTTTTAATTTGCATTTCCCCAGTCATTAGTGATCTTGAGCATTTATTCATATGTTTGTTGGGCATTTGTATATCTTCTTTTGAGGAATGTCTATTCACGTCCTGTGCCCATTTTTATATGAGGTTATTGTTTTCTTCTTGCTTATTTGAGTTTCTTGAAGATTCTGATATTAGTTTTTTGTCAGGTTCTTAGTTTGTTACTATTTTCTCTCACTTTGTGGGTTGTCTGTTTACTCTGTTGATTATTATTATTATTTTTCTTCCTATGCAGAAGCTTTTTTTTTTTTTTTTTTGCTTCCCTTTTAAAACATAAATTCCAATTTCAGATCTCTCTCTCTCAAGTACTGAGTTCCACAGATCTTGAGCGCCTAGGTCAGTGCCACCAGTCTCTTTGCTAAAGCACAGCAAGAGTGACCTTTGCTCCATTTCCCAATAAGTTCTTCATCTCCATCTGAGTGTACCTCAGCCTGGACTTTATTGTTCATATTATTATCAGTATTTTGGTTAAAACCATTCAAAAAGTCTACAGGAATTTCCAAACTTTCTTAACATCTTCCTGTCTTCATCTGAGCCCTCCAAACTGTTTCAACCTCTACCTGTTACCTAGTTCCAAAGTTGCATCCATATTTTTAGATTGTCTTTATAGCAGTGCCCCACTCTCTACAGCACAACTTTCTTGTATTAGTTTTGTTTTCACACTGCTATAAAGAAATACCCTAGACTGGGTAATTTGAGGAGGAAAAATGTTTAATTGGCTCACAGTTCCACATAACTGAGGAAGCCTCAGGAAACTTACAATCATGACAGAAGCCTAAGGGGAAGCAAGGTATATCTTACATGGTGGCAGGTGAGATTCAGACATTGAGAAAGAGTGAGAGAGAGAGAGAGACAGAGTGAGAAAGCAGGGAAAACTGCCACTTACAAAACCATCAGATCTCATAAGAGCTCATTCACAATCCTGAGAACAGTATGGGGAAAACTGCTTCCATGATCCAATCACCTCCCTCTAGGTTCCTCCTTCAATACATGAGGATTACAGTTTGAGATGAGATTTGGGTGGGGACACAGAGCCAAACCCTATCAGATGGCTTTTTTTTCATTGAGGTATATCCCTTCTATGCCAATTTTGCTGAAGGTTTTTTTTTTTTTTTTTAATTATTATCATAAAAGGATGCCGGATTTTGTCAAAGGTTTTTCTGTGTCTACTGAGATGATCATATGTTTTTTGTCTAACTTATTTTTAATCATAGGCCTTTACTCAATAAAATTGTGTCAGAATTAGCTCAGACACTATGAAAGTAGACTAGTCTCAAAGCACATAGCGAAGGATTTAACTAGTCTGGGAAGTGAGAACATGGCAGAAGTCACAGTTAAGCAGAGCCTTGAGGAATGATGTACTACCAAGTTAAAACTGAGTGTGTTTTAGAGGAGGGTGAATAGTGCCACACACAGAGGCAAAAGCACATGAAAAGGCTGACTAGGTGTATCAGCATATTAGTGCATTAGAAAAAGAGTGACACATTTGGGAGAAACTGAAACTGAAGGAAACACAGTGGTGCCGGGAAGCAGGTGGCAGCACCATTTGAAGTAAAAGCAGATAATCAGAAAATAAAGAGTCTTATATTTTTTCTTAAAAAGGGGCTTTATTCTAAATACAATAGAAAGGCTTTGGAGTAAACAGATGATAATGTCTGTGTTTTTGAATGTTTACTGGCTGCAATAAAAAAAAGTGGGTTGGAAGGTGATTCATGTAAAGCTATTGAGTAGTCCAGATGAGAGATGATAGTGGTTTGGCCTGCAACGGGGAAACTTGGATGAATAAAATTTAGTACATTCAAGAGGGACTTAGTAAAGTTTTAATACTGTATTATATAACTTGAGTGAGAAAGTAGTTGAATAGCTCATAGCTTTCTGGTTTCTGTATCTGATTATATAATTCAACCATACAAGAGATGCTGACATTGGAATATCACATTTGATATGTAAGCCTATTGGTTAAGTTTGAGGATAATGACATCAACATATCTTTGAAATATCTAAGTACAGATGAAATATAAGGGGAATAGAGGAGAGGTTTTGTTTACCATACACCTTTAAATGAATGATATTTAAAGCCAACAATGTATGACATTGCTTACAGTGTGAGAAGAAGAGAGAGCCTGAGCTTTGAGGAATTTTAACCAGAAAAATAGCAGAGAGGAAAAAAACCAGTACTGGTCATTGATTGCAAACTGTGAGTCTTTCTAAAATAGTTAACAACAATCTTCAATGCTACTGAGAACTCAAAAAGCTAAGGATTGAAAAATATTTAACTACATTTAGAGAGGACTCTCTGTACAGATTAAGTGAGTCCACAGAGCTTGGTCTTCTACCCGAGACGGAGACGAGATAACAAAGACAGTGCAGATAGTGTTTCACAAAGGTTAACTAGAAACGGAGAGAGAACTGTAGTAGTGATTGAGCAGAAAGTGGGGCTAAGGGATCCTTTATGAGAGAGGATAAACATTGAGAAAGGTTAAATATGTAAAGAAGCATGAATAATCAATGGTGTAAAGGTCATGAAGAGGTAGAGAATGGAATCCAAGCAACAGAGATGGATCTTAGATAGGAAAAGATAACCTACTGAAATAAACTAGGAAATTGGAGAAGTCAAGATTTTTAAAGGAGTTGTAAAAGTCTGAAATACCTGTGGAATGTGATAGAGCAAACAGATCAGAGAAATATAGATCAATTTTTGGGTCATGTTGAGATTGCATTTGTGCTTGGTAATCATAAATCTAAAGTGGCACCAATCTGCACTTTTGTGTGACCTTTTCCAATAGGGCACAGTTATCTTAGTTCTGAATGTAATAGATGGGAAATGCAATAGATAGATTTATCTAGTTTGAGAGTTTTGCTAGATACGAAAAATAAAAAGAGAAGTAGGTGTGATAAACTATGCCACTGACTAGTATAAAATTGAAATTATGGACTGTGGACTTTCTTTTGAATAAGAGGTAATGTTGTCTCAAATAAGTACAGCTGTTTCTACCTTTGTGCAGGTAAAGTTTGCAAAGACCTAAAAACTGTGGTCAAATAAGTACAAAATCTGCCAACAAAAAGAGAAGTAAAGAATACCGAGGCGGTATCTACCATTGTGTTTACCTGAAAGAGCTACACTGAGCTATCTCGAGGTTGCAGTGGGTAAGTAGGCTTACTTACTCTGTTACTCTACTAATTTACTCTGTATTCATTTTTTCAGTTGGTTGTTTATAAGAGCTCACAGAGCCCTCAATTTGTCCGAGTTATTTCTGTCAAGCATTCGTAACAACACCTTTATAAGCATTAAACTTAAAAATAAAACCATGGAAATTATATATTTTAATCCTCTCATTTTAAAGACGATGTATTGAAACCCAAAGAGGTGATGTATCAAATAAGATCATAGAATGATTAAGAAAGCTATAACTTGGCTGGGCGACATGGCTCACGCCTGTAATCCCAGCACTTTGGGAGGCCGAGGCCGGTGGATCACGAGATCAGGAGATCCTGGCTAACACGGTGAAACCCTGTCTCTACTAAAAATACAAAAAAATTAGCCAGGCATGGTGGCGGGCGCCGCACCTGTGGTCCCATCTACTCAGGAGGCTGAGGCAGGAGAATGGCGTGAACCCGGGAGGTGGAGCTTGCAGTGAACTGAGATTGCACCACTGCACTCCAGCCTGGGCGACAGAGCCAGACTCTGTCTCAAAAAAAAAAGAAAAGCTAGAACTTACGCTCAAATATCTTGACCCTTAACATGGGTAATCATTCATAACCTTAATTGTCAATGACATAATATGTTGCAGATTCATATTATTGCAGATTCATGTATTGCAGAAGATGAGCCAGACAAAGCACATCTAAATAAATTAATATTTAATATTACTTTAGGGGCTGTTACGCCTTGAGGTACAGTGTAGTTATTTGATAAAATTGTGGCATTCTAAATATTCTTCACATTTTTCTACCAAAAAGACATTGCTAAATGCTATATAATTTAACTGTCCCTTTTGAAATTCATGTTAAAACTGAATCTCCATTTTAATAGTATCAAGAGTGTGGGAAATCTGACTACAGTAATTAAAGGTGGGAACTTTGGGAGGGAATTAGAATTAAATAAGTTTATGAGGGTGGGACATTAGTAGCTTTGTAAGAGGAGAATAAGACCGTAAAGTATCACACTAAGTTCCCTAACCATGTGATACCTATACTGCCTTGAGACTCTGATGAGATGCCTTGCTAGCAAAAGGTCCTTCACCAGGCATAACCCCTATACTTTGTATTTTCCAGCCTTCAGAAAGGTAAGAAATAAGTTTCTTTACTTTAAATATTACCCAGTCCCAGGTATTTAGTTATAGCAACAGACAACAGCATATGACATTAACAGATAAAATATTTCACATAATTTTAGGGAACCATTTATGAGATATTAAAAAGTCTTACATAAGGAATTACCAAGAATGATATCCTGAAATTTGGCAAATGAAATATATTAAACAAACGTGACCACAGGGCACATTTCAAAATGATAATAAAGTTATCATTGATACATTTAGATCACATTTTGATCCCATCTGAAAAGACAGAAGAAGAAATATTAAATAAAAATACATATGCAAAGTTTTATAACCATTATTCCTGGTATTTCATTGCTCTTGAAAGATACTAGTCAAATTTTAGTACTTTCAGTAAATAAGCAAGCCAAGAAACAAATAAATAAAATTTAAAGGAAGAAATTGTGGATAGCAGATCAATGCTTTGTTCAAACCCATACTTTTTCAAATATACACTATGGTGATATATATGCACAATGACAGTTCCACCAAGTAGGAAAAATGGGCCTTGAATCCAGTAAAAAATCCACTTCTAGCAGAATGCTTATGTTCATTAAAACAAAATTAATATGTTTTTAGTTTCTATAGGACTTATAAACAAAAGATGGTGAAAAAGTGAAATTAATTGGTATAAAGGTAAACGATGGCATTTTTGGCCATAAGCAGTTGTGAATATTGATTCTTAAGAGATGTAAACATTAATTGACAAAATTAAGAGGAATGTCAAGGAAGACAATAAAAAAGTCTGAATAGTAAATAAAATATAGAATATCATTGCAGTCACACATGAGAAGAAAATGCACTTCTCCCTCTATTAGAGTATTTTAGAATGTCATTTACTCTTCTATCTTTCTTCTTATCCTGTACAATTTATTATGTTTTGTTTGAGCTTTGGTCTAACATTTATCTAAATTTGAACTATCTTTTCACTGTAAAGAAAATAGTTCCACAATTAAAATCTCATAGGCATGAGATTAAAGAGTACCTTCCAAAAGGGTGGAAAAAAGGTATAAGCAGGAGTGATTTTTTACAAAAGATATTTTAAATGGCAGTAAACTCCAACTCTGTCTACTTAATCATTTTTTCTGAGACAAATTCAATATAGCATTAAAATAGAAGAGCTAATTTATTCTCAGCTTAATAATCTCAGTTGACTTTTCATTAAAATTTAAAATTGAGTATCACATCAGAAAAGTCAGCTACAGTATGGATTTAGAGAAAGGTAACAGTCACAAGATCAAGGTACCCATTGCCTACACATAACATGAATCCTATGTGAAGTATGAATACTCATCCACCAATGGTTTCATGTAATGTGCTTGTGTAAATAAAATCACTTCTTCTATGGGAATGCCATCAGCAAGATTTTAGAGTAAGAAGTCTTGGGCCCAACTAAGAAAGTTCAACTAGTAACTATCCATAAAAGTTCAACTAGTAACTATCCATAAAATAGAACATCCTTTTAAAAACTCCAACATCTGGAAATAATCCTGAGATACTCATATGGCATACAGAATGAAACACAATCTGAATTTAGAAGGGTAGGAGGAATGGTTCTCTCTCCAAACAAGCAACTTCCTGCCCCAAGTCGGCACAGTGCCAGAAAGAGTTTTCCTTAACTCGTCAGTTTTTTCAGAGAGAAAGAAAAACAAAAACTGAATCCAGCTTCCCTAGCATTCTCAGCCCAGTCAGGACTGACTGCACAGGGAATAGTGGTAAAATCAACATGGCTTGACTGCCTGATGAGTCAGGCAAAAACAAAGAGGACTAGCACACAGATCTTCGTGGCACCTCTGCTTTCCTGCCAGCTGCAGTACTTGATCAGAAGTATCAGCCAATCTCATAACACACCTGCAAAGCTGAGATGGTGGCATTTTGGCATTTAGAAGTAGGATGGGAAGCACAATCTAGCTTAAGCTCCTAGACGGCTTTCCTCCCAACCCAGCCTCAGAACCGCCCCCCACCTCCCTTCCCAATGATCTCATCCAGGAAGAGAGACTTCTACCCTGTGGGTCTCAGATAAGTAAAGGGGCTATACTGACTTGACCCATAAAAGCAAGCAGCAGCCCCACACACCCAAAATGCCTGCTTAATAATCCTGTTTAGGAAGGAAGACTGCCACCTCTGTGCATTTTGGAAAAACAGAGCGGCTAGTACTACTTCAACCAGGAAATCAAGCAGCCATTTGTCTCAGCCAAAGGCCAACCCCACAGCTCAACCCAGACAGGGGAGCAATTTCTAATTTCATACTTACAAAGGAGCATAGCCTCAGTTCATTTCCCTGCCTAACCTCAGAGCCCAATCTGCAGCCCTTGCCAAAACTGCAGATAACAAAGAGTGAGATTATCCAGCCAGGGAATAAATCCTGTGACTGGCCTGACCAGAAGCCTATGCAGTACTTAGCCAGCAACTCCACCTGAAAGCAGAGCCAGCCAGTGGTCTCACCAGTCAGCAGACCTCAGCTAGTAGCCCCCGACAACATGAAAGCAATGGCAGCACCCCCAGCTCACTAGATAACTCACAACAAGCACTGCCTCCATAATGTCATCATTAGCTGGCCCTTACATAATCATAGGCTAGATAAATAATGAAGCTCTATACCTGCCAAAGAATATCTGTAAAGGCCCAGAAGGAGATGTCTCCTTAAATGCATAGACAACAACAAAAGGACACAGGATTGCAAAGAATCAGGTAGTCATGATGCCCCCAAAGAAAACTAATAAACCTATAATAACAGACCCTCCAAAATGAAGATCTATGAAATGGCTGACAAAGAATTCAGAATAATATTCATTAAAAAGTTAGGTAAATTAAAAAAAAATACCTATAGAAAATAATGAAATTTGAAAAACAATAAACACAAAGGTCAGATGAACAAAGAAACAGACAAAATAAAAGAACCAGAGAGATAAATAATACAAAGACTGAAATGAAAAACTTAATAGAAAGCTTCAACAGCAGACTCATGCAGAAGAATCAGTGAGTTAAAAAACAAAACATTTGAAAGTATCCAGTCAGAAGAGCAAAAAGACAAAACAATAAAAAAGAATAAAGGAAGCCTAATGAATTATGAGACACCATCAAGAGACAGAACATTTACCAAATAGGATTTGCAAAAGAAATAGTATAAAAATCAGATCTGTTCATCAGAAAAAAAAAAAAGAGTGATAAAGATTTTTCAAGAAAAACAAAAGCTAAGGGAATTTATTAGCACCAGACCTATCTTACAAGAAATACTAAAGGGAGTTTCTCAAGCTTACTTAAAGAAAAGGACATTGGTAAAACAAAAATATCTGAAAGTTAAAAACAAAACAAAAACAGCAACTCACTGGTAGAAGTAAACACACAGTCAAATTCAGAATATCGTAACAGTGTAATAGTAGTGTATAAATCACATATATCTTTAATATAAAGGTTAAAAGGCAAAATTATTAAAATAATAATATTTACATAAATTCCTAAGGAATATGCAATATAAAAATGTGTATTATGACATCAAAAACTCAGAATGTACAGGAGAGTTGGGGTTAATAGGTAGAGACTTTTCTAAAATATTGCAATTAAAGTTAATTTGTATCAGCTTAAAATAATCTGTTATGTGTAATAGATGTTTTTTGTAAGCCTCATAGTAATCACAAAGCTAAAAATCTATAATATATACATTAAAGATAAAAAAGCAAAGCATCAAAACTTACCATTAAGGAAAGTCACTTAAACAAAAAGAAAGTAAAATAGGAAGAAACAAACTACAAAACAACCAGAAAACAATTAACAAACCGGTGATCATAAACTTTACCTATCAATAATCACCTTGAATACTATATATGTCTGGCAGTAGACTTTTCAGTGGAAACCTTACAGACTAGGAGAAATTGGCATGACATATTTAAAGTGCTGAAGATTAAAAAAAAAAAATACCAGAATATCCTTCAAACACGAAGAAAAAATAAAGACTTTCCAAGATAAACAAAAGCTGAGGGATTTCTCAATATCAGACCTATCCTACAAGAAATACTCAAGGGATTATTTGAATCATAAAGAAAAGAACATTATGAGCAATAAATAATCACCAGAAGGTAGAAAATTAGGTGGTAATAGTTCACATAAAATCACAGAATATTATAACACTGTAAATGTATTTGTAAATGACTCTTATCCAAAGTAGGAAGACTAAATATGAGCCAATCAAAAATAATAAGTACAGGCCAAGTGTGTTGGCTCACGCCTATTATCCCAGCACTTTGGGAGGCCGAGGCGAGTGGATCACAAGGTCAGGAGTCCCAGCTACTCGGGAAGCTGAGGCAGGAGAATGGCATGAACCCAGGAGGTGGAGGTTGCAGTGAGCCGAGATCGCGCCACTGCACTCCAACCTGGGCGAAAGAGCAAGACTCCGTCTTAAAAAATAAAAAATAAAAAACAACAGTACAACAACATTTAAGGACACAGTATGATAAAATATAAATAGAAACAAGAAAAAGTTTGGAAGCAGGGGGATGACGTTAAAGTGAGATTTTATGAATTTTCTTTTTGTTTATGCAAATAGTGTTATTAGTTTAAAATAATGAGTTATAGGATAGTATCTGTAAGCCTCATGGTAACCTCAAATCCAAAAACATACAATGGCTACACTAAAAAGCAAAAAGCAAGAAACTAAATCATATCTCCACAGAAAATCATCTTCACTAGAGGAAGTCAGAAAGGGAAAAAAGAAGGAAGACTGAAAAACAACCAGGAAACAAATAACAAAATGTCAGGAATAAGTTCTTACTATCAGTGATAACATTGAATATAAATGGACTAAACTCTCCAGTCAAAAGACACAGACTGGTTGAATGGCAGAAAACAAAACCCATCGATCTGTTTCTTATAAGTAACACACTCCGCCTATAGAAACACATAAACTGAAAATAAAGGGATGGAAAAAGATATTCTATGCCAATGGAAATAAAAAAGAAAAAAAAGCAGGAGTTGCCATACTTAACCGACTTCAAGACAAAAACCGTAAGGAGAGAGATAAAATAGATTTCAAGACAAAAGCTATAAGAAGAGACAAAGAAGGTCACTATATAATGATAAAGGGATCAATTCAGCAAGAGGATATAACAATTTTAAATATACATGCACCGAATACTGGACCACTCAGATATATAAAGGAAATATTAGAGCTAAAATGAGAGATAGGTCCCAATACAATAATAGCTGGATACTTCACTTCACTTTCAGCATTGGACAGATCTCCATACAGAAAATCAACAAAGAAACATCAGACTTAAGCTGCACTATAGACCAAATGGATCTGATGGATATTTATAGAACATTTCATTCAACAACTGCAGAATGCACGTTCTTTTCCTCAGCACATTGATCATTCTCAAGGATAGACTATATGTAAATCACAAAATAAGTCTTAAAACATTCAAAAAATTGCAATAATATCAAGCATCTTCTCTGACAACAATGGAATACAACTAGAAATTAATAACAGAGGAATTTTGGAAACTATACAAATACATGGAAATTAAACAATATGCTTCTGAATGACAGATGGACCAATGAAGAAATTAAGAAGGGAACTGAAAAATTTCTTGAAACAAATGATAATGGAAACACAACACACCCAAACCTATGAGATACAGCAAAAGGAGTACTAAAAGGGAATTGTATAGCTATAAAGGATCAGAAAAGAGAAAAAACTTAAGATAACAATATAACAATGTTACAAAGAGTAAAACTTAAAATAAACAATGTAACAATACTTGTTAAAGAACTGGAAAAGCAAGAGCTAGCCAAACCCAAAATTAGTAGAAAATAGAAATAATAAAGATCAGAGTAGTAATAAATGAAATTGAAATAAATACAAAAGATCAATGTAACGAAAGTTGGTTTTTTAAAAATGTAATTAAAATTGACAAAACTTTATCTCAACTAAGTAAAAAAAAGACAAGATACAAATAAAATCAGAAGTGTAAAAAGAGACATTACAAATAATACTGAAAAAATTTAAAAAATCATTAGTGACTACTATGAGCAACTATATCCTAGTAAACTGGAAAATCTGGAAGAAATGAAGAAATTCCTAGGCACAGACAACATACCAAGATTGAACCAGAAAGAAATCCAAAACCTGAACAGACAAATAAGTATAGAGATTGAAGTATAGAGATTGAAAGTACTAAAATATCTCCCAGTAAAGAAAAGCCCAGAACAAGTGGTTTCGGTGATTGTCACAAGTGCAGGCTACGTTCTGTTTACACTTTCACTTGTTATAGTTCACAATGTACAGTAAAACCTTTAGGCCAAGAATAAAATATATAAGGAGGCAGCTTTAGGCTAAATTTGATTTAATAGTACCCAGTCTTCTAGTTCCTACTACTCCTCTACATCCATTGAAATTGCCTTGTTCTCTCACATTCTATAATTTTTATTCTTGGTAACTGTGCTTCCTCCACAGACTGTTAATCCTCATTATTTGTTTTCTTTATTAACAGGCTGACCAAATTGTGAGGGGAAATCTTAATACAGTGATATTTTAGTTTACTAAAAATCCATTTGCGGTTCTAAGAGGATATTCTGTAAATCTTAGAGTGAAAACCAATTAAGTGTATAGATGAGAAAAGTAAACATTATATAATAAAATGATATGAACTTGATTCCACTGTTTGGATCCAAAAAATTATTTCTATAGGCTGGGCGAGCTGGCTCACATCTGTTCTCCTGGCACTTTGGGAGGCCAAGGCGGGCGGATCACGAGGTCAGGAGATCGAGACCATCCTGGCTAACATGGTGAAACCCCGTCTCTACTAAAAATATAAAAAATTAGCCAGACGTGGTGGTGGGCGCCTGTAAGTCCCAGCTACTCAGGAGGCTGAAGCAGAAGAATGGCATAAACCCGGGAGGCAGAGCTTGCAGTGAGCCGAGATCGCGCCACTGCACGGCAGCCTGGGTGACAGAGCAAGACTCCATCTCAAAAAAAAAAAAAAAAAAAAATTAGCATTTCTTTTTTTTTTTTTTTTTTTTTTTTTTTTTTTTTTTTTTGAGACGGAGTCTCACTCTGTCGCCCAGGCTGGAGTGCAGTGGCCAGATCTCAGCTCACTGCAAGCTCTGCCTCCCGGGTTCACGCCATTCTCCTGCCTCAGCCTCCCGAGTAGCTGGGACTACAGGCGCCCGCCACCTCGCCCGGCTAGTTTTTTCTATTTTTTAGTGGAGACGGGGTTTCACAGTGTTAGCCAGGATGGTCTCGATCTCCTGACCTCGTGATCCGCCCGTCTCGGCCTCCCAAAGTGCTGGGATTACAGGCTTGAGCCACCGCGCCCGGCCAAAAATTAGCATTTCTATATGACAACAGTGAATAATGAGAAGAAGAAATTTAAAAAGTAATTCCAGCCGGGCACAGTGTCTCACGCCTGTAATCCTGGTACTTTGGGAGGCCCAGGCAGGTGGATTATGAGGTCAGGCTATCAAGACCAACCTGGCCAACGTGGTGAAACCCCGTCTCTACTAAAGATACAAAAACTAGCCAGGTGTGGCTATGCACAAGTATAGTACCAGCTACTCAGGAGGCTGAGGCAGGAGAATGGCTTGAACCCAGGAGGCAAAGGCTGCAGTGAGCTGATATCACACCACTGCACTCCAGCCTGGGTGACAGAGTGAGACTCCATCTCAAAAAAAAAAAAAAAAAAAAAAAAAGAAAAAGAAAAAATAGTTGTATTTACTATAGCCACACATAAAATTAAACACAACAATCTACAGGTTTATTGCTATTCCTATCAAAATACCAATGACATTCTTCACAGAAGTAGAAAAAACAATTCTAAATTTTATATGGAACCACAAAGACCCAGAATAACCAAAGCTGTCCTAAGCAAAAGAACAAAACTGGAGGAATTATATTAACTGACTTCAAATTATACTACAGAGCTATAGTAAACAAAAAAGCATTGTACTAGCATATAAAAAGACATATAGACCAATGGAACAGAATGGAGAACCCAGAAATAAATTCACACACCTACAGTGAATTCATTTTTAACAAAGTTGCCAAGCACATACCAGGGAAAAGACAGTTTCTTCAATAAACGGTGCTGGGAAAAACTGTATATTCATATGCCAAGGAATAAAACTAGACCCCTATCTCTTGCCATATACAACAATCAAATAAAAATGTATTAACAACTTAAATTTAGGACCTCAAACTATGAAAATGCTACAGTAAAACATTAGGAAAAGTCTTCAGGACATTGGTCTGAGCAAAGGCTTTTGAGTAATACCCCCACAAACACAGGCAACCAAATAAAAAAATTGACAAATGGGATCACATCAAGCTAAAAAGGTCCTACAGGGTATAGAAAGATGGCCAAATAGGAATAGCTCCTGTCCGCAGCTCCCAGTGTGATCAACACAGAAGACGGGTGATTTCTGCATTTCCAACTAAGGTACCTGGTTCATCTCACTGCGACTGGTTGGACAGTGGGTCCAGCCCACAGAAGACAAGCCAAAGCAGGGCAGGTCTTCACTTCACCCAGGAAGCACAAGGGGTGAGGGGATTTCCCTTTCCTAGCCAAGGGAAGCCATGACAGACTGTACCAGGGAAAAATGGGACACTCCCACCCAAATACAGCACTTTTCCAATGGTCTTAGCAAATGGCAGACCAGGAGATACTACCCCACGCCTGGCTCAGCAGGTCCCATGCCCACAGAACCTTGCTCACAGTGCAGGAGTCAGAGATTGACCTGCAAGGTAACAGCCTGGCAGGGGGAGGGGTGTCCGCCATTGCTGAGGCTTGAGTAGGTAAACAAAGTGGCCTGGAAGCTCGAACTGGGTGGAGCACACTGCAGCTTAGCCAGGCATGCTGCTTCTGTAGACCCCACCACTGGGGGCAGGGCATAGCTGAACAAAAGGCAGCAGAAACTTCTGCAGACTTAAATGTCACGGTCTGACAGCTCTGAAGAGAGCAGTGGTTCTCCCAGCACACAGTTTGAACTCTGAGAACAGAAGTACTGCCTCCTCAAGTGGGTCCCTCAACTCTGTGTAGCCCTACTGGGAGATACCTCCCAGTCCGGGATGACTTACACCTCATACAGGAGCGTGCCCCTCTGGGACAAAGCTTCCAGAGGAAGGATCAGGTAGCAATATTTGCTGTTCTGCAATATTTGCTGTTCTGCAGCCTCTGCTGGTGATACCCAGGCAAACAGGGTCTGGTGTGGACCTCCAGCAAACTCCAACAGACCTGCAGCTGAGAGACCTGACTGTTAGAAGGAAAACTAACAAACAGAAAGGAATAGCATCAACATCAACAAAAAGGACATCCACACCAAAACCACTTTGTGGTTTTATCTACCTTTGATCTTTGATCAAAGAAGGGGAGAAACCAGAGAAGAAAAGCTGAAAATTCTAAAAACCAGAGCACCTCTTCTGCTCCAAAGGATTGCAGCTCCTCACCAGCAATGGAACAAAATTGGACAGAGAATAACTTTGAGGAGTTGACAGAGGTAGGCTTCAGAGGGTCGGTAATAACAAACTCCTCCAAGCTAAAGGAGGCTGTTCAAACCCATAGCAAGGAAGCTAAAACCTTGAAAAAAGATTAGAGGAATGGCTAACTAGCATAAACAATGAAGAGAAGACCTTAAATGACCTGATGGAGCTGAAAACCATGGCATGAGAACTTCCCGACGCATGCACAAGCTATAATAACCAATGCAGTCAAGTGGAAGAAAGGGCATCAGTGATTGAAAGATCAACTTAATGAAATTAAGTGAGAAGTTTCGAGAAAAAAAAATAAAAAGAAATTAACAAAGCCTCCAAGAAATATAGCACTATGTGAAAAGACCAAATCTACGTTTGATTGGTGGACCTGAAAGTGACAGGGAGAATGGAACCAAGTTGGAAAACACTCTTCAGGATATTATCCAGGAGAACTTCCCCAACCTAGCAAGACAGGCCAACATTCAAATTCAGGAAATACAGAGAACACCACAAAGATACTCCTCGAGAGGAGCAACTCCAAGACACATAATTGTAATATTCACCAAGGTGGAAATGAAGGAAAAAATGTTAAGGGTAGCCAGAGAGAAAATTCGGGTTACCCACAAAGAGAAGCCCATCAGACTAACAGCAGATCTCTCGGCAGAAACTTTACAAGCCAGAAGAGAGTGGGGGCCAATATTCGTTTTTAAAGAAAAGAATTTTCAACCCAGAATTTCATATCCAGTCGAGCTAAGCTTCACAAGTGAAAGAGAAGTAAAATTCTTTAGAGACAAGCAAAGGCTGAGAGATTCTGTCACCACCAGGCCTGCCTTACAAGAGTTCCTGAAGGAAGCACTAAACATGGAAAGGAACAACCAGTACCAACCACTGCAAAAACAGGCCAAATTGTAAAGACCATCGATGCTATGAAGAAACTGCATCAATTCATGGGCAAAATAACCAGCTAACATCATAATGACAGGATCAAAATCACATATAACACTATTAACCTTAAATGTAAATGGGCTAAATGCCCCAGTTAAAAGACACAGACTGGCACATTGGATAAAGAGTCAAGACCCATCAGTGTGCTGTATTCAGGAGACCCATCTCACGTGCAGAGATACAGATAGGCTCAAAATAAAGGGATGTTGCAAGATCTACCAAGCAAATGCAGAGCAAAAAACAAAACAAAACAAAACAGGTTGCAATCCTAGTCTCTGATTAAACAGACTTTAAAACAACAAAGATCAAAAGAGACAAAGAAGGCCATTACATAATGGTAAAGTGATCAATTCAACAAGAAGAGCTAACTATCCTAAATATATATGCACCCAATACAGGAGCACCCAGATTCATAAAGCAAGTTCTTAGAGACCTACAAAGAGACTTAGACTCCCACACAATAACAGTGGGAGACCTTAACACCCCACTGTCAATATTAGATCAATGAGACAGAATGTTAACAAGGATATCCAGGACTTGAACTCAGCTCTGCACCAAGCAGACCTAATAGACATCTATAGAACTCTCCACTCCAAATCAACAGAATATACATTATTTCCAGCACCACATTGCACTTACTCTAAAACTGACCACATAGTTGGAATTAAAGCATTCCTCACCAAACGTAAAAGAACAGAAATCACAACAAATTGTCTCTCAGACCACAGTGCAATCAAATTAGAACTCAGGATTAAGACACTCATTCAAAACCACACAACTACATGGAAACTGAACAACCTGTTCCTGAATGACTACTGGGTAAATAGTGAAATGAAGGCAGAAATAAAGATGTTCTTTGAAACCAATGAGAACAAAGACACAACGTACTAGAATCTGTGGGACATACATGAGCAGTGTGTAGAAGCAAATTTATAGCACTAAATGCCCACAAGAGAAAGCAGGAAAGATCTAAAATCGACACCTTAACATCACAATTAAATGAACTAGAGAAACAAGCAAACAAATTCAAAAGCTAGTAGAAGACAAGAAATAACTAAGATAAGAGCAGAACTGAAGGAGTTAGAGACACAAAAAACCCTTCAAAAAATCAGTGAATCCAGGAGCTGGTTTTTTGAAGGGATCAACAAAATTGATAGACCACTAACAAGACCAATAAAGAAGAAAAGAGAGAGGAACCAAATAGACACAACAAAAAATGATAAAGGGGATATCACCACTGATCCCACAGAAATACAAACTACCATCAGAAAATACTATAAATACCTCTACACAAATAAACTAGAAAATCTAGAAGAAATGGATAAATTCCTGGACACACACAACCTCCCAAGACTAAACCAGGAAGACATTGAATCTCTGAATATACCAATAACAGGCTTTGAAATAGAGGCAATAATTAATAGTCTACCAACCAAAAAAGTTCCAGGACCAGATGGATTTACAGCTGAATTCTACCAGAGGTACAAAGAAGAGCTGGTAGGATTCCTTCTGAAACTATTCCAATCAATAGAACAAGAGGGAATCCTCCCTAACTGATTTTATGAGGCCAGCATCATCCTGATACCAAAGTCTGGGAGACACACAACAAAAAAGGAGAATTTTAGACCAATATCCCTGATGTACGTTGATGTGAAAATCTTCAGTAAAATACTGGAAAACTGAATCCAGCAGCACAACAAAAAGCTCATCCACCATAATCAAGTCACCTCCATCCCTGGGATGCAAGGCTGGTTCAACATATGCAAATCAATAAACGTAATCCATCACATAAAAAGAACCAAGGATAAAAACTGAGAAGATGTCAATAGATGCGGAAAAGGCCTTCAAAAATTTCAACAGCCCTTCATGCTAAAAACTCTCAATAGGGGCGGAGCAAGATGGCCGAATAGGAACAGCTCCAGTCTCCAACTCCCAGCGCGAGCCACACAGAAGACCGGTGATTTCTGCATTTTCAACTGAGGTACTGGGGTCATCTCACTAGGGAGTGCCGGACAATCGGTGCTGGTCAGCTGCTGCAGCCTGACCAGCGAGAGCTGAAGCAGGGCGAGGCATCGACTCACCTGGAAGTGCAAGGGGGAAGGGAATCCGTTTTCCTAGCCAGGGGAACTGAGACACACAACACCTGGAAAATCGGGTAACTCCCACCCCAATACTGCGCTTTAAGCAGACAGGCACACCAGGAGAATATATCCCACACCTGGCCGGGAGGGTCCCACGCCCACGGAGCCTCCCTCACTGCTAACACAGCAGTCTGCCGTGATCTATCCGCAAGGCAGCAGCGAGGCTGGGGGAGGGGCGCCCGCCATTGCTGAGGCTTAAGTAGGTAAACAAAGCCGCTGGGAAGCTCGAACTGGGTGGAGCTCACAGCAGCTCAAGGAAGCCTGCCTGTCTCTGTAGTCTCCACCTCTGGTGACAGCGCACAGCTGAAGACCAACAGGGAAGCAGCGGGGGCTGGTGCAGACGCGAACAACTCTGTCTGACAGCTTTGGGGAGAGCCGTGGATCTCCCAACGCGGAGGTTGAGATCTGAAAAGGGACAGACTGCCTGCTCAGGTGGGTCCCTGACCCCTGAGTAGCCTAGCTGGGAGAAATCCCCCACTAGGGGCAGTCTGACACTCCACACCTCACAGGGTGGAGTACACCCCTGAGAGGAAACGTCCAAAGGAAGAATCAGACAGGTACACTTGCTGTTCAGCAATATTCTATCTTCTGCAACCTCTGCTGCTGATACTCAGGCAAACAGGGTCTGGAGTGGACCTCAAGCAATCTCCAACAGACCAACAGACAGTCCTTCTGACTGTCAGAAGGAAAACTATCAAACAGGAAGGACACCTATACCAAAACCCCATCAGTACGTCACCATCATCAAAGACCAGAGACAGATAAAACCACAAAGATGGGGAAGAAGCAGGGCAGAAAAGCTGGAAATTCAAAAAATAAGAGCGCATCTCCCCCTGCAAAGGAGCGCAGCCCATCGCCAGCAACGGATCAAAGCTGGTCAGAGAATGACTTTGACGAGATGAGAGAAGAAGGCTTCAGTCCATCAAACTTCTCAGAGCTAAAGGAGGAATTACGTACCCAGCGCAAAGAAACTAAAAATGTTGAAAAAAGAGTGGAAGAATTGACAGCTAGACTAATTAATGCAGAGAAGATCATAAACGAAATGACAGAGATGAAAACCATGACACGAGAAATACCTGACAAATGCACAAGCTTCAGTAACCGACTCAATCAACTGGAAGAAAGAGTATCAGCGATTGAGGATCAAATGAATGAAATGAAGCGAGAAGAGAAACCAAAAGAAAAAAGAAGAAAAAGAAATGAACAAAGCCTGCAAGAAGTATGGGATTATGTAAAAAGACCAAATCTATGTCTGATTGGGGTGCCTGAAAGTGAGGGGGAAAATGGAACCAAGTTGGAAAACACTCTTCAGGATATCATCCAGGAGAACTTCCCCAACCTAGTAGGGCAGGCCAACATTCAAATTCAGGAAATACAGAGAACGCCACAAAGATACTCCTCCAGAAGAGCAACTCCAAGACACATAATTGCCAGATTCACCAAAGTTGAAATGAAGGAAAAAATCTTAAGGGCAGCCAGAGAGAAAGGTCGGGTTACCCACAAAGGGAAGCCCATCAGACCAACAGCAGATCTCTCGGCAGAAACTCTACAAGCCAGAAGAGAGTGGGGGCCAATATTCAACGTTCTTAAAGAAAAGAATTTTAAACCCAGAATTTCATATCCAGCCAAACTAAGTTTCATCAGTGAAGGAGAAATAAAATCCGTTACAGATAAGCAAATGCTTAGAGATTTTGTCACCACCAGGCCTGCCTTACAAGAGACCATGAAGGAAGCCCTAAACATGGAAAGGAACAACTGGTACCAGCCATTGCAAAAACATGCCAAAATGTAAAGACCATCGAGGCTAGGAAGAAACTGCATCAACTAACGAGCAAAATAACCAGTTAATATCGTAATGGCAGGATCAAGTTCACACATAACAATATTAACCTTAAGTGTAAATGGACTAAATGCTCCAATTAAAAGACACAGACTGGCAAACTGGATAAAGAGTCAAGACCCATCAGTCTGCTGTATTCAGGAGACCCATCTCACATGCAGAGACATACATAGGCTCAAAATAAAGGGATGGAGGAAGATCTACCAAGCAAATGGAGAACAAAAAAAAGCAGGGGTTGCAATCCTAGTCTCTGATAAAACAGACTTTAAACCATCAAAGATCAAAAGAGACAAAGAAGGCCATTACATAATGGTAAAGGGATCAATTCAACAGGAAGAGCTAACTCTCCTAAATATATATGCACCCAATACAGGAGCACCCAGATTCATAAAGCAAGTCCTTAGAGACTTACAAAGAGACTTAGACTCCCATACAATAATAATGGGAGACTTCAACACTCCACTGTCAACATTAGACAGATCAACGAGACAGAAAGTTAACAAGGATATCCAGGAATTGAACTCATCTCTGCACCAAGCGGACCTAATAGACATCTATAGAACTCTCCACCCCAAATCAACAGAATATACATTCTTCTCAGCACCACATCACACTTATTCCAAAACTGACCACACAGTTGAAAGTAAAGCACTCCTCAACAAATGTAAAAGAACAGAAATTATAACAAACTGTCTCTCAGACCACAGTGCAATCAAACTAGAACTCAGGACTCAGAAACTCAATCAAAACCACTCAACTACATGGAAACTGAACAACCTGCTCCTGAATGACTACTGGGTACATAACGAAATGAAAGCAGAAATAAAGATGTTCTTTGAAACCAATGAGAACAAAGATACAACATACCAGAATCTCTGGGACACATTTAAAGCAGTGTGTAGAGGGAAATTTATAGCACTAAATGCCCACAAGAGAAAGCAGGAAAGATCTAAAATTGACACTCTAACATCACAATTAAAAGAACTAGAGAGGCAAGAGCAAACACATTCAAAAGCTAGCAGAAGGCAAGAAATAACTAAGATCAGAGCAGAACTGAAGGAGATAGAGACACAAAAAACCCTCCAAAAAATCAATGAATCCAGGAGTTGGTTTTTTGAAAAGATCAACAAAATTGACAGACCGCTAGCAAGACTAATAAAGAAGAAAAGAGAGAGGAATCAAATAGACGCAATAAAAAATGATAAAGGGGATATCACCACCGACCCCACAGAAATACAAACAACCATCAGAGAATACTATAAACGCCTCTACGCAAATCAACTAGAAAATCTAGAAGAAATGGATAATTTCCTGGACACTTACACTCTCCCAAGACTAAACCAGGAAGAAGTTGAATCCCTGAATAGACCAATAGCAGGCTCTGAAATTGAGGCAACAATTAATAGCCTACCCACCAAAAAAAGTCCAGGACCAGATGGATTCACAGCTGAATTCTACCAGAGGTACAAGGAGGAGCTGGTACCATTCCTTCTGAAACTATTCCAATCAATAGAAAAAGAGGGAATCCTCCCTAACTCATTTTATGAGGCCAACATCATCCTGATAGCAAAGCCAGGCAGAGACACAACAAAAAAAGAGAATTTTAGACCAATATCCCTGATGAACATCGATGCAAAAATTCTCAATAAAATACTGGCAAACCGGATTCAGCAGCACATCAAAAAGCTTATCCACCATGATCAAGTGGGCTTCATCCCTGGGATGCAAGGCTGGTTCAACATTCGCAAATCAATAAACGTAATCCAGCATATAAACAGAACCAAAGACAAGAACCACATGATTATCTCAATAGATGCAGAAAAGGCTTTTGACAAAATTCAACAGCCCTTCATGCTAAAAACGCTCAATAAATTCGGTATTGATGGAACATACCTCAAAATGATAAGAGCTATTTATGACAAACCCACAGCTAATATCATTCTGAATGGGCAAAAACTGGAAAAATTCCCTTTGAAAACTGGCACAAGACAGGGATGCCCTCTCTCACCACTCCTATTCAACATAGTGTTGGAAGTTCTGGCTAGGGCAATCAGGCAAGAGAAAGAAATCAAGGGTATCCAGTTAGGAAAAGAAGAAGTCAAATTGTCCCTGTTTGCAGATGACATGATTGTATATTTAGAAAACCCCATTGTCTCAGCCCAAAATCTCCTTAAGCTGATAAGCAACTTCAGCAAAGTCTCAGGATACAAAATTAATGTTCAAAAATCACAAGCATTCTTATACACCAGTAACAGACAAGCAGAGAGCCAAATCAGGAATGAACTTCCATTCACAATTGCTTCAAAGAGAATAAAATACCTAGGAATCCAGCTTACAAGGGATGTCAAGGACCTCTTCAAGGAGAACTACAAACCACTGCTCAGTGAAATCAAAGAGGACACAAACAAATGGAAGAACATACCATGCTCATGGATAGGAAGAATCAATATTGTGAAAATGGCCATACTCCCCAAGGTTATTTATAGATTCAATGCCATCCCCATCAAGCTACCAATGAGTTTCTTCACAGAATTGGAAAAAACTGCTTTAAAGTTCATATGGAACCAAAAAAGAGCCCGCATTGCCAAGACAATCCTAAGTCAAAAGGACAAAGCTGGAGGCGTCACGCTACCTGACTTCAAACTATACTACAAGGCTACAGTAACCAAAACAGCATGGTACTGGTACCAAAACAGAGATATAGACCAATGGAACAGAACAGAGTCCTCAGAAATAATACCACACATCTACAGCCATCTGATCTTTGACAAAGCTGAGAGAAACAAGAAATGGGGAAAGGATTCCCTATTTAATAAATGGTGCTGGGAAAATTGGCTAGCCATAAGTAGAAAGCTGAAACTGGATCCTTTCCTTACTCCTTATACGAAGATTAATTCAAGATGGATTAGAGACTTAAATGTTAGACCTAATACCATAAAAACCCTAGAAGAAAATATAGGTAGTACCATTCAGGACATAGGCATGGGCAAGGACTTCATGTCTAAAACACCAAAAGCAACGGCAGCAAAAGCCAAAATTGACAAATGGGATCTGATTAAACTAAAGAGCTTTTGCACAGCAAAAGAAACTACCATCAGAGTGAACAGGCAACCTACAGAATAGGAGAAAATTTTTGCAACCTACTCATCTGACAAAGGGCTAATATCCAGAATCTACAAAGAACTCAAACAAATATACAAGAAAAAAGCAAACAACCCCATCAAAAAGTGGGCAAAGGATATGAACAGACATTTCTCAAAAGAAGACATTCATACAGCCAACAGACACATGAAAAAATGCTCATCATCACTCGCCATCAGAGAAATGCAAATCAAAACCACAATGAGATACCATCTCACACCAGTTAGAATGGAAATCATTAAGAAGTCAGGAAACAACAGGTGCTGGAGAGGATGTGGAGAAATAGGAACGCTTTTACACTGTTGGTGGGATTGTAAACTAGTTCAACCATTATGGAAAACAGTATGGCAATTCCTCAAGGATCTGGAACTAGATGTACCATATGACCCAGCCATCCCACTACTGGGTATATACCCAAAGGATTATAAATTATTCTACTACAAAGACACATGCACACGTATGTTTATTGCGGCACTATTCACAATAGCAAAGACTTGGAATCAACCCAAATGTCCATCTGTGACAGACTGGATTAAGAAAATGTGGCACATATACACCATGGAATACTATGCAGCCATAAAAAAGGATGAGTTTGCATCCTTTGTAGGGACATGGATGCAGCTGGAAACCATCATTCTTAGCAAACTATCACAAGAAGAGAAAACCAAACACCGCATGTTCTCACTCATAGGTGGGAACTGAACAATGAGATCACTTGGACGCGGGAAGGGGAACATCACACACTGGGGCCTATCATGGGGAGGGGGGAGGAGGGAGGGATTGCATTTGGGAGTTATACATGATATAAATGATGAATTGATGGGTGCTGACGAGTTGGTGGGTGCAGCACAGCAACATGGCATAAGTATACATATGTAACAAACCTGCACGTTATGCACATGTACCCTAGAACTTAAAGTATAATTAAAAAATAAATAAATAAAAATAAAAATAAAAAATAAAAAATAAAAACTCTCAATAAACTAGGTATTGATGGAACGTATCTCAAAGTAAGAGCTCTTTATGATATACCCACAGCCAATAATATATTAAATGGGCAAAATCTGGAAGCATTTCCTTTGAAAACTGGCACAAGACAGGGATGCCCTCTCTAACAACTCCCATTCAACATACTGTTGAAATTTCTGCCTCAGGCAATCATGCAAGAGAAAGAAATAAAGGGTGTTCAATTAGGAAAAGAGGAAGACAAATTGTCCTTGTTTGCAGATGACATGATTGTATATATAGAAAACCCCATCATCTCAGCCCAAAATCTTCTTAAGCTGATAAGCAACTTCAGCAAAGTCTCAGGATACAAAGTCAATGTGCAAAAATCACAAGCATTCCTACACACCAATAACAGACAAACAGAGAGCCAAATCATGAGTTAACTCTCATTCCCAATTGCTACAAAGAGAATAAAATACCTAGGAATCCAATTTACAGTGGATGTGAAGGACCTCTTCAAGGAGCACTACAAAACACTGCCCAAGGAAATAAAGAGGACACAAACAAATGGAAGAACATTCCATGCTCATGGATAGGAAGAATCAATAGTGTGAAAATGGCCATACTGCCCAAGGTAATTTATAGATTCAATGCCATTCCCATTAAACTACCAATGACTTTCTTCACAGAATTGGAAACAACTACCTCAAAGTTTATATGGAACAGAGAGAGAACCCGCATTGCCAAGGCAATCCTTGGCAAAAAGAACAAAGTTGGATGCATCATGCTAACTGACTTCAAACTACACTACAAGGCTACAGTAACCAAAACAGCATGGTACTGGTACCAAAACAGAGATATAGACCAATGGAACAGAACAGAGGCCTCAGAAATAACAACACACATCTACAACCAACTGATCTTTGACAAACCTGACAAAAACAAGAAATGGGGAAAGGATTGCCTAATTAATAAATGGTGCTGGGGAAACTGGCTAATCATATATAGAAAGCTGAAACTGGATCCCTTCCTTACACCTTATAAAAAATTAATTCAAGATGGATTAAAGACTTAAATATTAAACCTAAAACCAAAAAACCATGGAAGAAAACCTAGAAAATACCATTAAGGACATAAGCATGGGCAAGGACTTCATGACTAAAACACCAAAAGCAATAGCAACAAAATCCAAAATAGACAAATGGGATCTAATTAAGCTAAAGAACTTCTGCACAGCAAAAGAAAGTACCATCAGAGTGAACAGGCAACCTACAGAATGGGAGAAAATTTTTGCAATCTACCCATCTGACAAAGGGCTAATATCCAGAATCTATGAAGAACTTAAACAAATTTACAAGAAAAAAACAACTCCATCAAGAAGTGGGCAAAGGATATGAACAGACACTTCTCAAAAGAAGACATTTATGTGGCCAACCAGACACATGAATAAATGCTCATCATCACTGGCCATCAGAGAAATGCAAATCAAAACCACCATCTCACACCAGTTAGAATGGCGATCATTCAAAAGCCAGGAAACAACAGATGCTGAGAGGATGTGCAGAAATAGGAACACTTTTACACTGTTGGTGGGAGTGTATATTAGTTCAACCATTGTGGAAGACAGTGTGATGATTCCTCAAGGATCTAGAACTAGAAATATCATTTGACCCAGCCATTCTATTACTGGGAATATACCCTAAGGATTATAAATCATGTTACTATGAAGACACATGTACACATATGCTTTTTACAGCACTATTCACAATTGCAGACTTGGAACCAACCCGAATGTCCATCAGTGATAGACTGGATTAAGAAAATGTGGCACATATTTACCATGGAATACTATACATCCGTAAAAAAGGATGAGTTCATATCCTTTGCAGCTACATGGATGAAACAGGAAACCATCATTCTCAGCAAACTATCACAAGGAGAGAAAACCAAACACTGCATGCTCTCACTCATAGGTGAGAGTTGAATAATGAGAACACTTGGACACAGAGTGGGGAGCATCACACACCAGGACCTACTGTGGGGTGGCTGGGAGGGGAAGAGATAGCATTAGGAGAAATACCTAATGTAAATGACAAGCTGATGCGTGCAGCAAACCAACATGGCACATATATACCTAAGTAACAAACCTGCAGGTTGTGCACGTGTACCCTAGAACTTAAAGTATAATTTTAAAAAATAGAAATTAAAACTCCATGAAATGATATTTAAAAGCTGATATGAGGGTAGAGAGGGGGATGAATAGGCAGAGTACAAAGAATTTTTCGGGCAGTAAAGTCTTCTGTGTGGTGGATACGTGACATACCAAATCCATAGAATGTACAATACCCAAAAGTGAACTCTGAAGTAAAACTGTCGACATTGGGTGATAATCATGTGTCAATAGGCCCATCTAATGTAACAAATGTGCCATGCAGGTAGGTGATGTTGATTGTGGGGGAGGTTGTGGAGGGGTAAATGATAACTGTACATATCGCTCAATTCTGCTGTGAACATGAAACTGCTTTCAAAAATAAAGTCTACTAAAAAAATAAAATAAATAAAATATAAAGCTTCTGCACAGTAAAGGATACAACAACAAAGTGAAGAGACAACCCACAGAATGGGAGAAAATATTTGCAAATTACCCACCTGATGAGGGATTAATAAACAGAATTTATGAGTTCAAGCATCTCTATAGGAATTAATCTAATAATCTAATCAAAAAATTGGCAAAAGATTTGAATAGACATTTCTCAACAGAAGACATACAAATGGCAAAGAGGCATATGAAGAGGTGCTCCACATTACTGATCATCAGAGAAATGCAAATTAAAATTACAATGAAGTATTGTCTCACCCCAATTTAAATAGCTTATATCGAAAAGACAGGCAATAACAAATGCTGGCGGGGGTATGGAGAAAGGGAACCCTTGTACTCTGTTGGTGGGAAAGTAGATGATTACAACCACTATGGAGAACACAATGAGGAACAGTTTGAGGAACCATTTGGAGGTTCCTCAAAAAATTGAGCTACCATATGATCCAGCAATCATACTGCTGGGCATATACCCAAAGGAAAGGAAATCAGTATATTGAAGAGATAGCTGTACTTCTATGCTGCAGCACTGTTTACAGCAGCTAAGGTTTGGAAGTAGCCTAATTGTTATCAACAGATGAGTGGACAAGGAAAATGTGGTACGTATAAACAATGGAGTACTATTCAGCCATAAAAGGGAATGCTATACAGTCATTTGTAACAACATGGACAGAACTGGAAATCATTAAGTGAAATAAGCCAGGCACAGATGGACAAACAATGCATATTCTCACATTTTTGTGGGATCAAAAAATCCAAACAACTGAATTCATGGACATAGAAAGTAGAAGGATGGTTACCAAAGGCTGGAAAGGGTGCGGGTTTAGTGGGAGGTGGGAATGGCTAATGGGTTAAAAAATAGAAATAATACCTAGTGTTAGATAGCAAAATAAGGTGACTATAGTCAATAATAACTTAATTGTACCCTTTAAAATAATTTAAAGAATGTAATTGGATTGTTTGTAACTCCAAAGTGAAATGCTTGAGCAGATGAACACCCCATTCTCCATGATGTGCTTATTTCACATTGCATTCCTGTATCAAAACATCTCATGTACCCCATAAAAATGTATACTATGTACCCACGAAAATTTTAAAAATTAAAAATAAAACATTAAAATTAAAAAATATTCACCTTGAATTTAAATGTATTAAATTCTATAATTTAAATATAAAAAGTAACTAAATGTATAAAAAAGAAAACAAGGCTGAACTATATGTTGACAACAAGCTACTCACTTCAATGGTAAGGACACATATAGACTAAAAGTGAAGTGATGGAAAAAATATTCCATGCAAATGGTAACCAAAAGGGAGGAGTAGCAGCAATACTTACATTGGATAAAATAGACTTCAAGATAAAATAGTAAAACAGAGACAAGGAAGGTTATTAAGTAATGGCAAAGTGGTTAATTCAGTAAGAGCATATAACAATCACATATATTCACCCAACATCCGAATCACACACACACACACATATACACGATTCATCTGTCTTTTTGCATTTAGATCTATAACGCATACATTTTCTCTAATGATAAATTGATTCCAATACACTAACAGTAAGGAACTTTAACACTCCTCCTCCTACTTGTAGCAACAGACAGGTCATCCAGACAGAAAATCGTAAAAGAAACACTAAATTTAAACTGCATCCTAGACCAAATAAACCTAATAAATGTTTGCATATTTCATCCAAGAAGTGAAGAGGATACATTCTTCTCAACTGCACATGGAACATTCTCCAGAATAGACGATATACTAAGCTAGAAAACAGATCTTACCAAATTTAAGAAGGTTGAAATTATATTGAGTGTCTTTTCTGACCACAATGGTATTAAATTAGAAATTAATAATAGAAAAAAACATCAGAAACTTTACAAATACATGAAAATTGAACTACATACTCTTGAAAAACCAAGGGATCAATAAAATAATTCAAAGGGAAACTTAAAAATTTATTGAGACAAATGAAAATGGAAACACTTCAAATCCAAACCAATGAGATACAACAAAAGCAACATGAGGGGAGTTTACAGCAATAAATGCCTACATCAAAAAAGAAGATCTCAAGTAAACAACCTATCATTGCACTTCAAGGAGCTAAAAATGTAAGAAAAAAACAAAGCAAAAATTAATTGAAGGAAGGAAATAATAAAGTTTAGAGCTGATATAAAATAGAGATAAAAATACAAAAGATCAACAAATTAAGAGTTATTCTTTTGAAAAGATAAACAAAATTTGCAAATCTCTAGTCAGACCAAGAAAAAAAGAGAAGATTCATGAAAATAAAGGTAGAGATGAAAAAGAAGACATTACAACTGATACCACAGAAATACAAAGGATCATGAGAAATTATTATGAATAATTATATACCAAAAATCGGATAAATTCCCGAACATATACCACCTATCAAGATTGAATTATAAAGAAATAGAAAACCTGAACAGACCAATAATGAGAAATGAAATTAAATTAATAATAAAATGTTTCCCATCAAAAGAAGTTCAGAACTTGATGCCTTCACTGAGGAATTCTACCAAACACTGAAAGATCTAACAGTAATTTTACTAAAACTATTACCAAAAATTAAAGAGAAAGAAATACTTCCAAAGTCGACAAGGCCAACTACCCTGATACCAAAACCAGACAAGAACAAAACAAAACTATAGTCCAATATCCTTGATGAAAATAGATGAAAAAATCCTCAACAAAATACTATCACATTGAGTTTAATGTCATATTAAAAAGACCATTCACCATGATCAAGTGGGATTTGTATAAGGGATGCAAGAATAGTTCAATAGCATGTGAATCATATGCAAATCAATAATGGTAATACATTACAATAACAAAATGAAGAATGAAAAAACATGTAATTATTTCAATAGATACAGAAAAAAATAAAAAAAATTAATATCACTCCCTGGTTTAAAAAAAAGTCTCAACAAATTGAGTATAGAATAGAATGAATGCACATCAACACAATAAAGCCATATATGACAAACCCACAGCTAATATCATACTGAATGAGGAAACGTTGAAAAGGTTTTCTTTAATATGTGGAATAAGACAAGGATGTCCAGACATTTATCTTTATTTTATTATTATTTTTTTTTGCATGGCACTGGATGTCCTAGTCAGAGCTATCAGGCAAGAGAAGAAAATAAAAGACATTCAAATTGGAAGGGAAGATGTTAAATTGTTTGTTTGCAGATGAAATAATCTTATATTTAGGAAACCCTAAAGATTCCACTAAATATTATTAGAATTTATGTTTAAAATTCAGTAAAGTTGCAGGATACAAAATCAACTTATAAAAATCAGTAGCACTTCTGTACAATAGCAGCAAAGTATCTTAAGTAATCAAGAGAACGATTTCATTTATAACAGGTATGAAAAATTAAATACTTTTTATTTTGAGATGGAGTCTTGCTCTGTTGCCCACGCTGGAGTGCAGTGGCACAATCTTGGCTCAGTGCTGTCTCTGCCTCCCAAGTTCAGCGATCCTCTCACCTCAGCCTCCCAAGTAACTGGGATTACAAGCATGTGCACCACGCCAGCTAATTTTTGTACTTTTTGTAGAGAAGGGGTTTCGCCATGTTGGCCAGGCTGATTTCGAACTCCTGACCTCGAGTAATCCACTGGCCTTGGCTTCCCAAAATGCTGTGATTACGGTGTAAGCCACCACACTTGGCCTGAACTAAATATTTTAGAATAAATGTAACAAAGGAGTTGGCAGATCCCTGCACTAAAAACTATATATAAAAATATTGATTAAAAAATTAAAGATGAAAAAATGCTATTACACACTCATGAACTGGAAGAATGAATATTGTTAAAATTTCCATACTACTGAAAACAGTCTGTAGATAAAATGCAATTTCTACCAAAGACCTTGAGTAACCAAAGCAATCTTGAGCAAAAAGAACAAAGCTGGAGACATCACACTACCTGACTTCAAAATATACTACAAAGCTAGAGTAACCAAACAACATGGCGCTGGCCTAAAGTGAGACACATAGACCAATGGAACAAAATAGAGAACACAAAACTCAGCACCTGTACTTAAAGCCAAGTGGTTTTTGACAAAGATGCCAAGAACACACAATGGAGAAAGCACATTCTCTTCAGTAATTGGTGCTGGGAAAACTATGTATCCACACGCAGAAAAATGAATCTAGGCCTCTATCTTTCACCACATACAAAAATCAAATCAAAATGGATTAGAAATGTAAAGGTAAGGCCTGAAAGAGTTACATTCCTGGAAGAAAACATTTGGGAAATGTTTCATGAGATTGGTCCTGGCAGGAATTTTCTGGATAAAACCCCAGAAGCACTGGCAACAAAAGCAAAAATATACAAATGGGATTGAATCAAACTAAAAGTTTTCTGCACAGCAAAGAAAATAGTCAACAGAATAAAAATAACCTACAAAATCAGAGAAAATATTAGCAAACCATGCATCTGACTAGCAGTTAATATCCAGAGTATATATAGAACTCAGAAAATAGCAAAAACAAAACAACCCCACTCCCCCCCAAAAAAAACCCTCAAATAATGTGACTAAAAAATAGGCAAAACATACGAATCAACGTATCTCAAGAAAAGACATACAAACAGCCAACAGGTATTAAAAATTATCAGCATAATAATAATCAGGGAAATTCAAATCAAACCAAAAACATACTGAGACACCATTAGGATGACTATTACTACAAAGGAAAAAGAATAACAAATGCTAGTATGGATATGAAGAAAGGGAAACTCTTCTACACTGGACCTAAGTGTCTATCACGGCCAATAAATAAAGAAAATGTGAAATATTTATGTCATGAAATAGTATTCAACCATATAAAAAGAATAAAATCCCATCATTGTGGTAATATGAATGAACCTAGATGACAGTATGTTAAGTGAAATAAGCCAGGCACAGAATGACAAATAATGCATGATTTCATTCATATGTGGAATCCAAAGAAGTTGATCTAGAAGTAGAGAGTAGAATAGTAGTTACCAGGGGCTGGGGAAAGGAGATGTGCGGAGACAGAGAGAGATTAGTCAATGGGTACAAAGTTACAATTAGACAGGATGATTAAGTTTTGGTCCCCTGTTGCAGCATAGAGTGACCCTGGTTAGTAACATTATATTTTATATTTCAAAATATATAATTTTTAGAATTCTAGAAGAGATTTTGATTGTTCTCACCACAAAGAAATGATAAATGTCTTAGTTTATGTATATGCTAATTATGCTGATTAGATTTTTACAAAATGTATATAGGTATTAAAACATCACACTGTACCTCCAAAAAATGTACAATTATTACATGTCAATTTTAAAGAAAATTAAAAAGCACTTCTTTTGAATCTATAATTTTTCAGAATACTGTGGTTTTCTCTTAAAACCTGCTGTACCAGAAACATTGGCTTGATATTCATTATTCATAAAGTTAATTTCATTGGCACCAATATCGTATCATTTACGAATGCTCTACTGTCCATATATTAAAGGGTTGATTGTTGGCAGTGTAAATATTTGTCTTATGTAAGATGAATTCCTCTTGACCACACTCATATGCTCTGGTCATAAATGATATTATTTTAATAGTTGACTGAGTTAATGTGCCAATACTGAAAAAATAAAGATACATTACTAACTCTCCTCCCTGTTACACTATAATAGTATGACTCTTTTCATAGATTTACACAGTTCAGATACTGCATACTAATCTATATGCATGGGTAGAGAATAATCTTATAATGATAAGAAAATTGTTAAGTCATATCAACTCTTCTAAAAGCGAGAGAGAGAGAGAGAGAGAGAGAGAGAGAACTGCTGCTCCTGTTTCTGATGTGAGGGGAACAACTTCCCTAAACTTAACGTTTTTGACTGCAATGTTCACTAAGCTAGTAACATAATTCACATTGGTTTCGTTCATTGAAGTATCTCAAGTGCCTAGGATGGTAAATGGCTCATGATAGGTGTTCAGTAAATTATTGTTGAATAAATAAGATATATATTGGCATTGGAGAGGCTAGATCACTGTCATAGTTGGGATTGCATAAAACAGATATAAAAAGCAAAACATTAAGAATCATTGTCAAAGTAAGAAAACAGAAAGCACAAAACAATTCTATGTTGTCTGAAACCTTATCATTTACTGCTTCTAAAGAATCTCTTTATACATTTTTGTTAATATTTGAAATTGACATTAGAAATTTACATTAGAAATCTAATGTAAATTACATTTACATTAGAAATATTGTATTAATGTCCAGTAGCTAAGAAATAAAAGTTCAATGCAAAGATATGTAACATAGCTGGGTGTTGTAAGTGGATTTCACTATAGTTTGACAGTTTGATCATTTATTTCCCTTTGGGAAATGTATGTTTTATTATACTCTATGCTAGGGGTTATAATTATTTCCAGAGTTGAAAGTCAAACAAAGGTCTAAAGGTCAATTCATGAATTATTGAATCAGAAAGCTGCTGAAAATGGTCATTTGCTAGTATTCAACTTTATGAAATCCCAAACCATACCCAGGGGTGATCCAGTTAGAACAACACTGGAGCAGCAGCGCTATTTCCTAGAAGTTGAAAGCAACTTTTAAATAGTAAATTGTGATGCCAGGGGCAAACATCAGTTTTAGATATTCTAATTCTCTAACACATTTTTGGCAAGGGATAAACAGTAACAGGTAAGCCACAGATTTTGTTCAAAATATGATGAAGAAATGAAATTGCGAGATGGAGCGGAGATTCCAGGTTGAGTGGGCATTTACACAATTGTATCGTTAGCTCATTATGCACTAAAATGGGTACTTTACCAAGAATAGCAACAAAGTAATATTATGAGTTAATATTGTAAGTTACTACTTTGACTCGATAGTAGTCAAAGTAGTCAAAGCAGTAACTTACAATAAACTCCATAAACTTAGAATATGGAATAATTGTCACCATGAATTGAGAAATGTTTTGTAATAATGATTAAAGTACCAAAATTAATCCGTGAGTAGTTGACTTTTAGTTTTATGTTCAAGTCTGTTTAAAGATATTCCCAATTTAGCATCACTCTCTCTTGAATTCTCATATATTCTTTATGAAGGGAAATAACAAAAAGATACAGAAACTCTAGTGAGCTGGGTTTCCTGCACAGTCTACTGGCTATCTTATTGTTATACAGAAGTGGTGAGTGATCATTTCTGTTTGGTTAGTGATTGTAGCAATTCCAACTTATTACAGCTCTTGAATTATACTTAATTTATCTAGTTAATGTCATCATAATCTAGATTGTCCTAGCATATGTTTCAACTTTATCTATCATATTTCTCATGTATTATTCAACATATTGTTTAGTACCTACCATACATATTTCACTGTTCTAGCATATGGGGATTAATCTCTGGCCCTGTGAAGTTTGTAATCTAAGGTATCAATCAAAAGAAACAATGAATACAAAAGATACATTACAAATATGTTAGAAAACCATCAACTCTAAAGAGAAAGAGAAAAACGTGCCATGATAATGACTGTAGTGTGATGCCGAGTGACAAGAAGTTGCTCTTTTAGACAGGTAATCCAAAAGATAGTCTTCTTTGAGAAAGAGATATTTTAGGAGATACTTGGAAATACAGGAGGAAACTTCTGGGAGGAAAAAAAATTCATGTACAGAGAAGAGCCACTGAAAAAGCCCCAGGAGGGAAATTATGCCTGGCATGATCAAGGAACAAGAAAAGAAGTATGTCTGAAAATTTGGGGAATTTCAGAATTAATTTGCTAATTTATCTTAAAATTATTTTTGGAAAAGGACTCAAAAATATAGACAAAGTCATGAAGTCAAAACAAAAAAATTATACTTCAAACAAAGAGAAATCAGCATTATAATGTCAAAAGGTTAATTTTGGGAGAAAAAAGCAGAGAAATAAAAAAGAGCACCTGGTTACAATGAAAGACTAAAAATATCAGCCAAATATATGAAATATCTGAAATATCTTAGCATCAAAACTTACAGTAGATATTTAAGAAAAGAACAATATTTTATTGTATAGTAGGAGAATATATATTTTTTATTCCAGCTCAGAAGAGACTGAGGGAGAAAATTATTTAAAAATATAGAAATTATTTAAAAATACAGAAATCTATAAAAACCTACTAAAAAAATAAAATAGATATAAATTGTATGCATCAAATCATACATTGCGAAAACAGTGAATATACATTATTTTAAAATACCTATGAAACAGTAACTGCAACAACTACAAAATACACAAAAGCACAAATAATATTACAATAAGTTGCCAAAAAAATAGAAATGTAGCAGGGATTGTTACCTAATCACAGTGCAGTCAAACAGGAAATTAATTGTAAATCAAATAATCTATCCAGAAATTAAGTAAACAAAGGAAACTTAGCATTTGATACAAAGGGGAAACCAAACCAAGATAGAATATTATAAAATGAAGACAATGAAAATAGATCAGAACCTGTGACTGAAGTGTTACTCAAAGAAATATTTATATCTGCCTATCCCTATATTACTAAAAAAGAAGGTAAAGTAAATGTAATAGTCATGAATGATAAGAAAACAAAAAAATTAATAACCTAATGAAAAGAAAGGAATGTATGTGAATTGGTAAAGATTAAGAATAGAATTTACCAAATTAGCAGAAAATTATAGAACTTATAATTAAATCCAGTGTGGATAATTTTTGAAAATTTTAAGTAATTTGGATGAATTTTTACTAAATTTTATATACAAAATAATGACGAAGAGAAAAACTTTAGTACAGATACAATAAAAAATAATTTTTCTGAACTTCTGCAGAAATATATAAATACAAGAAACACTAATGTATGATTCTCTAGAAGGCTAATAATTGCCAGACTAACCTGTGAAGATATTTCTATCACCACTATTGTTCAACATAATTTTTTCAGAGATTATGTTAACAAAGCAATATGAAAAGAAAATTAAATAGTTTGTAAGGGAAGAAAAATACTATTTATAGATCATATATTAATTTAAATAGTGGAATTAAGAAAATCCTAATGAATTAACGACTTAACACCAAGGAGAGAAAAAGATTCCTTAAATAAGATCTTCCAGTATCACAAAATATAAATCAAAAATATATATATCACATATATCATATAAATATCTTATATATCTATATAGATATATAACTTATACATAAATATATGTATCATATATAAATATATGTAACTATATTGAAATTAACTACTTTTATCAAGAATATGACAAGCTAAGATTAAGAATGATTGTAGGATTAGAAGAAAATATCTGCAATATATTTAATTTTTAAATAATAGGTATCTAGAGTACCAAAAAATAAAAAGATATATTAACAAGGAAAAAAGAAAACCAAAGTGACCCATACTTTTTTTTTAAGTTTCAAAATTTGCATTTAAGTAGAGCTTGCTGTTTAAAATATTAAAAATTTTAAAAATACGTATCTGACATTATAAGATGATTTACTACAAAACTTTTACATACCAACATGTACAAAAAAAGTATTACTACTGCAAGAAAAACCTATTAGAAAAGATAAACTGGGCACAGTGGCTCATGCCTGTAATCCCAACACTTTGGGAGGCTGAGGCGAGTGGATGACCTGAGGTCAGGAGTTCGAAACCAGCCTGGCCAACATGGTGAAACCCTGACTCTACTAAAATTACAAAAAGTATCTGGGTGTGGTGGTGGGTGCCTGTAATCCCAGCTACTCAGGTGTCCGGAGCCATGAGGCCCGGAATTAGCCGACCTCTGTTGCTTGATCTCCGCAAAGCGGAGACAAGACAGCACATTTCCGGGTTCTTTATTACAAACCCTTCCCGCGCGTGCCCAAAGCTTTTCCCGCGGTGCCTAAGTTTTTCCCGCTCGTGCCTAAACTGTTCCCACGCGCGCCAACCTTTCCCGCATGCACGCAAACATTTTCCCGCCCAGGAAGATATGCAGCCTAGGGCGCAGGCGCGATCCCGTGCCCGGGAAAAGTACAAACCCACAGCGCATGTGCGATTGTAATTTGAGTAAGCCCAGCCTCCCGTCACCGCCCTGGCCCAACCTCTTCCTCTGCCAGCCTATATAAGGCATGACCCTGCATTCAATAAACGAGACTTGATCAGGCTATTTGTCTTGTCTCCATTTCTCGTGTTTTCTTGTCTCCTCCATTCCCACTCCCCCTTCCAGGGTCTGTTCGACTGTCCTGCGGGTCGGGACACTCAGGAGGCTGAGGCAAGAGAATCACTTGAACCCAGGAGGCGGAGGTTGCAGTGAGCTGAAATCACGCCACTGCACCCCAGCCTGGGCAACAAGATCAAGATTCCATGTTAAAAAAAGACAACAACAACAACAACAAAAAGAAAATCTTCAAATATCTATTATACATCTTTTTTTAAATTATACTTTAAGTTCTGGGATACATGTGCAGAACGTGCAGTTTTGTTACCTAAGTATACACATGCCATGATGGTTTGCTGCACCCATCAACCCATCATCTACATTAGGTATTTATCTTAATGCTATCTCTCCTATAGCCCCCCAACCCCCAACAGGCCCCAGTGTGTAATGTTCCCCTCCCTGTGTCCAAGTGTTCTCGTTGTTCAGCTCCTACCTATGAGTGAAAACATGTGGTGTTTGGTTTTCTGTTCCTGTATTACTCTGCTGAGAATGTTGGTTTCTAGCCTTATCCATGTCCCTTCAAAGGACATGAACTCATCCTTTTTTATGGCTGCATAGTATTCCATGGTGGATATGTGCCACATTTTCTTTATCCAGTCTATCATTGATGGACATTTGGGTTGGTTCCAAGCCTTTGCTATTGTGCATAGTACTGCGATAAACATATGAGAACATGTGTTTTTGTAGTAGAATGATTTTTAATCCTTTGGGTATGTACTCAGTAATGGTATTGCTGGCTCAAATAGTATTTTTGGTTCTAGATCTTTGAGGAATTGCCCCACTGTCTTCCACAATGGTTGAACTAATTTACACTTTCACCAACAGTGTAAAGGAGTTCCTGTTTCTCCACATCCTCTCCAGCATTTGTTGTTTCCTGACTTTTTAGTGATCAGCATTCAAATTAGCATGAGACGGCATCTCATTGTGTTTTGATTTGCATTTCTCTAATGATCAGTGATGATGAGATTGTTTTCTGTTTTTGTTGGCTGCATAAATGTCTTCTTTCGAGAAGTGTCTGTTCATATCCTTTGCCCACTTTTGGATGGGGTTTTTTTCTTGTACATTTGTTTAAGTTCCTTGTAGATTCTGGATATTAGCCCTTTGTCACATGGATAGATTGCAGAAATTTTCTCCCATTAGGTAGGTTGCATATTCACTCTGAAGATAATTTCTTTTGCTGTGCAGAAGCTCTTTAGTTTAATTAGATCCCATTTGTCAATTTTGGCTTTTGTTGCCATTACTGTTGGTGTTTTCATCATGAAACCTTGTCCATGCCTATGTCCTGAATGGTATTGCATAGGTTTTCTTCTAGGGTTTTTATGATTTTAGGTCTTATGTTTCAGTCTTTAATCCATCTTGAGTTAATTTTTGTATAACGTGTAAGGAAGCGGTTCAGTTTCAACTTTTTGCCTATGACTAGCCAGTTTTCCCAACACCCATTTATCAAACAGGGAATCCTTTCCCCATTGCCTGTTTTTGTCAAGTTTGTCAAAGATCAGATGGTCGTAGATAAGTGGCATTATTTCTGAGGCCTCTGTTGTGTTCCATTGGTCTATATATCTGTTTTGGCACCAGTACCATGCTGTTTTGGTTACTGTAGCCTTGTAGGATGGTTTGAAGTCAGGTAGCATGATGACTCCAGCTTTTTTCTTTTTACTTAGGATTCTCTTGGCTGTATGGGTTCTTTTTTGGTTCCATATGAAATTTAAAGTAGTTTTTCTCTAATTCTCTGAAGAAAGCCAATGGTAGTTTGATGGGGATAACATTGAATCTATAAATTACTTTTGTAATTTATAGTATGGCCATTTTCACAATATTGATTCTTTCTATCCATGAGCATGGAATATTTTTCCATTTGTTTGTGTCCTCTCTTATGGTTTGTAGGTCTCCTTGAATCTTAAAATATGTATGAGCTTACTATTGAAGTAAAATACCTTCTTATATTTATTATTTAAAGAAAACTAGAAAATTATGTAATATCGAGGTACTCTACTTATGCTGCTATTGAGATGTTAATTTGTGAAGCCCCCTTTGAAACTAACCAAACAGTATGGCTTGTATTTAATATGGACATTCTCTGTAATCTTGCAATTTTGATTCCAAGGAAACCTTTGAATACATTTACAAGTATATATTTAAGAAGAAGTTCATAGTAATGTTACTTTTTCTAACAGCGTTGAAGGCAATGTAGGTGTCCATCACAAGGGGGAATAGATAAGGTATGAGCTAAATCTACATGTTGCAATATGACTAGATCACTGAAACATAATGTTTAGAACAAATTGGTATTACTCTACCCTAGGTGTTTTTCTGTCCATCTTTCTTCTTTTGGATATTTTCTTAAATATCATCTTTTCAGTTAGGGCTTCCTAGACATCATATTTAAAATATCACGTTAACCAGAACCATTCCTTCTTCCAGCTTTATCTTCCTTCATAGTACTGTCACCTACTGCATTGCATGTTTAAATTATGTATTTTTTGTCTCTTCTCAAAATCTGTATTGAACAATGGTTTGTTCCTTGTGTTTAATAAATGTTTGCTGATTATGTTTTTCCTAAAATCTCTTTGATCTGACATTAATATTGCTGCATCACTTATCTGTTAATTTTTAAAATTGGCCTTAACTTAGTATATTTTGTTTATTTATGAGTTTTCAAATTTTCTGTGTTATCAATTAAAATATGCATTTTCTAACTCAGATATAGTTTGTTTTTATCTTAATTCAATCAGGTTCATGACATTCATTGGTTTAATATTTATTTGCTTACTATATGATAAGAAACTTTAGAGAGGTAGATGATGCATATCATGTTTAGTCCAGTGACTAGTATCATTTCTGGTATATGAATAACGTGTTACTTGAATGAAGTTGATAAATGAAAACTTGTTTTTCAAAATATAGAACTAGATAACAACTGGCAGTGAAGAGAGTGTAAGGAGTGAATTTAAAATATCATGAGCTGAATCATTTTACAGCTAAACATGTTTTAAAGTTTTCTAGTTATATATATGTATATTTATAAGTTTATATATATATAGAGAGAGAGAGATTGAGAGAGAGAGAGAATACTCAATTGGAGTGAAACACAATCGAAGTTAAATAACATTTGTGACTTCAGGACTGACAATATATATAGTTTCCACAATATCAAACATGTTTATTTATGTAATTTTACTTTCACTAAAAAGAATTATTTTTTTAAAATATTGAGGTTATAAAGATGCTCAACCCATTTTTATTTTATTGTTACAGGAATGTAATCCCTCTCATGAAGTGATTTACTGTATTATGGTAACACATTAGTCACTACATGTTAGCAATTTTTTTCCAAAAATAGGTAATGTTATTACGTAAAAGCATGTTAGATGTTGGGTATTCCCTAAGGCTTCTGTGAAAAATACCATGCTAATTTTTTTTTTAATTAAATTTTGCTAGCTTAAAAGCACTAATGGCTAAAATCCTGCTTAATCATTTTTTGCTACTTTTACCTGTTCTACTTTAAATGATCTTTCTACATGGAAACAGATTGCATGCATGGATCATGATTCGCATTTTGACAAACAGAATTAGATGGGAAAAGAATTCTGGGAAATATATCGGGGTATTATAATATAAATCACCAAAAAGGCTGATAAAACATAAGCAGCTAAAATCATGAAAAAAATCTCTCTCCTCATGAATCCTTGTGGCTTTACTATTACAGTAGATAATCACCATGGTAAAAGCTTTGGATACAGAATAAGGATAGAGTAAGTCTTAGAAGATAAATTAAGAAAGTAAAATCCCATTATTATGGATAATACTATTCAGATTACCATGTCAGAGGGCTGAATAAATTAAAGAAGTTCCATCTAACTGAGACATAAAATAATGATTTACAAAATATTGCATGATAGTACTGAATCTTTGGATTTCTTCAAAGAAAATTCGAATTTAAAGATCTATAAATGCTTCTAAATAGGTGACCAAGACAAAAACAACACAATATTGCTGATTTTCTTTTTAAACTCCTGTTCCTTGCTTCTATTATTTTGATCTTATATTCTTAGTAAGCAAGGTATCTGAACATTTTCCCAGAAATGAAAAAAACTCTTATTTTATTATTGTTTCTTTCTCTCTCTCTCTCTCTCTCTCTCTCTCTCTCTCTTCAAAAATTATAGTAGTTCTGATTTAGGTTTGGTGTATGTTAAAGGAATTTCCAGTTTAAGGAAAATAGGAATTTCCACAACAGGCTACACTGTGGGCTGATAATGGCTCCTTATCCAGTTTAGAATTATCTAGTATTACTCTACTTTCTTCACATAAGAAACACATAAACTTTTCTAAGCATCATGTGCCTTCTGTTCAAGGAAGCTCATCAGTATGTTAACTGTGGTTCTGGTGATACCAGAAGTGATATATTTTAGAGGCAAATGTATTTCTGATTAGGGCAGTGGTTGGAAAGCTGAGCTGTTAATTATAGAGACTTGTGTCCTGGGAATCTCTCCTTTCTCAGATATTAGAACCTAAAGGATATCGTAGATACTTATTTCTGGAGAAAAGATCTTAGGAGACAATGTTGATATGTATTATGTAAGTATATAAATACATAAGGAAATCTACATGTTTGCAAAATATTTCTCTCTTTGTTCCTCTTCATTTCCCCCCTCATTCTCTCTTTTATTCAGTCATCTGTCTACTCCATCCTTATAGGTTAAGCACAGAAAATTCAAGAAGCAAGTGGTAGGAGATTTTTCCTTGGTGTCTTTCCACAAGATTTTCAGACCACACACCCTCCCCCTCAGAGCTTTAATCCACTCTCCTGCTGGCATACCTTCTCTGTACTTTTGTAGTTAGATATGATAGCTTATAATATTGGGCTGTCTATGTTGCTTGTGATTTAGTGGATATTTTAGAAGACATATGCTAATACTATGAAATACAATACAATGGACAAAACATAAGGAATAACTATATGAACAAACATGAATGAAATTCTAAGGTATGTCTTTAAATTAAAAACACAGAAATCATTTACAGCAAAATATCTACAATATGAAATAATATATTAACAACTCCCAACACACCCCTAAATACATTACAACTTTCCTCACTATACAAACACACATATTTCTTACTGGTACATATGTGTATATACATACTAGAAAAAAAGTGATTAGTTGGTGATGGAAAGGATAGACTTGGCGAAAAGCATGCTAAAAAGGGATGTTAGTCCTATCTGCAAAGTTTATTATTGTATTTTTACATGCAAAATATATCTGTGCCTTATCTCTCTTTTTTTTTTTTTTTTTTTTTTTTTTTTTTTTTTTTTTTTTTTTTGAGACAGTCTTGCTCTGCTACCCAGACTGGAGTGCAATGGCACGATCTTGGCTCACTGCAACTTTTCCCTCCCAGGTACAAGCGATTCTCCTGCCTCAGCCTCCCTCGTAGCTCGGATTACAGGCTCATGCCACCACACCCAGCTAATTTTTGTATTTTTAATAGAGATGGGGTTTCGCCATGTTAACCAGGCTGGTCTTGAACTCATGACCTCAAGTGATCTGCCTGCCTCGGCCTCCTAAAGTGTTGGGATTACAGGCGTGAGCCACTGTGCCCGGATGCCTTATATAATTCTTGAAATAAATAGAGGAATGTGAGAAAGAGAGTAAGGGGTAGAAGAACAAAGGAAAGATTAGGCTGTAACAGATCCATTCAAAATATTTTTTAAAATATGCAACTATTTGCTATCTAATAGATGTTCAGTAAATTTTTGCTGAATTAAAAAATTAAGTCTCATAACAATGGGAGTATTAGCAATTTAATGAGCAGAATAACTTTATTTCAAAATTAAGTATCTCATTTCTGTTCTGTAGGTTTCTTATAAGCAATAAGATATGTGTTGCATATACATTCAAAGAGGATATGTAAAACTTTGAGTCCTTGAGCCTCCTTTGTAACTGAAAGCTTCTTGATTTTTAACACTATCAGAGCCATGATATCCTTAAAAATATGTTTATGCCCCCGTTCTATCCTGAATTGAAATTCATGGATAATACAGACCATCTAAATATGTACTTAAGTCAATTGATAATAATTGAAATAAATGGAGGAATAATAATAAACGTATTTCTTATAAATCAGAGTGTAATTTAATATGTGTATATTTTCTTTACCTTATTAAAAGATGTCATGGATTAACCAGAGATTAAAACCATACATACAAATGCAGACTAATACAAGTGTGCTGCATTGGTCACACAAATAACTCAGGAAGTGCTACCTTTAGAGATACAGCTTTTAGAAAAGTTCTAAACCAAATAAAATCCAGTCTTCCATAGATACAGATACAAGAAGATTGCATACAGAAAAAAATCATTTTACATGAAAATCTTGAAAAATCAGCTTGTGAGAATAGGTAAAATGGGATTAGATTGTATGATCATACAACTACATTAGTGTTTCTATGAATATCTGTCATGTGATTTCAAAGTCATAAAGCATGCAAAGGATCTTGTATCATGTGGAATTGTTCAAATGTCTGGTATAGTCCTGCCCTACAAAATGTTGTTTTCTTTCTCATTAGTGTGGCAATATATAAAACATTAAAAATGTTTTCTAGGTGTATCGTACTTACTAATAACTATTGTCTTAGATGCTTGGAAGTGAACAGACCAGATTTTTCTAGATGGAAAGTGATCTGATAAGAGTGGCTTCTTAGAGGCAAGAAAAGTTAAGGGAGCTAGGATACACAGGATCAGTGGAAGAGGAAAGATGTACACACACACACACACACATGCATGCACACGCACACACACACACACACGTTTGGGGACTCCATGCACAAGTTTGATACAGAATGGATGGATGCTACTTGTGGTGCAATTTGGTTTTTAGTAGACCTTGTCAGCCTAGGCAAGAATCCTGAGAGCAGCAGATATGATGGCTGCAGACCAGATTTGAGCATTTTCCCTAGATTAAGTCAAAGTTTTGTTTACATACTAAGAAAATAGATTCTCTCCACTCACTATTTTACTCTCAAAATGAGGCCCAAGTCATGTTTAATTTCATTTAAAAAATGAATAAAATAGGAATGTTCTGGTTAGAAATCTTAAATTGAACACATGCATTTAGCTCTATTGTCTTTTGAAACCCCACTACCACAACAACAAAAAATATAACTCAAGAAGTAAAAACACATACAGGCAAAGAAAAAATTAGAGGGGAAAACAACAGCATTTTATGTTTGAAAGTATGAAACAGACAAGTATCTAACCTAACAAGCATAGTTCTAACTTACAAGTAGGGAAAGCAAAAAAGCAATTCTACTTAAATCAGAGAAGTTTCAAAAATCTCAAAGTCACCCCCAACCCATATTTTTTTTCCTGAAAAGGAGAATGAATACTGCCCCTCCTCCCACCAAAAAAAAGTTTGCTTCAAGTGTGTTCAGGCTGCCATAACAAAATACCATAAACTGGGTGGATTAAACAACCAAAATTTATTTTCTTCTAGTTTTGAAGACTGGAAATCCAAGATCAAGGTGTGAATAGGACTGGTGTATGGGGAGAGCTCTCCCATTGGGTTGCAGATGACCACCTTCTCACTGGCAGAGAGTGACAAGGAGCGCTGTGGTATCTCTTCTCATGAGAACACTAATTCCATTAGGTCAGGGCCCCACTCTTAAAAACTTTATTTGATCTTAATTACCTCCTAAATGTCCTATCTCTAGTCAATTAGGGGTTAGAGCTTTAACAAATTAATTTTGAGAGGGACACAATTTAGTACATAGCATTCTGACCCTGGCCTCCCAAAATTCATTTCCTTCTTGCATGCAAAATACATTCAGTCCATCTTGATAACCCCAAAATACTTCCTTGATTCCAGCATCAACTCTGAAGTCAAAAATCCAAAGTCTCATCTAAATATGTAAATTAGATATGAGTGAGATGCAAAGTACAATTCATCCTGAGGCTACATTCAGCTTGAGCTGTGAGCCTGTGAAGCTAAATAAGTCTGAACTTCTAAAATAAGATGGTGGAACTGGCACAGGATAGAAATTCTCATTCCAAAAGGGAAAAATCAGAAAGAAGAAGGTTATCAGTTCCTAGCAAGTACAAGACCTAATAAAGCAAATTCCATTTGATGCTAAGCCTGGAGAAGAATCCTCTTTGGCTTGATGTCCTGGCCCTTCAGGTGCAGTGGAGTAACTGCTCTGTTGGATGGATCTACATCCATATCACTGGGCCATGGCCTTGCCCCTGAAGAACTGGTTGAAAGCATCATGGTCCCCAAAAATGAAAGAGGCTCCACCCTTTAAAACTGAGAAAAAACTAGCCCTGGCCCCTGGGCCTGTGGTGGGAGTGATAGTCCTACTGATACCTGAATTGCCTTTGAAGTAATTCTTTCATTTTCTTTAAGGTTTACTGTGCTGTGAAGGTTTATGCTGCATGTTTGCAGCAAGAGGGTTCTGTTGGTACTATATAACAAGAAATCCAAGTCTTCTTTCATTTCATTCCATCTCTGTCCCTTTCAGTTCAAATTGGCAGTGTTTCTTCTCATATAATCCCATACTCCTTTTATAAAATGATAGTCCAGCTACGTATTTTTGGTGTTCTCTTCTGAATATGATTTCTCATTTTTACAATATGGATAAACTGATAATTTTTCAAATATTTAAGTTCAGATTATTTTTGCTTAACGGTGTCTTCATCAATTCATCTCTCTCTTTTACATTTTGCTGTAAGTACTCAGGAGGACCCAAGCTACACTCTCAATATTTTGCTTAAAAATAATCTCAGGTATTCTTCTAGGGTTTTTATGGTTTTAGGTCTAACATTTAAGTCTCTAATCCATCTTGAATTAATTTTCATATAAGGTGTAAGGAAGGGATCCAGATCTAATTAAACTAAAGAGCTTCTGCACAGCAAAAGAAACCTACAGAATGGGAGAAAATTTTTGTAATCTACTCATCTGACAAAGGGCTAATATCCAGAACCTACAAAGAACTCAAACAAATTTACAAGAAAAAAACAAATGATAAGTTAATGGGTGCAGCACACCAACATGGCAAATGTATCCATATGTAACAAACATGCATGTTGTATACATGTACAACTTAAAGTATAATAAAAAAAATAAATAAATAACCTCGGGTAAACACCCAGTTTCATCACTTGCAGGTTTTACCTTTCACAGAATACTAGAATACAATTCAATACAATTCAAGTCCTTTGCCACTTTATAACAAGGATTGCTACTACTATCTGAATGTTTCTGTCCGCACCTCCCACCCCAAATTCCTATGTTAAAACCTATCACCGATGTGGTTATATTAGGAGGTGGGGCCTTTGAGGTGTGATTAGATCATTCGGTTGTAGCCCTTATAAATGGGATTTGTGTCTTTATAAATAAGTTTCCAGAGAGCTGCCTTAAGTCTTCTGCCTTGTGAGGACACAAGAAAGAAGGTGCTATCTGTGAACCAGCAAATGGGCTCTCACTATTCATTGAATCTCCTGTCACTTTGATCTTGGCCTTCTGAGTTCCCAAACCTGTGAGAAAGAAATTTCTGTTGTTTGTAAGCTACCCAGTTTATAGTATTTTGCTAGTATCCCAAATTAACTAAGACAAAATTGGTACTGTGAAGTGGGAGTGCTGCTGTAACAAGACCTAAAACGTGGATGTGACTTTGGAACAGGTTAATGGGTAGAAACTGGAATAATTTTGAGGTGCATGCTAGAAATAACCTTCATTATTGGGAATGGACTGTTAAGGGTGATTCTGGTGAAGGTTCAGAAGGAGAAGAGAGCTCTTACATGGCCGTGATCAGAATGCTGATAAAAGTGTATATGGTAAAGGTTATTCTCAGGAAGTCTCAGACAGAAATAAGAAACATATTATTGGAAACTGGAAGGAAGGCAACCCTTGTTATAAAATGGCGAAGAACTTGGCTGAATTCTGTTCATGTCCTAGTCTTTTTTGGAAAGTAGAACTTGTGAGCTATGAAATTGTATATTCTGCTGAAGATATTTAGAAGCAAAGTGTTGGAGGTACAGCTTGGCTTTTCTTAAATGCTTATAGTAAAAGGCAAGAAAGGAAAAATGATTTAAAGACAGAATATTCAATAAAACAGGAAGCAGACATTTTTATATGGAAATTTATCCATATATTCATATTGAAAGTAATACAAAAGCACATTTGGGAGAGAACAAGGCTACGTCCAAGCTGACGTTTAATAAGGAGGTTAACAAGGATCTTCCATTTTTATGGAAGCCAGAGGTTATTTATCAAGGCAATGGAAAAATGACCCAGAAGGTATTTTAGAGATCATCAAAGGTTCATCTTCCATCACAGGCCAAGAATCTGAATGAAGTAAGACAATTGCCTTTCCTATAGTTTCTAATAATATTTTCCTCATTTCTGTTGAAGACTCCACCAGAATGACCTTTTAAAGGTCCGTATTCCTATCAGCATTCAGTACATCACTATTTATGTATTCTCTAAGAAGATACAGTTTTATCTCTAGCTCTCTTTTCTTTCTGAGCTCTCATCAGAATTGATTTTAATGTCCATATTTCTGCCAACACTCTCTTTGCAGCAATCTAGATTTTTCTAGCATGAACCTAAAAAATTTTCCAACCTCTAACCATGACCTAGTTCCAGAGCCATTTCCACCTTTTTTTAAAAAAACAAAAACAAAAAAACAGTATCAGGCTATCGCTTCTTGGTTCCAAAATCTGTTTTAGTTGGCTTGAGCTGCCATAAAAAGATACTATAGATGGGTTGGGTTAAACAGCCAAAATTACTTTTTTACATATTTGGAGACTGGAAGTCTAAGATTAAGTTACTTGCAGGGTCAGTGTCTGAAGAGGTCTCTCTCCTTAGGTCTCAGATGGCTACTTTTTGCTGTGTCCTCATAGGGAAGAGCAGGGGATTGGAGTAGGCTCTCTGATGTCTCTTCTTTTAAAGACACTAATTCTGTAGAATCAGGGCCTGACTCTTATGATCTCTTTTAAACTTTATCACCTCCTAAAGGCCTTTCTTGAAATACAGACACACTGGGGATTAAGATTTCAAAATATGAATTTTGGAGTGATACAGTTTAGTCTACAGCAGTCATTTAAGAAGCGGACTCACCCAAATCTTTTGTCTATTGTGAAAAACCAAGAGGATGGTTCTTAGTCATTCTGGCAGAAGACAGGAGGTTTATTCTTAAGGGAAGGTAAAAACAGAGAGTCCCTAAACTGAGGAATTTGAAATCTAGCTAAGTGTGGGGGATAAGTTTTGGAGACATTTAACCTTAGTCCCCTACTCTGTTCCTAGACCATTTAGTATTAGTCCCTTACTCAGTTCTTAGACAACTGGTCAGGTATATTTATTCTAGAAAGAAAAAAAAATGAAAACAAAACCAAAACATATCAAAACATGGAAGTATATTTTCTGGGGAAAAATAGCTAAGGAAAATATTTTCTTCTAATGATATCAGCAACTGTCTAATAAAATGTTACAACCAGATTGCCTTACAGACTAGAGCACAGTTGTCATGTTTTACCCACAGGCTTGGAACTTCCAACCAGATTTAAATGCCATGTTTTAAAATGTGAAGAGATAGCCATGGATCACTGCACATTTAGACATTTGTTTATATTATGAAAAATAGAAACAAAAAGCAAACACAGAAAGGACAACTTGGAAGAAACCATTATTGAAAGGAGAATAAAACTTCAATAGATATGAAATAACCAAAAAGACCAAAAGGAGATATTTTCTATAAACAATAAACACAAACAAAATATTATCTTTTAAAAATCAAGAAATTAAAGAAAAAATATGGTTGTTAACATAAATTATGACAGCAATATGAAAAACCACCCAGTTTGAAATTAATATTGTAGAAATTTCCTAGAAACTAGAAAAAAAGAACAAAGAAATAAAAATAGTTTAAAATATTAAAAAGAAAAGTTTAGGGGAAAAATCCATAAAATAAAACATCCTGATAAAAGTAGTTCAAAAGTGAACAGAGATAATGGAAATAATTATCAAATAAATAAATTAGGAAAATATTCCAGAACAAGAACATGAGTATCCAGATTGAAAGAACTGCCTAATATATGAATATAGACATTCGTGGAGGCACATCATTATAAATTTTAGAATGCTGGGGGCAAAAAGATGAAAGTAAAACTTTCTGATCAGGAAATCTGTCTCCTATAAGATAATATTCTTTTTTTTTTTTTTTTTGAGGCGGAGTCTCGCTCTGTCACCCGGACTGGAGTGCAGTGGCCAGATCTCAGCTCACTGCAAGCTCCGCCTCCCGGGTTTACGCCATTCTCCTGCCTCAGCCTCCCGAGATAATATTCTTAATGTTGCCAAATTTTTCAAAAGCAATACTTGAAGCTAGAAGTCAGTGGAGTAAAACCATAAAAGTCAGACTTTTTTTTCTCAAATCTAGAATTCTATACCCTGTCACATTAGCAATAAACTTTACAGCTAGATTTAATACTTTCAGTCATGCAGGCATCAACAAATTGACTTCACCTTTCCCAGCAACTAATGAAATAAGTGTTCCCATGGCCTTTTCCCCTGCTTTACCCCTAAACTATGAAAGATAAGACAAACAAACAAAAGATAGAAGATCTAAGCATAAGAATGCTACATAAGAGAAAGTCTAAGACAATGCCTAAGATTATGTGGATTAAGATCCCACATGACTGCATAGAATCCACAGAGAGCAATAAATCCAGTTGAAGGAAGTCAGAAACCTCTACAAAATATTTGAATATATGGAAAAGATTTTAAAACTTTAGGAGTATATAGAAATACATTAGTGATATATATCAGTAATGATTTTGCTTGATATATATATATACACATACATAAAGCAAATATATATCAAACAAAATCATTACTTTTAAAAATTATTTTAATCATTTATATATTTATTCAATAAGTATACTGAATGCCCATTAGAGTTTAGCATACTACAAGGAAAATCATTTTTAGAGCAGTTAAGTTATAATCAATTCTCATTAAAACTTTTTATCAGAATCAAAATACTTCTAATTACTAGCTATATGAGATGGGCCAGTTACTTACATTCTGAGCACCTTTAAAACAAAATTATGAAATGAGGATAATTTCTTTGCTCAGACTATTGTGAAAATTAAAGTAGACCATTTGTTTCCTATTACTTTGATATTCCTATTAGTCATACACCCAGACATGCTATTTAAAGTGAATTTAGTGTATTTTAACTGGTTCTAGGTACAGATGCTCCTTGACTTTTAATGGGGTTCCATTTCCATAAACCCAGCATAGTTTGAAAATATCATGAGTCAAAAATGCCTTTAATATACCTAACCAACCGAGCATCATAGCTTAAGTCTTGTCTTCCTTAAATGTCCTCAGAAAACTTACATAAGCCTACAGTTGTGCAAAATAATCTAACACAAAGTTTATTTCATAATAAGGTGCTGAATATCTCATGTAATTTTTTTTTGTTTGTTTTGAGACGGAGTTTCACTCTTGTTGCCCAGGCTGGAGGTCAGTGGTGCGATCCCAGCTCACTGCAACCTCCGCCTTCCAGTTTCAAGAGATTCTCCTGCTTCAATCTCCCAAATAGCTGGGATTATAGGCACCCACCACCATATCTGGCTATACATATATATATATATATTTGTATTTTTAGTAGAGACGGGTTTTCACTGTGTTAACCAGGCCGGCTCAAACTCCTGACCTCGTTATCCACCCTCCTTGGCCTCCCAAAGTGCTGGGATTACAGGCATGAGCCACCGCACCCAGCCCTCGTGTAATTTTATGGAATACTGTACTGAAAGTGAAAAAGAGAATGGTCATGAGGGTACCTGAAGTATGGTTTCTATTGAACACATTTTGCTTTTGTACTATCATAAAGTCAAAAAATCACTAAGTTGAACCATCTGAAGCTGGGGACCATATCTGTAAACATTAAAATTGCTAGCATTATTGAAAATACAATATTATTGAATTTGAGACATTAAGACATGGGCTAAAAAAATGCATAATAAAGTTTTTTAGGCATTTTAAATGTAATTTTAGGCAAATTTTTATGCAACCTTTTTGCTACGCACATTTTAAGTAAAGCATATCTTCATACAAGTTTAGAACTTAATTAGAAATTTGAATTGCTTATGAATGTATCATATCTGTAAATTAAATAATATGTACAAAGTTTCTATTGAGAAGAAATAGTAGTGCTTTGCAAATGCTAAAAAGTTACAATCTAATATTGAGCAATATGGTTCTGAACAACAATTGAGATGAGATTAAAATCAAGGTTGAAAGCACTTGTATTAAACAATTCCTGGAAGGCTTGGGGTCAAATGTTGGTTTTGATCTCTGTTAATCTGAGTAGACACCAGACCATCTAATAAATGTGACCTACTTGATTTTGCAAACACTAGAGTTCCAACTCTTCATCGCTCAAGATATCATGATTTTTGTTGCATTTGTTTGATGCTTCTACTCAGTTAAACTTGTAAATAAAAGCTGTGTTACATATTAACAATGAAAGAGAAAGAAAAATATTTGTATAATTTAACTTAGTTCCTGGGACAATCATCAATTTATCAATGACATCTAAAAATAATCTTAAAATGTTTAAAGACTAGAAATCTTGACCAATAAGTACCTTCTTAGATCCTATGATGACGTTAACAGCATTCATAAAAGCTAACTGCAGGCACACTTTATGCAGAACTGTATTTCCAACAAGCTATATATAAGTCATACTCTATTTTCTCATTGACTACAAAATGAATTCCAAGAGGCTTTATCATCACATGCAATTTATTCTTAGAAGGCTGTCATTCTTAAGACTCATTTTTGAGTTCTACTTAAGTACCAGGCAGAGGTCAAGGCCACAAACATTTAAAAAAAAAATTCTAAGTTATGTAAGCAGAAAAAAGAACTTATTGAAAGGAAATTGGTTAGTGCCCAGAAATGTGGAGGGCTGAAAAACCAAGCACAGAATATGAGCAAGAATGACCAGACACGGTGGTTCACTCCTGTAATTCCAGTATTTTGGGAGGCTGAGGTGGGTGGATCACCTGAGGTCAAGAGTTCGAGACCAGCCTAGTCAAATAGTGAAACCCCGTCTCTGCTAGAAATACAAAAATTAGCTAGGCATGGCAGCTGGTGCCTGTTATCCTAGCTACTCAGGAGCCTTAGGTAGGAGAATCACTTGAACCCAGGAGGCAGAGGTTGACAGTGAGCCAAGATCACACCATTGCACTCCAGCCTGTGCAACAAGGGCAAAACTCTGTCTCAAAGATAAAATAGAATATGAACAAGAGTAAAGAAATTAAGCAGCGAAGCTCTAAACTACTAGCAGAGCTCAGAACTGTTTCACCAAGGGTGACAATGTCACAGCTTCTCCTGATGACCTACAAACTGGTTGTTTCTGTTTCTATTGCAAGCTGACACTACTTCCTTGGTTCAATAGTTTGTGATTCAGTCTAGGGTATTTCAAGAATTAGGTAAATGTACATTCGTAGGGACAAAAAAAAAAAAGCTATGAAAAAGAACGTCTAGCATTTAGGGCTTCTGTAGAAGAGACTGTTCTGCATCCCCTCAAGATATTTACAATGGGGTAAAACCAAATGTACTAAAGGAGTTCAGGTACTGGCAAACAAAGGATGACAACTGTTTATGCCATCTTGTTTCTAGCACCTGAGATCAGTAAAGAAAGATTTACAAATTTGTACATACCCAAGAGAGCATAAGAGAACCTTCCATTGCTACCCATTGTAAACTTGTCATGTGTATAACCTCATTTTTGTTTATTTCCTTGATTTCTTCAAATTTTTATTTGTTTAATGATAGATATACCTATTCAATAACATCAACGCTACAAGAAAGGGAGTTTTGTTTCCACCCTTTGATGATCTTTCAAACTGACCACTTACACATGTATATCCCCTTGTAACTAAAACACGCATGTTTTCAGCCTCTAGTCAACCATGTGGTTTCAGTGATAGTGATATTGTTTGGTTCTGTGTACCCACCCCAATTTCATCTCAAATTGTCATCTCCACATGTCGAGGGAGGGACCTAGTGGGAGGTGATTGGATTATGGGGGTGGTTCCCCCCATGCTGTTCTCATGACAGTGAGTTTTCATGAGATCTGATGGTCTAAAAATGTGCCACTTGCTCCTTACTCTCTCCTGCTGCCATGTGAGATGTGCCTTTCTTCCATGATTGTAAATTTCCTGAGGCCTCCCCAGCCATGCTTTCTGTACAGCCAGTGGAACTGTGGGTCAGTTAAACCTCTTTTATTTGTAAACTACCCAGTCTCAGGTAGTTCTTTATAGCAATGTGAAAATGGACTAATACAGATAGCTTTAGTCTAGTTAGTTTACATGATCTTCTCTCCTTACCGAGTGAATTGCTCTCAACAGTCGATCAAAGCCGGACCAATGATAATTATTGCACAAGATTTGTTTTCTAATAGCATTGCAGGAGAAAAAGTATTTCATTTAAATCTGAGACTCAGGCTCCATCAATGATGACTGTGGATTCTTCCAGTGAAACAGCAACATGCATGCATGAGGTGTGCCCTCCAGAGAAATAGAAAAGTCTTGAGGGCATCCTAATCAATTTGTTCCTCCTCTTCTTACTACTTAGTTTTCAATCATTTCTTCAATTACCTGTGATACGCTGATATCTTTCAATGAATTATCTTTCTTGCCAAAACAAATTCTATCAATTTTTCTGTCATTTGCAATTCAAATTGCTATGGCTAACTTCCATTGAATAACACCTCAAAGTACCTGCTTCACTGAAGGATTTGAGGTGGAAAAATCTTACTTCTCCATCTTCCTTTTTCTGTTTGGTGCAAACCTTCTGTTCTACTCCCCAGGTGGGGGTAGTGTTGAGAAAATTCTCCTTCTCTATTTGAGCTATTCAAGGAAAAGAAAAGTAATCTGGTAGGAACATGACAACTTGAACAAACAATATTAACTGTGGTTATGTCTACTGTTCCTAGAAACATAAAAAAAAAAAATCTTTTTCATTCTCTTGGGATTGGTGTCTTGAATATACAGAAGAATAAAAGGCTCACTCTCCTCTTTCCATATTGGTAGTTGCACAGCAGTTTTAAAGCCTATTTTTCTATTGTTTTCCAGTAATGACGTGTGTGAGGTTGGCTGAGTTATGGCTCATGGAATCTGTTTTGTGGAATTCACTCTTCTCACAGGTAGGTCAAAAAGAAAAAAAAAATGGTATGGATAAAGAGAACTTCTCCAATTGCATCTGATTGCAGCTGTATTCTCTAATTCAGATTTAAAAGAAAGTCTTCACATGTATGAGGACATTAAACCCTCAGTGACAAAGTTTACACCATGATCCTCATTAAGTTCCCTGAACCTTATCTCTAAAAGCTAATGTTTAAGGCCAGGTAGAGAGAGAATTAATTGGCATTTCTGGCAACACAACAATATTAAAAGAGTTATCTATATTATCAGTTTAATATACACTCACAGATATTCAGGATTTTGTCCATGTTTTGATACTTTCTTCTCCTTCAATAGGAATCAAATATTTTTTAATTAATAAGAAAAGAAAAACACTATTTTTTTTCATGTTTTATATGGAAAAAGCAAACATCATCTATTTTCTATCACTCATCACGGAATCAGCAAATGTTTTCTGATCAGCCACTGTAATGTCAGGTTCTGTGTGCAGTGCTAGGAAACAGATAAAACATACATGCCTGCCCTCAATGTGTTTAGGACATAAGCCTATTAACTTTGATCAGAGATTTTTCTCTTTTATCAGAGATTTCTTTTAGGATACAGGGAAAATGTATTATACTCAATTGCTATAAAAATGTCTACTTATAATAGCAAGTATCTCACTATGGGTATAAAACACTGAAATGTCTTTTATAATATATTGATATTATAAAACATATGAAAGATCACAGACTGGGCATTTGGCTTATACCTTTTCTCTAGAATAAACTGGATAAGTGTCATTGCATGAATTATTTAATCTTTGAAGGCTTTGATCTTCTCATCTATAAAATGGGAGTAGATTTTGTTGTACAGATTAAATAGGCAAGCATATGTCCTGTAAATGTCAACGCAGACACTTACGCTAAGTGAGATCAGATGGAATGTTGGTGATTTTCCACTTAGGCCATGCATTCTGTGAAGTAATAGGATCCTCAAGTGAGTTAAAAATGGTTATTTTTTTTTTTTTTTTTTTTTTTTTTTGAGGCGGAGTCTCGCTCTGTCGCCCAGGCTGGAGCGCAGTGGCCGGATCTCAGCTCACTGCAAGCTCCGCCTCCCGGGTTCACGCCATTCTCCTGCCTCAGCCTCCCGAGTAGCTGGGACTACAGGCGCCCGCCACCTCGCCCGGCTAGTTTTTTGTATTTTTAGTAGAGACGGGGTTTCACCATGTTAGCCAGGATGGTCTCGATCTCCTGACCTCGTGATCCGCCCGTCTCGGCCTCCCAAAGTGCTGGGATTACAGGCTTGAGCCACCGCGCCCGGCCAAAAATGGTTATTAAGAGCAAAAGCATCTTTCTATTTTGATGGGTAATGCACAAATATGCATATAGTATATAAAAAGATACACAGTTTATCTGTAGCACTCAAAATTCATAGGGGAGGTGATTGAGAAAACAATATTTAAAAAGACTATTTATGTGGGGTGAATTTAAAATGTTGAGAAGCTGACCTAGGGAAGAATCTAGTTTCTTTCTCGAATACTTATAAGACCCCGTGAATATTACTTCTTCTAGGTTCCATTTCTAAGATTTATGAGGGAATTCTTAATCAAGCTTTTCTTATCTACCTTATAGGGTTGTGGTGAAGATCAAATGATAATGTCTATGCAAATATTTTGAAGTATAAAAAAATCCTACACATTATCAAACATCATTATTGACTTTCTCCCATAATGGGCAAAAATAAAATACAGTTCTTAAACAGAAAATATAATATCTCACTATTTGAGACAACTCATATTCCCAGCTTCTTTACAAACATAGGTGATGCTGGTGACCATTTTGAAATGTGGTTGTTCTACTTGACAGATTTAGGTATGTTATTAAATACACTTTAAAAGAAGACTGCCTATTTCTCAACTTAGGAAAATAGTGTAGGAAGCAATTCTCTTTTCCTTCAAGTACATCAGTTTTTACTTTTCAGGTCCTGTGTCCCATCCTACACTCCTCCAATCACACATATTATCCTTGAATGTCTAATGTAGTCTAGAATTGCTTGATCACCCAGATCATTTTTCTCTATTTCAGTATTATTTCTACTTTTATCTAGTTTGTTTATTCTCCAATCAAAAAAAAGTATTGAAGACCATTATTTGTACTCTGTCCTAGACATTGGATATACAATAGTGACTAGAACAGACAATATTCCTAGCCATATGATGCTAACAATGGTAAATTTTACATTGGTTAGGTGCTCCTGGAAAACAATAAAAATTAAGAAATCCTCTCATCCTTTCGTGTTTTCAAATAGGGCTACTACTGTGAGGCACAATCCTGCCCCATATGAACTATGTGTATAAGATTCATGGATGCCCCATTGTTTACCTATGACAAGGCTAGACACAGGCCCTCCAAATTTCCTTTCATTCATAAATATTAGCTGAACTGCTTGCCTCCATTGACCAATCTGGACAAAATAACTGCTATTTTGACTTGACCAAATTTTAGCTAGGTTTCTCTCCTTCTTCAAGACGCTGAACTTGAATCCACCTTCAGTCAGAGGCAGCCTACAACCCATCCTTTAAGACCTTCTTGAGAATAGCTGATCTTAGCATAAAAGAGTCTGTCATCTACCACCCTACCAGGCAACTCTTTCATCCCACCCTCTGGCATCCATTGAGACTTCTTTACTATTCCCTGTAAATGGAAAGCCCTTTTCTGACAAACCTTTCAGATCCTTCCAGTTCTCATGGTCACAGTATTCCCATCAATGAAATCATTCCCCCAATCTATTGCAGTAGTCTTCTTCTCGCCTATTGCTAATATATGTTTGAGTCTCTCCTACCCTCACTCTGGATTTTCTTTTGACAGTGATTATATACCAATGGATGTGAATTATTGTGCATAATATTAACTTATCCAATATCTAATCCTGAGCATAAAGTTTATAATGTTCTTTTGAAATTTAAGGAAGTTTGTGAGTATCCTCTAGTTTCATTTCTGCTCTCCATTTCTAACAGGTGACACATGGGCATTTGACCTAGATGGAAAACAATGTAAATTTATTTCAAGGACAATATTATCAGATTGTGATGGCTATTGGGAATCCAGTATTAAGGGTTCCAACCCAAAATGCATTCTCTGGAAGAAATGATGATCTGACTACCAATTTTGTTTTTTTTTTTTTTTTTTTTTTGGTTTGGTTGGTTGGTATAGACTCACATGTGATTCATTTATACCATCCTCTATAAACCTCAATCCAGGTTTTTCCCAAATTATTGTATTAATTTCCATGACACTTTCATCTTATTTTTTAATTCCCGTTGCCAAAACACATGGACGCTTTCCCCTATTTGACCTATTAGTTGCCTGGAAGCCTACCAGTAAGAATAAATCAATCTCTCTCTCTCTCTCTCTCTCTCTCACATACACACACACACACACACACACAGTCATTCCTCCTAGATTATCTGGATTCTTAGTCTTTGTTTATATGTTTCCTTCATGGTCTTGTTTTTTGCAAATATAATAGATAAATTTGGCCTATTCTTCTCAGGTCAGGTAAACCCATTAAAGCCAAAAACAAAAACAACTTTTTGACCCACAACACATAACTTTTACTTCCAAGCAACTATGTTGAAGATCACTTTAATTATCATCTGCTACTAACAACTATGTTATTCTTTTGACCTGAAATTTATAGCTGCTCAAAAACCTTAAAGTGGTAACATAAAATGAAAGTAAGTGCTGATTTGAAATATGCAGATTACAAATTGGGAATTTACAGCTGAAATCCACGTCTGTGCTGAAGCCAGTGGAAATGAAGAAAGGAAATTGTTGTGGTAAAAATGAAAAAGTACAGAAGAGTGATATTTTTACGAATTAGTAGGAGAGCTTAAGTTTGGGTCTGCTTCTTAGTTTTTCCTTTTGCAATTATTTGACATTTTTATTTTTTTCAAAGAAAATGAATAATTTAAATATGAAGCAACATTTACAAAGGAGACAGAATGCTTTCATGTTCTTGCAACTGTCTGTATGTAAAGATAACCAGGATTCAATAAGTTATAAATACAGATTAAATGAAGGACATGTGAAGACTACCTGGTATCCACTATCTCTTCACTTAATAAAGGTAAGGATTAATGTTTTACAACTTTTCACTGAAGTACACTTGGCTTTCCCTGAACCTCTTTTTCATTCTGAATATCACATTCCTTCAACATGAAAAATGGAATGACAGCAATAAAACTTTTTCTTTCTTTTTTTGCGATTTGCAGAACATCTGAGAATAGGGAGCCATCTGTTACTATCATGTAAACAGGCCAAAAGGATTGGGCAGAGGAGCACAAGTCTGGTATTACAGCCACATCTGCTGGCCCAGATCTCAGCTGGGCTCCTGCCCCAGAGGTATGGAGGACCCAGGGACACCAATTCTGGCAAGTATTTTGGGGTCATGCTGGTGTTCTGCAGAACAAGGAACAGCTGTAAGGAGCAGGGGTGATACAGCAGGTTGTGAAATGAGATATGGGCTTATGTCAGAGTCATTAAGCATTTCTGATAAATGGGCTGCAAATGAATTGCTGGTTCTACTAATTAATTCATTTGAGTTGCTGAAATCCTCAGGCCTGGCTGTGGTTGTTAGCAGAGCAGAGTGATACTTCAACATGGAGAGAATTTATTTCTCCCTCAACTAAAGAATTTGGATTTGGGCTTAGTAGTCGATGCAGCTTTCCAAAATATATCAACAATAAAAATATTAAATAATTCAAAAATACTTTTAATGCCTAGAAATATTTGAGTAGTGATTTTTGGAATCAGAAGAGTAATCAGAGTGCAAATTCTCATAAATTGCTATTGGATGGCCTGTGGAATATACCAAATGCAAGCAACAGGCCTACATAGAATTATCATAGTTTCAATTGGCTACATATACACTTCTGCCCTAAAAGGGAAGCTGAGCCATCTAAATGGCAAGATTAGGAGAATGTAAACATATGTTCCCACATACTTCAGAAATAAATTCTGAGGTTTTCGTATATATATGCACACACAAATATGTGCATATATATACACACACACATACATGGGTATATATGTGCATTATGGATTTGTGTATATATATATATACACATACATACATACACATAACTTTTTTCTTACTTTAAATGAGAATTCTTTCTTAAGAGGAAAAAATATTTTTCTCCAATATGTGTCAATGTATCTCAATGGATTGGTATTACATAAAGGAAATTTAAAGCATATATTTTATATACATAATCAAAAATCCCTTATACTTATTGAAAAATAACTATAAAAGCATCTATTTTTAAATATATGCTTTAAAATATACTTAAAATTTAAAATGTATTTGCTACATTAATTTAAATTTTAATAATTTAATTTAAAATATATTGTCTACTTTTTTTTTAATTTGATTAGACAAATAATATATGTACATTTTTGTAACAGGTCTCACTCTGTCACCCAGGCTGTAGTGCAGTGAAGCAATATAACTCACTGTTTTTTCTCTAAAAATCGAGTGCAGAAATAGATTCAAAATTGAGAGTCCCTGAACCCTCACCTTTTCAGAGATAAGCATAGAGATAACCATAAATTATAGAGATAACCATAAATTATGCTTTCATAGAGTAACCGTAAATTATGCTTTGTTAAGCAAATGTAGAATTAAAATTTATATAGTTTTGGAATATGTGTATATTATGTACATGTATACAGCACAAATATATTTATATGTGTTACATACTATGCTTTTCCTTGTGCTCATTTAATAGTATTTTTAATCATCTTCCCATGTCCATTGATTAAGCTATCTTTTTAATGGCTTTAAAATACTTTATTTTATAGATAACCATAATATTTTAAATTAAAACCTGTAAATGGGCATTCAGATAATTTCCAACTTTTTATTGTCACAAACAATTTTTCAGCTGGGAGTGGTGGTTCACACCTGTAATCCCACCACTTTGGGAGGTCAAAGGGGGCAGACTGCTTGAACTCAGGAGTTCAAGACCAGACTAAGCAACATAGGGAGACCTTGTCTCTACAAAAAGTATAAAAATTAGCCAAACACAGTGGTAGGCAACTGTAGTCCCAGTTACTTGGGAGGCTGAGGTGGGAGGATTGCTGGACCCCAGGGGGTGAAGGTTGTGGTTGCGATAAGCAGAGATCATGCCACTGGACTCTAGCTTGGGCAATAGAGTCAGACACTGTCTGAAAACAAAAAACAATTCTTTGTCGATAATCTTAATACATAACATCTGTATATATGTGTGTGCTATTTCTTTTGAATAAATTGTTGAAAGTAGAATGTTCTGTAAACATACAAGCACGTAATTTTAATATTCAGTCACCAACTGATATTGTTTTGTTTAACGAGTTAAAACAAAAAGGTGACAGAAGTGATAAAGTGAAAGCAGTTAAAATAGGAAGTAATGATATTTTGTAATAAAATATGCTTGCCATCCATTTTTAATGCTCTTTATTAATTATGATTAACTTTCTCTGAATACTGACTTCCCTTAAAAGTGTGTGTTAATTATTACCTATTGAATAGGCACCATCATTTGAAGGTGGATGTGTGGTAGATAACATAGAGGACCAAAAGGGTGAGCTCAATGTAAAAGTTTTGAGTAGTTATTAGGCCCATAAATGCAAAGATTGGGAAAATTAAGATATCCTGGCCGGGTTCAGTGGCTCATGCCTGTAACCCCAGCACTTTGTGAGGCCAAGACGGGTAGATCACGAGGTCAGGAGATCAAGACCATCCTGGCTAACATGGCGAAACCCCGTCTCTACTAAAAATACAAAAAAAATTATCCTGGCATGGTGGCGGGCGCCTGTAGTCCCAGCTACTAGGGAGGCTGAGGCAGGAGAATGGTGTGAGCCTGGCAGGCAGAGCTTGCAGTGAGCCTAGATTGTGCCACTGCACTCCAGCCTGGGCAACAGAGTGGGACTCCATCTCAAAAGAAAAAAAAAGATACCCTTCCAACACCTAAATTATTGACCATATTTTCATTGGATTTTAGCTAACAAGAAATAATTTTTTTTTTTTTATTTCTTTTTTGAGACAGAGTTTTGCTCTTGTCGCCCAGGCTAGAGTGCAATGGCGTGGTCTCAGTTCATTGTAACCTCCATCTCCCAGGTTCAAACAATTTTCCTGCCTCAGCCTCCTGAGTAGCTGGGATTACAGGTTTGGCTATGTTGGCCAGGCTGGTCTGGAACTCCTGACCTCAAGTGATCTGCCGGTCTCGACCTCCCAAAGTGCTGGGATTATAGGCGTGAATCACCATGCCTGGCCAAAATTAGTTATTTTAAACATAAAGTAAATCTAGCTAAACTCACTTCAAAAAACAAAAAACTTAAAAAAGTCTACAATGGCAAATAATTAGTACTGAAATAAGGTGATAGGCTTGCAGGAGAACTAACAATTGTTCTGGGAGAAATGGATAAAAACAAGAGTATTTCTGCTTTATTTTTTATTTTTATTTTTTGAGATGGAGTCTCGCTCTGTTGCCCAGGCTGGAGTGCAGTGGTGTGATCTCAACTCACTGCAAGCTCCACCTTCCAGGTTCACACCATTCTCCTGCCTCAGCCTCCTAAGTAGCTGGGAATACAGGCGCATGCCACCACACCCAGCTAATTTTTTGTATTTTTAGTAGAGATGGGGTTTCAATCTCCTGACCTCATTATCCGCCTGCCTCAGCCTCCCAAAGTGCTGGGATTACAGGCATGAGCCACCGCGCCCGGCCTCTGCTTTATTTCTTAACCTGAGCAGTCAATCCATCACTCTCTTATATGTGCATGAAAATGTACCTTTCTGGCTCTTCTCAACTTTGCATAAAATATTTAAAGTATTCAGAAGTCATATCAATACAATGTAGCTTATTGAAATGTTTTATAATTATGTGTAAGATCAGTACAACCAGACATTTATTTAAGGACATGTATTTAACAGAGGAAAAGGACATCTTTCTGTCTAGCATATCTATGTTTTTTGTCCTTCTTTTGTTCTCCATAGCTAGTTACTGGACACTAGCCATCAAAAACCAATTGACTAATTATTCACAACTCAGGAGGCATGAATGCTTTTTAGATTTTCAAGATTACTGCTCCATTCCCTAATCAAAAGCAGCTGGATGAAATTTTCCCAGGGGACATTAACTCCTAAATTTTCCAAAGTAGCACTTGGAGACTTAAAATAGCCTCTATATTTTTCAAGCACTGTATTGTTTTGATCTCATCTGTTATTTAAATGATCTAAAACTTTATACTTTTGTGTTGCAAGTTGATAAATGTGCAAGAATATTCCAAAAAAAAAAAAAAAAAAGTTGTCCAAAGATCAACTTACTGAAATTCCAGTATGTGGTCCCCCGGAAAAGATATTCTTTTCCTAGTGACTCTGCTTCTACAACTAAAAGTCTTATTTACCTAACACGTCTCTTGAATTGGGTGCTTAAAATTCTCTTGATGTCACAGAAAGTACTATAATTTAGCTACTTTGAAATAATACAAAGCCAGGTTCAAATTTCAGTCCTGTGAATTATTAGTTATATGGCTTTGGGCAAGTTATCATAACCTCTTTGTACCTCAGTTTTGTTCTTTATTATGTTTGGGCCTGTGAAATAAGTTGAAGACAAAACCACTTTTTTTTCAATTTAACATGAAAATAATATTCTTAGTTTGGAAATTGAGTTCAAACAACTAACAAATTTGCTTAATGTATCCATGTCTATTAAGAAATAAGATTCAGCTGGGTCCTCATTTATTTGCAGCATACATAATATATCTCTAGATAAATGATTTTGATGACACATCAAAATCTTCAGTTTTAGTATATTAGAAGAAATATCCAATTTTAAAAACTAGTTTATTTAACATACAGCCTTTCTGAATTCAACTGTAGAATTTGTATTGCCAGGGTTTCCTATTTATGGAGCTAAATATAATGCTTTTACATATAATAATAAAATCCTCAACATTTATTATGCAATTTTATTATCAGACATTCTATGAGTTTCATATTTTACTAACTCACCTTGTGAGGTTAGCGATCATCATGATTCCTGGTTTCCAGATGAGAAAATTGAGAAACAGAAACTTTTTGAAACTTACCCAAGTTTACAGTTAGTGCATATCAAAGTCATGTTTCATTCTCAGGTGTACTGTCTCCTTAGCATATGCCTTAGTCATTAGGCTTCTTTGCTCACTTTTACTGAGACTAAAGGAGTTACATTTTTAGCAAGCTTAAATGTACATCATTGATTATTGGAATCATATTTTCCACTGACTTTTACCCGTCTATTTTTGTTAGAAATGTCTACTTATGTGTGCTATTTATTCAAATTGAGATACAAATTAAACATTCCCAATTGAGTTACATTATCATAATTTTTTTTTTTTTTTTTTTTTTTTTTTTTTTTTTTGAGACGGAGTCTCGCTCTGTCGCCCGGGCTGGAGTGCAGTGGCCGGATCTCAGCTCACTGCAAGCTCCGCCCCCCAGGTTTACGCCATTCTCCTGCCTCAGCCTCCCGAGTAGCTGGGACTACAGGCGCCTGCCACCTCGCCCGGCTAGTTTTTTGTATTTTTTAGTAGAGACGGGGTTTCACCGTGTTAGCCAGGATGTTCTCTATCATAAATTTTTTAACTGGGTAAACAATTCCTTTAAGAGCCTACAGGAAGAACTTTAAAACCCATCAATTTGGACAAAAGCAATGTTTCACAAAATGTATTCCATGAAACACTAATACCAAGTAAGTATCTGTTTGGGATTTCCAGGTCAAATAACTTTGGCCATTTCTGCCCTTTGACTGAATATCATAATGCAAATTTTTTAATTATCAAATTAAAGATATTAAAAGTCTTAAAGCAGAGAAGTTTAATCCAACATTTTCTCAACTTGGTTGACCAGAAAACCTTTAATAAATGAGTATCCTGCTTCTAAGCATTCTGTAGCATATATTCAGGGAAATGCTAATTTATGCAACCCATCATGACAGGGGAATTTGAATTCTTTGACACATGCTTTGCATTCTGTTTTAAAGACCCCAAAACTCAGAAGCATTTTCTGTTTCCACTTTCCAGCCCATATTTGAAATCAACAGTTCCACTAATAATCATGAGGCTATTATTTGCTGATGACTGCGCCCCATCAGATATGTAAACACACGTGGCCCAATGCAAGCAACATGAAGACAGTCTCATGGCATCATGATGCACACTGGCAAATCGATAAAGGAAGGTTTATAAAATAAGAATACTGAAAATTGAAAAATATATAATACACCTTGGATATGCAACAGTTCCCAATCCTGTATATAGTCATAGGCAAAATCAATTTAAAAAACCCACCTCCGCAGCCCTCCAAAAACATGTGATAGTATTTTCAAAAGAACGGTGATCAACCTATAGCTCGTGCACACAGGACATTCAATAAATACTTGCTGAGTGAATGAAAGTAAGAATGAAACAGGCTTTGAAGCTCTAATACAATATACTGAGTAGCTACAAAGTCCACAAACAGGGCTGTTTTTGTATTCACTAAGTATGGAACAGCCTATTAATCTCTTCATTGTTACCTACCTGTGGAGTTTTAATCGTTATCAGTAACATCATCTCATTACAGGAAGCCCATTGGTATATAAAGCCTGGAGGAAAACTTATATTTGTTCTTGTTTAATAAAAATATTTTATAAAATACCATACCTGTCAAGGTATTTTTTTTCCATAGCATATGACTGCCCTTATATTTCTCAGTGCTGATAATCTGCTTTTTGAAATTATCTCTACTTTTGAATTATCTCTACAATTTTTTCTACCTTTTAGACTTTTACTCTGTTTTCTTCAGACACTTCACTGCAGGGAATCACATTCCTTTTCCTCTCTTCATTTTCTTATACTCTTCCTCTCACTCTCTCCTGTTCCTTTTCAATGTGGTAATCCCAATTATTTGCAAAAGAAAATGGTTTGCAAATGTTTCTCTTAAACATTTGCTAGACATGACTTTAACAAATTGTTGCATCAGACATTTTTAACTTCTGCAGATTTTTGTTTTTTCTATTTAAATATCCCACTGACAAGTGAAAAAAAAATCCAAAAAAAACTTGTAGTCCATTCTAAAGCCAGTTCCGCTTCCACCCTCTCTCTGGAACTCTGTTGACTCTTTCCAAAGAACTGCTCTTATTACATTCTAGAACCTGGTGTTATTTTCAATTACAAGTCACAGTTCTACGAATTGAATTGTCCCATTCTCAATTTTCTCACGTGAACTAGTCATCTACAGAAGTAGAGTCAATATAAGCTCTAGCGGACCCATTTTGAGAGAGCTAAGCACTAACACTTACCTACTTTCCTTCAGCAGGCAACTAGTAGGATTAATTGTTTTGAAAAATCTGTGTTCCAATAAGAGATGCCTTGCAGCCCTTTTATGCTTCTGCTTAACATATTAGTAACTCTAGTCAATGATATTTTCAAAGACCTAAATTGCACTTCCTTTTACTTAACCTAACCTCTTGATTATTTCTCTTCTATCTCTGCCTTCCAGAATTTCTGGAGTCTCCATGTACTTTCAAAATTCCTGGACTCCTTAAAACACAGGGTCGCCTAAAGGATAATACTTCCACCACATTTCTCTTGAATATATGCTGTTCATTCTCCTACAACTCATGGGCTTGAAGGAGTATCGGCAAGTACCCAGATATACTTAAGGGTCTATCACTACTCCTTCTATATGTGAAAAACTAGAGAAAGAAAAGAAAAATTAATATCTATGAGTATCTTTCTATATATATAGACAATCTTTGTGGTTCTCATTTGTGTCATTGACTGTTAACTTGAACACCATTTCTTACACTTGGAAAACTTTGTGACCTGTCTCACAATTCTCTTCCTATAGCAAGTCCTACCATTGTATCTTCCCAGATATTAAAACTTGGACCTACTTGAAGCCAACTTGGTAGCATGTTGCCAGGTTAAGATGTCAAAAACTGAACATCTTTCACTTGGTATTCTATTATTATTGAGACAAAGTTTTGCTCTTGTCACCCAGGCTGGAGTACAATGGCATAATCTCAGCTCACTGCAACCTCTGCCTCCCGGGTTCAAGCAATTCTCCTGCCTCAGCCTCCCAAGTAGCTGGGATTACAGGTATCCACCACCATGCCCGGCTAATTTTTTTTTTTTTTTTTTTTTGTGAGACGGAGTCTTGCTCTGTCGCCCAGGCTGGAGTGCAGTGGCCGGATCTCATCTCACTGCAAGCTCCGCCTCCCGGGTTCACGCCATTCTCCTGCCTCAGCCTGGGACTACAGGCACCGCCACCTCGCCCGGCTAATTGTTTGTATTTTTAGCAGAGACGGGTTTCACCGTGTTAGCCAGGATGGTCTGGATCTCCTGACCTCGTGATCCACCCATCTCGGCCTCCCAAAGTGCTGGGATTACAGGCTTGAGCCACCGCTCCCGGCCTTTTTTTTGTATTTTTAGTAGAGATAGGATTTTGCCATGTTGGCCAGGCTTTTCTTGAACTCCTGACCTCAGGTGATCAGCCTCCCAAAGTGCTGGGATTACAGGCGTGAGGCACTACACCCGGCCAGGTATTCCATTATTATCATAACTTGAAATTTCTTTATTACCCTATTTTTTTTTTTTTTTTTTTTTGAGACGGAGTCTCGCTCTGTCGCCGGGCTGGAGTGCAGTGGCCGGATCTCAGCTCACTGCAAGCTCCGCCTCCCGGGTTCACGCCATTCTCCTGCCTCAGCCTCCCGAGTAGCTGGGACTACAGGCGCCCGCCACCTCACCCGGCTAGTTTTTTTTTTTTTTTTTTTTTTTTTTTTTAGTAGAGACGGGGTTTCACCGTATTAGCCAGGATGGTCTCGATCTCCTGACCTCGTGATCCGCCCGTCTCGGCCTCCCAAAGTGCTGGGATTACAGGCCTGAGCCACGGCGCCCGGCCTATTACCCTATTTTTCTATGGCAAGCCTATTTAATTTTTACTTCATTTTTTTCCACTTGAGAATTCACTCTGCACTTCTTCAACTACCTTCTTGTCAATATCCTTACTTTTATTGTTTTCCGACACACCCAGCTCACAAAATTTCAATCCATGATCAAATCTCATCTTAATCTTTTCTAGATCCCATTATTCTCCAAAACCAATAGATTTAAGCATAGATTCTTACATCTTGAAAAGAAAAAGTCTTATGTTCAGAACCTCCTCATATATCTAGTGACTGCATTAACTTTCTTCCTTCCTTTAATAGTCACATTTTCTATCTCTACATGTTTATTAGGTATAATACACATTGCAAAAGATAGAAGATAGATAGTAGGTATCTATGCCATATATATATATACTTGTGTCTATATATGTGTGTGTGTATGTGAATATATGTGTGTGTATATATATGTGTGTGTGTGTGTATGTGTGTGTATGTATACTTGAAGATTTTTTATAATTAGCTATTTACTCTTCCAAGACAACAATGAAGACTTACTTAGGTTTGCTTCTTCAACATCTAAAATAATGCTTGAAACATAGAAAGTACCTAATAAACATTGTTGCATGAGTTAATACCTGATTTAATAAATATATGTTGAGGCAATACAATCAGTTTGTGGCTATTGTTTTTCATCACATGTAGAATTATATTTTTTAAATACTTTTTTCTATTACTTATCTTTCTTTGAGCTTAATCTTGAAGTACTAAGATAACTAAAGTATTCCTTAAGGACTCTATTAATTTGACATAGTTTGGATGATCATCTGTTGTTCTCTTTTTTTTTTTAATGGACTCTAGAGACTTGACAAATCCATCTTGTTCAAGTGTAATTGTGGTATCACTGGCTTTACTTCAGGCATTCTCACTCAGCACTATAACAGTACTATGAAAAGCATAAGAAAAGTCCAAGGGCTGGGCGCGGTGGCTCACACCTGTAATCCCAGCACTTTGGGAGGCCGAGGCAGGCAGATCATGAGATCAGGAGATGGAGACCATCCTGGCTAACACGGTGAAACCCCATCTATACTAAAAACACAAAAAATTAGTCAGGCATGGTGGCGGGCGCCTGTAGTCCCAGCTACTCCAGAAGCTGAGGCAGGAGAATGGTGTGAACCCAGGAGTTGGAGCTTGCAGTGAGCCGAGATAGCACCACTGCACTTCACTGGGTGACAGAGCATGACTCCGTTTCAAAAAAAAAAAAAAAGAAAAGAAAAGTCCAATTAGGGTTCACGTATCCTAGAGGGAAACAAAGCCTTTTTAATTCCAAATGTTCTGCTTCTAGGACTAAAAAGTAGAAACCAGTTATTATTTTCAACAGTTACCGGCATTAATCATTTTCCCTTAAAATGATTCCCCTTTACCTACCCATAAAGCCAAAATACTACTGTAATGTTCATAGAATTTCAATGGTCCACCCTCTCCTCTATTTGAATGAAGTTCTATTTGTATGGCCCTATGTGAGAAATACCCCTGTGAATAGAATAACATATTTCCTTCAGGATCTCACGGATTTATGAAGACTCAAAAATAAAACAGTAATTCTCTAATGCACTTTCAGCCAAGCCAAACTGTTCTGAGCAACCTGTGCTCTTTCACACCTGGTTATGTTTACACTTGCTATTGTTCCTCCTTGAAATATTACCAAGGAGTTCCCCTGCACTACTCAGTTATTTCCACCTGTCCTTCAAAGTTCAACTGAGCTATTAACTCTTCAGAGCAACCTTTACTGCTACTCTGCCTAACAGAGTTTAGTCTTTTTTACCTGAACATCACTGACACTTTGTTCTACATTTACAACATCATCGTGGTATAAGTATTAGTAAATTAGTGTTTTATTTTTGAGTCATCATGAATCTCTGAGATCCTGAAGCATATATGTTATTCTATTCACAGTTGTATTTTTTGCATAGGGCCACACAAATAGGAATCATACTGAGAAATGAAACCATTAGTCTATACTCAGCCTGGACACCAGTATTTAAAATCTTACTGCCTAAATCAACCTGACTTTGTTATCACACTGTCGTTATCAACATGAAAAGCCTCCTGAAAGCCTCCTGCCCAGGCAAATGGCTTGATTGTTCATTATAGGAACATGCTGAAAAGCACATAAATTCTTCAATAGAAAACATTAACAGTTTGTGCCCTAAAATTGTTTTTGAAGCAAAAATCTTCTACCTTGAAATCTTGCTCTTGTTTCCATCAAGAGAAGCTATCATGATCCTTTCCAATCCCAATCAAGTGTTTATATTAAAATACTTGCCTTAAACCAAATATCCAATTCTCAATAAATTTCTACCTTTCCATCCAACCTTGAGGAAATTGTCAAAGTTATGCAGAGGTGGTGATCTCTTTCTCTAGTGACAATAGACTCAGATTTGTCTTATCAACAGATTGTTAATTAGTTGAATTTAAGTAAACTGAATATCACATTTGTTGCCTAAAAATGTGGGTTAAGTAAAACTCCAGATTCTTTGTAATATAGCGTATTAAAATTTAGGTTGATAAAATTTTATGTTTCAGGCCCATAGATTTAGATCATTTGTAAACTAGATCTAATCAATGATATTGTATACATAACTATTATTAGTTGGCAGAAGCTCAGATATGGCCACAAATTAATAGTAGGAAAACATTTATTAGATACCAACTGAGTTTCAGGTGGCCTTGTGCTTTGTACAAGCTAACTCCTTTTGCTTAGATTTTAAAGATTTCAGTTTATTTAAATCAAACTTTTAAATCATTTTAGACTCTTTCTCTATAGTGTTTCCAATTTGGGTTAAATGGTTAACATGCATTTTAAATGTAATCAGACTCAACACTGATTCATTATCTGGCTCAATGGTTCATTGGTTCACTCACTCACTATATAGCCAAAAGCATTATCACAGATCCAGCCTGCATTTGTCACCAGGAGCAAACTACCATACAAAGGTAATGTCCACATCAGCCTCATATCTTTAAGCCAGGATGATTCCTCCATGTGTCAAGCACCTGATATTAGAAATGAGCCATCAGAACACACCATTATTTGTCATATGAACACTCTCACACACCCTCTTTTTATCTCTGTTTGTCCAAGTCTACATGTATCTTTCACTTCTGATCAGCAAACAAGATAAAAAAGGATTATGTAAAAAGCAATTTCTTCTGAAGGAGCTATCTGGGAAAATTCATGGAAGAGGTGGAGTTTGAACTGACCCATGAATATGAAATTCTCTAATTTCTACCTTTTTGTACCTTTGCTTTGCTTGTATCTTGTCTCTCCACTTCTGGCTTTGTACTTATCAGTTCAAGCTTGAATTTGACCTGTCAGCTTTCTCTATACAGAATGTTAGTCACTTTGACCTAAACCTGGTGATTTAATTCTTAGCTCTTGCCTACCTGCACATGTTAGATTGTCTTTTAGTTAGAAAAAGAAATAGGAAATCACACACTCATGTAAACTATGTAATTGAGCACATGCAATGCTATAGAGTAAGGAGAGGGAGGACAGTGGCATTTTCTCCTCATTTTCTGTTCCTAGTCCCTGCAACAAATGATCTCTTGACACAGGTCTTCTACTCCTTAAGATAGACAAGATTGATGAAAGCCTGGAAATGACTTTGCCTGGACCATGATTCAGCGACAGTGTCCCTCTGGCAAGACTATTGGCCAGGTACTGCCGAAGGTCTTGAAGAGGATTGGGTTTTAGGACATCATCCACATAGGATATATTAAGCCAACAAGGTAGCCTTGTGGTTTAATAAGACCTCAGCTCTCTTATGGTGCTCTTCATTCTATTATTCAGGATCAAACGCCATGGCTGATCCTCACTGGCTCCTCTTCTTAGGTTATTATACTAGAAGCATCTCCTAACACTACACAGGCACAATTCAGTGACAAAATCAGAGAAAATGGGTCTACTCCTAATTCTTATAAGTTCAAATGTTTTACCTTGCTTAAGAAGTGCAAATATAATAATAAGAAATATTAGCCAGTGTCAGCCATATTATAGATAGTAATAAGGAATAATTTTTAGGCTGGGGGTGGTGGCTCATGCCTGTAATCCTAGCAATTTGGAAGGCCAAGGTGGGCCGATTGCCTGAGCTCAGGAGTTCTTAACTAGTCTGGGCAATACAGTGAAACCCCATCTCTAATAAAAATACAACAAAATTAGCTGGGTGGGGTGGCATGCAACCGTAGTCCCAGCTACTCAGGAGGCTGAGACAGGAGAATCACTTGAACCTGGGAAGCAGAGGTTGCAGTGAGCCGATCATGGCCACTGCACTCCAGCCTGGGTGACAGAGTGAGACTCCATCTCCAAAAGTAATAATAAAAATGATTTTTAATTTACTTATCCATAGGAGTGCATATAAAGCACTCAGTATGGTTTTTATCCTACATTATTTTCCAAAATTACTATATTTTGTTGTACTTCAGTCACATTTAATAAATCAGGAATTTAAATTCTAAGATAATATGTGACTTTTACAAGTTCAAACAGCAAACTGTAACAGAAATTTGATTCAGGGTTTTGGCCAGGCACGGTGGCTCACACCTGTAATCCCAGCACTTTGGGAGGCCGAGGCGGGCAGATCACGAGGTCAGGAGATCGAGACCATCCTGGCTAACACAGTGAAACCCCGTCTCTACTAAAAACACAAAAAATTAGCCAGATGTGGTGGTGGGCACCTGTATTTCCAGCTACTTGGGAGGCTGGGGCAGGAGAATGGCATGAACCTGGGAGGCGGAGCTTGCAGTGAGTTGAGATAGGGCCACTGCATTCCAGCCTGGGGGACAGAGCGACACTCCCGTCTCAAAAAAAAAAAGAAAAAAGAAAAAAGAAATTTGAATTAGGTTTTTAAAACCCCTGGGTACTTCTAGAGCCCTGGAGGCATTATTAAAATATGGAATATTTGTGCTCAAAGATCAACATCTGCATTCATGCCTTGTCTTTCATTTAATATACTTAAAAATGTAATGTTCAAAGTTCTCAAAAGCATTTATAATTTCATCTGATATTGCTACACATCTCATAAAACAAAACCCGAAAAGCATTAATATGCTGAGTATATTCATTCTTTGCCTTTAAGGGATCTGGTCTGTATTTAAAGGCTGAATTATTTATTATAGCTTTGCTGTTTAGAATCAGTATTTTTTTTCAAAATCACTCTTAAAAGCTGTTCTTGGTTAGATGTGGAAATATTCAGCGCTACGCTATACCTTTCACTATTAACCACTCTGATTGACAGATCAAAGGATTTAGATAATTTTATTTAGGCAAACATTGAAAGTCCAAATGGTTTGAAAATGCGTATATGTTCCTTGAATAGATTTTTACAAAATAAATCAAATAAGTGCCAAGTCTGTCACCTGTAGGAACATAATGTTATTTCTCTCTCTGAATTAAATTATGGTAAAAATCCTAAGAGACCAAACAAAATCTGCATGATTTTGCAGAAACATCCCCAATAATAGAATTAATGGGATCCAGGTGCATAATCTTCATATAAATTAAGGACTGAGTCTGTGGCTTTTGAAGAAAAAAAAAAGAAAGAAAAAGAAGTAAAAGTTTGCCATCAGAATGGCCTGGCCTTCGATCACCCTGAATGCATCAAAAGTGTATTGCCTGTTCACACAACGTCCACTGTGAGATGGAGTGACTTCCTGGAGCAACTCCCCTCCATGCAGAAACTCATTGCTCCAGGTTCACATGCTCTGGTTTTGTAGTTGTACTCTTTGGGATGTGGTGGGTCCTATGTCCAACTTAGCAAGGAAAGAGAACATTGAAATTTCTCACGTCTACATTTAAATCAAAAAGTGACCCACATCAGTCACTTCTGTTCACAACACAGAAATCATAACATGACCCTACCTAACTGCAAAAGATGTGGAGAATGGTAATCTCCCATGTACCTGAAGAGAGAGAAGCCAGTAGGGTCTCTCCAGCCCCAGTTTTATGGCCAAGGAGCACTTATATAACCTCTAAGAGCCTCTGTTTACTCATTTATAAAATGGGAATTTTAGAAACTACTCCATAAGTTTGTTGTGAGTTTGAATTAAATGAATATATGCAAATATCTAGCCTGTGGCCTAGCACACAGCAAAAATTTTAAAAATGATTCTCTTCTTCCTGTTTTTCTTCCCCTCAACAACTCTGTAACAATTTATTAATTTATATATTTCAAAATTATGTTCCCACTGTGCTGTTCCTATTATTTTATCTCATTTTTTCTCATTTGTATTTTTAAATTTTTAAAGCATTTTGAAAAGTGCTTTCAAATTAAAACAAGCTATATTTTTCCAAGGAAAACACGAATAAAATTACTAAATAATTTAATAAGACATTTTAAACTACTGTTTCAATGAGTCATATATTTTATTTTTGGATTACAAATATAAATATTGTATTTTCATAAAACTGTAGATTCAGCTGGAGACGTTGGTTATTCTTCTTTGGTCTAGCTGAGTTCTTGGATAAAATATTAAAGCAAGTGGCATTTACTTTGTGATTATTCTGTCTTCCTAAACACTAATAAATCACTACCAGTAGAGTTTATTTTCTTGTATTTCCCCCTTAATAGCTTGTTTTTTGTGGTTTTTTTTTTTTTTTCCTAATACTTGGTATATCCCATTATCTGTGGTGATAGAAGGCCCTTCTCAAGGATTCTCTAAACTGCTCATAAATTTAACAACAACTAAAGAGGAAGTGTTATAATATCTGTTAAACCCTTACCACATGCCAAATTATGCTTATAATTTTACATAAGCTATTAGCCATCATATAAATAGAGTATTAGTGTCATTTTAAAAATGAAAAAATGGACATAAAAGGAAGTTTAAATAACATGGTTGCATTATATGGCCCATGAATGCAGATAGAACGTTTGATTTCAGGATAAATTCTATGCTGTGTATACCATACCACAGGTTGTGTTTGCTAATTGGCCTTGCCCAAAGGAAGAATAAACTTTCTTCTATCTTCACGGCAGGAGATAGTTTTACAACTGGGAGAGAGACTTTCACCCAAATTATGTTCTTACCTTCCCACAGAGACTGGGAGATAGAGCTGCTATCTGCCTTGATAATTACCTTTCAAAGGGATTGTTCTTATGTCCTTGCAAAAGACATTACTGGGTTGTAAAACTAGCAAGAGGTTTTTATAAAAGATTCACACCTCAAGGGGCAAAGAATTTACAAGTTCCCTAAAGTAAATGGTCTAAGAAAAGGGAGAAGAGGGACTTTGTTGGCTAGGTCATCTGTATTCTGTAAGAGTCGGGTTAAGAGGAAAATCTGCGGAATGGAGACAGAAAAAAACCCCTCTAAATTTTAGTAAACTGAAGGAAATGTGAAGGTCGTCTTGGTCGACACCATGTTAAGAATTTTAATAGAGCTCTTGATTAAAAGTAGAAAAGATAGTGAATAACAGCCCCAAAACAAGCCCTATTATTCCAAGAAAACTTTCTCCATTTCTGTGTAGTAGCTAACACCTAAATTCCTGGGTTTAGCAGCAGTGACCATTTGGGCTATCAACGAGCAGCAGAGAATAATGGAGTTGGAACAGACTGTTTAGGAAAAGCTTTTCCCTGGGAAATCTTAGTGAAGAAAGCACCAGTTAAAATCTGGGATGCCAGTTTGTGTGGAGCAGGGGCTTATTGGACTACAAAGAGGAAATAATGGATTCAAAATCTAAAGTCAAATCAAGCTGATAGCCGTTCTTGTTCCTTTCTCTAGCAATTTTGCAACCACCACAAATTTTGTGACATCAAGCAACATCTGTTTTATTTTCCTCATGGCTTAGAAATTCAGACAGGACAGAGCAGGAATGGCTTACTTCTACCCCATGAGACTGGGGTCTGAGCTGGAAAGACAATGAATTGGACTCAAGAACCCACTTCCAAAATGGCTTCTTTACTTACATGTCTGTACCCTGATGGGAAAGCTAGAAGGCTGGTCTCAGCCAAAATTGTCAGTAAGAATACCTCTATGTGGCCTCTCTGGTGTAGTGTCTACAGGGTAGATGAACCCTTTTACATGGCAGCTAAGTGCTCCTATGAGCTTACTCAAGGGAAGTTGTATACTCTTTTGTGATCTAGCATTTGCATTCCCACATAGTGACATTTCCAATATTCTTTTTTGGCTCACTCAATGAGAGGCTCAACCAGAATCAAGAAGAGGAGACATAGATCCTTCCCCTAAAGGAAAGAGTGTGCAAGAATTTGCAGTTGTGTTGAAAGCTATCCCAATTCTTAAAGGAGTAAAACTGAGGCAATTTTTAAACTGAAGAAATTCTAAAATTGAAGAGCAGGAGATACTTCATTGAAAATGTTGATATGTATTCTGTCACAAAGTAGAGTCTAAAAGGCTTAAGAATGGGATAAGAAACCATGAACCCCACTAGTGTTTCTTTGCTTCTTTGCTGCAGCAAAAACCTTTGGAGGTCTTAAACCTTGATCTCTAGCCATTTGGAGCTCTTCTTTTTATATAGTGGTGACATTGGTGATATCCTTTGGAAAGGTTTTGGAGAACAAAGGTTTTAATCTTGGCCTTGGGCAAGATATTTAACCTTTCTGAGATGTTATTTCCTCATCTTTTAAAAGGGCATGAGGAAATCTCCCTGAAAGTGTTGCTGTAAATTTAAAATAACATCTTTATGTAAGACTGAGCACTGTGCTGGATGCATAATACACCAAAAACAGAAGAATTCCCTCATGGCATATATATATCCGGGTTTGTCTTATGTCAGTTGACAAAATGAACATAGGCTTAGAAATAAGCGAAGATAATACCTTTCAATGGGGGGATGGTACAGATTTTCTAGGTTTGGTGGGGTGGATGGGAAATCATTTAATGGTTTTGAATTATGAAGGTGAATTAGAATTTCCTGGAAAATTTGTAAAATAATACATATTCATAAAGCTTCATCTTAGACCTACTGAATCTAAAAGTCATCTTGACATGCCAATACTCTGTATTTTTAATTAGCTTCTCAGCTAATAACAATACAACCAGGCTGTTTGGCAGCAGTCTGAGGATCACCACGAAATACATTACACGATGTTATAAAAGCTCATCTGGGCTCCAGTCACACATGAACTCTTTTTTTCCCACAAAGTATCATTGTAATCAATCCTTAAACGAAGTGTTAAATAACATTAGTCAACTCATGATAAATAAATAATATAAATAATTTTCACCATTCTGATTTTGTTTTTAGTTAACAAGAAAATCTAAAACAACTTTTGTTTATGTTTGATAAATATCCTGGCAATTTGCCTGCCTACACTCAATATTTCAAATATGCATATGTAGGAATTTAAAAATTATTCCACAGCATTTTAACAGTTGAATTATTTTAAATATGCACATAAAAGCCATTGAGATGTGCTCTTAATACATACCATTGACTTAGAGGTTGCCCTTGTTCAAACGATTATTGTTATTTTTTTCCTGAAAATTTCCAATTGTCTGGTCAATTATTTAACTACATTGGCATTTCTCCAATTTTCTTACATTGCAGAACATATGTCCAATTTTGGTTTCTTTGGAAATCCTCAACAAAAATTGTTTTTCTGCCAATTCTACCTGTCAATAGTAAAATTTACCCCCTATTTTTACAAAGGCAACAAGCCATAAATTATAGAGAATTATCAGATCTCTGAAAATGTGTTGAATGTTTGTCTTCCCCAAATTCATACACTGAAACCTAATTCCAATGTATTAGGTGGGGCTTTTGGGGGGTGATTAGGTAATGAGAGCTGTGACCTTGTGAATGGGATTAGTGTCTGTATAGTATGTTTTGTATTGTTATGAAGGAATACCTGAGGCTGGGTAATTTATAAAGAAAAGAGGTTTATTTTGTCTCATAGCTCTACAGACTGTACAAGAAACATGGAACCAGCATCTGTGTCTGATGAAGGCCTTAGGAATCTTCCACTCATGGAGGAAGGTGAAGGGGAGGCAGGTGTGTCACATAGTGAGAGAGGGAGCAAGAGAAAAGGAGCAAGAGGGAAGGGAGATACCAGACTCTTTTTTAACAATGAGAGCTCATGCTATTTCATTAGACGGGCGGATCACGAGGTCAGGAGATCATTACCATGAAGAGGCACTAAGCCACTCGAGGGATCTGCCCCCATGACCCAAACACTTCCCACCAGGTCCTACCTCCAACATTGGGGATCACATTTCAACGTGAGATTTGGAGGGACTAAATATCCAAACTATATCAGTGCCCTTGTAAAAGAGACCCGAGAGAGCTAACGAGCTCCATCTATTATATGAGAACTCAATGAGAAGATGAGTTTTATAAGCCAAAAGATGACCCTCATCCGACACTGAATCTGATCTTTTGATCTTGGACTTTCCAGCCTCCAGAACTGTGAGAAAAAAATTCCTATTGTTTAGAAGCCACCCAGTGTATGATAATTTTTGTTACAGAAGCTTTAACAGATTATGACAATATGCCTTTCCATATCAACATAAAGAAAATCTGAGAATGGAAATTATTGTCAGTACTTGGGAAGGGAAACAATTAAATAAGATTTTTCCCATAAATCTAAAACTTCTAAAAACACAAGATTAAAGAATTTTTTAATGCAAATATGTGTACATACAGAAGAAAATGCTTTTTGGAGACTTTCACATGACCATAGAGTCTATTTTGGAAAATAAAAGTGTATTGAGTCATTCAGGCTTATATTATTTTTTCAAAAGCCTTATACTAGAAGAAAATTTCCTAAATTTTTAATCAAAGCACTTTTTGTAACAGTAGTTTAGAACTATTACACCCCAAGATACTGGATAGACAGATAAATGTGCACTCACATATCAAATTAAATCAAATAGATTACATAAAGCTCCTAGTGCCAGATATTAATGGGAACAGATATTTAGCTAGTCATTATTACTCTATTAATCTACTTGTTCATTTAGGTAAACTGCTAGATACATGCGGCATCAGGCTTGTTTCAGAAATAAAATCAACCTTGAATTCACTTGCTTTACCTTCTTTTACAGGAAAACAAAACAAAACTTTTTTTTTTTATATATATACTTTAAGTTCTAGGGTACATGTGCATAACGTGCAGGTTTGTTACATATGTATACTTGTGAAATGCCTCTTCATCTGTCCTGTATCCTTGACAGAATTCCTGTTCAGTGGTTTTCACGTTTAAGAACAGATCCAATTTTGTCAAATAAATTCTTACATGGAACTCCAATCCATGAATTACAACCAAAGATAGTATAAGTCATTTCAAGTTTAATAGGTTTAGTTGTTATTTCTTAATTTTGTCCTTCATGGCACAGTGTTGAGAAATCCTTCATTTACACAGACAAAAAATTGCAACTTTTTTTTTTTTTGAGACAGAGTCTTGCTCAGTGGCCCAGGCTGGAGTGCAGTGCCGCTATGTAGGCTCACTGCAAGCTCCGCCTCCCGGGTTCACGCCATTCTCCGGCCTCAGCCTCCTGAGTAGCTGGGACTACAGGTGCCCACCACCATGCCCCGTTAATTTTTTGTATTTTTAGTAGAGACGGGGTTTCACTGTGTTAGCCAGGATGGTCTCGATCTCCTGACCTCGTGATCTGCCTGCCTCGGCCTCCCAAAGTGCTGGGATTACTGTCCTGAGCCACCGCGCCTGGCCCCAACTGATTTTTAACTATTTCTGTGTGCTATCTTCCTACATTTTCCAATTAAATTCTGATAGCTTGACAAGTAGTGATTTCTATTTTTCAAAATTATATCACTAACTTACCAATATTCAACTAGTGCTTGCTTTCAATGATTGGTTAATATGGGATCTGAAAATGTTCCTATGCCAACATAAATGTTCATTAAGAATTTTTCAAAAATATCAAAACAAAAAAGTCATCTCGGTTTCAACTATGAAATAACAATTTAATATTTCAAAACATCATATTTATTTTTCCTTGCCATTAAAATCAAACTTTGGCTTCAAATTTAAGGCTGGCATTCTATATACACTTAAAAGTAGGTAATTTTGTGAGTGTGAATTGGACTTACTTAGATTACTAACATTAGCAGCAAAATATACAACCTGTTTCCACAGCCTCTGGCTGGAGTTTAAGTATTAACACCGTAAAATATGATCTGAAATTCTCATATTTTAAACTGTCATATGGACAACACAACAGATTCCACTATAAAAATAATTTTTAAATCACTGCAAGTAGGATTACATGTAACTCTGAATGAAATGCAGTTAAAACATCAAACATAATAAAATTATAACTAGTGTAGTGTTTGCTGACAGTATTTGCCTAGCAAATTTCCTTAATCAGGGATCTTTTTAATGAAACGCAATGATGGTTCATACATAATATAAGTCTCATACGTGCTTTTTTACTTACATTGTTTTCAAAGTTTTAATACAGCTTTCATTACACTTTGACACCTTACTTGATAATTTTTAAACGCAAATGCTTACACATTATAAATATTTATCTTAATTTTTATGATTACCTGAAAAATGAGAACAGTAACATCTGAAGCCTCTTCCACCTGAATTATGAATATGTCAAGTATTCTCAGCCTCAAATTAATGTATCAAGTACATTGCATTTGTATCTTTGTGTTCTTTCCTACCTTCTTAAAAAACTGTGCTAATTATGTTTTCAAAAATTGTTGTTTTTCTAACATATTGGTTACAATATCAATATATGTGACTTAATAAAATAGTCTCTGAGAACATGTGCTTTTCTGTATGTGTTAGGTATCAGCTTGCTTTTAACAATATTGTAAGTTTTTATAATCATATTTAAATTGTTTATCTAAAATATTTATGAACATTGAATTTATGGTGAACAAAGCAGAGTTCTTTCAAATCGCATGTGGTTATGTTTCAAATACGTGAAATTACTGTAATAGAACACATTAAATATCTGAGTAATTTTTATCTTCATAGAATGTAAAACCCAATAAAATAAGTTGTGTCACGTTCTCAATTTCAAGTGATCTACGTGTGAGTTAACACTTTTTTTATTTCATTGACTTTTATCATTGTGGTTGGTATCAGGGAATTGCCTGGTACTAATATTTGACATTTCATTTTTGAGCCTGATCAAATCTCATTATATACAGGGTATTTTGTCTGTTGGCTTGAAATCCTGTCTTTTATTATGGAATGATTACTAATTTCAAGGGTAGTTATTTTATCTCACTAGAAATGATCATAGGTTTTGCGTGTGTGTGGGTGTATGTGTGTGCATAGAGCAAAAAAAGCACTACAAAATCTTAAAGGGCTGAATTTAAAAAATATATTGTTATTGGCACAATCTGCATTTTCCCTGTTATGTTATTTTCATTCTAAAACTATTTTTCTATGTTGAGAACTTACTCCAGCAGAAACAACTGAATATTTCCTGAGACATTTTATGCATAGTGACGTGAAGCTTTGAATGAAAATCTAAAGAATGGATATAGTTTGTAAATACAGAGAGAATTAGAGTAAGTAATTAAAATAAGGAAAATAATTCACATAAATATTTACAGGAAGAATGGAGTGCATTGTTTTGGGTCAGAGGTGTCAGATGTTGCAGGCGTGGTGAAGAGAAGACTAGCCTGAAGAGAAGACTATAATGAAAACTTTTGTGGAACAGTGATGGAGGAAAAACGTGGAGCTGGATTATTGAGAACTCTAAATGCCTTCTTGGAGGAGTTTGGATTTTAACGTCCTGTTAGGACATTGGCAGTTGAGGGTCCTTGAAGGATTTGTGGTACAGAGTTGATAAGCATAAATTAATGCCTTAAAAATATTAGTTTGGTTTAGAAGAAGTAATTCATTTTGGGAAGCAATGTAGATTCTGGAAGAAAAACAAAGTCAGAGGTAGAACAACAATATCTTGACTAGACTAGGGTGTTGGCACAGGGAAAATAAAGAAGCAAAATAATGAGAGTTGTGTTTGTTTGTTTTCAGAGAGAGTCTCCCTCTGTCGCCCAGGCTGAAGTGCAGTGGCCTTGATCTCCGCTCACTGCAACCTCCGCCTTCCGGGTTCAAGTGATTCTTCTGCCTCGGCCTCCTGAGTAGCTGGGAGTACAGGCGTACCTGGCTAATTTTTGTATTTTTAGTAGAGACGGGGTTTCACCATATTGGCCAGGCTAGTCTTGAACCCCTGACCTCGTGATCTGCTGGCTTCAGCCTCCCAAAGTACTGGGATTACAGGCATGAGCCACCAAGCCAGGCCGAGAGGTGTTTTCTTAGATTTGCCTTATTAAAAACATTTCAGCCTATTTTCACATGACATTTCAATGCCTTTCAGGATTGAGGACATTCTCGTTTCTGTAAACAACAACAAGAATTTTTTTTTTTTTTTTTTATGTGCAATACAGACAGCGGGGACATATGCACTGATTTCATCAACGTGGGCAAATACACTACTCACAATCCATGTGATCAACAAAGATACCAGGAAATGGTCATCACCAGTGTCTATGTCTCAGTTCATACTCGCACAGGATGGATTCAAAACCTACCTTCTTCCTTCCCTATCTGAAAGGAACACCATTAAAGCTTTGGGTCAGAAGGAAACGATGAGCTATCAACTTACCACAGGCAGCTTTTGACAGCTTTTCCATTTATATATGCATTTCAATCAATTTTAAATCAGAGAGACAAAGCAAATCTCCTTCAGCTTTCAATTTGCCTCTGCAGTGATGGGTGCCCTGTCTGATGTTTACAGTTCACAGTCTCTTAATAATGGATGATTTTAGCACCTTGCTTCTTTCTATATATTTTTATAATGCTTTCAGCAATTTCATTAGTGCTGCTTTTTAAGATGACAATTTGACTAAAATGAAAGGCTCAAGAAGCAGTTTGAAGTATAAGAAAAAAGGAAATTAACTTTGGGAAAAACTGATTTTTTAAAAATTCTGCTTCTTTCTGACATCTTCATTTATTTTCACCTAAAATGTCAGGTAATTTATCCAGGCCTTTTCAGTTTTCTGCAGTCATTCTATAGAAGTTACATTCTCTAGCACATTTGCCATGAGTAAAGTTATTCCCCTTCAACCTGTACATGCCCATTCACAAAATGTCACTTGATCAAATACTCTACCCTTTTGGTTTACCCCAAATGCCTCTTACTTGGATTTATCTATTTCACTATCCTAATATTACTGCTATTCTATAAAATTAATTAAAAGTGCATCTGAACCCTATTGTCATGTTTTTGTTTGTTTGATTTAGGTTGACATTGTCAAGTATCAAGGCTACTTTGTCAGTAAAAAAAAAAAAAAAAAAAAAAAAAAAAAATGTATTTAAAGTAATCTTCTTCTACACCCCATGAGACATAGTAAGGTATAAGGGGTTAATTATTTTTTCAAGTGAAGAATCATTTCTTATTTTAAAAACATATGTTGGGCTGGGTACAGTGGCTCACTCCTGTAATCCCAGTATTTTGGGAGGCCGAGGTGGGCAGATTGCCTGATGTCAGGAGTTTGAGACAAGCCTGGGCAACATGGTAAAACCCCGTCTCCACTAAATTACAAAAAGCTAGCCAGGTGTGGCAGTGTATGCCTGTAGTCCCAGCTACTTGGGAAGCTGAGGCAGGAGAATTTCTTGAACCTAGGAGGCGGAGGTTGCAGTGAGCCAAGATTGCACCACTGCACTCCAGCCTGGGTGACAGAGCAAGACGCCGTCTCAAAAAAATATATCTATATCTATATCTATATCTATCTATCTGTCTATCCATCCATCCATCCATCCATCTATTTATCTATGTTAAAGGTATATCTCTGTGCTCCTCAACCAAAGCTTTGGCACTTGCCAAATATTCAGCCTGGAAAATAAATGAGATTATGGAGGGGGAAAAAAAAAACTTAAAAGAAACATCAGTTAACCAATTGGCTTGTCATCTCTTAAAAATATCTCCTATCAAAATAGGAACACTTTTACACTGTTGGTGGGACTGTAAACTAGTTCAACCAGTGTGGAAGACAGTGTGGCGATTCCTCAAGGATCTAGAACTAGAAATACCATTTGACCCAGCCATCCCATTACTGGATATATACCCAAAGGATTATAAATCATGCTGCTATAAAGACACATGCACACATATGTTTATTGCGGCACTATTCACAATAGCAAAGACTTGGAACCAACCCAAATGTCCATCAATGACAGACTGGATTAAGAAAATGTGGCACATATACACCATGGAATACTATGCAGCCATAAAAAAGGATGAGTTCTTGTCCTTTGTAGGGACATGGATGAAGCTGGAAACCATCATTCTGAGCAAACTATCGCAAGGACAGAAAACCAAACACCGCATGTTCTCATTCATAGGTGGGAAAGGAACAATGAGAACACTTGGATACAGGGTGGGGAACATCACACCCCGGGTCCTATTGTGGGGAGGGGGGAGGGGGGAGGGGTAGCATTAGGAGATATACCTAATGTAAATGAGGAGTTAATGGGTGTAGCGCACCAACATGGCACATGTATACATATGCAACAAACCTGCACGTTGTGCACATGTAACCTAGAACTTAAAGTATAATTACAAAAAAAGTAAAACAAACAAACAAAAAATCTCTTCTATCAATGTAGTTGGTAACATGGTGACCAAAATGGAAAGAGGCAGGTGACTATGAATCAGTAAATAATAACATAACATTTGGATACATAAGTAGTCACAAGCATATATTGGGAAAATTATAATGGTAAGAAAATCACTTATTATTTATTTACTTTTTAAAAAATCTAATTAGAACTCCTTTGCAGAGATGAGACCACACTTAGAAGTGGTGTGCCATTCTTGCAGTGAGCCAAGATCATGCCACTTCACTCCAGTCTGGGCGCAGAGCGAGACTCCATCTCAAAAAAAAAAAAAAAAAAGTGGTGTGCCATTTTTGGGTGTCAACTTTAGTTAAATCATTTTTTAATTTCACATAATGAAATATCTTTGAAATATAAGTTGGGAAAACAAAGGAATTTATTGGCTCTTATATGAGCCCCCAGGGCTTAAATTGATTTAAATGCAGTTCTGCCTAGGAGGTCAACAATATCACATGGTATCTTTCTCTCTAGGAGTTGACTCCATGAATCTCTCTTTATCCTCATTTTTTACACAGTTTGTCTTCATGTGGCAGTGAGGCAGCAAAATAGGGTCTGAAGGCAGGGAACATAAGGCTGATCCACACTTCAGGTATGAGAAGAAATATCCTCTCCATAGGGCATACACTGAGTAAATGACTTTGCACCTTTACTTCATCCTCTTCATTTACGTAGGGCATATCCCAAGTAGTAGAGAGTATTTAAACTCACAAGAACTCTGTAACAGGGTCTTTGAGCCTCTATGCTCGAGGCTGCTCCCACACTGTGGAGTGTACTTTCATTTTCAATAAATCACTTCATTACTTTCTTGCTTTGTTTGTGCATTTTGTTCAATTTCTTTCTTTCTCTTTTTCTTTTTTTTTTTTTTTTTTTGTGATGGAGCACACTCTGTCGCCCAGGCTGGAGTGCAATGGCATGATCTCGGCTCACTGCAACTTCCGCCTCTCAGGTTCAAGCGATTCTCCTGCCTCAGCCTCCCAAGTAGCTGGGATTACAGGCGCCCGCCAGCATGCCTGGCTAATTTTTGTATTTTTAAGAGAGATGGGGTTTCACCATATTGGCCAGGCTGGTCTCAAACTCCTGACATTGTGATCCGCCTGCCTTAGCCTCCCAAAGTGCTGAGATAACAGGTGTGAGCCACTGCGCCTGGCCACATTTTCTTCAATTCTTTGTCCAAGACATCAAGAACCTGGACACCCTCTACCATTAACAGCAGGACAGTTGCCAAATATTCATATTCTTCTAGCTTAGCTATTCCAGGGAAACCTCAATGGCCCTGCTTGGATGGATTACCATAGACAATGAAGGGGATCCTCTTTTTGAGGTAGCTTGCACCTTCAAAATTTTATGATAACTTCCTAGATTGGTTACTCCTCCAGAGCCTGAAGAAGATAAGGAAAATATGATGGTCAAATAAAACTAGAGCTTCTACAGTCTGCAGGACTCTGACAAACACGCAGTATATGCATGGGTGCGCATTTTTGGTAATGTGAGAGAACTGATAAGACTACATACAGAAATAACCCAGGGAAAGAAAAATATTTAAACTAATATAATGGCTGTCTTCAAATATGCAACCATTGAATACATATTTATAAACTATAACACAACAGACTCTAGGCCAAATGCAAAGAATGTAATTCCACAAAAAGAAAAAGAAATAATCATTGCCATTTTGAAGGACCTACGACATAAAGTATTACACTTATTTTTCATAGTTCTCATGGTACAATTAAAAAGCAATGACTGTAAGAGATAGGGAGATAGATTTATTGGGAAATATATTCCAACAGTAACAGTTCTCCCCAGTCATATAATATATGACATTTTTCTGGTCCTCCTTCAAAAGCTGTTAATTACTTGTTTATTATTCTATTTTGTGACTTCTCCCTAAGGCTCAATATGCATTCACCAGAAAACCTACATTCATGTTTTTCTTTTTTTTATTTGTTTACCTTATACTGTCTTACAGTTTAAAACTTACCTGAATGTTGACTTACATTTAGACTCCATGTTTCCCAGTTACCTACAGAATGTCTCCATTCAGATACTTTTACCTAAGTGCCATTGTGACAGGAATTAAAGTGTGCTTTCCTCTCTGCTTCTTTCTCCTAACATTCTTCTTTTATCAATGGCACCATAATAACTCACATTCAAAACACTTATGATCATTTTAATCATTTTTTTAATTTGTTATTATTTCTCAATAAGTAGAGAGAAACCACTGATAATTTACACAGTCGTGATCCCTACACTTAGCAAAGCTCCAGAACCAATGGAAAGCTTCCTAAATGACTGCCTTATCTTTCATGTACCAGACTCTCAATTAAATGTGTTAATTTCAGCCTAAATGACAGATTTTTATAATAAGTTACGGTTATTTAAATAATTGCTTATTTTTCTAATACTATATCGCATGGAAGGAGGCTTTGAATAAACATCAGTGAATACATTATTCTAAATTTATTTATTTATTTATGAGATGGAGTCTTGCTCTGTTGCCCAGACTGGAGTGCAGTGGCGTGATCTCAGCTCACTGCAAGCTCCGCCTCCTGGGTTCACGCCATTTTCCTGCCTCAGCCTCCCAAGTAGCTGGGACTACAGGCGCCCACCACAATGCCCGGATAATTTTTTTGTATTTTTAGTAGAGATAGGCTCTCACCATGTTAGCCAGGATGGTCTCGATCTCCTGACCTCGTGATCCACCCACCTCAGCCTCCCCAAGTGCTGGGATTACAGATGTGAGCCACCGTGCCCAGCCAATTCTAAATTTATAAGAATTAATAACACATACATAATCATTCTGGAACAACTACCCTATCTTAAGGTTGCCTCTTTAGCTTGATTAGAGTTGAATTGATGACAAATGGTCAAATCCCTAGATTAACTCATGGTGGAACTTTACAGAATACCAGCTGGCTTATTCTGATGGAGAGCTTTCCCCAACATCCTCATCTTCATTGATGCATCTTGGCATATGTCTCAGATTCGCTGTAATGGTGGTCTTGAATTGTTATCCTACCTTGAAGATTAATGTGAACTTAAATCATAATTTGGTCTACATGCAAAGGTTGTTCTTTTTTTTTTTTTTTTTGAAAAGCTTTGTTTCCAGTGGCTTCAGCATTGACCTTGAATCTCTCAAATACTCACTTGTTAATTATATGGACTCTAAATTCTAAATAGTTCTGATTCATTTCATTGAATGAAATGAATGTACCTCCTTCCTTGTTATTTTCTTATTACAAACCATAGGCATTGTATGCATGCAAATTACAAATAGCTTACTCATCTTTTTAAAAATTAAAACATATAATACTTTTTCTGGAATCAAACTTAAATCTAGGGTTTGTCAACCTTGGCAGCACCTGAGAATTGCTGAGAAATCCCTTTAATATCAGTATAATAGAAATGATGTTGACGATGATGACAATTATGATAGCCAGTTCTCACTGAGGGCTTCATACATGCCAGGCCAGGCTAGATGCTTTGTATGAATTATATCATTGAATCTTTACAATGACTCTATTGGATAGGTTATTATCTCATTATAAAGATGAGGAATGAGATTAATTAAGCTGTTCAATGTCACAAAACTAATAAGTAGAAGAATTGGGATTGAAACCCAGGCAGTTCACCTCCAGATTCAATCCACTGTTTCAAATACTCAGTAGTAACTCTGCAAAGGATACGTAAAACTTTTATATTTGGACAAGAATCTTAGATTGCCGTGGCAACATAGAAATTATGAGAAGGAGATGGGCTTCAAAGTTAGTTTTGTCTGAATCTAAAGTCTGGGGTCTTAATCACTACATGATATTTTAAATGAATGTAGTAGTAACATTCTGGGCAATTCAGAAAAATACAAAAATGACAATTGAGGAAGATTAAAAATATAACTTAAAAAATGAATGCATAGCAGTTTGGAAATTGTTAAATTACTTTTTCTATACTATTTTTTCCAAAACAACAATGCATTTTTTTATTGTTCCCATTAATATTATCTTATTATGAGAAGTTTTAGTGTACTGAATCTATTATTTCTTTATATACATATATATGATTAAAAGTACCATAAAAGGGCCAGGCACGGTGGCTCACCCCTGTAATCCCAGCACTTTGGGAGGCTGAGGCTGTCGGATCACGAGGTCAGGATATCGAGACTATCCTGGCTAACACGGTGAAACCCCATCTGTACTGAAAATACAAAAAAATTAGTCAGGTGTGGTAGTGGGCACATGTAGTCCCAGCTACCCAGGAGGCTGAGGCAGGAGAATGGTGTGAACCCGGGAAAAAGAGCTTGCAGTGAGCTTGAGATCATGCCACTGCACTCCAGCCTCCGCAACAGAGCAAGACTCCATCTCAAAAAAAAAAAAAAAGTACTTAATGTAAAAATTACTAGTGATGTGGGATAGAAAAGACTCCCAAGTCATGCCAAATGCTGTAAGAATGACAATCTGGAGGAGTGCGCCAACAAGGCAACATTCGCATTTCGTGTCATCTTCCCCCATATACTTCTACTAAGGGCTTCCTCCATAATTCCCTAATTGCTATGTGTTTTTATGTTAAGAAAAAATAAAACATCTTATAGGGACTAATCACATTGGTATTTTGTGCCTACATATTATCTCTTAACCATGGCTTAAAGTTTTAGTAAAAAATGGCCACCCAAAGATGTCAAGTCCTAGTTTCTGGAATGTGTCAATGTTATGTGGATAAATGGACTTTGCAGGTATAAGTTAATGAAGAATCTTGAGATGAGGAGAATACCCTGGATTATTTAGAAGAAGATGGTTTGAAGAAGCAGGAAAAAGATGTAGTGATGTGATCTTAAGCTAAGAAATGCCAGAAACCACCAAAAGCTGGAAGAGGCAGGAAGAGAATCTCTCCTAAAGCGTCACTAGGGAGTATGGTTCTATGGACACCTGGATTTTGAATTACTAGCCTCTACAACTGTGAAAGACAAATTTCTGTTATTTTAAGCCACCAAGTTTGTGATAATTTGTTACAGTAGCCTCAAGGACTAATGTTGTGGGTTAGATATCACTCAAACGGCTGAAGGGAATGGGAGAAAGGAAGAAAAGCAGAGGGCAGCAAAGGTGAATAGTCAAATTGATGTTCAAATGGAACTCTGTATAACTAGTTTGATTAGGACCCAAAATAACAGGTGAAAATTTCCCCCACATCCATATGAAGTGCTATTCACCAATAATACTTGACAAGGATGGGGTTGAAAACCAAAAGATAGAAGGGGAAATGAATTCTGATGATTGTCTGACACAAAAATTTTATAAATGGCATGGAAGATGTAGGGCATACATTTATTGTATAGAATAGATATGTGTATTAGTCCGTTTTCATGCTACTGATGAAGATATACCTGAGAATGGGAATTTACAAAAGAAAGAGGTTTATTGGACTTACAGTTCCACATGGTTGGGGAGGTCTCACAATCGTGGTGGAAAGCCAGGAGGAGCAAGTCACATCTTACGTGGATGTCAGCAGGCAAGGAGAGCTTGTGCAGGGAGACTCGCATTTTTAAAACCATGTCTCATAAGACCCATTTACTATCACAAGAACAGCATGGAAAAGATGCTCCCCCTTGATTCAGTCATCTCCCATGGGGTCCCTCCCACAACACATGGGAATTATGGGAGCTACAAGATGAGATTTGGGTGGAGACACAGAGCAAAGCCACATCAGTATGGATGGACAGTAGCAAAAATTATCAAGGGTTGATTTTTTTTTCTAATAACACCAGCATATCCCACTTGTTTCACATGTTAATTACAATGATAGTAAGTGGGGGATATTAACCCACCATCTTGCGAGCAATGCTCAATGTAATGGTTCTGTCCAATAAGTGACTGCTCTAAGAAAGGGGATATTTGTATTACACTGAGGTTCTGTGTGAGGTCTTTCTGCTATCCTCTCATGAGCTGATGTAGACCAGAGCTGTGAAATTCTGCAGCAGTGGAGGGCACTGGCTCATAAGAATCCAAACTAAATTCTTTCTACCCTTCCCTTCTACTCTTTCATAATCTTTAGGCTCAAGGTAGGTATTTTTCTGTGTTAGTTTCTAACTCACCCCCTATACATCTAGCTCTCTCTTTCCCTTTCTTCCCTCTTTCTCTAATACTGCATACAAAGAAAAACTGTAGCAGTTCACCCAGAAGGCCTTAACATTCCCCTCAGTTCAACTATATTTTAGAGAGGCTTCTTTCTAAATTTAGGCCCCTACTACCATTTCCTAGTGTACTTTCTTTAGAAAAGTTTAAATTGCAAATTCTTCTCTACCATGTTAAGATGAAAATCTTTTTTTTTTTTTTTTTTTTTTGAGACGGAGTCTCACTTTGTCGCCCAGGCTGCAGTGCAGCGGCGCAATCTCGGCTCACTCTGACCTCTGCCTCTCGGGTTCTCGCCATTCTCCTGCCTCAGCCTCCAGAGTAACTGGGACTACAGGCGCCCGCCACCACGCCTGGCTAATTTTTTGTATTTTCAGTAGAGATGGGGTTTCACCGTGTTAGCCAGGATGGTGTCAATCTCCTGACCTCGTGATCTGCCTGCCTCAGCCTCCCAAAGTGCTGGGATTACAGGCGTGAGCCACAGTTCGCAGCCAAGATGAAAATCTTTTTAAAAGCCTCTTGCCAGTTTTACAAGCCAAAACTGTGTTTTAAAGACCTGGGAATGTAATTTTAAAGACCCTTTAAAATGTAATCATCAAGGCAGATAGCACTCCTATTTCCAGTTTCAGGGGAGGAAGGAAAGGTAGGATCCTAACTAACCTTGGTACATGCTTCTTTCCCCAGTTTAAAACTACCTCCTGCAATGAAGATAGGGGAAATTTTACTTTTCATTTGGGTAAGGCCAATTAGATGGCATAAGATTCCCCAACCCCCAAAGAGTTTTAAGCTCTTTAAAACTCTCCAGATCTTTGTTTTAGGAGAAGGGAATTCAGACTGAATTCTGTCTTTTCTCCCCTATTGCAGTAACTTTGAATAAAGAGTCCCTTCCCTTTTTAACATAGTCTGTTAAATGTTTTACTTTGATATAATAAAGAAAAAAGCCAAGTAATTGACCCTGTTTGCTTTTTTTGTAAGTGGAATTATTTTATAATGATCAGGAAAGAAAATAGAAGAAGCTAGAGGTATCATTGATAATTTTTAAAATTACGGAGCATAAATATTGTCATATTTTCTTCACAGTTCCAATTAGGGTTTTATTCATATATTGGCTTTTAAAAGATAGTTTGTATTTTTGGTAGGGGCACAATTTCTATTTATATAATTTTTTGCTTATTTATTTTTTAAAAAGCCAACTCAGAGTAGTTGCTATAAAATGTCAGTTAAGATTCAACATTAACCACACTTTTTATTTCTCAATGGCAGCCCTGTTTAGTAGGGAACAGTGATAGATTTTTAAAAAGCTGGAGGCCAGGAGTGGTGGTCACGCCTGTAATCCCAGCGCTTTGGGAGGCTGAGGCGGGCGGATCACAAGGTCAGGAGTTCGAGACCAGCCTGGCCAATATGGTGAAACCCCGTCTCTACTGAAAGTACAAAAATGAGCCGGGTGTGGTGGCAAGCACCTGTAATCCCAGCTACTTGGGAGGCTGAGGCAGGAGAATCACTTGAGAATCACTTGAACCCAGGAGGCGGAGGTTGCAGTGAGCTGAGATTGCACCACTGCACTCCAGCCTGGGTGACAGAGCAAGACTCCATCTCAAAAAAAAAAAAAAAAAAAAAACAAGCTGGAGATGACTTTATCATCTTTTAAGAATAGGAGAGAATGCCAAACATATGAATTAATAATTCACATAATAAAGTGTATACATTTTTCAGGTTTGGTGGAGGCACCGTTTGTATCTATTGATCTTTGTCCCATTTTAGCATTTTTTAAAAGAAGTACATTTAAAAGTATATGCATATATAGAATAAGAGAACTGTATTCATGGAAAAGACATTAGAGATAATGTAGTCTCAGTATCTTCCTGGGTGAGAAAGTTGAGGTTTGTAATGTTTAGGTGACTTTTCCAGGCTCACATGGCTGATGGAGTCCTATAGTTATCTGACTGGATTCTATTATATTTCAGGTCTGCCTCTGAGTCCATTTCATTTTAATTTTAACCTCTGTCTGTATGTCAGTTTGTTAATTCATTACTACTTTTTAATCTTCTGGATTATCTCTAATATATTTACGCTGTTTTGACTTTAGTGCAACTATAACTGAATGCTGCGTTTGAGAGTCAGGTCATTTCTCACGTTGTCCTGCACTATTGAAGAATATAGTATTTTGTGATTAAACAGCTGCCATGTTTCAGCCCAGAGGCAGCTAAACTTCTGTGATGATTAAGATGATCCCTGTTTATGTGACTCGTAATCAATTTGTAATTTTGCTTGAGCACAATGAGACATTTGCATGAAAGCCCCAGATAGGAAACTACAGTGCCTGGAGGCTGGGATTTGCAGGCAGTGCTGCATAAGCTTTTGCCTGCAGGAAATACAAATGAGGGTGTTTCCCTTCAGCAGCAGAAATTAAACTGCGGGAAATCTTGTTGACGCAGTTATATTTTAGGACAACAGCATTCAAAATGTCAGTCATGATTAATCATTATTATTATGATTGTCGTTTTCAATCTATGGTTCGGTCTTTACTACTCTGAAAAATAATTCTAAAAAAGGAGAGGATACATATATTTAATTCTGAAAAAGTGGGTTTAATATCCTTAGTTCTGCAAGTGGAATAAGACCAAAGGTTAATGTGCATCTTCATTCTTGTATAATTATAACTTTGTATAGTGTCACCCAAAATCACTAAGCCTCAGTTTTCTCATCTGTAAAATGGAGATAATTTTAAAAAGCACCATCGAGATCACTGGACTTGTGACTACCAAGTGACATAGTATAGCTGAGAAAATATAAACTATGAAAATAATAGATAGTGGTAGCATTATGAACACAAGTCTCTGAAATGTCTAGATTATGACAAAGTTTTAGAAATGAAAATATAATCATCTTTCAAGCTAGGGAGTATTGACACCAGCATCAAATGTATAGATTGTAATTTATATCTGAAATTATTTAATGTCAGCATTCAGATTATTTTTATCCTTTGTAGCCTGGAAGATCTACTTCAATACAGGTTGGGTAACTTGGGACTCTAGGATAAAACTTTTTAGATATGTGGCTAAAATACACTGGTCTGTTGAACTCTAATAATTTCTTTAGACATATTAATATATGTATCTATGCATGTGTATGCGTGTGTATTGGTATATGTATCTTAATATGCGAGTGTTAAGTATACCATTAATTTATCAAAGGCCCGTAGATCTTGAAAACCTTAACAGTTATACAGTATGCCTTTCTAATCAAGGTAAGCATAAGAAATCTCAGCATCCATTTATAATACTTACTAGTCATTTACTATATATTAGGCATTATTTTAACAAATTGTATTCTGACCTCTACTTGCATTTTTCCAGTGACTAAATTTTATTATTTTCATAGTAGTATTATTACTACTCTTCATTTCCAATGCCTATAATAAGCAAAGTCAGAGGAAGTAGTTATTTCTGCAAGCCAACATAGACTCCAATCCATGGTTTATACTAATTGAATGAATCAACTGTGGATCCAGAAAAATGTAAACAAAATAAGAAAAAGATTTATTTGTATTTAAAGGAGAATAGATATCTGAACATATCTACAAATCTAAATGAGTCAGAGCTAGAGAGTCATAATTAACATATTTTCCTTTTTGAAACTAACAGGAAAGCATACATCACATTTTTAATTCCGGATACACAAAGGTGCCTTTTCCAGGCAGTTAGGCTTCCTATAATACTATCTACTACATCTTAATAACCTATGCTATTTTCTGTATCATCATACTATGACTCACCAAAATCCATAATTCGTTCATACATCATATGAAAGCTAAGAGGGTCTCACAAAACCAGGTAGTTGGCAGCACAGTGTGTCATTTAGGCCTCATTTGGTAGTAGATTGTTCCGGAAAGAATTAAAAGTACTCTTTGGAATGAAATCACTAGACTGATTTTGAATTCCTATCTTATTTGGATTGCAAAAATGAAATGCTCTCTTTCTTCTGCCATAAAAGCCACATTACGGTACTGAAACCCAGGATTCCACAAGCTGTTCATGAGTATAACGAGATTCTTCTGTGGCTGATGGAGGAGTTCCTTTGATCTCATTAGAACCTGAGATGTTTAGCTTCTCTGCAGAGGCCCAAGACAGAATTCCTTTCCCTTGCTTGACTGAGAACTTGATTGAGGCTGGCATATCACTTCCCTGTAGTCAGCAGTACAGCTTTCTTGGACTTTCCTTAGATTTCACCTTTTTAGCTTTAGTCACCAGACATCTGCATGTTTTATGAGGACAGAATTTTATGTACCTTGCTCAGCATTCTATCTCTAGGATCTAACATAATGCTCAGCACTGGAGATATGTGGAATATTTGAATGAGTGAATAAATAATGTATCCAGTTTAATCAATTGGATATTAATGGGAGAAAAGAAATGAAGACATTCTCAATTTTAGGCTATATTGAACTGAAAAGTTTGAAGTATATTAGAGGAAAAAAGGCATTAACTATGTAAATACGGTAGTCTTAGATTGGATGACCTAATAATTTATGATCCAAAATGGAAAACTTTTTAGAGTAAAAGGAGTTGATGTGTGGATCAGACACTGGAGTAACACACATAAAAACATGACAGTTCTGAGTAAATCAAAAATTACGGGTACTCTAGATATAGAATAATTTACTTATGTTCAAAAGAAAGGATAGAATCAGTACATTTTTATTGAGTACTTATTCTATACAAGGCTGCATTGGATATTGTTTCAGATAATTTATTAAATTCCAATAAAATCAAAAGGGCTTAACTATAAACTTTCTTCACTGGCAAACTATGAACCACAAATTCGGCAATGAAAGCTTGTCTTCTACAAAGAAAAATTATCAAGTAGGTAAGAAGTGAGAGAATTAATTGCAGACATATTTAAGTTCTCATTCTCTAGACATGCAGGTCAATAAGATCATTCCAGGAAGCATTACAAGTTAATTTGGGGCTCGAACTTTCTAATTAAACACAAAATGTGTCTTTATGTACCTAAAATTCTGAAACCAACTATGTTCGTTTCTTAACCTTTCTTCTGAAAACACATTTCGAAATAAAGCCCAAGAAGAGTTTTCTTGTTCACTACACTACTGATGATTTGTGAATAGGAAGACCCTCACTGTTGAAGGAAGGCCCTCATTGTTGAATTTCTAGTCTATTCTCTTCAGAGTGGAATACTAAATGGGACCATTTACACAGTTCTTATTGAGGCCTTAGTGCTTAAGACAAAAGAGCCGTGGAGAACATTTAAAGCATTTAATAAATGTTGAATGAACAAACCTAAAGGCAGACATGCGAAACATTTCCAAATGTGGCCCTAGTACCATTTTTCTGCATGCTTGATGGAAAGGGTTACATCAGATTCAACCTTGCATGCTCTAACTTTCCTTCAGTTTGACTTAGTGTTGGTGGTCTTAGAGCCTTGAATGGTTTTTTCTCTGGATTTGTCATAGACAATACTGCGTATGCCTGTTCTCCTGGCTCATTTCTCAATACTGTAATCTTTTAATGACAGATTGTATGGTCACCATACCAGAACAAAGCAAATAGTAAATAGACAATAAATTAATTCATTCAGCATTTAGTTATGTTATATTATACATTTACTATTTGTACATTTTACTGTTTGTCTATTTACTATTTAATGTTAATAAATACATGTTAAATAGAGGTTCTATTCTATGTTGATATTCCTCAAGTAGTATCCTTTTATTATTGATGTTAGAAATGAGTCCACGCTGTTGGGCTGGTGCTCATGATATGTCAGACACAGTACCTTGAATAACCTATTTTGTATATACTTGATGGTAGCTTTCTATTAAATTATAATGTTTCCTTAATCAGTAAGAAGTAGTCCTCTATTAATCCAATGAGAAATATACAAATACAAAAACTATACCAATTTTGCTAATTTGGCCAAATTAAAAATAAGAGTTCTGAAACTGATGAGTAAGAAGGCAATGGAAATGATTCTTGTGAGGGTTAGAAAAATAAAAGTTGGGGCCGGGCACAGTGGCTCATGCCTGTAATACCAGTACTTTGGGAGGCCGAGGTGGGTGGATCGCCTGTGATCAGGAGTTCGAGACCAGCCTGGCCAACATAGTGAAACCCCGTCTCAACTAAAAAATACAAAAATTAGCTGGGCATGGTGGAGGGTGCCTGCAATCCCAGCTACTCAGGAGGCTGAGGCAGGAGAATTGCTTGAACCCAGGAGGAGGAGGTTGCAGTGAGCTGAGATCGCGCCATTGTACTCCAGCCTGGGTAACAAGAGCAAAACTCTGTCTCAGAAAAAAAAAAAAAGAAAAATAGGAAAATACAAATTTATCAGTTTGACTTCTAGACCGAGACTGTCTAGGCTTTCTGATCATATGAAGAAAAAAAAATATTTTCATCAACTTAACAAGTTTATGTCTCTAGAAGATGTACATGCATTTAGACTGAGATTGATGACAAATATTTATTTTTCTCATCTTCCAGTCCTCTTTACCAAATATTTTGTCTATCTTTCAACTCTCATTTTGTGTCTCTCATTGCTTTCTCTTCTCAAGAAAGGCAGTGCTGGTGCACCAGCTGACATAGCATTTTAGTCCAACTGGCTAATTTCCAAGTGAAAATGAACCAATTGCCATTCTAGTGGAAAACAGTCTTTTGAGATTAGTTAGTGCAAATCATTATGCCAAAGTTTAATCCTGCCCCAAATAAAAATCCACCAACTGCCAAGAGCAAAACTAGATCTAAATCGTTGAAGACGTATCAAAGAGTAGACTCTTGGGATCTTAGGTCTAAAACTGATTTTGGCCTCCATTAGCTTGTCCACAACAAGAGTGAAAAGAAAGAGGAAAAGCAAATGAGGCAATTAGGCACTGCATAAATGAGAGTTGCTCTAAATAGTTTTCCCAGTGGCCTAAAAAAAGTGCAGATTTTGCATCCTGAAAATAACCACCTCTGTGGTGTAACTGGGCCCTTAGCACATTAGTGAAAAAAAAAATTTGTACAGACTTGCTTTTTGTACCTTGCAAGTCTTTCCATTGTAGGTATGAGGTATTATTACCCATTTGCTGTCTTATCCAAATGAGACAAGAATACAGTCTCAGGCTCCAGATTTTTATTTTAACTATTTTTATATATAAAAAATGTGATTTCTGTGGAATCCTTAGGTCTTCTGATATCCAGTGACAAATACGTATACATTTTGATACAGTAGTTGGTCCTTTGTCTGCAGTTTTACTTTTTGAAGTTTTAGTTTACCCATGCTCTACTGTAGCCAGAAAATAAATTAGGGTAGTACAATCAGATATTGAGAGGCAGAGAGAAAGAGATCACATTTACATATTACATACATTGTTACTTTCACATATTATACATATATGCACATATTATTTCTTTTATTATAGCATATTGTGATAATGTTCTCCTTTATTGTTTGTTATTATTGTTAATTTCTTATTGTGCCTACTTTAGAAATTATACTTTACCATAGGCATATATGTACAGGAAAAAAAATATTATATATAGGGTTGACTAACATTTGCAGTTGCAGGAATCCACTTGGGATCTTGGAACACGTTTCTGTGGATAAAGTGGGACTACTATATTGCGTATCACAATGATTGAAAATATAGGGCATGAATTATGTGAAATTTATGTTTTCTTCCCTAGGCTAATCTCATCAGTAGACTTGTCCTGAAACTAGTTTTAAAAAACATCCAGGGATTTCAATATTGAGGAATATATATTTTTTATGAAGCTCATTTTTAAAAACAAGAGTATATCTGAGAATCTCTCTTGTTGAGGCTCTGTATAAAAGTTTTTGGGTTCTGGGCCTGGGTCCAGGTTGGGTATTGTTAGCAAGGAAGCCACAGGCAGGGAACACTTGTACTCTAATCCCAGGCTCGATGTGTGGGTATAAATTACGTAACTGCTATCTGTTCTCTGGGCAGGACCAGCTCTCCTCTCCCAGGCAAAGGCACAACATTGGGTAAAGAATCCAAGGCTCTTTCTTATTCCCTGGTCTAACTGACCTCACTTTTCTTCCAGGGTTACACTGTGCTCATTCCAGCCTTTAGGATTTTACAGTTGCTATCCACCCTCTGTGGAAAGTTCTGTCTCCAAAACACTGCAAGTCAGTAACATCTTACTATCCAGTTGTCATCTCAGATATCATCTCTTCTGAATTTTATTTTCTTCATATACTAATCTCTCTGCAAAAGTATCTTAATGATTTATTTATCATTAAGTAAATACAAGTTTAGTGACTACTATGCAACAGGTATTGGTTCATGTTTCCAGAATACATTATTTAAAAAATAATGTATTTTTAAATCCCTATATTCTGGAAACATGACATAATATCTTATGCATTGTTTCATGTATACGTATTACATGAAACAGGTACTGTGTCATGTTTCCAGAATACAGGGATTCAAAAATAATGGTGTCCCTGAAAGTAAGGAATTCAAATTGCATGCACATGATAAACATGTAAACAAATAAATCATTTTAGGGCTAGATGAAGTGTATGAAAAATAGACACCAAAATGCAAACTGAAGCCCTAGAGAACATAGAAATTGAGAAGCTCATTTGATTAGGTAAGGGTTAAACTCTCTTTTTTTATTTTTATTTTTATTTTTTTGAGATGGAGTCTCGCTCTGTAGCCAGGCTAGAGGGCAGTGGCACGATCTCGGCTCACTGCAAACTCTGCCTCCCTGGTTCCAGTGATTCTCCTGCCTCAGCCTCCCGAATAGCTGGAATTACAGGCATGCACCACCACACCCAGCTAATTTTTGTATTTTTAGTAAAGAGAATTTCACCATGTTGGCCAGGATGGTCTCGATCTCCTGACCTCGTGATCCAGCTGCCTTGGCCTCCCAAAGTGCTGGGATTACAGGTGTGAGCCACCATGCCCAGCCAAGGGTTATATTTTTGAGAAGATTGTGTTTTAACTTATTCTTAATTTGTAAAGATCTTACAAATCAGCACTGGAAGCAAAAAGTACAGGAAGTACAAAGCATGGACAGAACTTAGGAAGAGAATGAAAGAGAATGAATGAGCAGAGAGAGGTGAGTTCTGAGAATTTGACCGAGGTCAGATAGTGTGAGCCTTATAGGATATAGTAAAGGATTTGAATTCTATACAAAGTTTAATTTAAAAAATGACTATTTTAAAGAAAGGGCATAATAATATGCTATGCACATTTTTTAGTGTTCTGGCTGGCTGCTGTTGTGGAGAACCAATGGAGAATGTTACATTAGGATAATTTGCTGTATCCTAGATATGTTGTAGTAACAAATACATGATATAATTTCAGTGGCTTCATACCAACAATGTTTGTTTGTCATTCAAGCACAGAGGTAAGTGGGGAAATACCTTGATTTGAAGAATTGTCAAAGGTATGAGCTTACTGGCTTCTCATCACATGGCTCTAAGTTTGCCATAATGGAGAATAAGGACTCAGTAATGCATCAGACGTGAAGTGATGTATAATATATGCCCTCAGTTCTGTTTGCTAGACCCCCGTCACATATTCAAATGAATTACAACAGTGAACAGGAAATATAGGGGAGCAACTGATATTCCATGAGCACTAACTGGACATGTCAAAGAAGGAAAAAATAAGTGGAGAATAAGATGTTAGGGTACAGTTCTGTAATTAGAATAAGTAAGCGAGAAGAAAAGAAGATTATGATAAAAGAGTGCTATATTTGGGCCAGGCGCAGTGGCTCACCGTGTAATCCCAGCACTTTGGGAAGCCGAGTGGGTGGATCACCTGAAGTCAGGAGTTCAAGATCAGCCTGGCCAACATGGTGAAACCCTGTCTCTACTACTAATACAAAAATTAGCCAGGCATGGTAGCACATGCCCTTAATCCCAGCCACTCAGGAGGCTGAGGCAAGACAATTGCTTAAACCCAGGAGGTGTAGGTTGCAGTGAGCCAGATCGTGCCATTGCACTCTAGCCTGGGTGACAAGAGTAAAACTGAGTGAAACTCTGTCTCCAGAAAAAAAAAGATTGCTATATTTAAAATTGAGGTGTGTGTGCATATGCCTGTGCATGTGTGTGTGTAGTATAACTATAGTGGATTCCTAAGAAGGAAAAGATCATCATTACTAAAGAAATTAAAAAACTTTAGTCATTTATGTGAATGTTGAAGTTTTCTCTGCTTATGCAAAGTAATATATATTTCCTAAATCATTATTTTTTATGCTTTTATTTCTACTTTAAGATGAACGTTTAAAATGTTTTTATTTTTTTGGATTAGAAATACACTCCCTTTCCAGTTTGACTAAGTTAAATTTTATAAGTGAGAATCCTGTTTTATCCTAACCTCTCTGTTGACTCTTCAGTTTTCTCTGTAACTTTAATGAACAATCATCGTTTGCCACTTTTACCCAGTTATTTCTGTGTTGACATTTCACATTAGTCTAATATTTTATGGAAAGCTAATTTCCTTCCTTCCTTCCTTCCTTCCTTCCTTCCTTCCTTCCTTCCTTCCTTCCTTCCTTCTCTCCCTCCCTCCCTCCTTCCTTCCTCTTTTCTTTCTACATTTATTCACTCATTTGTTTATTTATTGTCTATTATGAGCCTATTACATGATGTAAGAAAAGAACTCTGGACTGACTATCAGGAAGCCTACATTCTTGTTCTAGTTTGGCCTGTTACATTCTCTATGTCCATTCATTCAACACTATTCAAGATATATTTTTTGCATTCTATGTGCAAGTTTCTGAGAGAAGAGTTTACAAGAGTGCCTCCATTGAGCTTAAATTCCATTGGAAAGGAAAGGGATGGAAAACAACAAAATCACAACATTATTCACGGGCCATTTGTTGAAAAGAATGTAGAGCTATAAAAAGAATAAATTAAATATTTGATTATAAAATTATTTACAAATGTAGTTTTTTGTTTTGTTTTGTTTTTTTTTTTTTAGCTTTCTCTGCCTTGCATTTTGTTTTCTCCATATATTCCTATGATTTTTGAGGATTATTGTAAGCAATATGAGCTGGTCCGGTCAGCTTGTAGTTGTTCTTTTTTTTTTTTTTTTTTTTTTTGAGATGGAGTCTCGCTCTGTTGCCCAGGCTGGAGTGCAGTGGCACAATCTTGGCTCACTGTAACCTCTGCTTCTTGGGTTCAGGCCATTCTCCTGCCTCAGCCTCCCAAGAAGCTGGGACTACAGGTGCCTGCCACCACTCCCAGCTAATTTTTTTGTATTTTTAGTAGAGATGGGGGTTTCACTGTGTTAGCCAGGATGGTCTCGATCTCCTGACCTCATGATCTGCCCACCTCGGCCTCCCAAAGTGCTGGGATTACAGGTGTGAGCCACCGTACCCGGCCGGTAGTTGTTCCTTTTCAGTGCTCCTTAACCCATGATTGGGGTAGACTTACTGCCTATAGCAGTAGACTGACCTCATTTTTCTTAGGTCAAATGTAACTCTGACCTAGGGCTCCTTCATATTCAGCAAGTCTGACTTTCTGGGTTTCAAACTCTCTGTTAGGAAAATGTGGTGACTTGCTACTTGGATTCCTCTTAGGTAAATCTAGTGTTTGTAATTTCTGAGACCTGTGGATGAGACACAGTACAAAAATACCAGGAGTTATTAACAAAGTGTGAGTGTTCACAATGAGGTCACTGAGAAATAATAGGAGGAAAGGAATAAATTATTCTTATCATGTCTCTGGCAGTGGGACCTTAAAGTTATAAAATCTTTTGATATTTATAGCTATTCATTTCTACATCTTTTGTCAAATATTTTGGTTTCTTTCACTTTCTGTATATGTGCTCTAAAATATAAATAGTAAAACATCAAATTTTATTTTTACATAAGCAGGGCATTAAAATAATTTTTATTAGAAAAATATACTACTTTTTCTATGTGAAACAAGTATTTCTGGTGAGTTGCATTGCCTAATCCCCATTAGACTTTTCATCCCCATAACAATTTTATATTTAGTCAGAGAAGGTAAACCCAAAATCAACACCACCAAGGATTGCCACAATCTGTTCACCAGTAGTCAAACATGACTTTATTTAATCCCAGTGATTGTCCCCCAGTTACAATTGGTTTACATGCATAGAAAAGGTCAAACTCCTGGTCTGATTTTGCTTTGTTTTTGTTCTCTTTCCAAGACCTTGAACAGAGTTCAGATCTTCAGCTTCTTCTTTTCCTTTACTAAAATGTTCTTAAAAGCAGCTTTTAACTAATTCAGTTTTCATAAAGGTTTTCTGGTTGCCATTATTGTTGCTGCTTCTGCTGTTTACTAATAGCTTTTCATTATGAAATGATATATATTGTTATAATTTTATATCATCTATATCAATATACTTATATGAAATACATATGTCATATGTATTAAGACTACCTGTGTGTATATTTTTAATTAATCTGTATTACTTTACTTGATTTTATTTAACATCCTTACTTTATTTCTATATTTCCTTCATAATAATCTAATCATAATCAGCACAAGAATCACTCAGGTAAGTTCTTCTATTTTTCTTTTTTTCTTTTCTGAGACAGAGTTTTGCTTTTGTTGCTCAGGCTGGAGTGAAAAGGTACAATCTCGGCTCACTGCAAACTCTGCCTCCTGGGTTCAAGCGATTCTCCTGCCTCAGCCTCCGGAGTAGCTGGGATTATAGACATGCACAAATATACCCAGCTAATTTTGCATTTTTAGTAGAGAGAGGGTTTCATCATGTTGGCCAGGCTGGTCTCAAACTCCTGACCTCAGGTGATCCACCTGCCTTGGCCTCCCAAAGTGCTGGGATTACAGGCGTGAGCCACCACACCTGGTCGGTAAATTCTTACTCAAAAAAGAGGAATTAAGATTTTTTTTTATTTTTTATTTTTTTGAGATGGAGTCTTGCTCTGTCACTCAGGCTGGAGTGCAGTGGCGCGGTCTCAGCTCACTGCAAGCTCTGCTTCCTAGGTTCACACCATTCTCCTGCCTCAGCCTCCAGAGTAGCTGGGACTACAGGTACCCATCACCACATCCGGCTAACTTTTGTATTTTTAGTAGAGACAGGGTTTCGCCGTGTTAGCCAGGATGGTCTCAATCTCCTCCTCATGATCCGCCCGCCTCTGCCTCCCTAAGTGCTGAGATTACAGGCGTGAGCCACCGCGCCCGGCTGAAGATATAATTATTTTATTTTGTTCCCCATTGGTATGCAACATATCTCCAACAAAAAAGCTACTCAATTTTATTAATTAAAGGAGAAGAGCAACAGGGCAAATCTAAGTTTGTAGGTAGCCAGTTGAATTACAAGTGAAATGATTCTTCCAAGAAAATATGAATTCTGTCCAAATTTTTAGCTCAAGGAAACTATTAGAATAGTGATAGCGCCACCATGACATAAAAGAGTTTTAAAGTTCAGGTTTTGGAAAGTTTTGTAGAATGATGTTTTCTTCTTTTAAGATTGGTTCATTCCTTACACAAGAGCACTTACGAAGTTATACACTTTAAATGTTTTGCTTAGTGATGAAAAATTTGGCCCCTGTTCAGTAAAAATCTAAGAGCAGGCTTTAAGAGGCATAGATGCAAATAGAGTCTCTACGTAAATAGTTGGTCAAATTAATTGATATTAATTTAGATACTATAAATAAATTAGACAGCATTTTAGAACAAAAATATTACTAGTAGACGTGAGTATAGAAATAAGTAAATGGCTTTCTGAGAACCCTTTCTGTGTTTTGAAATATAGGTTTGATGAATTTGAAGAGATTCGGCAGAGTAACAAAAAGTTTAACATTGCTAACACTAGATTCAGGTAATGAAAATACATATTTCTGGTGTAATTCTCTTTAAAATAACGAAAAATAATTTAAGGCATTTGTGCCAGGCGTTCCCATTCCATTAGACTTCAGAACAAAGCTTTTAAGCAGTATAATTAGCCCTGTTTTGTGGATTCAGAAATTAAGCAAAGGTAGGTGAATTAACTTGCCAAAGGTTATACAGAAATGAGTACAATAGTAAAATTTTTTCTGTACCAAAATGCATTCTGTTGATAAATTTAAACTTTATAAATGTGAGCTATTTGACTTTCTCAAATAAATAGCTTGGCAATTCTCACAATTCAAGTTTTATTTATGAGGAAGGACTGTGTTAATATTGCAGTTTTATATTGTGTTATTAAAGAAATATTAAATGAAGTACCTTCATTTAGGAAAAGATTTTTAAAATATAAATGTTATTTTATTTCTAATTATAAAAATTATTGTTTGCTCATTGGAAGGAAATTGAAATCATGAGAAGAAAAATATAATTTCCACTAATTCTAGCACTTACCAATAATTACCATAAAGGCCTTAATCTTTGTAATGTCAGTATTTTTCTAGTTTTAATCAACAAAAAAGCCATAACATATATACTACATTTTTTAAAAATTAGCAATACATATTTATGTATTGTTCTAAAATATTTAATTCCAGCTTATGAATAGATAATAATGTAAATAGATTATATTTGCAATTTTACATAAAATTTGTATAATTTTCCCATGGAAAAAATAATTAGAATATAAACTCCTTGATGGTGGGGACTTTATTCTCTTATTTGTTGCTGTAACTTAGTGTCTGGTACCTAACACATAATGCCCAATAATTATTTTTAAAAGAATAAATGGATGAAAGAATACATTAATTTTTCTCATGAATTCTTGAAGATAAATAACTTGAAGTGAAATCGCTAAGTCAAAGCATGTGCATATTTATATATTTTTATTTATATTGAACATTATAGAAAGATTTTTGCCCAGACTAGCAAAATACAGGATATGTCTTTAATACTCACCATATTGTATATTGTTTTATCTCAACTTTGTAAGTACAGTCTGAACAAAAAATAATTTTAAAAAAGATTATTTCATACTTTGTGAGGTTCACACTTTCTCTTATTTATATAGGACATTTATGTCTATATATTTATATCTGGTTTTTCCATTATGTTGATTAGTCTTATCCAAATTATTTTTTATTTCCAAAATACATAAATGCATATGAAATAATTTAAAGCAAATGAGACATGAGATTTTATTAATACTTCCATGTGTATTAGTTGAGATAATATTAAAATATCACTCTTATACATTGATCAAACTCAATATATTAATGGTATTCTAATATCACCTGATATCTGACCCATGATCAATTTGTATTGATGCTCCCTAGAAATCTCCAAAGGGGTTTCAGGGATTTGTTTTACTTTTGTAGTATCAGAATGAACACACAAATTTTTATATATTTGATGCTTTTCAATTCATTATTGTTTTTGATGCCCAACTTAGATTGTTTTGACCAGTGGTTTGGCTCCTTGTCCTTTTCTTATGACCTCAGAAGTCTTTGATAGCTTCTTTGCTTTAAATTAAGAAAAACAAGATGTCCAGATTCATTTTGTACATTTCTTTACCTCACATCCTGAATCAAAAATATCTCCAGGATGTCTTATTGGTTATTGTGATCTATATTTTTTTATTTTTTATTTTTATTTTTTTTTTTGAGACAGAGTATCACTCTGTCACCAGTCTGGAGTGCAGCCACGTGATCTCAGCTCACTGCAACATGCAACCTCCGCCTCCCAGGTTCAAGCAATTCTCCTGCCTCAGCCTCTAGAGTAGCTGGGACTACAAGTGCGCGCCACCACGCCCAGCTAATTTTTTTTTGTATTTTTAGTAGAGATGGGGTTTTACCATGGTAGCCAGGATGGCCTCCATCTCATGACCTTGTGATCCACTCACCTCAGCCTTCTAAAGTGCTGGGAGTACAGGCGTGAACCCGCGCCTGGCTGATCTATATGGTTTTTTGAAGTTCTCTCTCTATGTTCAGAATACAGCCTTTAATTTACTACAGTTTATAACCCTTTTGCATTTCTTTTACATTTCCATTTAATATCTTTTATATACTAAAATTCAAAGTACTTACTTTACCAAATCTTTTCAAATGATTTATGCTTTCAATAGAATACTTAGAAATATTTTTCTTTACTATAATTGTTAAATATGAACACATCTTTTCTTATAGTTACTTTTAAAATTTATGTTTCCCTTCCATGGAGCATAACAGACCAGCTGAAAAATCTAAAATGTATTTGAGGGAGACATGCATTCAGTTTACTCAATGGAAACACAATATATTAATTCACTGAATCGAGGAAGACATTGGAAGAAATACACAAAATAATTAGGCAAAAGTTATTATTTACCTTCCTTTGACCATAATAGTAATATGAGCCAAGAAGATAGTTTACTTTTCTTTCTTCTAAGGCCATTCTTAAGACACTGACTGCATAGGAGCTACTCTTGCTACTCTCGTTTGTAGGGTCAATTTGGGGCAAATTGACTCTGGGCTCATCTAGGAGGCTCTGCCAATTGAACCTGAAGTCACTCATGCTTCTAAGGAACATATTGGGGTCGACGATATAGACTGGGCTGAGTTTGGATGTGCTATGTATATCTCTTTTCCTCCTCCAGGGAATGGTATGCTAGCCAGGGCATGTTTTCTCATGCTAATGCCAGAAGACACAGAGAAAAAGTCCAGTTATGCATGTATTTTTAAACTACTTGGTCATATCATTCAAACATTCCACTGGTCAATGCAAATGATGGATAAGGAAATATATTTTCCTTGTCTTACTGCAAATCACAACATGAATGGATGGGGGATATAAAAATAACTGGGGCCGTTAATGCATTTTATCACAAATGGTACCCCTTTAAATTTAATTAGATGAGGAGAGACACATGTCTTACTAGTTCCACCTGGGAGAAAGATAGATGGTGGAAATCAGAAAGTATTTGTGCAGTAGATAAAAGAGTGAGAAAATAAAGATTTGAATTTTATAGTGACATAAAAGATATTACACTGAGACTGTGTGATTTGAAAGTTCTTGAATCCTGAATATATTTTTCTTTCAACCTGACGGGATATTAGGTAATACAGAAAAGGAAAAGGTCTTTCGTGGATGACTTGACCTATGGAATGACATTATTACATGGAAGGAGGTCCTAAGAATGGGACAGCATAAAATTTATAGCTGTGGAATGAGGACTTCGATAAATTTCCTAAGGTTATCAGTAGTTGTGAAAGGTATTGATTTAATGGCCCTCTCTGCTTCTTGCTGTCATAAGGGAACCTGAGGTCACCTGAGAAGATCATGATAAGTAGCACGTGATGGATATCTTGCTTTGCCACTCTGAATCTGCACCACTCTGCTGTCTTCCCCAGGAAACTGACACAATCAGATTATACAGATACCTTCCCTTACTGATTCCTTGCGAGTTCAATCAAACAAAATGAGAGAGAAGGGAGCTTAGAGTATTTCCTTGTTTCCTTTTTTGCAGGGTGATCTATTATTCTCTCAACTAAAGTAACTGCTCCTCTGATGGCAGCTCTCTCTAAAAGATTTTCTTTCTTGGAGGTCTGTGTAGAAAAAAAGCAAGTCAACCTTGCCCCTGAAGAAGTCTGGCCTTTGCTCTTGATTTCCGGGAGGTCTTCCCTAAACCATTGGCATGCCTTGCCTGATAGGAATGTATTTGTTTGCCTGGAGTCCTTAGGCCAGCCAGATAGTAAAATGTGATTTAGGAGAGAGATTTGGGTAATGTTGATATGGTTCGGCTGTGTCCTCACCCAAATCTTTTTTTTTTTTTTTTTTTTTTTGAGACAGTCTCACTCTGTCAACCAGGCTGGAGTGCAATGGCACAATTTCAGCCCACTGCATCCTCCACCTCCTGGGTTCAAGTGATTCTCCTCAGCCTCCTGAGTAACTGGGACTACAGGCACCTGCCACCACACCCGCCTAATTTTTGTAGTTTTACGTACGGGGTTTCACCATATTGGTCAGACTGGTCTTAAACTGCTAACCTCATGATCCACTCACCTCAGCCTCCCAAAGTGCTGGGATTACAGGTGTGAGCCACCACACCTGCTCCAAATCTCATCTTAAATTGCAGTGCCCATAATTTCCAGGTATTGTGGGAGAGACCTGCTGAGAGGTAATTTAATTATGGGGATGGTTATCCTCATGCTGTTCTCGAGACAGTAAGTGCATCTCACAAGTTCAGATGGTTTTATAAGAGGCCTTTCTCCCTTTTGCTTGGCACTTCTCCTTGCTGCCACCATGTGAAGAAGGACATGTTTGCATCCCCTTTCACCATGGTTGTAAGTTTCCTGAGGCTTTTCCCCAGTCATGCTGAACTGTGAGTTTTCCCCAGCCATGCTGAACTGCAAGTCAATTAAACCTCTTTCCTTCATAAATTACTCGGTCTTGAATATGTCTTTATTAGCAGTGTAAGAATGGACTAATACCGTAAATTGGTACCAGTAGAGTGGGTGCTGCCATAAGGATATCAAAAAATATGGGCATGATATTGGAACTGGGTAAGAGGCAGAGTTTGGAACAGTTTGGAGGGTTCAGAAGAAGACAGGAAAATGTGGGAAAGTTTGGAACTTCCTAGAGGCTTGGAGGGCTCAGAAGACAGGAAGATGTGGGAATGTTTATAACTTCCTAGAGATTTGTTGAATGGCTTTGACCAAAATGTTGATAGTGATATGGAAAATGAAGTCCAGGCTGAGGTGGTCTCAAATGGAGATGAAAAACTTGTTGAGAACTGGAGTAAAGGTCACTCTTGCCGTGAAAAGTGGCTGGCAGCATTTTGCCCCTGCCCTAGAGATCTGTGGAACTTTGAACCTTAGAGAGATGATTTAGGGTATCTGGTGGAAGAAATTTGTAAGTGGCAAAGCATTCAACAGGAAGCAGAGCATGAAAGTATGGAAAATTTACAGCCTGATGATGTGACAGAAAAGCAAACCCCATTATTTCTAGAAAGAAATTCAAGCCAGCTGCAGAAATTTGCATAAGTAATGAGGAGTCAAATGTTAATTAACAAGACAGTGGGGAGGATGTCTTCAGGGCATATCAGAGACCATGGGAGCAGGCCCTTCCATCACAGGCTAGGAGGCCTTGGAGGAAAAAATGGTTGCCTGGGCTGGATCCAGGGCCTCCCAGCTATGTGCAGCTTCAGAACTTAGTGCCCTGTGTCCTAGCCACTCTAGCTACGGCTAAAAGGGGCCAATGTACAGCTCAAGCCTTTGCTTCAGAGGGTGCAAGCCCCAACTTTTGGCAGCTTTCATGTGGTTTTGTACCTGCAGGTGCAAAGAAATCAAGAATTGAGGTTTGGGAATCTCCACCTTGATTTCAGAGGATTTATAGAAATGTCTGGATCTCCAGGCAGAAGTTGCTGCAGGGGCGGAGTCTTCATGGAGAACCTCTGCTAGGACAGTGCAGAAGGGAAGTGTGGGGTCAGAGCCCCTACACAGAGTCCCCACTGGGGCACTGCCTAGTGGAGCTGTGAGAAGAAGGCCATGGACCTCCAGACCCCAGAATGGTAGATCCACTGACAGTTTGACCATGAGCCTGAAAAAGCCATAGACACTCAATGCCAGCTCGTGAAAACAGCCAGGAGGTTGACTTTACTCTGCAAAACCACAAGGGCAGAGCTACCCACAGCTGTTGGAGCCTACCTCTTGTGTCAGCATGTCCTAGATGTGAGACAGAGTCAAAGGAGATTATTTGGTAACTTTAAGGTTTAATGACTGCCCTATTGGATTTCAGACATTCATGGAGCCCATAGCCCCTTTGTTTTCACCAATTTCCCCATTTAGAATGGGTGTATTTACCCACTGCCTGTACCCCCATTATATCTGGGAAGTAACTAACTTGCTTTTGATTTTTTGGGCTCATAGGTGGAAGGGACTTGCCTTGTCTCAGATTGGACTTTTGAATTAATGCTGGAATGAGTTAAGATGTTGGGAGAGTGCTGGGAGAGTATGATTGTGTTTTGAAATGTGAGGACATGAGATTCAGAAGGGGCCAGGGATGGAATAATATGATTTGGCTGTGTCCCCACCCAAATATCATCTTGAATTGTAGTTCCCATTATTTCCACATGTCATGGGAGGGACCTGATGGGAGTTAATTCAATCATGGGGCAGTTACCCTCATGCTGTTCTCATGATAATGAATACATTTTCAAAAGATTTGTTGTTGTTGTTTTCAGATGGAGTCTCGCTCTTTCACCAGGCTGGAGTGCAGTGGTGTGATCTCAGCTCACTGCAACCTCTGCCTACCGGGTTCAAGTGATTCTCCTGCCTCAGCCTCATGAGGAGCTGGTACTACAGAGGTGCATGTCACCACGCCCAGCTAATTTTTGTATTTTTAGTAGAGATGGGGCTTAACCATGTTGGCCAGGATGATCTTGATCTCTTGACCTCGCAATCCACCCACCTTGGCCTCCCAAAGTGCTGGCATTACAGGCGTGAGCCACTGTGCCCAGCCGATGTTTTATCAGGGGCTTTTCCCCCTTTGCTCAGCACTTCTCCTGGCTGCTGCCATGTGAAGAAGGATGAGTTTTCTTCCCCCTCCACCATGATTGTAAGTATCCTGAGGCCTATCCAGCCATGCTGTACTGTGAGTCAATTAAACCTCTTTCCTTCATAAATTATCCAGTCTTGGGCATGTCTTTATTAGCAGTGTGAGAACAGAGTAATACAAATGCAGTGTCAGATCAAATTCCTTTAGGGCTGGAAATTGAGATCGGCCATGTGGACAGTCAGTCGTGCATATATAATGGAGCCCCAGTGAAGACACTGGACACCAAAACTTGGATGAGCTTCCATAGTTGGCAATACTCCTTGCATATTATCATATGCCATTTCCAGGAGGAATTAATGCTGCTCTTGTCTCCATGGGGAGAGGACAACTGAAAGCTCCTGTTTAGCATTCTCTTAGACTGGGCCCCATACATTTTGTTCTCATGATTGATTTTAATTTGCATTCTTTTAGTGTTTGAATTGTATTTTTTTCCAACCATAAATGTTAATGTAACAGCTTCTAGAATGTTATTGAAACTGACAGTGGTTTTGGGAACCTCTAAACTTGTAATTGCTGTTAAAAGTGAGGCTGTGTGAACTGTTCTCTAATTTTCAGTTGGCTACTTGTGCAGTTGGCATCCAAAGTGTGACTCAATAGAAAAATTCTTGAGTCACTGAAACATGTGGTTTGGGAAAAGGAAGAATGATAAATCTTTGAGTTGTTTCTTGCCCTGTTTTGCTTCATTCAGCAATAAATTGGCTAATTTTAATTGATTATTTAGCTGTAATAAATGATCAACTGTGAGTATGACAATTTGTAGTGAATCTGTGAATCTCATAAATGAATTTGCAAACCTCAGGTTGGTTTGGGAACCCTTTAACTTTGCAGTGTGTACCAGAAGTGATGAGTGATGGCACGCTTGTGGACTGTTCACCCTCTGAACTTCACAGGGCATCTGAAATTTATGTATCCTCTTGTCACTTATTAGTTCCAATGATACATTATTAACCCTTAGAATGTCTGTATGCTTATCCCAAATCTTTGTAAAAACGTACTTCTGTTAAAACCTCATCAAATTGTCCTAAGCTGTGGATGCATTTCTTTCCTGCTGACACCCTAGCAACTGTATATTTCAGTCTTTCTCTTTAAATTCAATACATATAATTAAGAATTAATTTTGGTGTGTTATATATAACAGTTATGTTATTCATATCTTTTAAAAGTTAAGTGGCATTTTCTGCATACACACCCATACATGTAGGGATGTGTGCATCCCTCAAAATCTGTTCAGTTGAATACTCCCAACATGCTTCAAGATTTTGTCAGGGATTACTTTATAAATTATAACTGTATTTATATTTTTCAAATGCATATAATGTAAGACTTTCCTTATGAACACTAATTAGAAAATATCTCACAAATTCATGGGGATTTATCTTGATAAGTTTAACAAATTTATATGTAATAATTTTAAGATATAAAAGATATATATATATATAATAATTTAAGATATAAAAGGCCGGGCACAGTGGCTCATGCCAGTAATCCCAGCACTTCGGGAGGCCAAGGCGGGCAGATCACGAGGTCAGGAGATCGAGACCATCCTGGCTAACACAGTGAAACCCCGTCTCTACTAAAAATACAAAAAATTAGTCAGGCACGGTGGCGGGTGCCTGTAGTCCCAGGTACTCTGGAGGCTGAGGCAGGAGAATGGCGTGAACCCGGGAGGCGGAGACTGCAGTGAGCCGAGATTGTGCCACTGCACTCCAGCCTGGGCAACAGAGCGAGACTCCGTCTCAAAAAAACAAAAAAAAATTACCTGAAAGCTTTTACAAAGTAATGTGGGGTTCTCTGAGGATTCTTCTTAGTATTTAGTGAGATAATCCTGTAAATTTTCTTTTTTGACATATTTACCTGATATAGTATATTCAGAAATGAAAATAACATGGGCCAGGTGCGGTGCCTCACGCCTGTAATCCCAGCACTTTGGGAGGCTGAGGCGGGAGGATCATTAAAAGTCAGGAGTTCAAAACCAGCCTGGCCAACATGGAGAAACCCTGTCTCTACTAGAAAATACAAATTAGCTGGGCGTGGTGGCATGTGCCTATAATCCCAGCTACTCAGGAGGATGAGGCAGGAGAATCACTTGAACCTGGGAGTCGGAGGTTGCAGTGAGCCGAGATAGTGCCACTGCACTCCAGCCTAGATGACACAGTGAAATTCCATCTCAATAAATAAATAAATAACATGAATAAAAACTCAGTATGTTTTGAGTGCTTAATATGAGCTACACATTGCATAAGCATCAATTCACTAATATTAAATCTTTCTGGCATTTCTGGAGCAATGTTAATTGTGTTCAGTTTCAATATCTAGGTGTGTTTAGTACTTATTCTATTTAGGATTATTTTTATTTTGACCCTGAGTAGGAAGTTAGATATTTAATTTTTAAAAGTAATTCAAAAGTAGAAAAATATTTTATTAAATATTGACTTATAAATGGTTTTTACATGTTCACCAGAGTCTTAATAGTCTCTGTCTTTTCCACTGACTGCTTTCATCTATAACACACTTATTTGTATTTCAGACTCAACCCTAATTATTTTTAACTAAGGAAATGTGTTAGACATGAGAAACCAATGTAGCAAAGATGCTTAGAAGTGTCAGTATGGAGACCAGGGGGCCTTTTGGAGACAAATTTCTAAGGAAATTGAGCTTAACCAGTTCAATTCAACTATCTGCCTCTAGGTTGTCCCTATACAACAACCCTAATGACCTAAAGTCTTTCACATATAAAAATGTTACCAATGGAGGGTGTCCATGGTTCTTGGCACTCTGAACAAAGAATTGAACAAAACGCACAAACAAGGCAAGGAAAGAATGAAGTTAAAAAAAAAAAAAACAACAGACTTATTGAAAATGAAAGCACACTGCACAGGGTGGTAGGGGACTCAGCAAGTGGCTCAACAACCTTGTTACAGAATTTTCTTGGATTTAAATACCTTCTAGAAGCTTCCATTGGTTACTTGGCATACGCCCTATGTAAGTGAAGATGCTAAAATGAAGTTATGAAGTGATTTACTTGGTGTACACCTTATGTAAATAAAGAAGATGAAGTAAAGTTACAAAATCATTTACTTGGTATACATCCTATGTAAATAAAGACAATATTTCCTGTCATAGCTGAAGTGTTTCCCTTTTAGTTCTAGGAAGTCCTTAGGTTCCCTGCCTCCAGGCCCTATTCTCCTGCCTCATATGGTTAATAAAATCCTACATAAAACCCTGTAATTAAAAAAAAAAGTTTCATTTCATGAATTTTCCTATTTTCAGTGTGTGACCACCATTTTTTATCACAACAGTGTCTGTGGCATCAGAGATGCTCCTGTTAATGGTAGTGGCAGCCCATTAAAAAAAAAAAATTGGGTGGAAGCACGGGCATCTGTGTTAGCACTAATGCCGGCAGTGGCAGTGCATCCCCAGTGTCCTCATGTGTCCCCAAGGCAGAGGTCACTGCACTTAACCTCAGACACTGTTCCACTGGGGAAGTCAGTGCCTTTATTGGACATTGGTAGTAACTACATCCTACATTATCTTGGCAGACAATAAAGGACTCATGAACATGAGTAACCTGAGAAAATAAGGAAGAACAGGCAACAACCCAAATAATGAGTTTTCAACAAACTCTGAGGGAGCCTTCATATATTGACTCCTTAAAATATGTGAGAGAGTAGGGAGAGATGTAGCTGCATGGATGCTCTTGAGTGGCTGGAATGCTACACTTATTCTCCCTAGGATTCAGTGTTCTGAGAAAAGAAGGTTGCAGATTGAAACTTCTGCACCTTGGCTTGGGGCTCTACGCTCTCGACAAAAGACCCAAGAGGGACACATTTAATGAAAAGAACTCTGGATTGTACAAATATAAATATTTAAAATTACTTTTAAGATATTGACTAAATAGTATTCATAGGTGCATTTACCTACCTGCATACACACATATGCACACACAGAGGCTAGAATTTCTAAGTATTTACAGTATTTTGAATGGAAGAGAAATGATGATACAAAGTATCCTGTTAAGGTCTACTATAAACCTCAAGTTCTTCTTTTCATCATGATATTTGGAAGTAAGTATTCATAGTAAGGAAAAAATTTAAAGAAGATTGAATGTAATAAATAAAGGTTTCCCTTAGGCATTTTTGCATGAACCAAATTGTAGAGGAGGGACACAAATAACACAGACAAGTTTAGGTTGTGTCTCTGAATTTTAAAAACTAAAAAATCTCAGCACCTCATTCGTATGATATTGCTACTGAAAAACCAGTGGTCCAGTCTAGGTCTTGCTGCTCACTCACACAGAAAACCAAAGACAGAAAATGAGTATTGTCAAGGAAGAAGGATTTAAGGAGGTGCTGCAGCTAAGAAGACGGGAGCTCAGTCTCAAATCCACCTTCATGACCAGGGGTTTACATAGCAGGAAAAAAATGTAACAATGTGTAAAAAAAACAGGAACTAGGGAAGTGCAAAGAAGCAATCATGATGAATGAGGGGTTCTGACATCTCATAGGTGCTCTGATATGGTGAGTTTCCGTTCTTTGATGCTTTTTTAATTTTTTTTTTTTTTTGAGAGCCTGAAGGTTGTTCCCTGAGGAAGAAACTCAGAAAAAACAAATACGAGCTTCAAGTTTTATGACCAGAAGGATCAATTTATATGTTTATCACAAAAAATCAATGGGACTACTGAATCAGTTTCAATATGATGAAGATGAGCCTCTAAAATTATCTGATTCAATGATTTAAAAATATCTAAGAATCAGTTAAAATATGATGAGAACAGCAATTTCTCAATAAAATAGATAGCTGGATAGATCAATTGGTAGATAGGTGGGTGGGTCCTTATATGTGAAAGAAGCAAGGAAGCAAGGGGGAAGGGAAGTGAAGAAAAGGAAGGGAAGAGAAAGGGAGGGGAGGAGAGGAGAGGGCACGGGCTTTCCTATCTACCGCTCAAGTATTAAAAGAACCATTTTATTTCAATTCAATTCAATTCTGTCTGATATGAGTTGAGTCTATTGAACTTGATTTATTCAACAAATATTTTAGTGAAGGCAAGAAAGAGTAGAAAGTCTTGGCTTTCTTCGTATGTTCATTTTAAATGCCACTAAGATCAGATCATAAGAATCTGAAATACTAGAAATGACAAACAACAGCCAAGTAGCAATTGAATGAATCTTTCTATATGCAGAAGCTTCTAACACTTGCATAAAGGTTAGAGAGGTACAGTTAGCAGGCTTAGGACATCTAATTCTGCTAATGATGGGATTGAAAGGATCTTAGCTTTGGTGTCATACTGTTATGTTATCAGTATTTGTAGGAACTTGTGCAAATTAACTAACTTCTTAAACCTCAACTTGTTTTTTTTTTTTTTTTTTTTTTTTTTGACACGGAGTCTCGCTCTGTTGCCCAGGCTGGAGTGCAGTGGCTGGATCCCAGCTCACTGCAAGCTCCGCCTCCCGGGTTTACGCCATTCTCCTGCCTCAGCCTCCCGAGTAGCTGGGACTACAGGCGCCCGCCACCTCACCCGGCTAGTTTTTTCTATTTTTTAGTAGAGACAGGGTTTCACCGTGTTAGCCAGGATGGTCTCGATCTCCTGACCTCGTTATCCGCCCGTCAAGGCCTCCCAAAGTGCTGGGATTACAGGCTGGAGCCACCAGCGCCCGGCTAATGAGGATAATAATGTCAGGATTTTTGTGAGAGTCAATTCAGGTAATGTGAGGAAAACCCTTAGACAAAGGCATTAAGGAACGTAATAAACACTCTACAACGTGTAGCAGATAAAACAAACAGAAACAAGGAGTTATGAGAGATACCCTATATTTTATCCTTTCTCACTATAAATTTCATTTTATAAAATTTAGAGATCAAACTAGGGCTCTTAGAATACTAACTGAAGTTCCTTCTCACTGCTCAAATGCTATTTATTTTATTTTTGTCAACAGGCTATTGTGGTATCTATCTTCTATCTATATGTGTGTGTGTGTGTGTGTGTGTGTGTGTGTGTGTGTGTGTGCGCGCGCGCGCCTCTGTGTGTGTGTCTTTCAAGTGAGCAACAGTGGGTGGGAAAGGGAGCCTGGCTTTTGGAAAGACATATGTACAAAAATGCTGAGCAAATATTATTTGCTTTATTGATCCACACATACTACTCTTTGTAATTGTGATAGGGCTTATTTTCACTCTGTTGTTGCGAGTTAAAATTTATAAATGAAAGTCGGACCAGAATAAACAATGTATTAATGATGTCTGCAGCATGCGGATTCTATTGTTTTGCTTTGATTTACAAGTAAACCAAGATGATATATCATGCAATCTTTGAATTTCAAAGCATTTGAACAACCTTTTAAATCCAACTATCTGATTATTTTCTATTTAAAATGTCTTTGCAAATATTCATTGCCCCCATGATGGCCAGGTATTAAGTAGTGATGAATGTACTAAATGGTGGCGTGCTTCAGTAGATTACAGAAGAAAGAATGGCATTGTCTAGAAGCTAAATAGAGGAAGAAAACATTCAAAATAAGGCCTTATTGCTAGAATGAGGATTGCTAAAATCCATGGTACAGGAAATGTATAGTTTTGTCATTAAAAAAAAAAATAGTGAGCAGCTGTATTTTGGGATTTCCAAAAAATTGATACATATTAAACATAAGCTGGGATTTTCAATATCCAGTTAACTTTAAATACAAGTTGGCCTATTAAAAACAGAGTCCATTTAGCTTAGCTTTAAATATATTCTATTTTTTAGTATAGAGTTAAAGAATTCTGCTGTCATTTAATCAAAGATGACACTCACTTGACAGTTATTATCTGTACATGAATGTGGCTAAGCCTGAATCATCTCAGACTTTTCTACTGATTATGTGTAATATTCTGTGCAGCTCATCTATTAGAGATACATATTGTGAGGTAATCTGAAAAATATACAAAGAAATAAATTGTTTTCCCCATTGCCTATCTAGTGCTCAAGTATTAAAAGAACCATTTTATTTCAATTCAATTCAATTCTGTTTGATATGAGTTGAGTCTATTCAACAAATATTTTTAGGAAGGCATGAAAGAGTATAAAGTCTCAGCTTTCATGTGTTCAGTTTAAATACCACTAAGATCAGGATAATGGGTTTCACTCCATTCTGAGACAATTTGAGAAGACTTCTTAGAATAGGTGTCATTTAAACTGTGGTTTGAAGAAAGGGTAGTGCTGACAATAGCAAATTTGGGAGACAGATCATTATTAGCAGATTATCAGTTAAAACAAAGCCCTGATCCTAGCTAGGGAGAGCTGGAATGCTCTGAAATGGAACTTAGACCTGTAGATCTAAGAAAGAGATGACTGGGTGCAGTGGCTCACTCCTGTAATCTCAGCACTTTGGGAGGCCGAGGCAGGTGGATCACTGAAGTCAGGAGATCAATACCACCCTGGCCAACATGGTGAAACTCTATCTGTACTAAAAATACAAAAATTAGCTGGGTTTGCTGACACACACCTGTAATCCCAGCTACTTGGTAGGCTGAAGCAAGAGAATCGCTTGAACCCGGAAGGCGGAGACTGCAGTGAGCCGAGATCATGCCAAATGCACTCCAGCCTGGCAACAGAGTGAGACTCCATTTCAAAATAAATAAAAAATAAAAATAAAAAAGAAAGAGAAGATATGGTCTCAGGGGAGAAAATGTGTGAGACTCCAATTTTGGTGGGTCAAGTGCCAGACAAGTCGTTGTACTTAGTGCTGGAGACCATCAGGAAACAAAGAGGGACATGGAGGGATTGCTCTGGAAGAAAATAATGCCAGACATATAGGCATAATTAAGTATGAAGAGTCTACAGAACAAGATATAAACTTCAATGCATTGCCATCGGTTCAAGTTAGAAGTCTAAGGGTCTGGAATTAACTGTTAGCTGACTTTGGCATACTGGATCTCTGAAGTGTATTTGCTTCCAAGCAATCATTCATTCATGCTGCTGCTCCATTCTTTGAGATCTATAGTCAAGCAGTCTTTCAAATCCCAACATTTTCCACCTGTTCCATATTTCCTCTTGTAATTGCAACCTTGCTTGGTACATAGTTACACATTAGGTGTTCAAGAAATAACTTTTGATTGTATAATGTAAATTGTTCCCTCTCAAAATGTTTCACCATCCACAGCTTGTGCTGCTCAGTTTCTAATGCATTTTTTATCATTTTATATGTGCTAGTTTTATATCTCAGAAAGGTGTCCAAATTTAAGGTGATACTATGGACTGAACTGTGTCCCCCAAAAGTTCATAGGTTGAAGCCCTAACCCTTGGTATGATGATAATGGAGACTTTTGGAGGTTACTGGGTTTAAATGAGGGTGCAGTTCTCATAGAGATTAGTGTCGTTGTAAGAGACTAGAGAGTTTTCTCTAGCTCTCTTCCAGTATCTTTCTCTACATGTATGAAAATATAGATAGAAGGTAGCCTCCTATGAGAAAGAGGGTCCTTCCCAGAGCCTGGCCATGCTGGCACCATGATCTCAGATTCCCTAGCCTCTAAAACTGTGAGAAATAAATGCTGCTTAGGCTGCTATGTCTATAGTATTTTATTATAGGAGTCTGAACTGAGAAAGATGGAGATTATGTCTCCTATCTGAGAAAGATGGAGATTATGTCTCCTATCTTGTCTAAGTATTGCTGGAAAGGAAATTCATTATATGCTAGGGCAATTAACTCATAGAATATGTATATGACACTAAACAATATTTTTTAGAGATTGGTTTGAATTGATAATATGATACAGCAACTCTAAAGAAAATTTTAAAGCATGAAAAATCTAAAAACAAATAGAATATTGTTACAAACAGGCCGAGTGTGGTGGCTCACACCTGTAATCCCAGCACTTTGAGAGGCTGAGGCAGGCAGATCATTTGAGGTCAGGAGTCTGAGACCAGCCTGGCCAACATGGTGAAACCTTGTCTCTACCAAAAATACAAAAAAATGTGCCAGGTGTAGTGGTGCACGCCTGTAATCCTAGTTACTCACTTGAACCCAGGAGGCAGAGTTGCAGTGAGCCAAGATTGTGCCACTGCATGCCAGCCTGGGTGACAGAGTGAGAACCTGTCTCAAAAAAAAAAAAAAAAAAATGCATACATATAGTTGCAAATAGCTGCTTTACTTAATATCCTTTTTTTTTTTTTTTTTTTGAGACGGAGTTTCACTCTTGTTGCCCAGGCTGGAGTGCAGTGGCGTGATCTCGGCTCACTGCAACCTCCGCCTCCCGAGTTCTAGTGATTCTCCTGCCCCAGCCTCCCAAGTAGCTGGGATTACAGGCACGCACGATAATGCCCGGCTAATTTATTTTTGTATTTTCAGTAGAGATGGGGTTTCACCATGCTGGTCAGGCTGGTCTCGAACTCTTGACCTCAGGTGATCCACCCGCCTCGGCCTCCCCAAGTGCTGGGATTACAGGCATGAGCCACCACGCCTGGCCACTTTAATTAATTTCCATTGCTAAATAGTATTTCATGACATAGATATATAATATTTATTTATTCATTTCAGTATTGATGAACCTTTAATATTTTTCTACTATATTTTCTCTTCTATTATTAACAACATTGCTATAAAGAATCTTAAACATTTCTACTGTAGAATACATGTGAAGCTTTCCTCAGGTATATTTTTTAAAATAAAATTGTTGTGTCATTAAATATATCTCTGCAACTTTACTAGATAACATCATTTTTTCCTCCTATTGTTGTTTTTCCCATTTATAATCCCCAAAACAGTGAATAGATATTCTAGTTGTTCTAATCAACACTTGTATTATTAAACTAATTTTGACAAACTGCTGAGTGTAAAATAATCTCTCATTGTGGTTTTAATTTGCAATTCCCTAATAGATGATATTGGCAGCATTTATAAGTACATAAATAAATATAGAGATATAAATATAGAAGCTGTTTAGGTTTTTCCCTCTCTGAATTGTTTTTCCTTTTTCCATTAAGAATACTCTTTGTATTTGTCTTAATGCTTTAAAGGAATTGTTTTTATATTTGAGTTTGATTTCTTTTTCAACCATGTGTGTCTGAATACCTGATTCCAAATCATGAGTTGGCTTTTCACACTGTCTTTGGAATGTTTGGATACCCAGAATTTTTTATTAAGTTGAGGAATTTGTGAAATTTGTTGGCTCATATTTGTGTTTTAGCATAAATACTCTAAAATCATAAAGATAATCCCTTCACTTATTATCTGAAGATGGTAGAATTTTACTTAGTGTGCTGGATTATTTGCTGTTAACCTGTTACCATTGTCTCATCCTTCCAATGTCTCTTTTACAACTAGAAACTGCATTTGCCAGAATTCCCTTTCCTGTGTAGATTCAGGATACTTAGAGAGATGCAGAAAGATTTCTAAATAAGTGGTTGAGAACCATTTGATTTGACAGTCGTTAGGAAATTTTTCAGAGATTCCTGAGACTTGCAGCTGTTCTTGGATAAGCTTTTGAGAACCAGAAACTTTGATGCTTTAGGCTGAAGTCTCCAATGTCTGCTTTTCAGACCTTCAAGTTGTTGCTTCCATAACCTTCCCTGGCACCTTCCATGACTTTCACTCTTCTTTCTCTTCCAACGTTTCTGCCAGGCATAATTAAACTCTTTATTACCATAATAGTTAGAGTGCCTCTTTGATGTGTCTAGATGTGGAATCCTAATTTATGTATTCTGTTTGGGACTCACTGGGTTTCCTGAAGCTGAGTATTACTGTCTTTTATCTCTCCTGGAAAATTCTCAACCATTACCTTCCCAAATATTAACTGTGCTTTTCTCTGTCTTCCTTTACATTTCGAATTAGTTCTAGTTAGAATTTATTTAGTTTCCAGTCATTTTCTCTCTTTCCTTTACTTAGGAAAATTTCATTAGGGATACCTTCCAGTTCATTATTTTTCCTCAGTTTGGTTTTATTGACTATCGACCCCCATCTATATCTTTTTTTAAAGAACAGTGAAAACAATATCATGTACTGGAGTGTCACACACATGTAGAACAATGAGTAAAGCATACATGTCAACTTGATGAAAAATACCACCCAGAATGAAAAAGAAAAAAAAAAAAAAAAGGGATGTGTAAACTCCACAGCACCCTAGAACCCATTCCCAGGGTTCTCTCTAAAGACAAAAACTCTCTTGAACTTTAACAGAGTAGCTATAGATTAGTTCTGTCCACATCTGAACTCTGTATAAATTAAATCGCAATCTCTGTATTCTTTAGTATCTCGCTCCTTTCATTTCATCTGGCTTCTGTCATTTAAAATTACATGCTTTTTAATGAACATATTGAAAAAATTTATTTTTTAAAATTTCATTTATTTATTTATTTATTTGAGACAGAGTCTCGTTCTGCTGCCCAGGCTGGAGTCTGGTGGCACGATCTCCGCTTACTGCAAGCTCTGCCTGCCAGGTTCACACCATTCTCCTGCCTCAGCCTCTCGAGTAGCTGGGACTACAGGTGCCCACCACCACACCTGGCTGATTTTTTGTATTTTCAGTAGAGATGGGGTTTCACCGTGTTAGCCAGGATGGTCTCAATCTCCTGACCTCGTGATCTGCCCTCCTCGGCCTCCCAAAGTGCTGGGATTACAGGCATGAGCCACTGCACACCTGGCCTATTTTTTCTTTCTACTACTGATAACCATTTGGATTATTTCTAGTTTTGAAACGTTTTAAATAACACTATTTGGAATATTCTTGAATATGTCTTCCATGAATAAATATATACATCCAGCTTTCTTGCTGTTTCTAACTTCACTTTGTTTATTTATTTATTTGTATCTGGTCATAGTTTCATTTAAAATACATTTTTACTACTTTATCCAAATATCAAATATTATTTACCTAGATTACTTACATAGGGAAAATCAATCAGGCATGTGGGGCATGTGGCTTATGATACTCTTAGAAATATTAATAGAAGTTGTCCAGGAAGTCTTTGTTTAAATGAGACAGAGTCTCGCTCTGTCGCCCAGGCTGGAGTGCAATGCCACAATCTCGGCCTACTGCAACCTCTGCCTCCTGGGGTCAAGCATTTCTTGTGCCTCAGCCTCCTGAGTAGCTGGGATCACAGGCTTGTGTCACCACGCCTGGCTAATTTTTGTTATTTTTAGTAGATACAGGGTTTCACCAAGTTGCCCTGGCCCTCGACCTGGATCTCGGGCTCTTCTGATACGCAAGCCACCGTGCCACCAGAGTCTTATAAGGCACCTGCGGGCGGTGGCTCAGCTGTATCCCAGCACTTCCTAGACGGCGGATCCGAGGTCAAGATCGAAACATCTCTAATGTGAAACCCCTTAACAAAATACAAAAATAGCCGGGTGAGGTGGCGGCGCTAGTCCAAGCTACGGGAGGCTGAGGCGGGAATGCCCACCCGGGAGAAGCTTGCGAGCTTAATACGCATCCACCCGGGCGACAGAGCGAGACCTGCTCAAAAAAATAAAAAAATAAAAAAAAAAAAATAAAAGCACCTAAGCATTTTTTGTCCATGAACACTTTGAGTATCTGATGACAATGATGTACATTCTCCCTTGAAAAATGCACAGTCATCCACCCACACTCAACCTTAGTTTCTCATGAATACATAAGGTTGTAATTCTGCACACAAGTTTAGGAAGTTTATGGACAACCTGAAGTTTAGTTGTACACTAAATAGACATTCTTCACCCTGGTTAAGAATCCTGCTTAAGTGATTTATTCATCCCATCTTTCTTGTGCTTGTCTTCCGTAAAGACTTATTTTGAATCGATCCAGTCAACACCAGCAATTTCCACCCTTCCAATATACCAAGCATTACATCCATGTAGTGTATAATATGGTTACTTTCTATTTCATATATTTATTGCTCTCTTCTACACATGTGGAATATGTATTTTTAATATTAAATCTAAATTAAAATTAAGGGAGCTGAGGCTCATTGAGGTTTGATTGTGGCCATGGAATCTTACAGTTAATTAATGATTATGCCAGTACTTTTTTCTTTCCAGCTTTAGATCCACAGAATTAGAAATCTGCCATCACCTTCACAACCTAAATGAGGAAAGGAGTCTCCTTGAAAGAAGTAAAAATAATTGTATGTGATTAGTCCCAAATGATTAAGTAATATAATACACCCAGATAGAAATCTGTGGAAGAAGCTACTTCTATGAAAGAGGGGAGTGGTGTTTGAAACAGGACTAGTTAGTACTGATTTTCTATTCCCGAAGAACACATCGAGGTCAGGCAAATATAGAGAGAGATGTACACACATTTATATTCATAAATATACATGCACTCACATATATATCATAAATATATATGCACACATTATTCATAAATATGTACACTTATTTAACATAAATGACATATAGTTAATTTAATGACTATTTATATCAGTAAATAAAACATAAAATTAAAAAATGAAAATATAAGTTTAGAAGTATCTGAATTTTTTTCTGCCTGTCAGTGATATTTCCAAACAGAGCTAAATAAAGTAAAAGCATAAAAGAATACATAACTGTATTAGTGGTTCTGCTGTATTCAAGGACCCCAGATGTAGAGCTACAGTAAACCTAGCATATTAGTTATCTACTGCTGCATAGCACATCACCATGAAATTTAGGGACTTAGAACAAGAAACATTTATTATCTCACAGTTTCTCTGAGTCAGGAATTTGGCATGGCTTATCTGGGTGCTTCTGGCACAAGGTCTCCTAAGAAGTTTCAGTTAAGCTGTCAGCTGGGGTAGTACTTTTTATCTGAAGGCTCATCGAGTAAGGATCTGCTTGTAAGCTTTCTTAGGAGTTTGTTGGTAAGATATAACTTTTCCCTGGTGCTTTCACTGAGAGACTGAGTTCCTCTGTGGCTGTGGGCTGAAGGCTTCCCTCAGTTCCTCACCATATAGGCCTTTCCATAGAGAAATTCACAGTATGGCAGTTGGTTTATCCAAAGCGAGTATGTGAGAGGAGGCATCCAAAGGGAAATCCTGTCTTTTTTTTCCAAACTAATTTCAGAAATAGCATTCCATTACTTTTGCAGTATTACACTTGTTAGCAGTGAGTCACTAGATTCGATCCATGCTCAAGGGGAGGAGAATACAGAATGGCATAAAAGCCAAAAAGCAGAGATCACTGGGCACCATCTCAGAGGCTGTCTACAACACCCAGCTTGGACCAGACAGCTTATTTTTGGACCTAATCATGAGCCTTATTCTACTAAATTTGAATCTGAATTTTGTGTTGCATGTATTCCATGTGGCCACATGTTACAATAAATCAAAACAATAATGTTAGTTATTGGATCAAATTGAGCCAGCGCCATGGAAGAAGAATTTCATTTTTTTTTTTTTTAAAGTAGAGAGTACCTGTATGTCTTTTAACAAAGTGGTTCTTTCTACTAGTAAAAATGATCCATTGAATCCAATTAGTTGAACTCAATTACTTAACTCCCTCTTTAGTAGGGAGAAGGCTTGAAGAGGATTGGAAAAGAGGAACAGTGCAACGTAAGTGGTCTCTCCTGTACAAGTTAGCATTTCCCAACAGAAATTCTATGAAACCTCCCACTAACATAAGTGGATAAGGGTGAATGGGGAAGATGATTTTTAGTGTTGCGTAAATAATATGTTTTCATAAATACAGAAACTACTTTTTAGATATATCTTACTCTCCAAGCTCAAACTAGCTGAAGGCCTATTATTTGAATATCTATTCTTCCATCCTACCCTTTGTAAAAAACCAAAAATAATATGTTTATATTGAGCTTCATGGAAAGATTTCCACATTAGTGGACACACGTGTCAGATGACTTTAACTTGGAAAGCAAGACGAAACAGAATTTTTAAAAGAAAAAAGTACATAAAGAATTATGATAGACTGTTATGGCTGTGACTAGAGATGAAAAAAATAAGATGTTAAAAATGTATGATTGTGGACAAAATATTTTTCCTATGGTAGTATACTACAAATAATGATAACACTTATCTATTCCTATGTGCATGTCCCTTTACAATGTAATTTTCTAGCTCCTCAGATAAACAGTGGAGTATATTTCTTTATCCTTTGAGTTTGGACTGGCCTTATTTTAACCAATAGAATGCAGAGGAAGTGAAAGTGGGTCAGTTTTGGCCCAGATTTCAAGAGTCCTTACAGCATCTGTTTATGTTCCCTTCACAGCTGCTGATTCCATGTGAAAAAGTCTGGTTTGGCCTGCTGTATAAAGAGAGACACATGGGCTAGCCAATTTTTTGACCCCTGCCAACAGCCTTCCAACTGCCAGATGAGTGAGCAAGGTCTTGCTACACCAACCAATCACCAGTGTTCTACCAGCAACCAGCAAACACGCGAGCAAGCCCAGTAGAGATTGGTTCAATCATTCCAGACTTAAAAAAAAAAAAAAAAAAAAAAAAAAAAAAACATACAAACAAAAAAAAAATTTAACTGACCTACTGAATGATGAGATATATAAAAAGATGATGTTTTAGGATACTCGATTTTGGTATGGTTTCTATAGTACAAAAATTAATTGAACATCTATCAAACTAACAAATTGTTGTAATATAGGCTGGTTTTAGCTTCGTGTCATCTTAAAATAGTCTTTCTTGTAGATTCCATGTGCATACTCCAAGTATTATAGAAATAACCTATGTAAGACCATTCACAGTTTTATAAACCTCACTTCCTTATGAAGTAAGGGAAATGGAATAGGCCACTTTTTGTTTCTCTATTTTAGACCCACATCACTTTTTAAGCCAACTTACCTATACTGACACTTGCCAAAATACGAGGTTCCCAGAATGTTAATATCTTCCAAAGTCTTAGTGGCATAAGCATCACCTATCCTCTGATTAACTTTACATTTCTAATGAGCTATTATTTTTATTTACAAGCATCTGTAATTCTATGGATCCTAATGAATATATACCCAGGGGAGTTACCATGCTTACTCAAATGCTCACATTTACCTTGGTGGGTGCTAAGTGTTACAGTACATTGGAATCAACTGGGGATCTTTACAAAGTCCCTGGTTCCAACCCCCAGACCTTCTGATATAAATGACTTGGAGCTCAATATGGGCATTGGGATTCTTAAAATTTCCTTAATGTAATGTTAATGTGCAGCAAGGCTTAAAATCTACTGTGTTTAACTCAGTCTGTGCCTCTGCAACCCTGCTCTGCCACTAAACTGTTAGCCAATGCAGGGAGCTCCCTCAAAACGTGGCAGGTGTGTATGTATTTATGTGTGAGTTCCTCTCCAGATAAATTAACCCATGTGTTTTACAAACTTTGCTTTTTTATTATCCTTTAAATTCTGGGATACATGTGCAGAATGTGCAGGTTTGTTACATAGGTATACATGTGCCATGGTGGTTTGCTGCTCTCATCAACCTGTCATCTACATTAGGTATTTCTCCTAATGCTATCCCTCCCATTGCCCCCCAGCCCCCAACAGACCCTGGTTTGTGATGTTCCCCTTCCTGTGCCCATATGTTCTCATTGTTCAACTCCCACTTATGAGTGAGAACATGAGGTGTTGTTAGGTTTTTTGTTCCTGTGTTAGTTTGCCAAGAATGATGGTTTCCAGCTTCATCCATGTCCCTGCGAAGGACAAGAACATCCTTTTTTATGGCTGCTTAGTATTCCATGGTATAAATGTGCCACGTTTTCTTTATTCAGTCTATCACTGATGGGCATTTGGATTGGTTCCAAGTCTTTGCTATTGTGAACAGTGCTGCAAGAAACAAATGTATGCACGTGTCTTTATAGTAGAATGATTTGCAATCCTTTGGGTATATACCCAGTAATGGGATTGCTGGGTCAAATGGTATTTCTAGTTCTAGACCCTTGAGGAATCGCCACATTGTCTTCCACAATGGTTGAACTAATTTACACTCCCACTAACAGTGTGAAAGTATTCCTATTTCTCCACATCCTCTCCAGCATCTGTTGTTTCCTGGCTTTTTAATGATTGCCATTCTAACAGGTGTGAGATGGTATCTCATTGTGGTTTTGATTTGCATTTCTCTAATGACCGGTAATGATGAGCTTTTCTTCATACCTTTTTTGGCTGCATAAATGCCTTCTTTTGAGAAGTGTCTGTTCATATCCTTCCCCCACTTTTTGATGTTTTTTTTTTTTTTTCTTGTAAATTTAAGTTCCTTCTAGATTGTGGATATTAGCCCTTTGTCAGATGGATAGATTGCAAAAATGTTCCCCCATTCTGTAGGTTGCCTGCTCACTCTGATGATAGTTTCTTTTACTGTGCAGAAGCTCTTTAATTACATCCCATTTGTCAATTGTGGCTTTTGTTGCCATTGATTTGGTGTTTTAGTTATGAAGTCTTTGCCCATGCCTATGTCCTGAATGGTATTGCCTAGGTTTTCTTCTAGAGTTTTTACAGTTGTAGGTCTTATATTTAAGTCTTTGATCCATCTTGAGTTAATTTTTGTATAAGGTGTAAGGAAGGGGTCTGTTTCAGTTTTCTGCATATAGCTAGCCAGTTTTCCCACCACCATTTATTAAATAGAGAATCCTTTCCCCATTGCTTGTTTTTGTCAGGTTTGTCAAAGACCACACGGTTATAGATGTGTGGTGTTATTTCTGAGGACTCTGTTCTGTTCCATTGGTCTATATATCTGTTTTGGTACCAGTACCATGCTGTTTTGGTTACTGTAGACTTGTAATATAGTTTGAAGTCAGGTAGCATGATGCCTCCATCTTTGTTCTTTTTGCTTAGGATTGTTTTGGCTATATAGGCTCTTTTTTATTACCTAATCTGAATACTCTTGAATATTTAGATTATAATAGGCCAAAGAGAAAGTAGCTATCTACTTTATAATGCTCTCACTTCCATAAAACATTTAATTAATGACCACCCTCTTTATCTACCACTGAATGCTACATTTTAACCCACATGGGTAGGTGGGTCATCTCTATTGACCACCAGAACTTGATACCACACTCATAATTAACAGCAGCAAAGACTGTAAAGGAGATACATCTTTCTGCTTAATAAAGAACACCTGCTGTTATATCCATTTGGGTGCCTGAATATTGTTCAGTCCAAAACCATATCTAGCAATAAAACTGCAGCTGACATCCAGCATCTCAACAACAATTACTGCTGGGTTTTTGATGCTTTTTAATTCACATAGCTCTGGTAGTTAAAAATTAAATGAAGATATTTTTCATTCCACTATTTTTAATTTCTGAAAGCTATCTTTATCTATCTTTAAATTGAAGACTTTTTGCTGAAAAGTTTATTTCACAGCACAAAAAAATGTTAAGTATTATTAGGAAACTAATGTTCAACAGCTATATGCACAGATACTATCCCCTAGGAATATCTGTGTACCACACCTCCCTACATGCCTGTAAATGAAAAGGCATAGGTGTTTTCTTTTCTGCTATGTCACTCATTTTATAGCAATGGTAATGTGCCCAATTATCATACAATATGAATTACTCTTGTTTTCATGGGATCTGGTTGAAGAATAAAATTTAGCTTTTTACTTCTCTAATCTAAACTTCAGTTTGCTTGTACTGTATTAATCAGGGATGACCCAAGGAGCAAATGGAGGATTTTTTTTTTCTTTTTTTTTTTTTTTTTTGAGACAGAGTCTCACTCTATTGCCCAGGCTGGAGTGCAATGGCGTGATCTCAGCTCGCTGCAACTTCCGCCTCCCGGGTTCAAGCAATTCCCCTGCCTCAGCCTTCCGAGTAACTGAGATTACAGGTATGCACTATCATGCCCAGCTAAGAAATGGAGGATTTTATTGCACCAGGAAATGATCACATTATAGATAAGGGCAGATATTTTATTTTAAAAGCTACTAAAGAAGTTAATAATAATGTTGTGTAATTTCTTTCTTCAGAGATGTTTGCAAACTGAACAGGTTATTCCTTACTTTCTAAATTGTTTGAGAAGCTTTAATATGTTGAGTTAATAAGACAAAAACATAGCAAAATTACATGGCTGGTGAAGACACAGCCCCTTTATAGATTTTTTTGCTTTTCATTGCTGGCTTCCCACAATGCCTGGGAAACTTCAGGACATTTTGCTCCTTCGATGTGAAGTATATGGCAATTTCTGGTACTTTGCTCACTAAATTTTGCAGAAGATGGCTCCTTGCTGTCTTTTGCTGAAAACATGAATTGACTTCTTATTGCTTCAGCTCCTGGATTCCATTGTTAGAGTCTACTCTCATCTTCTGATATGACAGAGTCTCTTTCATTCTCAGGATCCTCTGTGCTCCCACAGAACCATGTCCAATTCCCTTCTATAGATTGCATTTGACCCCTAACAAGTGTGTGGTAGGCAGAATTTTAATCCCATTCCTATGAATATGCATGTTACATAAAAAGGACTTTGCAGACATAACTAAGCTTATAGTCATTAAGATCTGGAGATTGTCCTCAATTTTCTGGTTAGGTCTCTAATCACGAGTCCTTAATGGCAGGGAACTTTCTCTGGATTCAGGGAGTTTTGGCTGATCAGAAATCAGAGAGTCAAGTATCAAAATTACTCAGTGCTCCATTAATTGTTTAAAGATTGAAGAGGAAGCAGGACAGGGCATGAAGGTAGCTGAAGGGTTTAGAGGTCTTCCAGCTAACAGCCAGCAAGGAAATAAGGTCCTTAGTCCTGCAATCACAAGAACTGAATTTTGTCAATAACTTGAATGATCGTCGAAGTAGAATCTCCTATAGAGCCACTAGGTAAGAGCACAATGCTGCCAACACCTTGATTTTGGCTTCATGAGAGAATCTAAGCAGGGTACCCAGTCAAGCCCACCTGGACTTCTGATAGACAGAATTGTTAGCAGATGTGTGTGTTGTTTTAAGGTCCGAAGACTGTGCTAATTTACTATGGCAAAATGGAAAACTAATACAGAATGATATGTGACTTTATGTGGAGCCTAGTAAATCGGTCACCTTTCATTTACAACTTTGTAACAATTAACTACATTACTCCTGTATACAGTGCAAGCTCTATGTTATTACTAATGCTTTCTTAAAAGAATCTTTTATTATTGCTATGTTTTAATGCTTTCATACCTATTTACTGAATGAGATACAGATCCAAGCCCTTCGTTTGACTTCTGTGGTCAGAATCTTTCCCTCTTTTATGAGCATGAGAGACTTACTGCTGACTTATGTAAAACGGAAAGGGAACTGATGCCATACCACAGTGTTGAAAATAATGATAGATTAACACAAAGGAAAGAAGAGACAAAGAGGCAAAATTTCAGGTAATAGAGTTTCACCTGATGGGTGCAGCCACGCCAAAGTTGGTCTTTTATTTTCAAGATCATTGCGTTAGTTTTTCTGTCACATACAACACAATGTTTTAACTGATACATAAACATCTCTAAATTTGTTTATAAGTGGTATTAGCTAAACTAAACACCAAATTCTAAACCACTCTTACATCACATATTATTTCAGTCACAGGTGTGTGTTACACGGATTACAACTTAGCTTTTCTGGTATATCACAAGTACCGTGATACCAGAAACGGCTTCTAATGCACATCACCAATGCTGTTGAAATGGTACTGATTTTGCATTGACTAAGCAGGTAAGGACAACTAGAGAAGAAAAACAAAGTAATAATAATTTAAGGGTTTGTTTTTTTTAATGAAGACCTTAATACACTTTATCAACACTGACAGTCACTTTCAGTTAGCTTCCAGTGTTAGAAAATGAGACCTAGAATCAACCCAAATGTCCATCTGTGACAGACTGGATTAAGAAAATGTGGCACATAGACACCATGGAATACTATGCAGCCATAAAAAAGGATGAGTTTGTGTCCTTTGTAGGGACATGGATGCAGCTGGAAACCATCATTCTTAGCAAACTGTCACAAGAACAGAAAACCAAACACCGCATGTTCTCACTCATAGGTGGGAACTGAACAATGAGATCGCTTGGACTCGGGAAGGGGAACATCACACACTGGGGCCTATCATGGGGAGGGGGGAGGGGGGAGGGATTGCATTGGGGAGTTATACTTGATATAAATGATGAATTGATGGGTGCTGACGAGTTGATGGGTGCAGCACACCAACATGGCACAAATATACATATGTAACAAACCTGCACGTTATGCACATGTACCCTAGAACTTAAAGTATAAAAAAAAAAAAAAAAAAAAAAGACAATGAGACCTAATGAGTCATACATATTTCTTTTTTTTTTTTTTTTGAGACAGAGTCTTGCTCAGAGTCGCCATTCTCCTGCCTCAGCCTTCCGAGTAGCTGGGATTACAGGCGCCCGACACCTCGCCTGGCTAGTTTTTTGTATTTTTTTAGTAGAGACGGGGTTTCACCGTGGTAGCCAGGATGGTGTCGATCTCCTGACCTCGTGATCCGCCCGTCTCGGCCTCCCGAAGTGCTGGGATTACAGGCTTGAGCCACCGCGCCCGGCCATACGTATTTCATGATACAGATATAATAGAAACAAAAGGTGTTTGTAAGTGTCACTTCACTTCTTGATAATGTTTAGTGTATTCAAATGGATGAATAAAATGCTACTTGGTTGGTAGAAAAACATTTTGTATGTCAAACAAAATATCACATTACTCATGATGGCTATTTCAATATATGTAACTGGACGCCAAATAATTTTGTGGTAAAACTATTTCAAGGCATAAAAACACCCGTCTTAAAAATAAAAGTCAGTGCTGCCTTTGACTTGAATCCAAACTAGATTAAGTATTTGGCCCAAACTGATTGAAGGATGTATTTATTTTTTAAATAATTTAAATTGTCATGTAATTGTACATATTTATGGGATACAATTTTATGTTTTGATACATATCTATGTTATATAATAATCCAACCAGGGTAGTTAGTGTATTCAACACCTCATGCATTTACCATTTCTTTGTGGTGGGAAACTTCAAGAGCTTCTCTTCTAGCTATTTTTTTAATATACACCATTTTACTGTTAACTATAGTCACCCTACTGTGCAATAGAACATCAGAATTTAATTCTCCTATCTAATTGTAGCTTTGTATCCATTGACCAGCCTCTCCTCATCCTTGCCTTTCCTCTCCACCTCTGTTTCTCTCTGGTAACCACTGTTCCACTCTCTGCTTCTATAATATCAGCTTTTCTGTTGTTGGTGTTTTGGGTTATCTTTTTTCAGGTTCTACGTGAGCGAGGTCCTGTGGTATTTGTCTTTCGGTGTCTGGTTCATTCCACTTAACATGATGTCCCCTGGTTCATCTATGTTCTGCAAATGACAGGATTTCATTCCTGTTTATGGCTGCACAATGAATATTTCATTGTGTGTATGCCACATTTTCTTTATCCATTCATCCATTGATATACATTGAGGTTGATTCCATATCTTGGCTATGGTGAATAGTGCTGCAGTGAAAATGGGAGCACAGCTATCTATTTGACATACTAACTTCATTTTATTTGGATATATACCCAGCAGTGGGATTGCTAAGTCACAAGAGAGTTCTACTATTAATTTTTAAGGGAACTTCCATACCGTTTTTTCATCGTGGCTATTCTAGTTTACAATCCCACCAGCAGTGTGTGTTCGTTTTTCTCCACATCCTCAAACCGACACTTGTTTTCTTTTGCCTTTTTGATAATAGCCATTCTAACTGGAGTGAAGTGTATCTCATTGTGGTTCTGATTTGCATTTTTCTGATAATTAGTGATGTGGGATATATTTAAATAATTTAATTAATACAGAATAGGGACCTAGATTCACAATTATATTTGCATTTTGAAAAATTATAATTTGCATGAATATCAGTCTGTGAATTTATTATTTGCAGGAATCTAGGATTTGAAAACCAAATTATTCAGCTTGTGTTTACAGACTGCCCACATTTGCCATTTAAGTCTCCATTTTAGCTGTTGCTTGGTTATAGAGCACTGAGCCTACCTACTATATGCTATAATGAAGTGGTAAGGATACACTAATATCTGCTTATTGAAATTATTACAGGTATATTATGATTTTACATACAGCTCTACTGATAACCAATCAGAGAAAAACACTAAGGGGTATATCGTAGAGTGTTAGATATTCTATTCCTACAAAGGAATGGAATGCGTCACTAATATCTGGGTGGTGATATATTAATTTTTGTAATGAGATAAAGAAATTATTGCCAGATGATACATCAAGTAACTGTCAGTTTATTTTCTAAAGAATGTCTAAGTTCATATTTTTAAATATACAGTGGAATATATTCCAGTCTTTTACGACTATAACAAACAGGAATTTTAAACATTCAGATAAAGCCAATTTATGTTGCCAGTACTGTTGAGCACTTTCCATGTCTGGGCAGATGCTCTTATTTGAAAGGACGCTTTTATTTTAGTCATAGTTTCTTTTCTCTCTGAATTCTACCAGTCTGCCAATGAGTCTTTGTTTAAAACATCACAGCTCATGCCTGTAGCCATGGCTGTCACAGATAGAGGTCTGTAACCAATTGGATTTTACTAAACCATAGACTTAATGATTCAATTCTATCTTTTGAGGCTGTGATTCCTTTGAATATATTGATAATGTCTAATATTTTTGAATTGTAGAGCTAGAAGGTATGCAATTTAATTTGCCTCCTTCTGCTTTTAGACAGATAACATTCTAAACTGTTTGGAAGAGATTCTTTAAAATATTTTAAAGACAAAGGCCTCACAACTTTGGATGTATATGTTTAATCATTCTTGACTAGTGGTAATCCTGAAGAGAAGTCCTTTTATGTATACAACCAAAATGTCTTCTATGCCTTTTTATATTTCTGACATAGTGAAAATGAAAATAAACAAACCAAAACAAGCATTTGCTTCAAGTCACCATTTAGAGCTTTACACTTTAGTTAAAATCCAATTTTGTTTTATATTTCTGGTGATACAACGTATTTGTCAATGCTTACGAACTTGTTCTACTGGTTTTACAGAAATTTAACATAGAAGTGTTAGCAGAAAACATGTTAGACTGATGATATGGTTTCTGTCTATAAGACATATTATTGTAAATAAAAATAAATTATTGTATTATACTGACTTAAAGTCTAAAAAGGGATTTATATTCAAATACGTTCATATACACACACTCTCTGATTCTCTGACAGTTATTATTAATACTATTTTTTTAGCTAGGAAAGAATAATAAAATAGCAGATGCAATAGATGAATTAAGAAAGATTTGAGGTCCTTAGAAGTGAATTTAAGAGTACACCTAATCGAACCACTCACTAACATAAGGAATCAGTCCTGAGGGAGAAAAATTGAGTATTTTATTTTGATTAAGCAGGAAATAGCTTATGAAAAAAGGGGTGTGGCTGAATAGGGACATCTTGCTCTGTTTTAGTTTTAATCATATGCAAGAGGGAGAGAGAGAGGCCTTTTCTTATTTATGACTAGAGTTGATGCAGTAGTTCTGACTGGAGTAGTGTTTGTTTTCCTTCCTATGTCTCTGTTACATTTGCTTCTTTCTAGAAGCTGTGACCAGGTAAAAGAAAATGACTATACAGGAAAAAAAAATATATATATATACACATATATAGATATGTAAAAATCTTATATATGTAAGTAAAAATCTTATATATATAAGATTTTTCTGAGTGATTACATCTGTAACCCCAGCATATTGGGAGGCCAAGGTGGGAGAATTGCTTTAGTCTAAGAGTTCAAGACCAGCCTGGGCAACATGGTGAGACTCCCATCTCTAAAATGCAAAAATAAAAAAAAAATGCACAAAGGAGCCTTTTCCTATTGAATATTATGAATTTCCTTCCATTATTTGCTCTTATGCCTTAACAATGTCACTGCATGACTGATTCATTTATCTGAAAGTCAATCTGATTTCCTTTCTTCTGTAGCTTCTCCCAGTTCTTATTATGGGAAAGCCTGTTTTTATACCTTTGATAACTTTTTTTTTTTTTTAATTAGAAAGGGTACTGCTTTCAATCTACCCATTTAAATATCAATCTCTTTTATTTTCCAATTTGTCAGGACTATCTTGTCTTGGGTTACGAATCATAAAAGATCAAGAAGCGAACATCAGGTGAACAATGAACTAGGAGGACAGAAGCTTACCCTAGTTTGGCAAACTCAGAAATATATGTTGGTCAGTTGGGCAGAGATTTAGCATGGCAAAAGCTATTATTCTTTTTTTTTTTTTTTTTTTGAGACGGAAAAGCTATTATTCTTATTTCATTGTTATCATGTTTATTATGTTTATTATTTGTTTATTCTTTTAAAGGACATCATTTATAAAATATCACTCACTGAAATTTAATGCAGGGCCGTCAAGGGGAAGCATGCTGTGACTAATCTGCACATGAGGAAAACATAGTTTAAAAGGTTTCAAAGGGACACAGGTTAATTCAAGAATTTAGCCTAGTACAGAGCAAGGCATAGAGTTGGTGTTCTATATTTAATTTATGCATTTACTTAAATAGTACAGATCTCCTAGTAGAAGAGAATAGTATAGGTAAGAAATTAAGAGTTGATCCTAGCTATGTTCTTGAAGGCAGATCTTCATCCATCTAATTCCTGTGGAACGATCATCTTATTTTCCTATGTTGCTGATATGACTGTGATTTGGAAAGCTATAAAAGGCCTTTTTCCAATTGAGATTGATTACATTTCTCATCTTTTTCTGTCTTTTGTTCATTTCTTTATCTCAAAAGATGCTAACATAGATTACTGCTCTACAGCTGAGTCGAAGGTTCTCGAACTTTTGTGTGCATCAAACTCCTGAGAGTTTGTAAAAACACATATTTCTAGGTTCTCCCTTACATTTCCAATTTAGCAGGTAGAGGCTGAAAATGTGCATTTCTAACTATTTCTAAGTGATAGTGATGCTACTGATTTGAGGCTACTCTTTGAGAATCATTGCTTTAAGCCACTACTATCAAGTCAGCGGAATTTATATTATATGAATGCAGTACTTTAATGCAAAAGCAATGGTGTTTATATTCATTATACGGCTTTGAATACTGTAATGCACAAGGCAAGTGGAACATGTCTGTAATTTTACTGAAACCAGCTTTGCTAGAAGGGATATTCTAGCTAGTCACTAAATATATTCACTTGGAAACATGACAAAAGATTAAGCTCTAACAAATGAAAAACTACATTTTCCAATTATTTCATGGCTAAGCTATTGACAACTTATTTGCTAATGCTTAATAATTCAGTTGTTGGAATATTAATGAGAGTCATACTTTTCCAAAGAATAATGGTAATTATTATTCAGAGGCATTACAGTAATGAATAATATCCTGTAGAAGTCAATTATATAAGAAGTCAAAGAATATTGGCGATTCATATGAGGGCATAGATTTCATGTCCCTTAAACTATCTTACTAATTATCATTCTTCTCAGCTGGGCATTTGATAAGGACTGAGGAATACGTAATTAGAGATTAAGTTTTGTCAAGGATCTGAAGAACTGATATTCTGTATTGCTGATTAAACATAAAACACTCTATTTTAAAAACTGCCAGTAGGGGTTGGCAGTCTCTTGCCAAACCTAAGAAATTATACTAACAGAATTCAGAAGTATCTAATAATATATTTTTAAAAGTCTATCTGTACTCTCTTGTGCTTTAATGATGGAGAAAGAAAATGAATAAAAATGTTATTCTCTGGACTGATAACAACCTGAATCTATAATTCTATGACGTGCTTGGCACACTTTAAAAGAAAAATCCCGTTTGCATGATTCTTCTCAATTAGATTCAAGATGGAACTTCTATTTTTTTTTTTTTTTTTTTTTTTGAGACAGAGTCTCACTCTGTTACCCAGGATGGAATACAGTGGAGCAATCTTGGCTCACTGCAACCTCTGCCTCCTGGGTTCAAGTGATTCTCCTGCCTCAGCCTCCTGAGTAGCTAGGATTAGAGGTGCACGCCACCACACCCAGCTAATTTTTGTATTTTTAGTAGAGACGGGGTTTCACCATGTTGGTCAGGCTGGTCTCAAACTCCTGACCTGATGATCTGTCCACGCTGGCCTCCCAAAGTGCTGGAAGTACAGGCATGAGCCACCGTGCCTGATCCCGAAACTTCTACTTTTTATATTTTTTTCTCTAGTGTGTGGTTCCTAGTAGATATTCAATAAGTGTTTGCTGAACTGCTGACCAGAAAGCTTCATTGAAGCTATATAAATGCACCTTAGAAGATGTGATTTTAATTTTCATAGTTATCAGTTAATTTCATCTCTGAGTATATGCTGAGACCATAAAACAAAATGATACATTTCCATAAGGCAGTCATATCGCTTTGTAGTCACTTCACGTTGATTTCTCAGTCTGACTTCCCAGCTGTGATTTTGCACACAGTTTTCCTATGGAAATACACTGGTTAAATACAGCCTTCCAGAAGCACAAGCTGTATGATTTCAGGTCATGTGACAGATTTAGAAAGCATTAACTATTCTTTTCTAATTGCAAAGGATTAATATCTAGGCAGCTGAGTTATAAAGTGTGCTGAATGAGAGGCAACCTCCTGAAATAAGATTCTGCGGCTCTCAATGGGAACTGCCTGACACATCTCACAACAACAGCATCATCAGCTGTAATCACATCACCCAGATCATTTTTTTTAAATTTTTTTATTATACTTTAAGTTCTAGGGTACATGTGCATAATGTGCAGGTTTGTTACATATGTATACTTGTGCCATGTTGGTGTGCTGCACCCATCAACTCGTCAGCACACATCAATTCGTGATTTATATCAGGTATAACTCCCAATGCAATCCCTCCCCCTTCCCCCCTTCCCATGATAGGCCCCGATGTGTGATGTTCCCTTTCCCGAGTCCAAGTGATCTCATTGTTCAGTTCCCACCTATGAGTGAGAACATGCGGTGTTTGGTTTTCTGTTCTTGTGATAGTTTGCTAAGAATGATGGTTTCCAGCTGCATCCATGTCCCCACAAAGGACGCAAACTCATCCTTTTTTGTGGCTGCATAATATTCCATGGTGTATATGTGCCACATTTTCTTAATCCAGTCTGTCACAGATGGACATTTGGGTTGATTCCAAGTCTTTGCTATTGTGAATAGTGCCGCAATAAACATACGTGTGCATGTGTCTTTATAGCAGCATGATTTATAATCCTTGGGTATATACCCAGTAGTGGGATGGCTGGGTCATATGGTACATCTAGTTCTAGATCCTTGAGGAACTGCCATACTGTTTTCCATAATGGTTGAACTAGTTTACAATCCCACCAACAGTGTAAAAGTGTTCCTATTTCTCCACATCCTCTCCAGCACCTGTTGTTTCCTGATTTTTTAATGATTGCCATTCTAACTGGTGTGAGATGGTATCTCATTGTGGTTTTGATTTGCATTTCTCTGATGGCCAGTGATGATGAGCATTTTTTCATGTGTCTGTTGGCTGTATGAATGTCTTCTTTTGAGAAATGTCTGTTCATATCCTTTGCCCACTTTTTGATGGGGTTGTTTTTTTTCTTGTAAATTTGTTTGAGTTCTTTATAGATTCTGGATATTAACCCTTTGTCAGATGAGTAGATTGCAAAAATTTTCTCCCATTCTGTAGGTTGCCTGTTCACTCTGATGGTAGTTTCTTTTGCTGTGCAGAAGCTCTTTAGTTTAATTAGATCCCATTTGTCAATTTTGGCTTTTGCTGTCGTTGCTTTTGGTGCTTTAGACATGAAGTCCTTGCCCATGCCTATGTCCTGAATGGTACTACCTAGGTTTTCTTCTAGGGTTTTTATGGTATTAGGTCTAACATTTAAGTCTCTAATCCATCTTGAATTAATTTTCGTATAAGGAGTAAGGAAAGGATCCAGTTTCAGCTTTCTACTTATGGCTAGCCAATTTTCCCAGCACCATTTATTAAATAGGGAATCCTTTCCCCATTTCTTGTTTCTCTCAGGATTGTCAAAGATCAGATGGCTGTAGATGTGTGGTATTATTTCTGAGGACTCTGTTCTGTTCCATTGGTCTATATCTCTGTTTTGGTACCAGTACCATGCTGTTTTGGTTACTGTAGCCTTGTAGTATAGTTTGAAGTCAGGTAGCGTGATGCCTCCAGCTTTGTTCTTATGACTTAGGATTGTCTTGGCAATGAGGGCTCTTTTTTGGTTCCATATGAACTTTAAAGCCGTTTTTTCCAGTTCTGTGAAGAAACTCATTGGTAGCTTGATGGGGATGGCATTGAATCTATAAATAATCTTGGGCAGTATGGCCATTTTCACGATATTGATTCTTCCTATCCATGAGCATGGTATATTCTTCCATTTGTTAGTGTCCTCTTTTATTTCACTGAGCAGTGGTTTGTAGTTCTCCTTGAAGAGGTCCTTTACATCCCTTGTAAGTTGGATTCCTAGGTATTTTATTCTCTTTGAAGCAATTGTGAATGGAAGTTCATTCCTGATTTGGCTCTCTGTTTGTCTGTTACTGGTGTATAAGAATGCTTGTGATTTTTGCACATTAATTTTGTATCCTGAGACTTTGCTGAAGTTGCTTATCAGCTTAAGGAGATTTTGGGCTGAGACCATGGGGTTTTCTAAATATACAATCATGTCATCTGCAAACAGGGACAATTTGACTTCTTCTTTACCTAACTGGATACCCTTTATTTCTTTCTCTTGCCTGATTGCCCTAGCCAGAACTTCCAACACTATGTTGAATAGGAGTGGTGAGAGAGGGCATCCCTGTCTTGTGCCAGTTTTCAAAGGGAATTTTTCCAGTTTTTGCCCATTCAGTATGATATTGGCTGTGGGTTTGTCATAAATAGCTCCTATTATTTTGTGGTACGTTCCATCAATACCGAATTTGTTGAGCGTTTATAGCATGAAGGGCTGTTGAATTTTGTCAAAAGCCTTTTCTGCATCTATTGAGATAATCATGTGGTTCTTGTCTTTGGTTCTGTTTATATGCTGGATTACGTTTACTGATTTGTGAATGTTGAACCAGCCTTGCATCCCAGGGATGAAGCCCACTTGATCATGGTGGATAAGCTTTTGGATGTGCTGCTGAATCCGGTTTGCCAGTATTTTATTGAGGATTTTTGCATCGATGTTCATCAGGGATATTGGTCTAAAATTTTCTTTTTTTGTTGTGTCTCTGCCAGGCTTTGCTATCAGGATGATGTTGGCCTCATAAAATGAGTTAGGGAGGATTCCCTCTTTTTCTATTGATTGGAATAGTTTCAGAAGGAATGGTACCAGCTCCTCCTTGTACCTCTGGTAGAATTCAGCTGTGAATCCATCTGGTCCTGGACTTTTTTTGGTGGGTACGCTATTGATTGTTGCCTCAATTTCAGAGCCTGCTATTGGTCTATTCTGGGATTCAACTTCTTCCTGGTTTAGTCTTGGGAGAGTGTAAGTGTCCAGGAAATTATCCATTTCTTCTAGATTTTCTAGTTGATTTGCGTAGAGGTGTTTATAGTATTCTCTGATGGTAGTTTGTATTTCTGTGGGGTCGGTGGTGATATCCCCTTTATCATTTTTTATTGCGTCTATTTGATTCCTCTCTCTTTTCTTCTTTATTAGTCTTGCTAGCGGTCTGTCAATTTTGTTGATCTTTTCAAAAAACCAACTCCTGGATTCATTGATTTTTTGGAGGGTTTTTTGTGTCTCTATCTCCTTCAGTTCTGCTCTGATCTTAGTTATTTCTTGCCTTCTGCTAGCTTTTGAATGTGTTTGCTCTTGCTTCTCCATTTCTTTTAATTGTGATGTTAGAGTGTCAATTTTAGATCTTTCCAGCTTTCTCTTGTGGGCATTTAGTGCTATAAATTTCCCTCTACACACTGCTTTAAATGTGTCCCAGAGATTCTGGTATGTTGTATCTTTGTTCTCATTGGTTTCAAAGAACATCTTTCTTTCTGCCTTCATTTCATTATGTACCCAGTAGTCATTCAGGAGCAGGTTGTTCAGTTTCCATGTAGTGGAGCGGTTTTGATTGAGTTTCTTAGTCCTGAGTTCTAGTTTGATTGCACTGTGGTCTGAGAGACAGTTTGTTATAATTTCTATTCTTTTACATTTGCTGAGGAGTGCTTTACTTCCAATTATGTGGTCAATTTTGGAATAAGTGCGATGTGGTGCTGAGAAGAATGCATATTCTGTTGATTTGGGGTGGAGAGTTCTATAGATGTCTATTAGGTCCGCTTGGTGCAGAGATGAGTTCAATTCCTGGATATCCTTGTTAACTTTCTGTCTCGTTGATCTGTCTAATGTTGACAGTGGAGTGTTGAAGTCTCCCATTATTATTGTATGGGAGTCTAAGTCTCTTTGTAAGTCTCTGAGGACTTGCTTTATGAATTTGGGTGCTCCTGTATTGGGTGCATATATATTTAGGAGAGTTAGCTCTTCCTGTTGAATTGATCCCTTTACCATTATGTAATGGCCTTCTTTGTCTCTTTTGATCTTTGATGGTTTAAAAGTCTATTTTATCAGAGACTAGGATTGCAACCCCTGCTTTTTTTTTGTTCTCCATTTGCTTGGTAGATCTTCCTCCATCCCTTTATTTTGAGCCTATGTATGTCTCTGCATGTGAGATGGGTCTCCTGAATACAGCAGACTGATGGGTCTTGACTCTTTATCCAGTTTGCCAGTCTGTGTCTTTTCATTGGAGCATTTAGTCCATTAACATTTAAGGTTAATATTGTTATGTGTGAACTTGATCCTGCCATTATGATATTAACTGGTTATTTTGCTCGTTAGTTGATGCAGTTTCTTCCTAGCCTCGATGGTCTTTACATTTTGGCATGTTTTTGCAATGGCTGGTACCGGTTGTTCCTTTTCATGTTTAGGGCTTCCTTCAGGGTCTCTTGTAAGGCAGGCCTGGTGGTGACAAAATCTCTAAGCATTTGCTTATCTGTAAAGGATTTTATTTCTCCTTCACTTATGAAACTTAGTTTGGCTGGATATGAAATTCTGGGTTTAAAATTCTTTTCTTTAAGAATGTTGAATATTGGCCCCCACTCTCTTCTGGCTTGTAGGGTTTCTGCCGAGAGATCTGCTGTTAGTCTGATGGGCTTCCCTTTGTGGGTAACCCGACCTTTCTCTCTGGCTGCCCTTAAGATTTTTTCCTTCATTTCAACTTTGGTGAATCTGGCAATTATGTGTCTTGGAGTTGCTCTTCTCAAGGAGTATCTTTGTGGTGTTCTCTGTATTTCCTGAATTTGAATGTTGGCCTGCCCTACTAGGTTGGGGAAGTTCTCCTGGATGATATCCTGAAGAGTGTTTTCCAACTTGGTTCCATTTTCCCCTCACTTTCAGGCACCCCAATCAGATGTAGATTTGGTCTTTTTACATAGTCCCATACTTCTTGCAGGCTTTGTTCATTTCTTTTTCTTCTTTTTTCTTTTGGTTTCTCTTCTCGCTTCATTTCATTCATTTGATCCTCAATCGCTGATACTCTTTCTTCCAGTTGATCGAGTCGGTTACTGAAACTTGTGGATTTGTCACGTATTTCTCGTGTCATGGTTTTCATCTCTGTCATTTCATTTATGACCTTCTCTGCATTAATTATTCTAGCTATCAATTCTTCCACTCTTTTTTCAAGATTTTTAGTTTCTTTGCGCTGGGTATGTAATTCCTCCTTTAGCTCTGAGAAGTTTGATGGACTGAAGCCTTCTTCTCTCATTTCGTCAAAGTCATTCTCTGACCAGCTTTGATCCGTTGCTGGCGATGGGCTGCGCTCCTTTGCAGGGGGAGATGCGCTCTTATTTCTTCAATTTCCAGCTTTTCTGCCCTGCTTCTTCCCCATCTTTATGGTTTTATCTGTCTCTGGTCTTTGATGATGGTGACGTACTGATGGGGTTTTGGTATAGGTGTCCTTCCTGTTTGATAGTTTTCCTTCTGATAGTCAGGACCCTCAGCTATAGGTCTGTTGGAGATTGCTTGAGGTCCACTCCAGACCCTCTTTGCCTGGGTATCAGCAGCAGAGTTTGCAGAAGATAGAATATTGCTGAACAGCGAGTGTACCTGTCTGATTCTTACTTTGGAAGCTTCCTCTCAGGGGTGTACTCCACCCTGTGAGGTGTGGGGTGTCAGACTGCCCCTCGTGGGGGATGTCTCCCAGTTAGGCTACTCAGGGATCAGGGACCCACTTGAGCAGGCAGTCTGTCCATTCTCAGATCTCCACCTCCGTGTTGGGAGATCCACTGCTCTCTTCAAAGCTGTCAGACAGAGTCGTTCGCGTCTGCACAGGCCTCTGCTGCTTCCCCTGTTGTTTCTTAGCTGTGCCCTGTCCCCAGAGGTGGAGTCTACAGAGACAGGCAGGTTTCCTTGAGCTGCTGTGAGCTCCACCCAGTTCCAGCTTCCCAGCAGCTTTGTCTACCTACTTAGGCCTCAGCAATGTCGGGCGCCCCTCCCCCAGCCTCGCTGCTGCCTTGCGGTTAGATCGCAGACTGCTGTGCTAGCAATGAGGGAGGCTCCGTGGCCGTGGGACCCTCCCGGCCAGGTGTGGGTATAATCTCCTGGTGTGCCCGTTTGCTTAAAGCGCAGTATTTGGGTGGGAATTACCCGATTTTCCAGGTGTTGTGTGTCTCAGTTCCCCTGGCTAGGAAAAGGGATTCCCTCCCCCTTGCACTTCCCAGGTGAGGTGATGCCTCGCCCTGCTTCAGCTCTCGCTGGTCGGGCTGCAGTGGCTGACCAGCACCAATTGTCCGGCACTCCCCAGTGAGATGACCCCAGTACCTCAGTTGAAAATGCAGAAATCACCGGTCTTCTGTGTCGCTCGTGCTGGGAGTTGGAGACTGGAGCTGTTCCTAATCGGCCATCTTGCTCCCTCATTATGGCACCCAGATCATTTAAATGATGCCAAACTTTAAGTCAGGGACAAGAAGCCACACTCAGCATGCCTCTGGAAATTGCTGTCCTTTTAATCAAAAGAAATTATAACACAATGGAGACTTGAATCTCTGGAATTAAATGTGCTGAAGTTTTATGTCTCTGTAATACTGTGAAGGAATATTCTTTCCATCTTATTTATAGACTTGCAAAAGCTAAGTCAGATTTACAAGTAGAAATTGGTCCCAAATATATGTGTGTCCTATTTAAGTCAGATCCCTTAAACCTTAACTAGTCAAACTACTCATGAAAGGCAAAAACAAAAACAAAACAAAACAAACAACAACAAAAAATAAAAATTTAAAAAAGCCTCACACAATTTAGACATCTGCTTTTATCTCTCTAATCACATATTTTATTAATCCTCACCTTGATTATGCTTCTGAAGACACACTGGACATGGCTCACACAAATCACTCTATCATCTGGGCTAGGCAGGCCTAGCTGATCTTGGCTAGGATTTTTTCTGCATCAGCTGGTGTGTTGGATGGAGAGCTGGCTAGTTAGTCTAGGATGACTTCCCTCAATATCTAGTGGTTAGCTGGTTGTTGCATAGGATAGTGCTGGTGTCTGGGCCGTACGTTTATCATTATCCAGCAGATTAATCTGGGCTGATCCCAAAAGAGCTACTGGAAGCACATAAGAGCTTTCAAGATTCAGCTACAGAACCGGCACAGTCATGTCTGCCATATTCTTCTACCAAAACAAGTCTCAAAGCAACCCAGAGTCCAAAGGTGGGCAAATAAACCAGGCCTATTGACGGAAGGAACTCATAGTTATATTGCAAAGGACATTGATAGAGAGAGCTTAAGAATCGGGGCAATGTTTGTGTAAAATCTGCCATATCACCTTATTTTTGCATAGTATTTATCACTTCCTGGAGTGATAGCTTTTGTTCTTAATTTGGTAAGTATCTGCTTTTTGCTCACGTGACTATAAACTCCGTGAAAAGAGGAATCCTGTCTGACTTTTTATAATCTGTGTTTCTACAGGGCCTAAAGCTTTGTTTGCCAGATACTTATTAAAATTTGTAATGACTGAATAGATGAATGAGGTCACTGGTATCACAATATACACCATATATATAGTTCTAATTCTTTTAAATCTGTATTTTTTGATAAATACACAAAAGATACTCAGTTTTGCCTCAAAAATGAAATTATCTATACAGTAGAGTCCTGTAGGAGCTGATAATCTATGAAAAGAAATGCAAATATGTGTATGTTTGTCATTAGACTGCTAAGTCCATTGCACCTGGTCATATTCCTTGTTTTTCTTTTTTTTTTTCTTTTTAAGTCTATGAGCAAAAATCTATTTCCATGCCTCATGTAACTGCTGCCTCTCAGAATTCAGGGAGCTAAGGGAAAAAGAAAACCTTAATGAATAAAAACAGTCCTTAGGTCATGAACAGTCATGTACAACCAGACATGGCAGCCAGAAAAGAGCTGAAGCCTCAAAAGCAGCAGCAGTTCAGAGCTAACTAGCAGTATTAGACACTGAGGCATGTGATTTTTTGGTATGCATCAATGTGGAACAAGGGAAAGGGCACTGCTATATTTGAGTGACAACTGCATACAACGTGTTTTTCTGGACCTTTACACACTTCATTTCCTCCTCACAACAAAATGTATTATTATGCCAACTTTGAAGATATGGCACTAAGACAGGTTAAGTAATTTGCCAAGTACTATTTAGCTTGAAAGCAGTAAAACAGGGAATTAATCCCAAGGTTTCCTCTTTCACTATGTTCCAGGAACTAGGAAGTTAAAAATAAGAGTGGTAAGCTATATAAGAAGCATGCTAATTTATTGTCAGTGAAGGATAATCTTTTAGTGATATTAACTTAAAAGCACAGACAGATATAGATAAACAGCCTATCTTAAGATCCATAGAATCAAATGAGTTTGAAGAGTATAGCAATCTGGATCAATAGAATCAGGATGGCACCTACAATTAGTAACAGAATTGACCCAAATGTCTGGTCATCTTAAAAGAGGGTCTTAGAAACCTGAAACTTCAACATTATAAGGTGCTACTGTTATAATAATGATAATCATTAATCGTAGTGTAATGGTGACAAAACAAAATAAACAAGCAACGCAGGGGATCACTGAGAACCTCAGTATCATAGTCTAAAGGAAGCTCAGACAGGACAATACATTATGAAGTGGTTCAAAATGTGAGGCAATGAGAAAGGCAATGATAAAAACAATGACTATGACTCCCAGTACAATAGTGGGAGCAATGCTTTAAAGCAGTACTCCTCAAAATAATGATGGGCACAGAAATCACCTGAAGATTCTGTTTAAATGTAGCTTTTCATTCAATACATTTGGGTCAGACCCCAAAACACTGCATTTCTAACAAGTTCCATTTGAAGCCACTGCTGCTGCTCCAAGAACCACACTTTGAGTGTCAAGAGTCTATCTGTCAACAGAAGCACTTCCATATAATTATAGGGCATCTAACAAATGAAAAACAAATGTTCATGACTGAAAACCTCTTCCTCTGACACACACACACACCCACACAAATATACACAATTACACACATACACACAACTCTCATACTCACACATACCTTTTCTCTCACACACATACAACCACATGCATGTATTTTATCAAATTTATGATAAAAACATGCAATTGGATCAGGAAAAGAATTAAAATACAACCCCATCCACCCAGTGAACTGAAATTGGTAATTTATACCAGAATGAGACCTGACCTGTTTGGAAAATATGCAGGTTAAATGGTTAACTTTCACTGTTGGTAGCAGTATATATTATATTTTTATTTTTATTAGTAACAGAAATGCTTTGTTTCTGGTGTACTTCTATTTGAATGGTGGATTCACAATATTGAGTTTTAGTTAGAGGAGAGAACACATAACTGTTGACCTGTTACCCAAATGGCTTCCCAAAAATACTTTTATATAACAGTTCCAGACTGATTATAGCTTGCAAGGTTGATATCTACAAAGAATTCTGCCTTTTTTCTACCAGTTAAAATAAATAATTTAAACTTAAGTTTTCTCCTGTGTTTAGGATCTAGAAGGAAAATAATCAAGCTGAGATGAATAAAGATAAATTAAACGTGGTTTAGAGAAATAAGATATCCTATCTAAAAGGCTTGGAAATGAGTTATACAACACTAAAAGAACGTTTTTGGCCAGGCGTGGTGGCTCACGCCTGTAATCACAGCACTTTGGGAGGCTGAAGCAGTCTGATCACAAGGTCAGGAGATCGAGACCATCCTGGCTAACACAGTGAAACCCTGTCTCTACTAAAAATACAACAAAGAAAAAAAAATTATCCAGGTGTGGTGGTGGGCGCCTGTAGTCCTAGCTACTAGGGAGGCTGAGGCAGGAGAATGGCATGAACCCAGGAGGCGGAGCTTGCAGTGAGCCAAGATCGTGCCACTGCACTCCAGCCTGGGTGACAGTAAGACTCTGTCTCAAAAAAAAAAAAAAAAAAAAAAAAAATTGATTGAACTTTGAGCAAAAAGTATTAACTTGATTAATATACACCAATTATTGTTTTCAGAAGCATCCAAGACACATTTTGAGCTCTACATGAAGTGCAAAAATATATGTAGTAAGCTTGATGGTATTTAGAATTAAAGAGTTGACTGCTTAAACATTAGAGTCCTTCAATGGTGAAACAGGCTATGCATGGCACTCATGTTTTCTGCAGTTATAAAAAATAAACCATATTAAGTTTATCTTGGAAATAACATTTTATGATAAAGATTCAAGGGGACAGAAGCAAAATTGGGATTGCTAAACAGGTAGGATTCCCATAAGAAAAGTTCCCATAAAATCTAGGCAAAGTTTATTATTAGGAAGTAACTCTAACGGCCAACACAGACTCTAGCAGCTGCCATCACAGAAGCAAGCTTCCATGGAACCCTGTTCTCCCCTGTGACATTATAGACATTTCACTATTTTCTACTCCTGCATCTGTTATTGCTTCAGTCCTTGACAATCTAAACCTTCCTGTGCATAATTTTTAAAGACACTTTTTGCAGGAATATAGTCTCATTGATTTATTTGATGAATGATGCCATCCTGCTCAAGAATAGCTGGTCACCAGTTAGGCAGCCTAATAACCAGTAGCCCTTGGGGCAGACACCCACCATTGACCAAATAAGCTAAGCCAAGTTGAGGAGCACAGATGGTCAACTTTCCTCAGAAGAGACTGTGGGCATAACAGTCACTCAAAGCATAATAAGTTGTTGTGCAGCTTTTAGAGGACTATCCTTTGAGACTGTCAAAAATAAGGCTGCCAGTACATATCCTGAGATAAACTGGAGGAGCTTCACAGAGAAGAAACAGTATGACACTACTGAAATCTCTCTCAACACCACATCAATGATTGTGAGAAGGAGGAAGAGGTCCATATAATAAAAGAAAATGTACTGAAAGGATCCCACTGAAAATTGTCATTTTAATTAAGGCATAAACTTACTTCAGTGTTATAAAGAGATGCATGCCTTGTAGGGGACACAATCAAGCTTAACTGAAGATAACTTTTGAAGTTACTCAGAACAATCTTTTACCTTGCAAATGAAACACATTAAGGTGCAGAAGTTCTAATACTTGTCTAATGGCAAGCAAGCGTTCATACTAAAGCCAGTTATTTATTTATTCATTCAAAAAAGTTTATTCAGAACTTACTGTGCACAAGGAACTATGGAAAAAATACAACCCCTGCTTTCAAGTGGGTTTAGGATTTACAATCACAATCACATCAGAATATGGGCGTCCCAGACACATGGTGTGGGATGGAGTCTTGGCTCTGCCATTCATTAGCACTGACATTGAAAAAGTTATCTAACCTCTCTAGTTCCTGGTCTTCTCATCTGTAAAGACAATGTTATATACTTCATCATTATTGTGAAATTAGTGATTGAAGTACTTTGTAGAGTCTGTAACAGAGGAGGTGTTTGGTCAATGTAAGCTATTATTCATCTAGTTCACTGGGTATTCTCCTATATGTGCTATCAATGTTAAAAGTTTATTCAACTTTAATAGAGATAAGTAATAACAATAACAGTGGTGACAACAAAATAATATTTGATACATATTCACTCATTCTGTGAAAAAGGAAAGGTAGGAAGATTGAATGCACACTAATGTCTGGTGTTTAGGTGATATACAGTTTCCTCAAAATGCAGAACTTATAATGCAAAACACCTCGAAGACATAACGATTAGGATATACAGTCAAAAAGACAGCATTAGCATACAAAGAAGGGACAATGCCTAATCCAAGAATTAAAGACACATTTTCTATACTCATAAAAAATAGTATAATTTGATTTTAGAGCAAAGGGCAATCTTTGGATTGATTTAGGTAGTGGACGGTCCTGGGTAGAGATCACACTTATTGACTGCTTGAACCTTAGAAGTTATATATAACTCCTTAAGCCTCAGTTGCCATATTTATAAAATTGAAATAATAAAAATATATAGCTTATCTGGGCTTTTGGATGACTTAAATATGTGTAAAATGTTTAGTACAATATCTAGTACAATTGAGCCACTCAACATCGTTTAATCAACCCTTCCTGCTCTACCTTGCCCTGAGAAAGAGAGAAATACAGCTTATTAAGAATGTCTTTTGGAAATTCTTAATGGCTTTGCACAACTGGTGCAAGTGATAAGAATCTGGCCATCTCTTTATCTAGAGATTGTATTAGGATTTCCTGATTTGGCCCCATTCTCCTCTGTGTTAGGTGGGCTGCATACACACAGAAAAACATTGTATATGATTTAACAGTTTAGAAAAGTATTTCCTTGCTACAGTAAAATGAGTTGTCTACATTGTCTGCTAGGTGTCTTGCCTAATGACAGGGTTCAGTGATATTCTTTATTTCTTTAAGTGTCAACAAAATTAAAAAAAAATTTTTTTTAAAGAAAAAAAAGACAAAACCTGCAGAAAACCCAAAATGTTAAAGTGAGAAATTTACTGAAACAGAATTGCTCCAAATTTAACGAATGAAGAGGCTAATTATGAAGGTAGAATTCTACGAGGGTAGGAGTCCTATAAATTCAATGTTACTGTGTCTTAGGTTTTCAGAAATGCAAATTACCACCCACAGTTTATTGCCCACAGAAAGGATGTTAACTAGCATATTTTATCCTGAGTGCAGGTTTTAAACTTCTCATAAGAGGATTTTAAAACAACATATTCTGAACTAAATGATAAAAATTAGATAATTATGAAATTTCAAGGGCATCTAGGCAGAATTGTGAATGTAGGATTTCTAAGAAATTTCAGCTCTCCAACTTGTCTATTAAATCATTCTTTGTTTTCTTCTAAGTGATTGAGTATATCTAGACATACACATGTTAGAATACAAACATATTAGTGTCTATTTTAGGCAAAAGAAGAGATAAGAATTAAGTAACCCATCTTGATAATCTGAGATGGTTAGATGTGGGGCAAAACATTAGAATTACTGAGACAGCATATATGAAGTCGCTAGATTTCCTGTTTGGTCCATAATACATTAAATATTTCTTGAAAAAAACTGAATTAAAAATTATAGGCTGCTTGGAGAAAATAGAAGTCTTCTGTTGCAACTTTCAACAAGAACAAATGGAAACAGGCTTAGTTATGAGCATCACTATCAATGAAACTGAGATCTCATTTTGATTCAGAAGTATTCTCAGAGCTTAGCTGAGAGAGGAACATGAGTTAAAAAGAGAATAATGTGATTTCTCTTAACCTTAACCCTTACAAATACCTATGAAGGAGGAATATATGTACATATACACTAACTCTCTCTCACACATGCACACATATTTCAACTATAGACCTACTACAGTTCCAGGGACCTAGCAGAAACTCAGAAAACTTTCTGTGTTTGAAACAATAAGTGTTACATTTGAGGACACAGTGGGGCCGAGATTTTGAACAGGAGCCAGTAGACTTCTTGTTAGGCTATGTACAGTTTTAAAACAATGTGACCTCTGGAGACTGCATAGTTGTGTTGGACTGCTTTGCTTTCATAGGGTGGTTAGAAATGAGACCCGCCTCCAGAAACCCTAGGAGTGAACACTTGAGGAAAACAACTCAGGATAAGATCTAAGTCTATTCCTTAAGTTTCAATGCTAAGAGAGTCCTAGAGATTTATTATAAACCTTTCATAGAAATAGAGTTTCTATTTGAAGATTTATAGTGTTCACTAGTGATCACAAATAGACTTTTATACATACTTTAAGTTCTGGGATACATGTACAGAATGTGCAGGTTTGTAACATGGGTATACACATGCCATGGTGGTTTGCTACACCCATCAACCTATCATCTACATTAGGTGTTTCTCCTAACGCTATCCCTCCCCTAGTCCCCCACGTCCTGACCGGCCCCAGTGTGTGATGGTCCCCTCCCTGTGTCATGTTCCCCTCCCTGTGTCATTGTATTCTCATTGTTCAACTCCCACTTATGAGTGAGAACATGTGGTGTTTGGTTTTCTGTTCCAGTGTTAGTTTGCTGAGAATGATGGTTTCCAGCTTCATCCCATGTCCCTGCAAAGGACGTGAACTCATCCTTTTTTATGGCTGTATAGTATTCCATGGTGTAGATGTGCCAGTTTCTTTATCCACTCTATCATTGATGGGCATTTGGGTTGGTTCCAGGTCTTTGGTATTGTGAACAGGCACTGCAGTAAACATATGTGTGCATGTGTCTTTATAGAATGATTTATAATCCTTTGGATATATACCCAGTAATGGGATTGCTGGGTCAAATGGTATTTCTGTTTCTAGATCCTTGAGGAATTGCCACACTGTCTTCTACAACAGTTGTTATTTTTATTGCTCTTTGATCATTTATGTTGGCATCGTGCAACTTATTTGTGTGTTAAGGATCTGGACATGTCTTTATATAAAAGTACTATCAAATTTCCTGACAAGTAAAGATGTTCCTCTCTCTTATCGTAGTGTCAATCCTAGTTGGGTGGTATACATGAGGAAGTGTCCATCACTTTAAACTCATAGTAGAAACCAGCTACATTTGAGTGACTAGAAAATCTAGAAACAAATGGCCAGGCATGGTGGCTCATGCCTGTAATCCCAGCACTTTGGGAGGACAAGGCGGGTGGATCACGAGGTCAAGAGATCCATCCTGGCTAACACGGTGAAACCCGGTCTCTACTAAAAATATAAAAAATTAGCTAGGCATGGTGGCACATGACTGTAGTCCCAGCTACTCAGGAGGCTGAGGCAGGAGAATGGTATGAACCCAGGAGGCAGAGGTTTCAGAGCTTAGACCGTGCCACTGCACTCCAGCCTGGGCAACAGAGCAAAACTCCGTCTCAAAAAAAAAGAAAGAAAAAAAAGGAAAGAAAAAAAATCTAGAAACAAACACAATGTTATCTTGTGAAGATAGCCTGCATTAATAGAGAAGCACTATTCTTTTCTCTTTCAAGATATTTGATAGAAAAACAATGGCCATCAGAAATGTATTGCCGAATTATGAAGTGCTTAATATAAATGTAGAGATTCCAGGGGATTCAGGACACAAATATTAACGGCTAAGTTTTGAGACTATTCTTTCAAAACAGTTTCAAGTTCACAATATTAAGAGCAAGGTACAAAGATTTCCAATGCACTCCCTGCCCCCACCTAGGCATAGCATCCACCATTATCAACATCCTCAAATTTCATAATTTGACTTAGGATTCACTCGATGTTTTACCTTCTATGGGTTGGCACAAATGTATCATGAAATGTACCCATCATCATAGCATCAAACAGAGTCACTGCCCTCTAAATCTTCTGTGCTCAACCTACCCATCCTTTCACCACCCTTTAACCTCTGGCAACTACTTATCTTTTTACCATCTCCATAGTTTTGCCTTTTCTAGAATGTTATATTATTGGTATCATACAGTATGTAGTCTTTTTAGATTAGCTTCTTTCACCCAGTAATATCCATTTAAGTTTCTTTCATGTTATTTTCACAGCTTGATAGGTCGTTGCTTTTAGCACTGAATACTATTTCATTGTGTGGATGTATGACAGTTTATTTATCCATTCACCTCCTGAAGGATGTCTTAGTGGATGCCAAATTTAGTTAATTATAATTAATGTGCCTATAAACGTCTATGTTCAGGTTTTTTGTGGATACAAGTTTTCTACTTCTTTGGGTAAGTACAAATGAGTGTGATTGCTAGATCTTATGGTAAAAGTATGTTTAGTTTTGTAAGAAGTCACCAAACTATCTTCTAAAGTGGCAGTGCCACTTTGCATTCCCACCAGCAATGAATGAGAGCTTCTGTTGCTACACATTCTCACCAGCATTTGGTGGTGTTAACGTTCCAGAGTTTGGCCATCTGAGGAGTGAAGGAGTGTGGGAGTGTAGTGGTAACTCATCTTAATTTGCATTTTCCTGATAACGTATGATGTGCAGCATCTTTTCACATGCTTATTTGCCATCTGTATATCTTCCTTGGCATGGCGTCTGTTCAGGTCTTTACCCTATGTTAAATCAGGCTTTTTGTGTTCTTGTTTACTTTTAAGAGTTCTTTGCATATTTTTGATAACAGTCTGTTATTAGAGGTGTATTTTGCAAATATTTTCTATGAGTCTGTGGCTTATATTCTTACTCTATTGACATGGTCTTTCACAGAGCAGAGTTTTGAATTTTAACGAAGGATAGCTTATCAATTATTTATGTCATGAATCTTGCCTTTGGTGTTGTATCTAAAAAGTTACTAACATACCTAAGTTTATCTGTTTTCTTTATGTTATTTGATAGGACAATTATAGATTTTCATTTTACATTTAGGCCTGTGGTCCATTTTGAACTAGTTTTTGTTTTTGTTAAGAATGTGAAGTCTGTTTATAAATTTACCTCTTCCTTTCTCTCTTCCCTTCTCCTTCCCTCCCTTCCTTCTTTTCTTTCTTCCATCCGTCCTCCTCCTCCTCCTCTTTCCTTCTCTTCTTTTTCTTCCTCTCTCTCTCCCTCCCTCCCTTCCTCTCCCTCTTTCTATTTCTTACTTTTTCCAAATGAACAAGTCTAGTTGTTCCAGTACTATTTGCTGAATAAAGACTCTTTTGCTCCATTGTATTGCTTTGGCGTCTACGACTTACTTATTTTAGTCTATTTCTGAGCTCTCTATTCTGGTCCATTGAGCTATTTGTCTATTCCTTCAGCAAACCACATTGTCTTGAGTACTTAACTTTATGGTAAGACTATAGTAAATCTAGTAAGTTGGATAGTTTCAGTCATCTCACTTTGTTCTTTTTAAATATCGAGTTGACTATTTTGGGTCTTTTGGCTCTCTATATAAACTTTGGAATCCATGTGTCCACATCCACAAAATAACATGCTGGGATTTTAATTGAGATTACATTAAATCTGTAGATCACGTTGGGAAGAATGACATCTTAAGAATATTCAGTCTTCTTAGAGATAAAATAGTTCTTCATTTATTTAGTTCTTTGATTTTATTCATTAGAATTGATGAGTCTCATCAATTTTTCTCATATAGATGTTTCACATATTTTGTTAGATGTATACGTAAGTATTTCATTTTGAAGGTGCTAATATAAACAGTATTTTTAAAATTTCAAATGTCACTTCCTCATTATATAGAAAAGTGATTTTTGTATATTAACCCTGTATACTGCAATCTTGCTATAATTGCTTATTAGTTCCACGTGTTTTTAATCAATAATTCAGATTCTTTACTTAGAAAATCATGTGAGATTTACAAATAAAGATAGTTTTATTTATTCCCTTTCAACCTGCATGGTTTTTCTTTTTTTTTCTTTTTGTTTGTATTCTTGTATTTGCTATGATTCCAGCAAAATGTTGAGAGGGAGTTTTGAGAAATCATACTCTTGTCCTTGATCTTAGCAGAAAAGTTTTCAGTTTATCAAGATTAAATGTGATTTTAGCTCTAGGTTTTTTGGTAGATGTTCTTTATTAAGTTGAGAAAGTTCTCAATGTATTCCTAGCTTACTGAGAGAATTTATCATGAATGGCTGTCGGGTTTTGTCAATGCCTTTTTAACACTTATTGATATGATCATATAATTTCTTTTAGCTTGTTGATGTGGTAGATTACATTAATCACTGCTTAAATTTGAATGAGGCTTGCATATTTGAGATAAATCCCTCTTGGTTATGTTGTAGATTTATTTTTTCATTTTCATGGATAGATAATAGTTATTCATATTTATGGGGTATATGTGATATTTCGATACTAGCATTCATGTATAATAATAGAACCTGGACAATTGGGATATCCATCACATCAAATATTTAGTGTGTGTGTGTGTGTGTGTGTGTGTGTGTGTTGGAAATATTTCAAATCTTCTTTCTGAGCTATTTTAAAATATATAATAAACTAGTATTGTTAGCTACAGTGATCCTATTGTGCTATTGAGCACTAGAACTTATTTTTTTTTTTTTTTATCTAACTGCATGTTTGTAACCATTAATCAACCTTTTATTTTTTTTGCAAGATGGAGTTTTTGCTCCTGTTGCCCAGACTGGAGTACAAAGGCACAATCTTGGCTCACTGCAACCTCTACCTCCCGGGTTCAGGCGATTCTCCTGCCTCAGCCTCTTGAGTAGCTGGGATCACAGTTGTGTGCCACCATGTCTGGCTAATTTTTACATTTTTAGTAGACAGGATTTCACCATGTTGGTCGGGTCTGTCTCGAACTCCTGACCTCAGGTGATCCACCCGCCCCAGCCTCCCAAAGTGCTGGGATTACAGGCATTAGCCACCACGTCCTGACTAATCAATCTTTCTTAATCCCTCCAACACACACTTCTCTTCCCAGTCTCTGGTAACTACCTTTCTATTTTTTACCTCCATGAGATCAATTTCTTTAGCTCTGATGTATGAGAGAATATGTGATATTGTCTTTCTGTGCCTGATTTATTTCACTTAAAATGTCTTTCAGATCCATCCATGTTGCTGCAAATAACAAGATTTCATTCTCTTTTTAATGGCTGAATACCATTCCATTATGTACATTTATCACATTTTCTTTATTCGTGTTTTGATGGACACTTTGAATGATTCCATGTCTTGGTTATTGTGAACACTGCTGCAGTAAATGTGGGAATGCAAATATCGCTTTGATATATGATATATGGATTTTTTTCTTTTTTTAATGCAGCAGTGAGATTGCTGGATCATATACTAGATCCAGTTATAGCTTTTTGACGAATCTCCATACTGCTTTCCATAGTGGCAGCACTAATTTACATTCCCCCAAAAAGTGTACGAGTGTTCTTATTTCTCTGCATCTTCAGCAGCATCTATTATTGTCTTTTTGATAATAGACATTTTGACTGGAGTGAGATTATGTTCCACTGCACTTTTAACTTGCATTTCCCTGATGGTTAGTAATGCTAGGCATTTTTTCATATACCTGTTGGCCATTTGTATGTCCACTTTTGTGAAATGTCTTTTCAGACAATTTGCCCATTTTAAAATCAGACTGATTTTTTTGTGCAATTGAATTGAGTTCCTTATACATTTTGATTATTAATTCCTTGTTAGATGGTTAGTTTGTAAATATTTTATTTCATTCTGTAAGTTGTCTCTTCACTTTGTTGATTGTTTTCTTTGCTGTCCAGAAGCTTTTTGGCTGGATGTAATTCCATTTGTCAATTTTTGCTTTGGTTGGCTGTGCTTTTAAGGTCTTATTCAAGAAATCTTTGCCCAGCCCAATGTTCTGAAGTGTTTGTCCAATGTATGTTTTCTTGTAGTAGTTTTATACTTTCAGAACTTACACATAAATATTCAATCCACTTTGAGTTGCTTTTGGTGTAGATAGTGAGAGATAGGGTTTTAATTGTTTTCTGCGTATGAATATCCAGTTTTGCCTGCAGCATTTATCGAAGAGACTGTCTCTTTTTCAATGTATGTTCTTCATGCTTTTGCTGAAAATGAGTTGGTTATGAATGCATGGATTTATTTCTCAGTTTTCTATTCTGTTTTACTGGCCTATGTTTCGGTTTTCTATTCTTTTCTTCCCTTTTTTTTTTTTTTTTTTGTTTTTTTTTGTTTTTTTGGTGAGACAGTCTCACACTCTCACCCAGGCTGGAGTGCAGTGGCACAATCTCAGCTCACTGCAAGCTCTGCCTCCCAGGTTCACACCATTCTCCTGCCTCAGCCTCCCAAGTAGCTGGGACTACAGGCGCCCGCCACCACGCCTGGCTAATTTTTTGTATTTTTAGTAGAGACAGGGTGTCACCGCGTTAGCCAGGGATGATCTCGAACTCCTGACCTCATGATCCGCCCACCTCGGGCTCCTAAAGTGCTGTGATTACATGGGTGAGCCACCGCACCCAGCCTATGTTTCTGTTTTCATGCCAGTACCATCCTGTTTTGTTTACTATAAATTTATAGTATATTTTGTCAGGTATATATATGTCAGGTAATGTGATGCCTCCAGCTTTTTTCTTTGTGCTCAGGATTGCTTTGGCTATGTGTGGTCTTTTTTGGTCCTATACAAATTTTAGAATTTTGTTTCCTAATTCTGTGAAGAATATCATTGCTATGTTGATAGATATTGCATTGAATCTATTAATTGCTTCAAGTAATATCGACATTTTAACAATAATTCTTCCGATCTGCAAACCTGGAATAACTTTTCATCTTTGTGCATGTTCTGTTTGTTTCATCAGTGTGTTATAGTTTTTTGGTTTTTGTTTTTTTAACTTTTAAGTTCAGGGTACATGTTTAGGTTTGTTACATTGGTAAACTTGTGTCATGGGGGTTTGTTGTACAGATTATTTCATCACCCAGGTACTATGCCTAGTACCTATTAGTTATTTTTCCTGATTCTTTCCCTACTCCTACCCTCCACCCTCCAATAAGTGAGTGTTTTTCTCCTCTATGTGTCCATGTGTTCTCGTCATTTATCTCCTACTTATAATTGAGAACACTCAGTATTTGGTTTACTGTTCCTGCATTAATTTGCTGAGGATAATGACTTCTAGCTCCACCCATCTGCAAGGGACATGATGGCATTCTTTTGTATGGTTGCATAGTATTCCATGGTATACATGTGCCATATTTTCTCTATCTGGTCTATCATTAATAGGTATTTACGTTGATTCCATGTCTTTGCTATTGTGAATAGAGCTGCAATGAACACATGCATTCTCTCTTTATAATAGAATGATTTATATTCCTTTGGGTATATACCCAGTAACGGGACTGCTAGGTTGAATGGTATTTCTGTCCTCTACTGTGGTTGGACTGATTTACACTTCTACCGACAGTGTATATGTGTTTCTTTTTCTCCACAACCTCATCAGCATCTGTTATTTTTTGACTTTTTAATGGTAGCCATTCTGACTGGTGTAAGACGGTATCTCATTGTAGTTTTGATTTGCATTGCTCTAATAATCAGTAATGTTGAGCTGTTTTTCATGATTCTTGGCCACATGTATGTCTTCTTTTGAAAAGTATCTGTTCTTGTCCTTTGCCCACTTTTTAATGGGGTTGTTTTTCTTGTAAACTTGTTTAAGCTCCTTATAGATGCTGGATATTAGACTTTATAGTTTTCATTATAGGGATCTTTCACTTCTTTGGCTAAGTTTATTCTCAGTGGTTTTATTTTTATTTTTATTTTTGGTAGCTATTGTAAACAGAATTGCTTTCTTGATTTCTTATGTAGATTGGTCACTATTGGCATATGGAAATACAAATGATTTTTGTATGTTGATTTTGTATCCTGAAATTTTACTGAATTTGTTTATCTTGTATAACAGTTTTATTGGTGGAGTCTTTAGGTTTAGGTGATAAGATATGGTAGGAGGAGAAGCATTTTGTAGTCTTATGATTATATCTCAGTTTTTTAGTAAGCCTAACCTTTTGGACTGTGAAGTTCCCATGTGTTTCTCAATTTTTTTCTACCCTAACAGGTGGGAAAGGAGAGCTAGAGTGGGCTGGGGTTGGGTATTTTTCTTCCTCCGGGTCAGTTAGGTTCCGATAGTACTCCAGCAGTTAGGCTGTGTTTAATAACAACTGAGTGCTCTGGCATATTTTAAAATAGTTCCTTTTCCTCTCCCCCTGTCAGAAGCGTGTGGACATTTTTCCCCAATATTTACTGTGAGAACCTGGTAGAGCTGTTTGAGATAAATCTCATTAAAATGTCCCCCCCCACCACCATACCCCCACCATAAATTTATTTCTTCTGGAGTATTTAACTCTCATTTCTGTTGACACTGATACTCTGGCAATTCATCAATTACACTTCAGGTTTTCCTACCCTGGCACTGGTTCCTGCACTTGTAAGTCTCTGCCCTATTTAAGCGGAGACTCCCTGTATTCACCCCCCTGTCTGGCTAATCTTGAGAGCAGTGTTTTTTTCTGTGTCCTCACTTCTCTTATAAATTGTAGAAGAATTGTTAGTTTTTCAGTCTTTTCAGTTTTCTTAGGATGTATGGACACAGTGGTGACTTTCAAGCTCCTTACATTTGAACTGGAAACCAGAAACTTGGTTAATTTATGGAGAGAAAAAAATATTGCATCACGGAGAAAAAAATGTGAAGTTATGAAAAATTATTTTTAAGTTAAAAATTATCAAATATTTTGTAGTGTCAGTTTAGATTTAAAAAATACGAAGAGAGGGCAGGGAAGAGAGAGAGAGAGAATGAATTATCTTTTTCTGTCCTTGAAGCAGAAGAGTTAGGCAGGACGATGAATAAATGTCAGCTGTCCATATACTTCTACCTTGCCGCTTAAGAACTAAATAAATATTCAGTACTGCTTTTCTCGTTTTCTTATTAAAGTTATGTAGTATAATTCTTGTGGTCCCAAGTCTTGGTAAAATTAGATACAAATATTTTCTGGGATAACTTAAGAGGAGATGTGTTTCACTTCTTTCTACAGAGAAGAGAAAGAAAATAGCCATCATGAGATGAGAGATGCTTAGGTGGCTGAGATTTTAGGATCAACAAGAACTTTAAGCAATGAAGTGAACATGAGAATTTAGGTTCCCTAATATTTTGAAAATCTTGCTAGGTAATTTTTCCCTTTTCATCAGAATTGAGACAGACAGTTTGAGACAATTTATATAAATTATAAAAGACAAGACAGTATGAGTAACATCTAGGTATATATATAGAATGAATTTTTGTGGCTTTTTATGATTAGCTGAACATTTTCTAATGTCACTATGTCTTTAAGGCTATGTGGAATTTTACATACAAGGTCCTTAAATGATAAAGGTTTTATTAATGTGTGATAACACCACGGTGGCATCAATTCTTTAGTAGATATACAAACTGTCACAATTTAATTTAGAGACGGAAGGCTTGACAGTTGACTTTTACTTTCTGCCAATTCTGATATGAGAGAAATGATCAGTTCTGCAAACAAAATAATTCAACACAAAGTAAGCCTCTGCATATTAATCCCCTACACGATGGCAGGCCATTTTCTTTTCTTTTCTTTCTTTTCTTTTTTTTAATTTTTATTTATTTATATTTTTTCCAAGACTGAGTCTCACTCTGTGGCCAGGCTGGAGTGCAGTGGCACGATCTCAGCTCATTGCAACCTCTGCTTTCCGGGTTCAAGGGATTCTCCTGCCTCAGCCTCCCGAGTAGCTGGGACTACAGGCACACGCCACCACACCCAGCTAATTTTTGTATTTTTAGTAGAGATGGGATTTCAACATGTTGGTCAGGATGTTCTCGTGATCCGCCTGCCTTGTCCTCCCAAAGTGCTGGGATTACAAGTGTGAGCCACCCTGCCCAGCTGCCATTTTCTAATTCTAGGATGTAAGTAGTGAATCAAACAGAGCTCTCGCCTTGATGAGCCTGCAAATTAATTAGTGAAGAAGAATGAATCAACTACATTCACTCTAAGTTTTGGGAAAAAATATAGTGTGAACTTAGCACATGTGAGATAAATCCAACCTAGGATAGGATGGTGTATATTTTGGCTCAGGAATGCTGAGATATGTAGATGAAATTGAGGTGTCGTGGATGCCTTGATTCTCTGCCCAAATTCCCCTTAAGAATGAAGAAAATATTGAACCTGCTGCAAGTGCTGTCAGAAGTCAGATCTCAGTTCTCAGCCCTTCGTGGAGATGTCTGCTACTGAAAAACATGACTTCATTCAAGTTTATGCCTTTTTCTGGGGGAAGCACACTGAATGAAGTATAAAGACACAGCTGCCCAAGCAAACCTAGGACACATTGGAAGGGCCATTCTAGCTCTAGATTTTTCACAAGGGTCTACTGAGGCCTTTGTTGGATGGCAACTTCTTTTCTCCTACCCTTCTCTACCTTTTCATGGGTGTTGATTTAAATAAATCTCTGAGGCAGAGTCTGTTTTAGTGGAACAAACAGCATTATTGGAAGACTGTTAGATTTATTAAAGTATTCCAATCATAGGGATAGAAGTATGTATCAAGATCTGGAGATGAAGGGAAATTTTTATATTAAATAAACCGGGAATAAAGGATGTCGTGGTCAGTATGGCTGGAGTAATAAGGAGAATGTTTGACGCTAGGATATGAGATCCTTGAGGGAAGGTATTTTTGTCACTTAGGTTTACAGACATGAACTTCAATGCATAATTAGTACGTGGAGGAAAAAAATGTGAGCATAGAGGGGTGACTTGTGGAAATCAAGGGCAACAATGCAACTAATTCACAAGATGTGACTAGAAAGACAACACCAGGACAGTTTCATTCTCTTCTCATTGTGTAGAAAGCGTTTTCCTCTGCTTTTCAGTTCCATATGTTTGGATTTGTCTACTTCAGACTCTTATGAATACTATATCAGTCTTGACTCTAAATTCCTAGGAAATGAACTAATACCATGTGGCTCTACTCCTAGCCCATTTAGCAGTGGCCTTTAGGAAAATGTCACATGGCGTATCACGGTTCTTACCCTTCCTATTTCGGATGAAAGGGCTTTGGAGTTCCTGGGAAACAGAAATAATTGTGGGATTTGCCCATCTTTAAAATATAAAATACTTTTTAAGAAAATTTCTAATTTATAGAAAAACTTATAAGATAGCATCAATAATTCCCATATGCTCTATACCAAATTTACCTTGTAATTAACATTTTACAGTATGGTATGTTTGTAACAATAAATGAACCATGATTAATAACCATTACTACCTAGAGTTCACAGTTTATTCCTATTTGCATGGTTTCTACCTATTGCTCTTTTTCTGTTCCAGGATCCCTCATTACATTTAGAAGTCATGTCTCCTTAGGCAATTCTTAATTGTGACAGTTTCTCAGACTTGTCTTGTTTTTGTTGACCTTGACGGTTTTGAGGATGACTGCTCAGGCATTTTATAGGATGTCTCTATTGTAATTTGTCTGTTTTTCTCATGAGTATAATGGAGTTATGTTTTTATGACTATAAGCTGAAAGTTTAATTTTCATCCCATCTTATCAAGGGTACATATTGTCAACAGGATTTTTTACTGTTGATGTTGGTCTGATGTCCTGAGAGTGTGTTTATCAGATTTACTCACTATAATATTATTCTCCTTCCCCCAACCCCCTTATTCTTTCAATAGTGTAGTCCTTATCATTATACATATCCCACACTTAATGTAGTGAGTTATTTTGCCCCTTCTCTTAGAAGGTAGGGTATCTACATAAAAAAAACTATTTGGAATTTCCTTGCACAGGGGATTTGAGTCATCTCACCAATTTATTAATGTGTTCAATAATATATTGACATCCATATAGAGAGATTTATTTTATGCTTTGTGTTATAATCCAAAACTACTTATATCTTTTTGCACAAAGTGTTTCAGCTTTGGCTTTTGGGAGCTCTTATCTGTTTGAGTCATTTTAAAATTTCTGGAACACCAAGGTATCCAAGGCTTATCTTACATACTTCCCACACAACTCTTAGTATCAGTTATTTCTCTGGGGAAACCTGGTTCCTTTTATGGGAGAATGGCAAGGGAATCAAGATATGGGTGCTAAATGAAGATGTTATTGGTATTCTTTCTTTTAGGCCTTTAGGCCTTCTCAGTTGATAGGGTAATGAAATGTTTGTGTGGATATGAACCAATAGGAAGGGAGGGAGGGAGGGAGGGAGGGAGGGAGGGAGGGAGGAAGGAAGGAAGGAAGGAAGGAAGGAAGGAAGGAAGGAAGGAAGGAAGGAAGGAAGGAAGGTAGGTAGGTAGGTAGGTTTCTCTATGTAATCATTTGTATCTATATAAGCTAAACATGAGTTTATACTGAGGTCGCCAACTCTAATTCATTACCACATATACTGTTCTAGACGCTGCCTTTTGCTTATCTATAAAATCTCACTACAGCTTGAGAAACCTCACTCTTATCAGATGTCAATCATTTCCTTAGTTGTTCGGTTTCAATATATATGCATAACAGTATCAGAATTGTTAACCACTACGCCTATAGGAAATGTTGTCAATTAGAGTACAGCGCTTATAAGCACCTTGTTTTGCTTTTAGTCTTTCTCATTTCCAAAGTTACTTAGATCAGTACTTTCTCCCACACATCATTTAGTGAGATTGTTTCATATAATGTAACAGAGTTTTGATTATCAGTGTCTCCATTCTTTCTTATAATCTCCGTTTCTGTTGAGCTCCTAATAATTTCACTGTACATATTAAAATTGACTTTCCTTTTTGAGACTGGGTCTTGCTTTGTTGTCCAGGCTGGAGTGCAGTGACATGATCATGGCTCTGTGCAGCCTCAACCTCCCAAGCTCAAGCAATCTTCCTACCTCTCAGCCTCCTGAGTAGTTGTGACCAAAGGGGTGCACTGCCACATCTGCCTAATTTTTTTGTAGTTTCTGTAGAGACAAGATTTTGCTACGTTGCCCAGGTTGGTTGTGAACTCCTGGGCTCAAGCAACCCTCTTGCCTTAGCGTCCCAAAGTGCTAGGATTACAGGCGTCAGACATAAGTGGCCAAGGCTCACTATTTGCATTGAATAGTTTTATGGGTTTTTACTAATGTATGTTGTCATGTACTCACCATTACATTATTATACATTCTAATTTTACTGTATTAGAATATCCCATATGCTTCATCTAGTCCACCCTCACCCTTTCTTCTATAAATTCCTGGAAAGCGCTGATCTTTTCAATGTCTCCATAATTTGGGCTTTTCTGGAATGTCACATAGTTGGAATCCTGTAGTATGCAGACTGTTGAGAATAGCTCATTTTATTTAGCAATAAATATTTAAGGTTTATCCATATATTTCCATAGCTTGGTTATTCATTTTATTAAATTGGCATGTAATAAGTGTACATATTTATGGAATACATAGTAATATTTAATTTATATAATGTATAGTAATCAGATCAAGGTAATTGGCATATCCATCATCTTGAACACATTTCTTTTTGTTGGAAACATTTAATATCCTCTTTCTAGCTGTTTGAAACTGTACAATATATTTTTGCCAGCTCTAGTCATCCTACAATTACATAGAACACTAGAACTTATTCTATCTAGTTGTAAGTCTGCATGTTTAAACAAATCTCTCCCTATTTCCTCCTCTTTCCCTTACCCTTCCCTGCCTCTAGTATCCTCTGTTCTACTTTCTATATCTTTGAGATCAACTTTTTTTAGCTTCTGCATATGAGTGAGAACATGCGGTGTTTAACTTTCTGTTCCTGGCTTATTTCACTTAACATAATGTCCTCCATGCATAGATGTACCACAGTTTGTGTAGCCATTTCCTATAGAAGGACATATTGGTTGTTTCCAGTTTTTGCCAATAATGAACAAAGCTGACATAAACATTCACATGCACACTATGTGTGGATAAAAGTTTCTAAATCAGTTGGCTAAATAACTAGAAGAATGATTGCTGGATCATATGGTATGGCAATGTTTAGCTTTGTAAGAAACTGCCCAATTGTCTTCCAAAAGGATTATATCATTTAAACTTTCCTACCAGCAATGCATGAGAGTTTATGTTTTTCCTTATATTCACCAGCATTTGATATTGTTAGATTTTTCAGTTTTACGTAGTTTAATAGGTATGCACTGATATATCATTGTCATTTTAGTTTGCATTTCCCTAATGACAAATGATACTGAGCATGCTTTTGTATACCGACTTGCCATTTATATGTATATATACACACACATATATATTTATATAATATATATGCAAATAATATATATATAAAATATAATTTTTTGGTGAGGTATCTGCTCAGATCTTTTGCCCATATTTAACTGGGTTGTTTTCTAGTTATTTGTATGCCTAAAATACAATTTCTCTATCAGATTTACGCTTTACTAATATTTTCTCCCAGCTTATTTTTCATTCTCTTAATGTTGCCTATTGCAGAGAAATTTTTTTTAATTAAAAAAATTAGTTTTGTAAACTTTTTAGGTTAAAATATTGAGCAGAAAGTATCCCTCTCTACCCCTACACAGTTTTCCCCATTATTAACCTATTACATTAGTGTAGCATATGTTTACCATTGATAAACCAATATTGATAAATTATTATTAACGTTGCTAGTCCACATTATGGTGCTATTCTGTTGGTTTTGACAATTGCGTAAACTCATATATCCACCATTTCAGGGATATAACGAATACTTTCACTAACCTACAAACGCCCTGTTCTTCACATATTCATCACTCTTACCTCCCCACCATCAGTCACTGAACCTCTGGAAATTAATGTTTTGTAAAAATTTTCTCTATAGTGCTGCCTTGTCTGAAATGTCGTATAGTGAGACTCTTACAGTATGTAACTTTTTCAGCCTGGCTTCTTTCATTTTAGGTTCCTCCATATCTTTTCACAATTTGATGCTTGCACTCATTCTCTCTCCTGCCACCCTGTGAAGAGATGACTTCCGCTATGATTGTAAGTTTCCTCAGGCCTCCCCAGCTATGCAGAACTGTGAGTAAATTAAACCTATTTTCTTTAAAATTACTCCGTCTCAGGTATTCCTTCATAGCAGTGTGAGGAATTTATTACCACCAGACAAGCCTTACAAGAGCTAATGAGGAGGCACTAAATATGGAAAGGAAAGACTATTACCAACCCCTACAAAAACACACTGAAATACACATAACAGTGATACTAGAAAGCAATGACATAAATGATTCTGCAAAATAACCAGTTAACTTCAGGATGACAGGATCAAATCTACATATATCGATACTAACCATAAATGTAAATGGGCGGAATGCTCCAATTAAAAGTCACAAAATGGCAAGCTGAATAAAGAACGAAAACTCATTGGTACGCACTCTTAAAGAGATCCATCCCACATGCAATGACACACGTAGGCCCAAAATAAAGGAATGAAGAAAAATATTAAGCAAATGGAAAACAGCAAAAAGCAGAGGTTCCAATCCTAATCCCTGACAAATGTATTTAAACCAACAAAGATCAGAAAAGACAAAGAAGGGCATTACACAATAGTAAAGGGTTCAAGTAAATTAGATCTAATTATCCTAAAAATATATGTGCACGCAAGACAGGAGCAATCAGATTCATAAAGCAAGTTCTTAGAGATCTTCGAAGAGACTTAGATTCCCACAAAATAATAGGGGGAGACTTTAACATCCCACTGACAGTATTAGACAGATCATTGAGACAGAAAATTAACAAAGGTAATCAGGACCAGAACTTATTACTGGAGCAAATGGGCCTGAGAGGTATCTACTGAATTTTGCACCCCAAAACAACAGAATATGCATTATTCTCATTGCTGCATGGCATATACACTAAAATCAATCACATTATCAGAAGTAAAACACTCCTCAGCAAATGCAAAATAACTGAAATCATAACAATGATCTCTTGGATCACAGTGCAATCAAATTAGAAATCAAGACTAGAAATTCACTCAAAACCATACAATTACATGAAAATTAAATAACCTGCTCTTGAGTGACCTTTGGGTAAATAATAAAATTAAAGCAGAAATCAAGAAGTTCTTTGAAACTAATGAGAAAACACAAAATACCACAATCTCTGGGGCAGAGCTAAGGCAGTGTTAAGAGGGAAATTTATAGCACTAAATACCCACATCAAAAAGTTAGAAAGATCTTAAGTTAACAACTTAACATCACAACTTAAAAATCTAGAGAACCTAGAGCAAACAAATCTCAAAGCTAGGAGAAGACAAAAAATAACCAAAACCAGAGCTGAGCTTGGGGAGATGGAGACAAAAAAAAAATTCAAAAGATCAACAAATCCAGCAGCTGTTTTTTGCAAAAATTAATAAAATACATAGACCACCAGCTAGACAAATAAAGAAGAAAAGGGTGATTTAAATCAGTGCAATCAGAAATAACAAGGAGGATATGACCACTGACCCCGCAGAAAACAATCATCAGAAAATATTCCGAACACTTCTATGCATATAAACTAGAAAATCTAGAAGAAATGGATAAATTCCTGGACACATACAACCTCCCAAGACTGAACAAGGAAGAAACAGAATCCTTGAACAGACCAATAATCAGCTCTGAAATTGAGGCAGTAATAAGTAGCCTACCAACCAAAAAAAGTCCAGGACCAGAGGGATTTACAGCTGAATTCTACCAGATGTACGAAAAAAAAAAAAAAAAAAAAAAAAAAAAAAAAAAAAAAAAAAGCCTGTACCATTTCTACAGAAACAATTCCAAAAAATTGAGGAGGAGACACTCCTCTCTAACTCCTTCTCCAAGGACAACATCATCCTGACACCAAAACCTGGTAGAGATACCACAAAAAGAAAACTTTAGGCCAGTATCCTTGATGAACATCAATGCAAAAATCCTCAACAAAATACATGCAAACTGAATGCAGCAGCATATCAAAAAGCTTATCTACCATAATCAAGTAGGGTTTTTCCCTGGTATGCAAGGTTGGTTCAACATATGCAAATCAATAAATGTGAGTCATCACTTAAACAGAACTAAAGACAAAAACCACATGATTATCTCAATAGATGCAGAACAGACTTTGGATAAAATTCAATATCCATTTATGTAAAAAACTCTCAATAAACTAGGTATTGGAGGAACATACCTCAAAATAATAAAAGCCATCTATGACAAACCCACAGCCAACATCATACTGAATGGGCACAATCTAGAAGCATTCCCCTTGAAAACTGGCACAAGACAAGAATTCCCTCTCTCACCACTCCTATTCAACATAGTACCTGGAAGTCCTGGACAGGGCAATCAGACAAGAGAAAGAAATAAGGGGCATCCAAATATGGAGAGGGGAAGTCAAACTATCCCTCTTTGCAGATGACATAATCATATATCTAGAAAAACCCATTGTCTCATCCCAAAAGCTTCTTAAGCTGATAAACAACTTTAGCAAACTTCCAGGATACAAAATCAATGTGCAAAAATCACCACCGTTCTACACCAGTAAGAGTCAAACCAAGAGCCAAATCACAAACAAACTTCCATTCACAATCGTCACAAAAAGAATAAAATACCAAGGAATATAGCTAACTAGGGAGGTTAAATATCTCTACAAGGAGGACTACAAATCACTGTTTAAAGAAATCAGCAATGACATAAACAAATGGAAAAAACACTCTATGCTTATGGATAGGAAGAATAAATATTGTTAAAATGGCCATACTGCCCAAAGCAATTTATAGAATTAATGCTTTCCTATTACACTACCACTGAGATTCTTCACAGAACTAGAAAAAAAAACTATTTTAAAACTCAAATGTAACCAAAAAAGAGTCCAAATAACCAAGGCAATTCTAAGCAAAAATAACAAGGCTGAAAACATCACATTACCCAACTTCAAACTATATTATAGGCCTACAGTAACCCAACAGCATGGTACTGGTACAGAAACAGACACATAGACCAATGGAACAGAATAGAGAATCCAGAGATAAGGCCACACTCCTACAACTATCTTATATTTGACAAAACTGACAAAAACAAGCAATAGGAAAAAGATTCCTTATTCAAAAATGGTGCTGGGATAACTGGCTAGCCATATGCAGAAGATTGAAAGTGGACCCCCTCCTTATATCACATACAGAAATTAACTCAAGATGAATTAAAGACTTAAATGTAAAATCCCAAACTATAAAAACCCTGGAAGACAACCAAGGCAATACCATTCAGGATGTAGGCATGGGCAAAGATGTCATGATGAAGATGCCCAAAGCAACTGCAACAAAATCAAAAACTGACACATGGGATCTAACTGAAGAGTTTCTGCACAACAACAAACAAACAAAAACTATCAACACAGCAAACAGACAACCTACAGAATGGGAGATCATGTTTGCAAATTATGCATCCAACAAAGTTCTAATATCCAACATCTATAAAGAACTTAAATTTACAAGAAAACCAACCCCATTAAAATGTGGGCAAAGGACATGAACAGACACTCTTCAACAGAAGTCATACATGTGGCCAACAAGCATATAAAAACAAGCTAAACATTATGATCATTAGAGAAATGCAAATCAAAACTAAAGTGAGAGACCATCTCACACCAATCAAAATGTCTCTTATTAAAAGGTCAAAAAACAACAGATGCTGGCAAGGTTGTGGAGGAAACGGAATGCTTATACATTGTTGGTGGGAGTATAAACTAATTTAACCATTGTGGAAGACAGTGTGGCAATTCCTCAAAGACCTAAAGACAGAAATACCATTCAACCCAGCAATCCCAATACTGGGTAAACACCCAAAGGAATATAAATCATCACATTATAAAGATACATGCATGTATATGTTCATTGCAGCACTCTCCAAAATAGCAAAGACATGGAATCAACCTAAATGCCCATCAATAATAGACTGGATGAATAAAATGTGGTACATATATCCTGTGGGACACTATGCGGCCACAAAAATGATATCACGTTATTGTAGGGACACGGATGGATCTAGAGGCCATTATCCTTACCAAACTAATGCAAGAACAGAAAACCAAATACCACATGTTGTCACTTACAAGAAAGAGGTAAATAATCAGAACATATGGACACATAGAGGGGAACAACACACACTGGGCCTAATGGAGAGAGGAGGGTTGGAAGAGGAAGAGGATCAGAAAAAAAATAACTAATGAGTATTAGGCTTAATACCTGTATGACAAAATAATCTGTACAACAAATCTGCATGACACAAGTTTACCTATGTAACAAACCTGCACATGTACCCCTGAAACTAAAAGTCAAAAAAAAAAAAATGTGTTAGAAAAAATCCTCCAGTAAAAAGAATCAAGTTAATTGTATTAGTAATGAAGAAAACACTAAAGTGTTATGAGAACTCTTGCTCCTAACCTATCTGAATCTTCTAAAACTTATCTATGTATACTGTGTTTACCTCCTTAGATATTAAGCTGTTATCTGAGTCTTGACTATAATGAATCCAAATGGAAATGTGCTCCTGCATCATGCTTCTCAAAGATTTAGCATGAAAAGAGAAAGTAGGCAGGGCCCCATGGCTCACTCCTGTAATCCCGGAACTTTGGGAGGCCGAGGTGGGCAGATCACGAGGTCAGGAGATTGAGACCATCCTGGCTAACACAGTGAAACCCCGTTTCTACTAAAAATACAAAAAAATTCACTGGGCATGGTGGCCGGCGCCTGTAGTCCCTACTCAGGAGGCTGAGGCAGGAGAATGGCGTGAACCTGGGAGACAGAGCTTGCAGTGAGCCGAGATCACGCCACTGCACTCCAGCCTGGGCAACAGAGCAAGACTCTGTCTCAGAAAAAAAAAAAAAAGAAAGTAAAATATTTCAATAACTTTTCTATGGTTTACATGTTGAAATTATAATATTTTGGATATATTCAACTAAAATACATTGTTAATTTTTAATTTTACCTGTTTCTTCTTTTACTTTAAAAATGTGCTATTAAAACTCTAAATTTATGTGTTGTTTGCATTGTATTTCTAATGAAGAGCAAGCGCCGGTTCACACCAAAACTTGATTTTAATGTCTTGAAGTTAGAGAATCTAAAGAATTTAAGGAATAATCAAAAGCAGTTGGTAAAAGGTTTGAAACTGTGATTTCACAGAAGGTCTACCAAATCAAATGTTTGAAAATTAACACAAGTTACTGAGATAGATTCAGTAAAAGGGTAACTGGAAATGAGGGAGGTCAATGAATGCGAATGTTGGATGATTTATTTATTTGAAATATGAAGACTTAAAAAATTATTATAGGAGTTTGAAGAAACATAGGAGCCAGGATATAAAGCTTTTATTTATTTTATTTTATTTATTTATTTATTTTGAGACGGAGTCTCGCTCTGTCGCCCAGACTGGAGTGCAGTGGCGCGATCTCGGCACACTGCAAGCTCTGCCTCCCGGGTTCAGCCATTCTCCTGCCTCAGCCTCCCAAGTAGCTGGGACTATAGGCGCTGGCCACCATGCCCAGCTAATGTTTTGTATTCTTAGAGATGGGGTTTCACCGTGTTAGCCAGGGTGGTGTGGATCTCCTGACCTCGTGATCCCCCCACCTCAGCCTCCCAAAGTGCTGGAATTACAGCTTTTATAAATGTGGGGAATGATCAAATATCAATGAAGGAAAGCAACAAATAGAATGATTCTATGTGTATGTTTGTGTTCAATAACATTTAGCCTGAGCAAGGTGGCTCAAGCCTGTAATCCCAGCACTTTGGGAGGCCAAAGCAAGAGGATCACTTGACTCCAGGAGTTCAAGACCAGCATAAGCAACAGAGTGACATCACATCTTAAAAAAAAATTTTTTTTTTAATTAGGTGTGCATGGTTATGTTCACCTGTAGTCCCAGATACTCAGGAGGCTGAGGTTGGAGAATTGCTTGAGCCCCGGAGGTTGAGACTGCAGGGAACCATGATCATGCTACTGCACCGGGTGCCTGGGTGACAGAGAAAGACCCTGTCTCAAAAAATTAAATATTTATAGGTAGATACAGATATGTATATATCAAAGTATGTATAGACAGATTTATCTATCTATAATCTATCTATAGAGAGAGAAAGCCAGTATCATGAGGCTCAAAGTGACAAAGATTATGAGAAGAGGAATAATGTTTTGAAAATGACACAAATCCTATCTTCAACCCTCTGCGGTACACAGTGTTTGATGAAATACAAACAAGTGTTATCTTGAAAGAACAATGGGAAAATTAGTGTCCTAGGGTACCAACCCTATTTCAGTTTAAAAAATAAAGGGGTAAAGGGCACACATTCTAAGAAGATATTAAGAAAATTGCTAACAATAGTGTAAATGATCACAAAGTTTCAGTGGAAGAGAAAGGAACTGGATCTAAGTGGAAGATGTGTAGAAAGTTATAGAAGTGAGTAACTGAATCTTGTTTGACAATGGGAAGAATCTGACTTCTGGCAGTGACTGAGGTAAGCAGCAAAATAGGAATGCAACTAATATATAGTGTCTCGAAAAAGTTACGAACATACTACTACAAACTATGCTGCTCTAGCATATTGATAATATTGAGTTAAAGGCACTGGAGAAACAGCAGGTACAATAGGATCACTATAACTTTCATTCCATTTCTTAAAAGTAGGAGATGGAATTTTGGTGTGAAAGATGCCCTTACTATAATAGAAAAATAGTATCATTGTTATCAAAAAGAATGAAGAGTTGATATGAGGGAAATCTGTAGAAACATTGTTAGACTAACCCTTATCTTTTTAGCCACTTCTTTACCCAATTAACCACTCTAGTCCAAACCCCTTTGCCTTATCACATTTTCACAAGTTACTACTCTTTGTCTAATTCAGGACATAAGTGCTCAACTCTAAGTGTGTCTTGGGGTCCTCGCTTTTAAATGAAAACTATGTGACATATAAAGCATGTATCAAATACATTTGTATGTTTTTTTCTCTTGATTTGTCTTATGCTAATTCAATTATATGGCCAAGCCCCAAAAAACCCTAAAACAGGTAGAGGTATAATTTTCCTCCTTTACTATCTTTATGTGAAAAGTAAGCCATAAGACCTTGTGGTTCAATAAACTTTCCTTAGTGGCGTGATGTACTATGGGGCAGTATATCTCAAGATTGTAGGTTTTAAGAAGGCAACCTTTTGAGTTTGGATCTCAGATAAAAACACTAACTTACATGTAATATATTTTTAGTCAATTACTACTCTCAAGACTAATTCCTCAAGAAGGGGATATTGCATAGTGTTTATACTACCGGTTGTGGACTCAGACACGTGTGGTTTTAAATCATGATTTTGTTGTCTTGTTTTTTTGTTGTTGTTGTTTACTAGCTATACAGCCTTGAAGAAGTTTCTTGAGCTCTCCAAGTCTCGTTTTTCTCCTTAAAAAGAATGAAGGTGTTACTGTAGGATGGCTATAGCTAAAAATAGTATGTTAATATGTTACATAGTTTCAAAAGGCTAGAAAGAGGATAGTGACTATTTCAAACAAAAAGTAATGATAGGCCGGGCGCAGTGGCTCAAGCCTGTAATCCCAGCACTTCGGGAGGCCGAGACGGGCAGATCACGAGGTCAGGAGATCGAGACCATCCTGGCTAAGCCGGTGAAACCCCATCTCTACTAAAAAAAAAAAAATACAAAAAACTAGTCAGGCGAGGTGGCGGGCGCCTGTAGTGCCAGGGATAACTGGCTAGCCATATGCAGAAGATTGAAAGTGGACCCCCTCCTTATATCACATACAGAAATTAACTCAAGATGAATTAAAGACTTAAATGTAAAATCCCAAACTATAAAAACCCTGGAAGACAACCAAGGCAATACCATTCAGGATGTAGGCATGGGCAAAGATGTCATGATGAAGATGCCCAAAGCAACTGCAACAAAATCAAAAACTGACACATGGGATCTAACTGAAGAGTTTCTGCACAACAACAAACAAACAAAAACTATCAACACAGCAAACAGACAACCTACAGAATGGGAGATCATGTTTGCAAATTATGCATCCAACAAAGTTCTAATATCCAACATCTATAAAGAACTTAAATTTACAAGAAAACCAACCCCATTAAAATGTGGGCAAAGGACATGAACAGACACTCTTCAACAGAAGATCCGAGATCCGGCCACTGCACTCCAGCCCAGGCGACAGAGCGCGATTCCGTCTCAAAAGAAAAAAAAAAAAAAAAGTAATGATAAATTTCTGAGATGATGGATATGGGAAATACCCTGATCTGATTACTACACATTATATGTGTCAAAACATCACTATGTACCCTATGAATATGCACAATCATTTGTCAATTAAGAAATTAAATTTTTAAAAAAGAGAAAATAGCCTACTAAAATGGAGGCATTAATAGTATGTCTTTCATAGGGTCCTTGTGAAAATTAATTCATAAAAAGTAGTACTTAGCAAAGTGTCTGGCACATTACAAGGAAACAGTAGAATGAGGACTATTATTATTACTATCTCTTTAAACTCAAATGAGCTAATTCTGAATTATCTTATCCATTTTCAACCTTTGTCATTCCAGACTTTAAAAGTGCATTGATTTTCCTTTCTTTTCTTTCTTTTTTCTTCTTTTTTCTATTAGGGAAGAATATTATGGAGAAAGTAATTTAGTCTCTCCGTTAGCCCCCAGGAGGCCTATACTTAATACGTATCTTTCTGCCAACAGGAAAATTATTCATTCTGAATCTATCACATATCATCTTTCCCACAATTTGCCTGACTGTATCTTCCTATTTTTTTTGGAAAACTGTGTGAAGACTTGTGGCTCCTTTCTTCATTATCATGTTTTAGCTGAAAGTAAATTCAGGATAATCTGTACACTGGAAATGATTTAAGAATTTTAGAAATGAACATTATCTATTGGTGACTCAATTATAAATCAAATATTTAGAGAGAAAAAACATATCTAATGAAACTAAGATATCTGCTGCTTTAAGCTAACAAGCATTTAAGTCAATTTTTCAGCTACAAGTTTCTTTGTAAAAAAATCAGTGACTTCATGTCAACCTTCCCTAGATTAAATTTGGTATTACTAAACATGATTGATGATATTTAAATATTCTATATCTCTATAGCTCATGGTTGGCTTCATTTGATTATAGCATATTATAACAAAACACCTTTAATTATTGCTTAGGTTTTTACTCCTTTTTGCTATTTGAATTTTATTTTTCAAGTGATTTACTTAAATTCTTGGTAACACTAATAAAGTTGCCTTGGTGTGTCATTTTCTTACAGGCTGAACAAAGTGCTTAAAACTTTATCTAGTTTTTATTTTCTTTGAAGACCTTATGTCTAGTAGTGCAAATCTGTTGTATGTTAATTACTGTATACTTGTTGAAATGTTTTCAAAATCTCTTTTTAAATTTTAAGAACTGGATTTCCTACTACAAAAATGCAGTATGTAGTTGAAAAAGTAACATTAGACTCAAAACCATTTCTGATAACACTGTTAGAATTGAAGTAAACAATCTGAAGCTAGTGAAAGTTTAGTTCTAGCTTAATCTTTTCATTTCAACTTCTGTTAATACTCTCTTTGCCATTTTACTGGAGTTTTAGGGCGTTGTGAATTCCTCTTTCCCTTTTACTCAGAAGTACAGAAGTACAGAGTTTTCTGTAAAGCTGTTTAGTGAACTAACTAAATAACTTGACGATATATAAGCTTGGCAGGTAAGATAGCCTGGGATAAGTATAGGACCTAAGGGAGAAAATAGCTGGGTTTTTGCTCTTTGCCAGCCATATAATCTTGAGTAATTTGCATAACCTGTTTTGAGCCCATGACTTTTGTTCATTTGTTTAATACACTAGATGGGATTATAAATCAAACTTCAAATAATTCTTGTGAGAGACAAAAATAAGTCAAATGTGAGGCACAATCGCTCATAAGAAATAGATGTCCAGTACACTACAGAACCTTTTTCATTAACCCATTTGTCCTATATAGTGCCTAATTTTAGATTTTATCTTCATGAAAGATTTCTATGGTACTGAATTATATTGATAAGTTTATAAGAGGTTCAAACATACACTACAAGCTGCTGAAAATGATCCCACATTTCATCACTGTAATAGACCAGAGACATATATAAATCACTGGGTCACTGAAAATCTTAAAACTTTAATACACCTGGAGTCATTAGGAATTGTATTGCCTAAAACTCTAGTTGTGGATTTGGGAAGATTATTGTGGCATTTCTGAATGGTTTTCTGAGCAAATGTCTCTTATAGTGTCTCCATCTGGGTCAGAAAAATGTATTTACATTTCAGAATGGTAAAGTTTCCCTCCTTTCTCTAGAGATTTGCTTACCTCCCAGAGTAATAAATAATGTATTCTTCCAGACAAACATAAAGAAGGTATGTCAGCAATTCCTTCCAAAGCTGAGTGTTCCTCAGCTGTGAAGCAGAAACAGTGCAGCATCCCTTTAGATACTCTGTATCATCTCTTAATGACACTTGAGGAGCAAGGGGAACCATGCAACAAGAAGCTTTTGCTTTATGTTGTGCTATAGGTAATAGGTTATCTAAATCAATTTAGGCTGATTGTATTTTTCCAACAGAAGTTAGAGAAGTGTGGCAAGTCAGTCTAGTGGTTACTGTGATGCTTGGCTATTACTTGACTGCTTAATTTTTTTTTTTTTTTTTTTTTTTTGAGACAGAGTTTTGCTCTGTCACCCAAGCTGGAGTACAGTGGCATGATCTCGGCTCACTGCAATCTCCACCTCCCAGGTTCAAGCGATTTTTCTGCCTCAGCCTCCTGAGTTGTTGGGATGACAAGCACATGCCACCAGGACCGGCTAATTTTTTTAGTATTTGTAGTAGAGACGGGATTTCACCATGTTGGTCAGGCTGGTCTCAAACTACTGATCTTGTGATCTGCCCACCTCGGTCTCCCAAAGTGCTGGGATTACAGATGTGAGCCACCGCACCTGGTCTGACTGCTTGGTTTGACATGAATTAGATGATTTCTCAGCAGCTTTTTGAATATGCTCAGTGTGAGACATTTCCTCCAAAGATTGGGGCTGAACACCAATTTGTGATTTTAGAATTTTTGTTTCAAATTATCTTTGTCACAACACATCTAAGTTATGTTTTGGCATATGGGTAGTTTACCTTAAAGACAAAAATCCACAAATGTGTAAAATGGGCCCAATTGTCCTAGAGAACTGATATTTATGTCTCCTTTTAAATAAACATTCAAATTGACCTTCCCAGTTTCAAAACTTGAAGAAGTTACACTTGTATTATCTGAGTTCCTTTCTCAGGAAACGGACCCTCAGGCCTCCCAGAGAATATCAGGGATCTCAAACTAACCAGATCACTGCATCCGGACAATGGGATACTGAACCCTTGACCCATAATGATTGCCTAACCAACCACTAACTTCCTGTTGACCAACTGCTTTTTCTTACCCCTCACCAATTACTATTTAATACCTACATATATTTCTGCTATATAAACCTTTAATTTTAGTTGGTTGAAAATATGTATTCAAACCAATCTCCCATCTCCTTGACTGCAGCACCCAAATAAAGCCTTCTTTCCTGGTACTACTCATTGTCTCAGCAATGGGCTTTCTGTGCTACGAGTAAAGGAAACTATATAGAATCTCTAGTGTTTCAGTTACAAGTGTACAGATAAATTCACATTCCAACAGTGGGAGAGAGATAAAACAATTCAGATTGTAATTCCAGTTCTGCCTTTTTCAATCTTGGACCTCACTTACTGTCTATATGTTGAAGAGAGAAGTGTTTGAAAGTACTTTAAATAAAGTTTCATGGAAATAAAAAGTGGTTTTGTTATTATTAACATATTATTATTATGTATGCTCTTGAATTCTGGATAGTTTTGAAATTTTAGCAAACTTGAAAAAAAGTGGGTGATTATGGATATTCAAAATCAAGTATTCTTATTAACTCTGTAACATTATTAACTCAAAGAAAAGTAGAATTTGTGATGCAGAAGAACCATGGCCATGAAACTGTAAGTATTCCCAAAATGTTTAGTGGTTGTCTAGTCGGTGTTAGATGTTCATTTTCACCCTCACAGATCTTTAGTCTATAAGACACAATTTAACTAGGTCAATAATCATTGAGGACCAACCACCTATAATCTTCTGGATTGGACTCTGTGAGGGAATTTGAAATAAGTAATTCATAGTTCCTCAGGGAGCTCATTATTTTGTAGAATGTAGCATCAAAAATATCAAGCACCAAAAGACAAAGAAGATCTAAGGAAATCAAAACCCTGAATAGCAGTGGAGATGTGAATATTTATTTGCTAATAAATATTGAGCATCTACTATATATCAGATTATATAATAGGTTATTTCATGTTATTAATATCAAGTCTAACTTTAATAAAACTTAATTATTATAATCCATTTCATAAATAAGGAAACTGAAGTTTACACAGTAAGACATTAAGAGGCAGTCAGTCATTTTAAATCCATGATTTTCTGGTTCAGATCTACATTGCATTCTTGCATTACGTGTCTGTTTAGAGTTACGGATGAAGTTCATGAGAAATGTTGGTTCTGCTTGGATAAACCATGGAGATTAAGCAAGTCAATGCAAATAGTATAAAATACTTGAGTATATAGTAGCATTTTAGGTATGTACTAAGAAAGAATGCAAAACTGGTATTATCTTTAAAAATCCTAAAACCTACTTTAGCAATGATAGTGACAAGAGGCAGATAAATTCTAGGCAGACGGGCAAGTCCCTGGCAAAGCCCCACCCTCAAGCCAAAAAGTCTGAGACTGTGGCCCAAAGTGAGCACTTATATTCCTGTTTTCTTGCTCAAATGTTACTTTTTTTCTAAACCACATATGGCCCCACCCCACCCCATCCTGTGCCTATAAAGACCCCAGACTCAGCTGGCAGCGAGGAGAAGCAGCTGGACATTGAGGACTATGGTCAGATGTCAAAGAGAAGCAGTTTGACTTCAGAGGGACAGCTTGATGATGTAACTTCGAAGAATCCAGTCAGAGACAGCCAGACTTCAGGGGAAGATTACCTACCCCCGACCCAGTCCACTTTTCAGTTCCCATTCCTGCTGACAGCCACTTTCATCATCAATAAAATTCCCCACATTTACCATCCTTCAATTCATTCATGTGACCTCATTTTTGCTGGATACCAGACAAGAGCTTGGGAGCCATGAGTGTAGATGCAAAGCGCTGTCACACTGGCCCTTTGCCCTCACTGGTAGAGGGCAGCCATGGGCCCACTGAGCTGTTAACACTTATGTCATTCATGGATGGCAGAGCTAAATTAGCACTGTAACATGCCCTCTGGGGCTTCAGGAGTTGCAGGCATGTCACCTGGATGCTGCTCCAGGGCCCGCAGAGTTCATTTCTGCCAGAGCCCAAAAGCACTTACTCTGGCTTCCACACCTGTTCCCTGCATGCTCCCTCCCACGAGGGATGGAATGCAGCAGGTCCCAGTGAGTGGAGTTTGATCCTATAGGTGCCAAAACAGCCAGCTGGTTCCAATGCTCATGCACTCCAGTTCCTGCCTTATTTGCTCATGTGCTTCCTCCTGCGAGGAGTTGAGAGCAGCTGGTTAAGTAAACGAGGCACCCTTGTTGTGAGTCCCACGAAGTGGTCAGGGAAATATCCTGCTTTAGCAGCTCTCATTGTTTACCACTGAAGCTACAGATCGATTATCTATCATATCAATTTATGAAAATTTCAGTAGGTGATGTCAGGTTTATCAGAAACATTTGTGTATTTGTCAATGTTTCTTTTGTTTCTTCATGTCAGTCACCCATCTCTGTACCTTTCATTTTACTCACTGTTTTTGTATATACCCTAGATTTTCAGTGATCATCTTGTAATGCAAGGATATTTGTTGATATTTGCTAAAACATATACTCTTAAAACTAGCAATTGGAATTTATATTTACAATAATAAAAAACAAATGACTAAATACTATCAAATTTGCATATTACTAAAATATGGTTTTCTTCATTTCGTAAATTTATAAGTACAACTATTTTTATTTTTAAAAATGTTCATTGTATTACCTTTAATTTCTTGCTTGGAGTGGTGCTTAACAAGACATTTAATATCTTCAATTCCCACCGTGCTTATCCATTTATAAAATGGGTATAAAATGTGGTCAATAAGCACATAAAAGGATGTTCAACATCAGTAATCATTAAAAAAAATGCAAATCAAAACTACAGCGATATCCACCTCACTCCCATTGGATGGCTATTATTAAAAACAAAAACAAAAACAAAACACAGTAGGCAAGGATGTAGAGAAAATGGATCTTGTGTGTAATGTAGGTGGGACTATAAAATGTTACAGTCACTGTGGAAAACAATATGGCAATTCCTCAAAAAATGTCAAAATTATCATATGATCCACCCGTTCCACTTCTAGGTATTTACTCAAAAGGATTGAAAGAAGAGTCTTGAAGAGATATTTGTACACCTATGTTTATAGCAGTTTTACTCACATTAGCTAAAACATTGAAGCAACCCACGTATCTATTAATATGCAAATAGCTAAGCAAAATATGGTATATACTTACAACGGAATATTACTCATCTTTTAAAAGGAAGACAAATCTGGCATATGCTAAAATATGAGTAAACCTCGAGGACATTATGCTAAGTGAAGCAAGCCAGCCACACAAAGATAAATATCACTTATGTAAGTATGATACCACTTATATGAGATATTTAAGAGTAGTCAAAACGATAGAGACAGAAAGTAGAATGGTGATTTTCAGGGACTGGGAGGAAGGAATAACGCCATTTAGGGTTTAAGTCTTGTAAGATGAAAAGAGTTCCGTAAAGGATTGTAGTGATGGTTGCACAATATAAATGTGCCACTGTCCCGTACACTGAAACATAGTTAAGATAGAAAAATTTGTTATGTATATTTTCCTACAATAAAAAATGGAAAGAAAAGGGTACAAAATAGCCTATGTGGCCTAACCCTTTAGATAATAAAATATTCAAATCCTTTTTTGATCGAGATTCGACCATGACATGTAATGCTCAAAAAACGGTCTTTAGAAATTAATTTCAAGATTTTTAAAAAAACTTCATAGTTATGCAAATTATTTTATTTCCTTTAGTTCTCTGTTGAATTGCAATGCTTCATTGTTGCATATTTTATATGTATTTTTTGATTTAGAAAACCATTTTTCTAAATATTTGCATATCAGATTAAAAGCGATAGTCATTTTATATCTATTTGAGTTTTTATGTTAAGCATTTGCCAAACTTTCTGATAGCAAAAAAGTAGTTCTGTGTATAGGAAAAATTCAAAATTGTATTTTATTACTAACTATAATTTTCTATTTGGGAATTTTTGTTTTTCTGCACTTTTCTAGCACATCATATATTTTATCTAAATACAATTGCTTAAAATAGTCAGCATTCTTATGTCAAATATAAAATATGCTTCATCAATATGTTCCATCTTTAGAGAGATTAAGAAGATCTCATACATAATCTTTGAATTATTCCAAAGATGTCATTATTTGGCACAGTTGAGGTTCTGTCTCCCAGTAAATATTCAAATTCTGGTCACTCACAGCCAGAATGCTTCTAGATTTTGGCCAAAATTCTGTCTTTTATACCTTTATTTATATCAAGCAAGTTATCATTATCATATGTTTGACTCCAGTAATCTTTTAAAGAAGACTAAAGTGCTTTTAAAAATGTAATTAAGTATTTTTATACAAAATAATTCTATCATTCAATTACCATCTGAAAGCCAATGTAAGAAATTGGTATCATACTTCATGCATATCATGTTTAAACATACGTATATACACAAACAACTTATGAATGGTTTAATTTTCCAAAATATTCCTCAGGCACTGTGAGTGAAGATAGTGCTCAAAGTTGTATAACTATATAACCACAAATCATAACCCAAATACAAATAACAAAGTGGGTGTTCTGCCACGTTGAGAATTGTTATTTCATTTTAAATAACCTATTATAGTCCCCTATCTGGGCTGACAAGTTTTTGTGATTTGTGAGACTCTCAAAAGTACAGGGCTTTTGCCTGTTTAGTATCTGTTTCAATATTTACCATGTTCAAAACCCTAAATAAGGCTGGGCGTGATAGCTCACACCTGTAATTCCAGCACTTTTGGAGACCGAGGCAGGCAGATCACTTGGGGTCAGGAGTTCAAGACCAGCCTGGCCAATGTGGTGAAACCCCATCTCTAAAATACAAAATATTATCTGGGCGTGGTGGCACATACCTGTAGTTCCAGCTACTTGGGAGGCTAAGGCATGAGAATCGCTCGAGCCCGGGAGCCGGAGGTTGTAAAGAGCCGCAATTGTGCCACTGCACTCCAACCTGGGCAGTGGGAGTGAGATCCTGTCTCAAAAAAACAAACAAACAAACAAAAAACACAACCCAAAAACCCTAAATAGGATGGGCCAGTGAATAATTTGGCTTCTGTGTATGATTAGCTATTCTGGAAAGGGACAATCTGGATTCAGATTCAAGCTGTATCCAGACTCCAGAAACATCCAGAGCTTGCAGCCATGCAACCTTTGTTGAGGTGGTCCAAAGTGATTAGTGCTTTATCCTGTTTTCAGTTCCAATCTCCTTAGGACATTGCCAAGATAATATTAAGGTAGCCTCAATGTAATATCACATAATTATCCCACTTGGCTTTCAAGTAGAATAAATTCTGTAAGTTGGCTAAATACTAATTAATATCCACCTTGAACGGAAGTAGAAAGTGAGACTCAAAATTCAGTGATTTGACCAAGGTTACATGGCTACTAAGTGCCATCCTGGTTAAAATTGAGGACAATTAAAACTGAGGCCTTAAACAAATGCATTTAGTATGTCATGTCATATCCATGCTTTATGGCAAATAAACTCAGTTGGGAAATCAGGAGTTAAGACATTTAGTATTTATTTTGAATCTTGCAAAAAGGATTTCCATCAATGGTGATAATTGAGATATGTATCAAAAATAGAACCACTAATGTAAGCAAAGCCACTCTAAGGGAAAACCAAGGAGTACATGTGGCACAAAAGGAGAAGTCTAGGTGTATTGGGCAGGAGCGTAGAATATGAGGTTTTATGGAATAAGTTGGGAAAAGTTGTAGAGAGCCTTGAATGCCAAGATATGAATTTGACATATGATATAACTGACATTATTTAAGTATTGGAATTGTTGGTATGTGAACAAGAGAAGTTAGGTTAAGATTTATACTTTAGCAAGAATTAGATAGCAGCAATATATGAAATTTCTTGGAAGACAGATAATGTCATTTGGTAGGCCAGTTTGGGTGCTGTTATAAACCAGCCCAGGCAGGCAATGAGGATTGCAATTGATGGCACAAAAAGATTACAAACAATAGAAAGAAGTAATATACATTTAAGTATCACTTTTGTAAAATTTTACTTCTATTTAGATAAGGAATAAAAAAAAAAAAAAAAGATTCTGGCCAGGTGCAGCGACTCACACCTGTAATCCCAACACTTTGGGAGGCCAAGGTGAGCAGATCACGAGGTCAAGAGATTGAGACCATCCTGGCCAACATGGTAAAACTCCATCTCAACTAAAAATACAAAAATTAGCTGGGTGTGGTGGCACGCCCCTGTAGTCCCAGCTACTCGGGAGGCTGAGGCAGGAGAATCACTTGAATCTGGGAGGTGGAGGTTGCAATGAGCCGAGATTACACCACTGCACTCCAACCTGGTAACAGAGCGAGATTCTGTCTCAAAAAAAAAAAAAAAAAAAATTCTAAGACAATTCTAACTCCATGAGATCTGAAAAGCTATGAACAGAAATAACATAGCAGGAGGTGCTCGTTTTAAGTTCTTTTAAGACTACGACCTTTGGCAAATCAATTAACCCATTGTTTTTAACTCAGAACTTAAATATTATAAGACTAATAGCTCATACTCATTTTGACTACCATTTTGCACATTATTTAATTTAGTTTTTAAAATAATTCTATAAGTTTTTATGCACCTGAGAAAATTGAAGTTCAAGGATCTAAAACATTTCCAGAATCGTAAAGCTACAAACAAATAAAGACAGAATTTTAATTTAAACCCTCAATCTTTGGAGTTTGTGCTTTTCATCTAATATCTTATTATCTCTGTTTTATAAATACAGTGAGAAGTAAGACTATCATAGGACCTCTCTAAACTTGGAGAGTTTTTTACCTGTTTATTATATGTAACATTTATTTTCCGGCAAACTTTGAAACAAATTTTTGATATTTATTACACTTTCTGGCAGGGCACTGGAAATTTCTGAAGAGGGGTCAGACCGCTTACTGGGAATTTTATTATCTATGGGAAGGAGAGTTAAGCCTTAAAATATATATATATTACATTTTTTATAAAATATAAAAAAGTATCTCTTTTATAACATTTAATAGAAATGGAAGAGACATAATACATAAACACATATTTCATATCTTTTGTACACTTTATAATATGATACCAACTGCAGATGTGAGGCTATCCTGAGAAAAAAAGTGATCACTATGATCAGGCATAATTTGGATTGGAAGAGTTGAAGTGATGACCACAAGATAGTGGAGCAGTAAATTCCAGGCTAGCCCTTAGTCCTGCCTAACTGAACATGTTATTTATTCTATTTATAATCACTGATGGTGGAAGTAAAAGAGTAAGAGCTACTATCCATTTATTGATACAGTGTGTGTGTTAGGTTTACTGTTCCTGCCATTTTTGTAAGGATGTTGAAGTATCACTCAAATATTAATATAAGCGTGAATAAGTAAAAATAAACAAATTTTAAAGTAAAAATGATTGTTCTACTCTAAGCCAGAATCCTTTACCTACAAAAGTGAAAAACACCAAATGGCTTCAGAAACTTGTAGATAAGTCACTGCAAAGTCTAAAATTAAGTTGATATTTGTGTAAATTCATTAAAATTCTCAATAATTCATGAAACTTACTCAGCAGCCTTCTTAAAAATATGATTAGAACAAACTAGTCACTTAGGTATAACAAAATGAAATACACAGCTTCACTGAAGGCTATGAATTCATATCCCTCATCAGATGTGTAGTTGATGTACATTGAAATCTTTGCATAAGTGTTCTGATTCAGTAAAACGAACAGATTTTTATTTAAAATCACAACTTTTCTAACGATTACATAATATATTGAATAAAAGTAGCATTTAATCCCTTTAAGCCTCAGTTTCTTCTTCTGTAAAACAAGGATTAGCTACACTGCAATGTCACAACTTAGGATAAAATAAGGATGCTTATCATGTACATCCCTTACTCTTTGTGATGCATGATACTCGGACGTATACTTCACTTAACTTTGATTTGTGTCTCCACTTTACATCTTCTAGTGTCCCACAGGGCACATTTTAGGATGAATTAACACAGCGCACGATATGGATTTCCACCAATAGGAGGCACTAGTGATTTCTTTAATTTTCATTTTCAAATAAAATGAGACCATTTATATTTAAAGTAAACAAAACACAGTCCTTTAATACAAGAAAGACTAAGAAAAAAAGAAAATTCTGATTACTTCAACTTTCTGCTGAGAAACAGTAAGAATTCATGCAGACCATCTTTCACAAAATTTTATGACGTAAAATACATAGATGGTGATTGGTGTCTTTTCTTGGAGAATATGACCTAAGATGGAAAAAAAAATTATATGTGTATATGCATTATCTCATATGACTAGAGAAATACTCAAATATTTATGCACCCAAAGTCTTTTAAAAAGCTGTCTGTAGACAATCTTCTGTCACTTTCTTCATTTTCTATTCCTTACTACAATGATATCTATCTTAACATGGTGAATTATTTTTAATGTCAACAGACTATTTCTTTTGCCTGATAACATGGCAAGCTAATGGATTTTACAAGAAAAAAATCACCATAAAATGTCAACAATTGATAAATATTATAAATATTCAAAGAAACTGTCTCACTGAAGTTCTGATATACATCTGTTAATATCTCACTCTGGATATGACAGGCTGTTTCTTTTCTTTCAGAAATCAGGTTACATGTAAATTCAGCTGACAATATCACCTAATAATTTTCATGTTGCTGTGCATAAAAGCCAGTGTTTTCTGTTACAATAGTAAAACGCGTATCTCTATTATGAATAAGGTACACCTAGCTCCAGGCAGGGTTAATATAACTAGAGCAATTTCCATTCATCATCATATGAAATTATTTTACTCAACACAAATAGAAATTAATTCAGTTATTCAGTAGAAAGATATTTGGTGCCTGTTTTGTGCCAAGCACTAAGATAGACACTGGAACAACAACTTGAATTAAATAACCTGTTAGTCATTCATTTGATTCTACCTGTTGTATAGGTTTTACAATAATATGTCTGAAAAATTAATCAAAATACATGTTGCATGCCTTGCCAATTTCTATTAAAAAATGGGATCACAACGATCTAGAATATTATGGGTATGGATTATTCTAAGTTCTATTACCATTGTGTGAAGAACAGGGTTGGTAGAGAAAAATACTTTCCTTACTGGTTCTCTCCTGGAATTCTTGAAGTTTCTCTATATATTCACTACAGTAAGACCTTGGAGAGACCAGTTTTATGCCTTCAATTTGTTTCTTTTTCCTTGTTCCTAGTGGTAGAGTAATATAACTCCTGTCCTGTTTCTCTCCTTTATTTTTTCCTGGAGAAGACAATAGCCTGTATCTTATGCATCTTATTTCTTTTTCCTCTGCAAAATTCATACTCAATATGATAACTCAAGAATTGGTTTTACGAAAGAGGTTCAGTCTGGGTCCTACTGCTTGCCACACAGAAAGTCAAAAACTGAAGTAATAATTATTGCCAGGGAACACTATAACTGGGTGCTACAGCCGAGAAGATGAGAGCTCAGTCTCAAATCCATCTCCCTGAATTACTAAAACTAGAGGTTTATATAAAAGGAAAGAAATTTAACAATGTGGCTGGGTGCCTGTAATCCCAGCACTTTGGGCGGCCGAGACAGGTGGATTACCTGAGGTCAGGAGTTCAAGACCAACCTGGCCAACATGGTTAAACCCCATCTCTACTAAAAAAAAAAACACAAAAAATTAGCTAGGTGCAGTGGCATGCACCTGTAATTCCAGCTACTGGGGAGGCTGAGGCAGGAGAATCCCTTGAACCCGGTAGGCAGAGAGCAGTGAGCTGAGATCACACCACTGCACTCTAGCCTGGGCTACCAAGTGAGACTTCCTCACCAAAGAAGAAAAAAAAAAGAAAGAAAGAAGGAAAGAAGGAAAAGAAAAGAAAAGAAAAGAAAGGAAGGGAAGGGAAGGGAAGGGAAGGGAAGGGAAGGGAAGGGAAGGGAAGGGAAGGGAAGGGAAGGAAAAGAGAAGAAAAGAAAGAAAAGAAATGTAACAATGTGTAAGAAAACAGGAACTAGAGAGGGGCAAGGAAACAGTCATGATGAATTTAGGGTTTGACATCTGGATTGGATTGTCTAGATGTGGTGGTCTGGTGAGTTTCAGTTCTTTGATACTTTATTTTTGACAGACCTCAAGGTCATTTCCTGAGGAAGGAATTCAGATAAAACAAATTTCAAAAAGTTTCAAGTTTTAAGACCAAAAGGGTCAATTTGTTTATATATTAAAAACAAAAATTATTTTTGGGACTATTGTGAATCCACTCAGTCTATTTATCAATTTCTCAATCATGGGAAATCTGGTCATTGATCTTTCTGGATGTTTTATGCTGAGGAAGGGCATCATGGGCAGCTCTATAACAAGGGTGACAATGTGGCCACCCAGGAATCAAAGGTTAATCTAATTCCATAGTTTTCTTCTGAAACACAATCTATCTGTAGTTACCAGTTTCCACCAAAGACAAATCACAGCAAGACCAATATACCCACAAAATTAGCTTCAGTCTCACATACTTGGCCTGGCCTATGGGACCATGAGGTTGGTTTGATCGGTATTATATTTGCCATGGTTGTTCGGGAATGGATTGGTCATCCCTTGAAGACATTGGCTTAGTTATCCGCTATTACAACAAATCCTACTGCTTTCATTCTAGGTTTGCTTCATTCTATCATATAACTTTATATTAATCTATCTCTACAAGCTGTTTAAGGGCATCGTTAAGACTTTTAATGTATATTAAGAGGCATATAAAATATCATATTTTACCTTGCACAAGCACAAAATTCTATAAAAATTTATTTATTAAGGACTAACTCCAAGGAGCCAAGGAAATCTTAAACAAACAGCAACAACTAACTGGCTTTAGGTTAATTTGTATGTCCTCAATAACTAAGTCATATTATCTCAGAAAGCATTAATTTAAAACCACTGGGCCAGGGCGCAGTGGCTCACACCTGTAATCCCAGCACTTTGGGATGCTGGGGTGGGCAAATCACGAGGTCAGGAGATTGAGACCATCCTGGCTAACATGGTGAAACCCTGTCTCTACTAAAAAAAAAAATACAAAAAATTAGCCTGGCATGCTGGCAGTTGCCTGTGGTCCCAGCTATGCAGGAGGCTGAGGCTGGAGAATGGCGTGAACCTGGGAGGCAGAGCTTGCAGTGAGCTGAGATTGTGCCACTGCACTCCAGCCTGGGGTCACAGCAAGACTCCGTCTCAAAAAAAAACACTAAGTTTTTACACTTTTACACTGTTACATAATTTGGCCAAGGTAAGTATGAAAAACTCTGAAGCTAATTTGCAAACTAAGAAGTTAGCTTGCCATAGGTTTATGGATATATGTGAAGACACTCCCAAGGGCTGTTTTACAATAAAAGAATTCTGAATTTAGGGGACCTGAATCTTTTATCACAGATAGTGAGCATGCCTGTTTTTTGTTCTGAAAAAGAAAATGTTATCTTTATTATCCTAACAGTAAGCATGTCTGGTCTTTTTCTGAAAGTAAATACTAACTATTTTCTAAGTTGTTTGCTATACAAAAATTCTTGGAAGGAAGCTGGTTAAAAGGTGTCTCACTGGTAAAATAGACAGAAATGTGAAGGACCAAACAGTAGGGTAATCAAATCTTAAAGTATTAGAAGGAAGCTACTTTAAAAGTGTTTCACTATACCTGAAACAATATTTCTACATATATTATCCCTATCAGATCATAAATTCTACTCTTGAAATCTTCAATGGAAGATCATTCATCATTTCATTAGATAGTTAATTACATTTATTCACAGTAAACTTTTATTCAAACCCATTTTGCAAAGATTTAACCTCCTGTCTAGAATAATACTTGCATTTTTAAAAGAGCTTTACCATAGTTTTGACTCATGGAAATTTTAATCAAATATATTATTCAACGATTTTTTTTTTCTTAATGTCAACTGCAGTTAAAGGCCATCTTCATTTTTTTTTTTTTTTTTTTTTTTAGTTCTTCCGCAAGATTAAAGCGAAAGTGAAAAGTAAAGCTTTCACAAAGTGGAAGGGGACCCATAAGGGTTCACGTTTCTGGCTTGGGTGTCTTATGCTTTTATCCCCTTATGATCCCTCCCCTCTTTTCCTTTTTCTGTCCTATAGAATTAGCTTATATTCTATCAGCTTCTGGGTTGGTGGACCTGATTGCTTAAAAACATCAGGCTGCAGCTAGAGCTTAAACTCCATATATGATTGGTTGAAGTTTCAATCCCTTAGCTTGCAGCTGTGGCTGTGATTCTTTTTTTTTTTTTTTTTTTTTTTTGAAGCTGGATACAAGATTTGATATCAATCTCTGTTTATTTGATCTCAGAAGGCCAATTTATTGATCACTAATTTTGGTCTTGTGAAGTTAAAAAATGTCTTTATGAATTTATCAGGAGATAATGCTAGTTACTGCAATAATGAAAACTTCATCAAATTTAAACAGGAAGCTAAAGAGGAATCATGGCTACAAAAAAGAAAATAGAAAAAAGAAGTTCTGTTTCTTTTGACTATGTGCATTGATTATATTACTGGATAAAAATGAATATATGACTCAGAAAATGTCTGTTTTCTTCTAAACTGTAGGCAAATAATTGCCTTTAGAATGCCATTATAAGTATCAACCATGTTCCCATTTATACTCACAAGCACTTTTTTCATATAGAAAAAGTATTATGTTCTTTAAAATGCAGGTGGGACATGAAAATCCTTGCTTACATTTTTTTAAGAGAAGATTAGAAACTTTCTAACCAAATTTACAATTAAGTTATTTCAGTTCACAAACATTGGCTAAATTATTTTCAGAATATTTTATACAAATAATTCATTTTTTGAAATTTGTTTTAGTCTGATGACATCTCCATTAATTTCTTGTAACTTTTTTCTTCTGTCTTCCTAATTTAATTGGTTAGAAATTTGAAAGGATGGTGAAAAGAAGGATAATTATGTCTTTGATTTTTAAAATACTTTCAATATTCAAACATTTTAATTTTTGTATCCATCTAGAATGATAGTGATAATGATGAAAATAATGAATTTGCTCTCAATCTGCATTCAAGACATAAAAGAAGGTTGGGTCCACATTACCTTTAGAAAGTCAATAACACCAAAATATGTATGAAGCAATGTAATTCATTGGTGTCTATGATGGCTAATTTCATGCTGTCAACTTGACTGGGCCATGGGGTGCCCAGATATTTGGTCAAACATTAGTCTAGGTGTTTCCGTGAGGATGTTTTGGATGAGATAAACATTTTAATTGGTAGACTGAGTAAAGTAGATTGCCCTTCCTAACATGAGTGGGCTTCATCCAATCAATTGAGGACCTGAATAAGACAAAAAGGCTGACTTTTTTCTGAAATAGGGTAAGATTTATCTTGCATACACACACACACACACACACACACACTCACACACGCTGTATTCTACTGGTTCTAGTTCTTTGGAGAACGCTAGCAAATACAGTGTCCTTCATGGATTCCTATATAGAATGTTATTGAATTTTATTTATAAAAATATTCTGGAATTTCATTTAAGGCTCTCTCTGATCTTGTTTTTTTCCCTTGTTTATAAAAGGCCTAAAAGTATATGTAAAGATAATATAATAGTATATTATAATATTAATAAAAAATATAAATCATTGTGATATTAATAGATTATAATAGAAAATTTCCATAAACCACTAAAACCTGTTTAACTGTTTTTACAAAGATGAGTTTCTTTTCTTTATGAACACACAGAAGGATTACATTTATTATGCTCCCTCAGAGTTATGTGTAGCCATTTGATTGAATTCTAGTCAAGGAATTGTGAATAGGAATTATATGTGTTGCTTTCAGGCCTAACTCATACAAACCTCCCACTGAGCTCCTCACTGTCCTTTCCTCTTCTAGCTAAGATGGAGTGTGCCACTTACTCAGGTATGTAATGAAAATACTTGATTTACAAAGGTACATGGAGCAGAAAAATCTACACTACCCTTTATCCTCTGCTTATGCTAAGAATATCTATTTTGGAATGTTACATGAGTGAAGAATAAAATTCATCTGAGTTTGAAGTGTTATATTTGGTGTTCATGTTGCCAAAACATAGCTTACCATAATGAATATCTTGATTATGAGTAAGACTAAAATTAGTCTGTATGACTTGAGAACTGTTGGAATTACCACACATTATTCTGCAAAGTTTCACACATTCAGATTTCAAATCAAAAGAATTTTTTTTTAATTTTACATAAGTATTTGTGGTTTAATATGTTCAAAGTTTTGTGCTAAAAATTATATTGAATGTCTACTACAAAAATCAATTAATGCCCTCCAGATGCTGAGAACAAACCACAGTTCACACAACTTTTATTTGTATGTTTTAAGAACCTGTTACCTATGGGAGTTATATTATCATTATTTTTGAGTCAATGACTAAAGGGATGCAAGCAAGAAAGAACAGAAATACCCATGATAAATGCTATGGTTGTTTAGACAGTGCCTTAGATAGGGTTGTAAAAAAGGAGTCAAAGAGGAGATACAACTTGTATCAACACTTAATACACAGGTAGTTACATGATAAATAGGTAGACAGATAAATAATTATAGCATGGGCCCACATAATTAGAAAGATATGGAGGAATACCATTTTGGATAGTCAAAGAGAAGCATAAATAAGAGTGAATGTAAAAGACAGTGAAGACACCATCCTGATCAGACTTGTGACTTCATATAGGTAAGTCACTAGAAACCATGATAAACTGATGCTCCCCATTTGTCAGATAGTGGAGTTGCTTATGTAGTTTGCTAAGGCTTTTAGCATTTACCATGTAGGCAATAAGAAGCCCATTAAGATAATGTACGTATATCAACATTTTGAAGTAACTTTTTCAAAGTACCTATTTTCAATTAAATATTTAGGTAAAAAAAAATTGTTCTTGAGTCTTCTGAATTGGCCATGATGATTTAATTTTGGGGAATCACCATCAAAGTGTATTCTGTAGACAAGCTTTGAAAATCGGTAGAATAAAGACCTCAGAATCAAGTGTTCAAGTGCTTTCATGAAGAAGTAGCATAGACTAGATACAATGGCTCACGCCTATAATCCTAACACTCTGGGAGACTGAGGTGGGAGGACTGCTTGAGGACAGGAGTTTGAGAACAGCCTGGGCCACATAATGAGACAAAACTAAAAAATGAACTGGGTGTGGTGGCATGCACCTGCAGTTTCAGCTATTTGGAAGACTGAGCCCAGGGGTCTGAGGCTTCAGTGAGTTGCAATGTGCCACTGCACTCCATCCTGAGGCACAGAGCGAGGTCCTATCAGAAAAAGAAAGGAAGGAAGGAAGAAAGGAAGGAAAGATGGAAGGAAGGAGGGAGGGATGGAGGGAGGGAGGGATAAAGAGAAAGAAAAGAAAGAAAGAAAAAGGAAAGACAGAAAGATAAAGAAAGAGAAGAAAGAAAGAACAGGTCTGTAAGAATGCCACACTCCTGAAAACATAATCTACTGGCTGTTACCTTTAATGTTTTCAGAGCAATGCAAAACAAGTTCATTTTTCATTAAAAGAGGCTTTGAGAAGACATTATGCTTAACTTTTCAGATGTATCTTTTTGTTTAGGAGGCTGCTTTAAACTGTCCAGCAGAAATCTGTTCACAACAGTGGCAAATTGATTAGAGCTGTGTTTTGGCTTTTCACCTCATTATATTTTTCCTGTATGTATTCATCCGTCAGAATGTCTAATCCCATCCCAAATCTACCGGCTTCACTACTCTATAATGGTAACTAGTACGACTACCTCTATGATAACAATAGCATTAATAATAATGCCAGCTTAAGTTTGTTTTTTGAATTCACACACAATATGTGTTATTGTCATGGCAGAAGATTAACACTTGTGAAAAAATGAGAGGCAAGAACAACGTCTGATGTTTCTGATTATAGTGACAAAATTCTGTCTCTTTCTTTCTCTAAATATCTTAGAAAAATAATTTAAAGTACTATTAAAAGTATCCTACCTTTCAAAGTGAATCATGGGAACACACTCAAAATGACTTTGTAATGATATCAAGCATAAGTGAAATCTACAAGAGATGTATGATGTCTCCAGCAGGTTTAAAAGTTCAACCCTGAGTCGGCTTACAAAATAAGCAGGCACTTTAAAAAATACCAACTTTTTCTGTGAAGACAGAAATTTTTGTGCCACTATCAAAAAAAAAAAAAAAAAAAGAAGAAGAAGAAGAAAGAAAGGAAGAAAGAAAAAAGATATATAACTGTCTATTGATGTGAAACCTTGGGGAGTTTTTCAACTGTGGTATACTTATAAAGTGAAAGTTTGCAAAACAGCCACATAAATACAGGCCATAAAGAATGGCCGTAAGTAAAGCACCTACCTTTAGTTAACGAAATGCTAGACTCTTAGGCTTTTAGGACACTGGGAAGATCAGACTGCTTGCAAAGTGAAATTTTAGAAAGGCTATATAGCATGCAGTAGCAGAATTTCAATAGATGGCACTCTTCCCTCTGCTTTGAGCTCATTCCTCAAGATGACTCAGATTTCCAGGTCTCCAGACAATATGCTGGGCCCTCCTTCCTACCTCTTCAGCTTTTCTCTCCAGTCACTCAACTACATTTAATTTGGTGCTTCAGCCACAGTAAGCTACTTATGGATGCCTTAATATGTCATTCTCTCTTAGGTCCCTATTCCTTTACAAAAGGTGCTCTCTCAGGCTGGGAAATCCCTCCTCTATCTTCTCATCAACTTGAGCAGTATGTCTACTGCTAGCCCTTTCTTCTAACCTCTCCCCTCATCATCATGTATCTTGCCTGTGCTTTTTCTTTGCCTTTTCCATAATATCATACATATACCAGAGCTCTCACCTGTGACTACAAAATATACCATTGTCTTTATCCTTCATATGAAGATGAGCTCCTTAGAGAAGGAAGCATTGTATTCCTCATGTTCTAATTCCTAATAGAGCTGTCATATCATAAAAACTTTGTATTTTCTTAAAGAATAAAATGAGTGAGTGAACCTAACCATCAGAGCTTTTTCCAACCACTTTTTGTATATTAATCCCTCCATAAAAAGATCACGCTTTTTCATAATTTTTCTTTAACTCTCATTTCCATTCCCAGTTTTATTGTAGTTGCTTGTTTTTTGTGTGTCAAAGACAGACGTTTTTAATTCCTCTTTCCCATTTGGAATGTTTTTGTTTTTATTTCTTTGTGATTTTTTGCTGCCATTTTAGTTTTGAAATTTTGTTAAGAATTGGTTGTGTATTCTTATAATCATTACTTTTAAGGATAAGGATAAAACATAAAGGATAAAACATAAAAAATAATAAATATTAAGATATGATATTGGCCAGGTGCAGTGGCTCACGCCTGTCATCCCAGCACTTTGGGAGGCCGAGGTGGGCGGATCATGGGTCAGGAGATAGAGACCATCCTGGCTAACACGGTGAAACCCCATCTCTACTAAAAATACAAAAAATTAGCCAGGCGCTGTGGCGGACGCCTGCAGGCCCAGCTCCTGGGGAGTCTGAGGCAGGAGAATGGCATGAACCTGGGAGGCGGAACTTGCAGTGAGCCGAGATTGCGCCACTGCACTCCAGCCTGGGTGACAGAGCAAGACTCCATTCCCTAGCCCCCGCTAAAAAAAAAAAAAAAAAAAAAAAAAAAAAAAGATATGATATTAAGATTTTTCTTTGAGACAAAGCCTTACTCTCTCACCCATCCTGGAGTGCAGTGACACGATCTCGGCTCACTGCAACCCCCGCCTCCCAGGTTCAAGCAATTCTTGTGCCTCAGCCTCCTGAGTAGCTAGGATTACAGGCTCCCGCCACCACACATGGCTAATTTTTGTATTTTTTTTCAGTAGAGACGAGGTTTCACCAGTTGGTCAGGCTGGTCTCAAACTCCTGACCTCAGGTGACCCGCCCACCTCGGCCTCCCAAAGTGTTGGGATTTCAGGCGTGAGCCACTGCACCCGATCAAGATGTGATAACTAAGATTTATAGGCGGCTGGGCACAGTGGCTCATGCCTGTAATCCCAGCACTTTGGGAGGCCGAGGTGGGTAGATCACCTGAGGTTGGGAGTTTGAGACTAGCCTGACCCACATGGAGAAACCCCGTCTCTACTAAAAAATACAAAATTAGTCGGGCGTGGTGACGCATAACTGTAATCCTAGCTACTCGGGAGGCTGAGGCAGGAAAATCACTTGAACCCGGGAGGCGGAGGTTGTGCGGTGAGCCAAGATCGTGCCACTGTACTCCAGCCTGGGCGATAAGAACAAAACTCTGCCTCAAAAAAAAAAAAAAAAAAAAAAAAAAAAAAAAAAAAAAAAATTATAGGCTATTCAGCTTGACTTTTACATTCAGACACTTAAGTTTGAATTTTGACTACATCTAATCCCTAGTTTGTGACTTGCACATGCTCTATTAATTCAATTTGAAACAACTTACATTTATTGAATTATTATTGTGAAAAAACCTTTTTACTAATTAAAAGAAATAAAGCTCTGAACAAGAGACTCAGGCCCCTCCCTTACTGCTTTGTTAGTCTCACAGGGAGTGCTCTTCAACTCACACTTCAGGGAATCTATTCTCTCCTCTGAAGAGATGGAGACCACAAAACTTATCTTACTGGGGAAAAATAGATGGTGTATATGAAATCTAGTAGAATAGTACATGGCAAACTCAAGGTGTTTAATGACTGGTAAAGTTTCTTTTTCAGGTTTTAACTAATCACATATAAAAAGCTAATACAAAGTAGCAGGATAGAAAGATCCTGCTGAACTGAGCTGAACTACTCGACACTTCATTGATCCTTTCGACTAAATATTTGTATACAACCCTAAAACGCAAATTGATTATAACACTTGTTTTTTTGTTTTTGTTTTGAGACGGAGTCTTGCTCTGTCGCCCAGGCTGGAGTGCTGTGGCGCGATCTCGGCTCACTGCAAGCTCCGCCCCCCCAGGTTTACGCCATTCTCCTGCCTCAGCCTCCCGAGTAGCTGGGACTACAGGCCCCCGCCACCACGCCCAGCTAGTTTTTTGTATTTTTTAGTAGAGACGGGGTTTCGCGGTGTTAGCCAGGATGGTCTCGATTTCCTGACCTCGTGATCCGCCCGCCTTAGCCTCCCAAAGTGCTGGGATTAGACTTGAGCCACCACGCCCGGCCAACACTTGTATTTTTAAAAGGCACACATCTATGCAATTATCATTTATATAAATTTATAGCAATTATAATTTGGGTGAAAGTACTCTAGAAAAATGGTTCAAAGATTGATTTCATGAATCAAAATCTAATTTTATTATTGAATAGCTAGAAATTTGGATAGAATATGTGACTGTTTTTCATACTAACATTTGTCTATAAGTCACATAATTGTTTACATTATACATTACATTATAAGGGGTTTACATGAGAGACTTGAGTAGAATGCCTGATTCTGCAATATATTCTTGAGTGAATCTGATAAAGACTTTCTCACCCTGTTTCCTTATCTGTAAAAAAGGGATAAAATATTTCTATTTCTTCTGCAGACATTATTAAAGTATTTTAATTAATATTTTAACACTATTAAAGAGTGTCCATAAAAGAAAAAAAGCATAGTGTTTGCATCTAGACAGTGCTCAAAAATACTATGTTGAGGCTTAGAAAATGATACCTCAACGAATGAGGCTTTGGCATGGTAAGCACTTCAAACTGAAGGAAACGAAAAGGCTTTAGAAACAGGCTCAGGACCAAGGACTTTCTGACTTTCTCCTGTTTCTCCTAAGAACAGGGGGGAATGAACTCTGAGGTTTCCTTATCTGGAGCTCCTTCAGAAGGAACACAATTGCCTTTGATGCCATCTGTGGGATTTCATTAATCAGGGAAAATTAAACTCATCTCAGGATGACTGAGGAATGTCACCACACCTGCACAGACTTTGTCACAAGCTATAGTCTGTTCTTAGGTTCCATTCAGTTTCAAAGAGAATCATTTACAAACTACGGTTTCTTCTTTGGGCCGAATCAAGAGTTCTGAAAATCATTTACTAGCTCTTAAATTGCTTATTCCCCCCATCTCCTTTACTCGTACAAAGGAAGTACTATTTATAAATCTTTTTCTTGAGATTTATATTTTGTGTGTCTCCATGCACGTAAATAAATCTGTGTACATTTTGGCCCATTAATCTGTCTACTGACAGTTAATTTCAGCAGAATTAAGACTCAAATCTTCAGAACAGTATAAACAAATTATTTATGTCCCTATAATTATTAGCTGTTACTATTGTCATTACTCTTGTTTTGTATAGTATTAGTCAGGGATAAACATAAAATAACATTGAGAAATCTAAAGTTAAATACACATACATACATATGTATATATATGTGTGTGTATATATGTGTATGTGTGTGTATATATGTGTGTGCATGTGTGTGTATATATGTGTGTGTATATATGTGTGTGTATATGTGTGTGTATATATGTGTGTGTATATATGTGTGTGTATATATATATATGCATGTGTGTGTGTATATATATGAGATTCTACTTTCTTTCTTTTTTTTTTTTTTTGAGACGGAGTCTCGCTCTGTCGCCCAGGCTGGAGTGCAGTGGCCGGATCTCAGCTCACTGCAAGCTCCGCCTCCCGGGTTCACGCCATTCTCCTGCCTCAGCCTCCCGAGTGGCTGGGACTACAGGCGCCCGCCACCTCGCCTGGCTAGTTTTTTGTATTTTTTAGTAGAGACGGGGTTTCACCTTGTTCGCCAGGATGGTCTCGATCTCCTGACCTCGTGATCCGCCCGTCTCGGCCTCCCAAAGTGCTGGGATTACAGGCTTGAGCCACCGCGCCCGGCCGAGATTCTACTTTCAACATGAGAGCAAGAGGAGAGGAGCTCCTCAGAACCCTCTTTAGCAAAACCAATAACATTTATATATATATATATATATATATATATAGTTTTTAGTTATACATGTATGCATATATATGTATGTGTATATATGTGTATGTATATAGAATATATGTGTGTATCGTTTTACATATATAAAACTAGCTCTGTAAATGGCACTAAGTGCATACGGTGAATGAAGAAACATTTATTCAGGAAACTATTAAATTTTCAAAAGATCTATGAAAGTTTGCAGTATTTAGACCAAGATTCACACCCATAATCCTCTATCCCATCTCAACAAGGCAAAACTCCAATCCAGACTGTTATAACCAATAACAAAGGACTTTCTTTCTTAGTTGGAGGACTACATACTCTGGAGGGGCAGGATGTTAACATTACTTATCCTGCCTCCAGCTACCTGTTGCAGAGGCTAAATTCCACATGAATATAGCCAAGAAGGGAGGGCATCCTTCTCCTCTGCCCCTACTCATGAGATGAAGGATCTATCTGCGGTGATGCATTGTTGGAGAATCCAAAAAGATTAACAGCTAAATTATTCATTAGAAACAACAGAGACAAGAAGGAGTGGAATAATATATTTAAAGTACACAAAGAAAAAGACAACTATTGACCAAGTGTCTAAAAAATAAATCTAGACACCAGTCTTACACACTTTCACCAAATTAACTCAAAATAGATCGTAGACCTAAATATATAATGCAAAACTCTGAAACTCTTAGATGATAACACAGGAGAAAACCTAGATGACCTTGGATATGACAATGACTTTTTATTTTTATATTTATTTATTTATTTATTTATTTATTTATTTATTTATTTATTTATTTTTGAGACGGAGTCTTGCTCTGTCGCCCGGGCTGGAGTGCAGTGGCCGGATCTCAGCTCACTGCAAGCTCCGCCTCCCGGGTTCACACCATTCTCCTGCCTCAGCCTCCGAAGTAGCTGGGACTACAGGCGCCCGCCACCTCACCCGGCTAGTTTTTTGTATTTTTAGTAGAGACGGGGTTTCACAGTGTTAGCCAGGATGGTCTCGATCTCCTGACCTCGTGATCCGCCCGTCTCGGCCTCCCAAAGTGCTGGGATTACAGGCTGGAGCCACCGCGCCCAGCCAATGACTTTTTAGATACAACATCAGAGATAGATCCATGAAAAAGATCATTGGTAAGCTAGACTTCATTAAAACTGAAAATACATGCTTTGAAAAAGACAACTTGAAGAGAGTAACAAGACAAGCTATGGTTTGAGAGAAAATATTTGCAGAAGACACATGATAAATGTTATCCAAAATACACAAATAACTTTTTTTTTTTTTTTTTTTTTTTTTTGAGATGGAGTCTTGCTGTGTCGCCAGACTGGAGTACAGTGGCACAATCTCATCTCAGCTCACTGCAACCTCTGCATCCCAGGTTCAAGAGATTCTCCTGCCTCAGCCTCCCAAATAGCTGGGACTACAAATGTACACCACCACGCCCAGCTAATTTTTTGTATTTTTAGAAGACACGGGGTTTCACCATGTTGGCCAGGGTGGTCTCCATCTTTTGACTTTGTGATCTGCCTGCCCTGGCCTCCCAAAGTGCTGGGATTACAGGCATGAGCCATTGTGCCTGGCCTCAAAGAACTCTTCAAACTGAGCAATAAGGAAAAAAAATTAAAACTGTGCCAAAGTCTGAAGTAGAAACCAAACCAAAGAATATATACAGATGGCAGTAAACAAATGAAAACATGCTCCTTATCATATGTCATCAGGGCGAAATTTAAAAAAACAATGGCATACCACTATGCTCTTCTTAGAAGGGCTTCAATCTAGAAAATGGACAGCACCACATGCTGGTGAGGATGTGTAGCAGCAGGAACTCTCATTCATTGCTGGTTGGAATGTAAACTGGTATAGAACTTTGAACGACAGTTTGGAGGTTTCTTAGAATACTAAACATATACTTAAGCATAATCCATAGTCACACTCCTTGGTATTTACATAAATTAGTTGAAAACTTATATCCCTCAAAAACCTGCACATAGATGTTTATAGTAGCTTTTTTTTAACGATGGAAATTTACAAGATTGTTTTATTCAATTCCCCAATTTCTTTTATTTATTTATTTATTTATTTATTTTATTATACTTTAAGTTCTAGGGTACATGTACATAACGTGCAGGTTTGTTACATATGTATACTTGTGCCATGTTGGTGTGCTGCACCCATCAACTCGTCAGCACCCATCAACTCATCATTTACATCAGGTATAACTCCCAATGCAATCCCTCCCCCCTCCCCCTTCCCCGTGATAGGCCCCGGTGTGTGATGTTCCCCTTCCTGAGTCCAAATGATCTCATTGTTCAGTTTCCACCTATGAGTGAGAACATGCGGTGTTTGGCTTTCTGTTCTTGCGATAGTTTGCTGAGAATGATGGTTTCCAGCTGCATCCATGTCCCTACAAAGGACACAAACTCATCCTTTCTTATGGCTGCATAGTATTCCATGGTGTATATGTGCCACATTTTCTTAATCCAGTCTGTCACAGATGGACATTTGGGTTGATTCCAAGTCTTTGCTATTGTGAATAGTGCTGCAATAAACATACGTGTGCATGTGTCTTTACAGCAGCATGATTTATAATCCTTTGGGTATATACCCAGTAATGGGATGGTTGGGTCATATGGTACTTCTAGGTCTAGATCCTTGAGAAATCGCCATACTGTTTTCCATAATGGTTGAACTAGTTTACAATCCCACCAACAGTGTAAAAGTGTTCCTATTTCTCCACATCCTCTCCAGCACCTGTTGTTTCCTGACTTTTTAATGATTGCCATTCTAACTGGTGTGAGATGGTATCTCATTGTGGTTTTGATTTGCATTCACAATTGCTAAAATGTTGAATCAACCAAGATATTCTTCAGTAAGTGAATAGATAGCCTGTAGTATATCCAGGCAATAGTATTCAACAACAAACATAAATAAGCTATCAACCCATAAAAGGACATGGAGGAATCTTAAATTGATATTAGTAAGGGAAAGAAGTCAACTTGGAAAGGCTACATTGTTTGATTTTAAGTATATAACATGCTGAAAAAGGCAAAACTGTAGAGACAGTAAAACCATTGGTGGTTGCCAGGGTTTGGGGGTGGGGAAAGAGGTAAATAGATGGAGCACAGATAATTTTTAGGGCAGTGATATGCTCTGTGTACTATAATGGGGAAAACATGTCATTATACATTTCTTCAAACCCATAAAATGTACAATGCTGAGTGAACTCTAGTGTAAACTATGGACATTGGTGTTATTATGTGTTGATGTAGGTTCATTTGTACCAAATGTACCACTTTGGTGAGGATGTTGATGGTAAGAGAGACTGTGCACATGTAGAGGCAGGGGCAATATGAGAAATCTTAAAACCTTCTTTTAAATTTTACTGGAAATCCAAAACTGCCCTAAAAATGTAAACTTTTAAAAAGGAAAACTAGAGTCCCAATTAATATAAAGTAAAAACTAACAGAATTGAAGGCAGAAGTAAATCATTCAAAAATAACAGATGAAGACTTCAATACCCCATTTCCAATCATGGATAGGACAGCTAGGCAGAGCATCAACAAAGAAACAGAAGACCTGAACAATATTATAACCAACTGTAACTAACAGACATCTACAGAATACTCACCAAACAACAGAACATATATTCTTTAGTACACATGGAAAACTCTCTGAAATGGAACATATAGTAGACTTAGGACAAACCTCAATAAATTTAAAGTAATCAAGATAATACAAAGTATGTTCTCCAACCACAATGGAATGAGATGATAAAAATCAATAAGAAATTTGGGAAATTCAAAATAGGTGGAAATTCAACAACACACTCTTAAATGATTAAATGCATCAAGGAAAAAATAGAAGAAAAATTAGAAAATACTTTGAGGTGAATGAAAGTGAAGACTTGGCATATTAAATATATGGGATCCAATTAAAGCAATGCTTAGATGAAAAATTTTACCTAATACCTATATTAATACAGAAGAAAGATCGTAACTAAACCTTTCACCTTATGGAGAAAGAATAAACTAAAATTAAAGAAGCCAAATGAAGGAAATAATAAAAATTCAAAAATAAATAAAAATTGAAAATCAATTAAAAAATCTAGTGAAAAAACTATTTTTTTAATTATTATGATTATATTTTGAGATGGAGTCTCAGTCTGTTGCCCAGTCTGGAGTACAATGGCACAATCTTGGCTCACTACAAGCTCCGCCTCCCAAGTTCAAGCGATTCTCCTGCCTCAGTCTCCCTAGTAGCTGGGACTACAGGCACATGCCACCACACCCGGCCAACTTTTTGTATTTTTTTAGTAGAGACAGGGTTTCACCATTTTAGCCAGGATGGTCTCGATCTCCTGACCTCATGATCCACCCGCCTCGGCTCCCAAAGTGCTGGGATTACAGGCGTGAGCCACGACGCCCAGACGAAAAAACTAGTTAAGAAAATCAATGTAATTGAAAAAAACTTAGCTACAGTGAGCAAGAAAAAAGAGAATCCAAATTACTAGAGTCAAAATGAAAGATATTACTATCAACTTTACAGATATAAAAAGTGATTAAAAGATTAATATTAACAGTTCTATGACAATAAATTAGATAACAGGGATGACATTGAAGAATTCATTTACCAACTACCAAAACTGATGCAGGAAGAAATACACAACCTAATGGGACTTGTAACAAGTAAAGAACTGAACTAGTGAAAAACTGCCCCAAAAGTAAAGCTCATGTCCAGATGGTTTCACAGCTGAATTCTATCAAACATTTAAAAAATAATTACTATCAATTTTCTCAGACAATTCAGAAATATAGAAGAGGAAATACTTTCCAAATAATCTTATAAGTCCAGAATTACCCTGACAGAAAGCCAAATAAAGAGATAAGACAAACTAAAAATGAATACCTGTTATGAATTTGGATATAAATACTAAACAAAACATTAGCAGACTGAATCAAGCAACATGTTAAAATGTCATACACCAGGACCAAGTGGAATTTATCTCATGGGTGCAAGATTTGTTATCCAAAAATTCTGTTAATGTAAGAAAAATTTAAAAGAAAATAAAAGTATGTGATCATCTCAAAAGATTTGAAAAAACATCAACACCATTTCACAATAAAACACTAAAAAGCTATATATTTAAAGGAACTTTCTCAATTTGATAAAAGTTCACTATGAAAAACCCACCAACATCATATTTAATAATGAAAGACTGGATTTTCCCCCTAAGATCAGGAAGAAGATAAAAATATGTACTTTTGCCACTTCTGTTCCATATTGTATTAAAGGCCTTATGGATGCCACTAGGTAAGAAAAAGAAAAGTCACCCAGATTGAAAATGTGAAGTAATTATATACCTATTCATAGATGACTTGATCATGCATATATAAAATCCTAAGGAATCCAGAAAAATACAATGAGAATTGATAAACAAGTAATGTTTCAGGATACAAGATAAATATACAAAAAGAAAAAATATTTTTACACATTTATAATGAAAAATCCAAAAATAAAGACAATAATGTTTTTAGTAGAGTCAAACAGAAGACAATTATTTAATACATTTAATAAATGAAAAACTTGTACTCTGACAACTACAAAACATTGCTGAAATTAATATCTAAAGAAGTAGAAAAACATCCTATTTTAACAGATTTGAATATTGTTAAAATGGTAGTAATTTTAAAGTCGATCTGCAAATTCAGCATATCCTTATCAGTATCTTAAATGACTTCTTTGTAGAAATAGACAAACTGATTCTAAATTTATATGGAATTGCAAGGGACCCAGAATAGTCAAAGCAATCTTGAAAAACAAAAATTAATTTGTGAGGACTCATCTTTCCTGATTTCCAAACTTACTGCGAGAATACGGTAATCAAGGAAGTATGGGTTTTGCATGATAATAGACTATAGGTTAATGAGATAGAATTGAGAGTCCATGTGTCTATGGTCAACTGATTTTCAACTAGGGTGACAAGATGATTCCATAGGGAAAGAATAATCTATTCAACAAGTGGTGCTGGGACAACTAAACAGTCATATGAAGAAGAATGAAATTGTATACTTATCTCACTCCGTAAATAAAATATACTCAAAATGAATCACCAATCTATATGTAAAAAATAAAACTGCTGGAGACTTTGGGGTAAAGCTACATGACCTCAGATTTGGCAGTGGATGCTTAGATAGGATACCAAAACATGAGCAACAAAAGGGAAAAAATGTTGAATTGTATCTCATGAAAATTAAATCCTTCTATGATCCAAAAAACACTGTCACAAAAGTGAAAAAAGAATCCAAATAATGAGAAAAATATTGGCACATAGTGTATCTCATAAGGGATTCCTATGTAGAATATATAAACACAGTGACAACTCAACAATAAAAGACAACTAACTCCATTAAAAATGGACAAAACAATCTGAATACATATTTTCCAAAGAAGATATACACATTACCAATTAGCACATCAAAAACTACTGAACATCCTTAGTCTTCAGATAAATGTAAATAAAAACCACAATTAGTTACTTTATATTCGTTAGGTTATCCATAATTTTAAAAAGTCAAATAATGACAAGTATTAATATCAGAAAATGAAAACTTTTCTACACCACAGGTAAAAATGCAAATGGTACAGTCACTCTGAAAATAGTGTAGTAGTTCCTGAAATAATAGTTTAACACAGTTCCAATTTGACTCAGCAATTTCAATCTTAGATACATATCTTCCTAAAAGTGAAAACATATTCACCTACAAACTTGTACATAAATTTTTATAGCAACATCATTCATAATAGCCGAGAAGGTAGCAGCAACTATCTACTGATGAATTGATGAATACAATATAGTACCTCCAACTGTAATATTATTCTGTCATAAGGAGAAATAAAGTACTGATACACTCTCTAACATGAATGTTTCTTAAAATACATTTTACTGGGAGGCGCTAAAATTGACTCTTGAAGTTTGTACTTATCGATGAATATATTAAAACCACTGAATTATAGAATTTAAATGGAAAATTATATCATACAAATTATGTTTAGATAAAGCTACTATTAATGCAATTTATATATATATACATTAGACTATATGTCTGCACATCACCTTTGCAGTTTTTAACTAGTTTAAAAAATCTAAAACCATTTTTCCAAATACCTTATTTATTAAGTGTTCAGTCCTTTTCATCCCCTTGCTCTGTATTTAACTTTTATTCAAGTAACATGGAAATATGATTATTTTAAATTACACTTTTTGTATGTAAAACATTATCAGAAGATAAATGAACATCTATCACCTAATCACAAACTTTCGATTCTCAGTACTAAATTATGTTAGACCTCTCTATTACAATGACCCATTTTACAGACAGGAAAAGTTAGGTTCAGACACTTGAAGAGATTGGCTTCTACCTTTGGATGAAGTAAGTACTTGAAATCACTTCAGTAACTTGATACACTGGCTATTTTTTCTTGCATGATTGCAGTTATTAGTTTCTTCTGAAGGTAGAGTTTTAATATTAACTGTGAATAGTTGTATAGAAAATAAGTTCATTTAAAGCTGTTTTAATCCCTAGGTAGTATATATGTGTACTTTAAAATTCTCTGTTATAGGCCAAGTTATGAACCCCCAAATTCATATGCTGAGGCCCTAACCCCCATACGTCAGAAAATGACTGCCTTTGGCAATAGGGTCAGATGAGGTAATTGAGTCAAAATGAGGCTATTATGTATGCCCTAATGCAGCCTGAGTGATATCTTTAGAAGAGACACATGAGGACACAATGAGAAATTGGCCATCCACAAGCCAAGGGAAGACGTCGCAGGAGAAATCAGTTCTACAGATACCTTGATGATCTTGCAATTCTAGTCTTCAGAACTATGAGAAAATAAACTTACATTATTTAGCCACCTAGTCTATGGTATTTTCTTATGGAAACCATAGCAACTAATAGTCTCTGAATTGAATTTGCTTCAAATTTTTGCAGTTATTTGAATTAATATATTCAAAAGACAGACACAGGATTTCACTTGTTTTGTATTTCTTGATATCCTTTTTAAGCACAGTTTTCAAATAGCACCTGGGTGGGTTTTCTTGACAAATTTAATCCTGGTGAATTCTTCATAGCAAATATCAAGACAGAATATTATTCTTTTCTCTACTTTTGTCTTTTTGTAAGGTTTACAGTTTTATCAAGAGGTTTAATAATTATTGTTACACATATATCTGGGCACAACTGTCTCTGGCCATGGGAATAATAGATGTGGCAATAACTTCTTTTTCTTTCTTCAAGGCAGGATGCCTCAAATCCAGATTATTTATTTCAAGTAACACGTGAACTGAGGCATAAATGCTTTTGATATGCTCTCCTGGCCCCTAGAGAGCTAACTTGTATTAAATAAGCCTTCATTAGACAAGCCAGAGGCTCATGCCTGAAACAGCCAGAAATTTCTCATACTGGCCCAATTCACTTCCTCCCAACGTGTATAAATGCAGATGAACTTGAATAAAGCTGTGGTAGAGAGAAAGCAGTTTTTGTAAAATAACCAGATATTTTTGTTTTTAATCATCTATCATGATTGGCAAATTTGGCTTTGAGTAGAGTATTACACAAAGTGAATACAGCTGCTACTCAGAATTGATTTTTATCTGTATCTTTCCAGTGGAGTGCAGTTCTTTTTAAAAAGAAGGTTGACTTTTGCTTTTTGTGAGTGTTGATTGCTGTCTGCCCTGGTTCCATTTTTTTGAAGTAAGTGTATGGCTGGCCAAAGCTTTAAAGGAAAACACCCTCATCTTTCTTGTTTGCTGCCCGCATTATATTTGCTGTAGTGGGTTTTCTGATAAAAGGAAAGAATGATGGGAAACAGATGTGGTGCCGTCGTGTGCCTACCCTGATTAAATGGCTGCTTTTTCTACTCCTTTGAAAATATTATTTTATGCATTGCTTCTTGGTAGTGTAATTGAAACCTTTTCTCATTTTCCTAGACAGTTAGTGTCTGGACCTAAACCCTGAAAATGTTTACCAGTTTGAACACATGTATCTGTCTCTCTGAATACCTCCATTTAAATGTCTCTTAGCATCTTATCAGAAGCTCTTGGAAATAAAATTCAGTAGATGCATGACATCATAATTTCTGAACTCACCTCAGAACAAAAGTCTACTATGAATTCAATAGTGAATTTTAATGATTTTTGCACTGCATTCATTACATCTATATATATTTCAAGAACATACCTGTGACTGGGCATGGTGGCTCACTCCTGTAATCCTAGCACTTTGGGTGGCCAAGGTGGGTGGATCACAAGGTTAGGAATTTGAGACCAGCGTGGCCAGTATGGTGAAACCCCATCTCTACTAAAAAATAAAAATAAAAAATAAAAATAAATAAAAAAATTAGCCGGGCATGGTGGCGAGCGCCTGTAGTTGAACCTGGGAGGCGGAGGTTGCAGTGAGCTGAGATCACGCCACCTCATTCCCTCCTGGAAGACAGAGCGTGACTCAGTCTCAAAAAAAAAAAAAAAAAAAAAAAAAAATCTGTAACACATAATCTCTGACCTAGAGATGTTTACTGCACACACGAATTCACTGTTCTCAAAGCAATTCTGTCATTTTTATCTCCGCTGTTTGGAAACTACTGCTCTGGGCCATTTGATAATGGGGCATAGCTAATATAAATACAACGCTATTAAAAAGATATATTCTTCTGTCTTTTTAGATTTATGTGTCTATATTGTCTGTGCCATGCTGGGTTTTTGAAGACTTCTATTTGCTTGGGGTACAAATAATTTGTGGGGTTTGGACTGACACATTTTATTGGTCCTGTGGTCCTTGTAGATATAGTGCCTGAGGATAGAGCAGAGCTATGTTTCTTGCAGTCAAATCTAGGTTGATCTACATGTTTGGGCTGGTTCTCCATGACCCTGAGTCATGGAGTAAAGTAGCAAAATTTAAATAATACAAATAGAGGATGCTAGATTAAGTCTGAATTTTATGATAAACAACAAATAAACCAATTTTTAGTATATGTATTTTTATACAATATTTGGGATACACTTACACCTGGCTTGACTTTCTTTCCAAGAATTGGCAACATGGGTTGCTGAGAACTTGGAGGCATAAGGCACAGTTCAATGATAAAGAGGAAGTGCAAATACAAAGTAGGCTGTTATCAATATACTAGTTCAAAAGCAAGGGATAGGGTCAAAGTTGAAGGTTGAAGGGCAATTAATTTAAAATTAGTATAGATATAGATAAAGATGTGAACTGGAAGGAAATAAATTCTATGCAGATTTAATAGGCTTCTTTATTTTTATTTTTTGATGTGATAGACCTTTAAATCCTGGGTGAATCAAACTGTTTAAATGGTCAGATGTAGTTTGACTATTAGGATGGCATTTTCTACTACAATAATTTTAGTACAAAGACAGATTTAAAAATGTCTCATTTTCTGACAAGTTCCAGCAAAAAATTAGAATAATACTGAACATTTTGGCCACATGATCTTTGTTTATAAGCCTCCTAATTTGTTGAATGTATTAATCCACAGTTTCTAAGAGTTGCAATTGAAGTTCAGAAAATACTTTGCCAAGGGGCACCCTGGTAGACAGTAGGGAGCTTAGACCAAGATAAAGAAATCCCAACATCTCTGCTTAGTTTTCTAACTATGGCTTTGGCAGATGTCACATGGGAACCATTTCTTAGTTGAAGAGAAATTTGAGATGATGCAAGCAGAGGAGTAATGTGAGTGCAAACTTCAAAGACATTGGTTCCAGAACTTTGTTCAGCTGCCACATATTTTCCAAGATTAAAATGGATGGGAATTCACTGAGAAATGTTTAGTAAGAGATAGCATCAAGGGCAAATTGTTGCAAAATAAAAAGTGATGGTGAGACATACAGATATCATTACATCCTCAATACTGTCAGTGAACTAATGGGATGAACCCTTATGAAACTTACTGTATGTTTATTTTCTGTGTTAAGAAGACTAAGTTGCAAGAACAGATTCAAGAGAACTTAAGAAACACAGGTGGATAAATAGATTAGAACTGAAATGTGAAAGCCCTGGAGATTCGCAGAAGCAGATAGCTCTTGTGGACTATGTCCCTGCTCATCAAAATTTGGTCTTTGGAGAAACCACACTGACTTCGCTTGGAATTGTGATATAGATGCAAACTCTCAGACCCCACCCTAATCCTACTAAATCAGAATCTTCATTTTAAATGTTCCACAGGTGATATCATGATACTGTTAGAAAAGCTTTAGACTAGATGTTCACTTTCATAGCATCTGTTTTTGTTTCTTTTCCTTTACTCCTTAATCATGAATACATTTTTGAGATTCTAGATAAATATGATTAGCTAGTTAAAATAACTTTATTGCGTAAAGTGTTTTGTAGCAAATTTATTCATGCATCATTGTTTTAGGTTTGCACAAATAATCCTTGAGCCAGAGTACATTGCTGTTCCAAAAACCAGTCACCTAAAATAAATTTAAAAATAAATAAATAAATAAATAAATAAAAGGATTTGTGGGTTTTCTTAAAAGACAACTGTTAACATGGTGTTAGTTAGAAATGAAGTTGAGTGTAGTAGTGCCATAATTACTTATCTAATATACTATTATAATGGAATTTGTTATTTTCTTTCCAGAAAATTCTCCCAATTCTTGGCTCACGTAGTTGTTCTGAATGCTGCTGATAAAAATCCTGACATTTTTTTGACAAGATTTCTTGAGCCAATACATTTTAATCAACCCATCTATGTCATGTATCTGTAATTATTTTATAGCTGAATTGTATTACATTTATGAATACCACAACTATTTGTTCACTTTTCTCGAGGGACATTTGGTTTTGTTTGTTTTTCCTCATTTTGGGGGGGTTTGTAAAAATCAAGACACTAAACATTTTTGCCCAATTTGTGCATGTGCAAGCACCCGCATTTATTTTCCTTGTGTAAATACCTAGGAATGAAATTACCAGATTCTTTTATAAGTGTATATTTAACTTATAACTGTTATTAGCTATCTATTGCTGTGTAACTAATTATACTAATACTTAGTGGTTTAAAAACATCAAACATTTGGCCAGGCACGGTAGCTCATTCCTGTAATCCCAGCACTTTGGGAGGCAGAGGTGGGTGAATCACTAGTTCAGGAGATCCAGACCATCCTGGCTAACACAGTGAAACCCCATCTCTACTAAAAATACAAAAAAAAAAAATTACCTGGGCATGGTGACATGCACCCGTGTCCCAGCTACTCGGGAGGCCAAGGCAGGACAGTCACTTGGACCCAGAGGCGGAGGTTGCAGTGAGCCGAGATAGCGCCACTGCACTCCAAGTTGGGCGATAGAGTGGGACTCCGCCTCAAAAAAAAAAAAAAAAAAAATGTGGGCAGTGAATTTAGGCATGAATTAGATATATGCGTCTGACCTAAGCTTTCACACAAAGCTGAAATCAAGGGGTTGGCTAGAACTGTCCTCATCTCAAGGCCCAAAAGGGGCAGTATCTGCTCACACCTAGGTCTTTGCTGGCTGTTGGTTGGAGATACCAGTTTCTTGACACATGGGTCTCTCCACAGGGAGCTTGGTTCCCTCAGAGTGAGAATTCCAAGAGAAATGGCAGAGATGGAACATCTTTTTGTAACTTAACTTTAGAAATGCCTTCCCATTATTTTTCCTCTATCATATTAATTAGAAGTAAGTCCCTAGGTGCAGCCCACACTCAAGGTGAAAGGATCACACGAGGGCATGAATTCAAAGATGTGGATGGAGATCACTGAGGATTATCTTAGAGGCTGCCACCCGCCATAAGGCACAGCCCAACAGCTTTCCAAAATGTTTTAGCTATTTTACACTCTTAACACACTGCATGAGGGTTCTACTGGCTCCACTGTATTTACCAATGCATATCTTTGCTTATATTTGTTGTCAATTTTTAAAAATTTTCAGCCATTCCAGTAGTTGTAAATGTCACCTTTTCATAGTTACCTTTATTTCTCTAATAAATAATGATTTTGTGCACTTTTTTGTGTGCTTAATGGCAGTTTATATCTCTTGTTTTGTGAAGTACTTGTTTAAAGTTTTGCCCATTTAAAAAATGAGGTTAATAATTTTTAAGATTGATTTCTAAGAGTATTTAAATATTCTGGATCCAATCCTTCATCAGGAATAGATATAATAATTAATTTATCTCAGGCTGTAGCTTGCCTTGTCATATTTTTAATGGTTCACTTGAATAATAGTTTTATATACATAAAGTATATTTTAATTCTTTCCTTTCATCATTAGCTTAGTGATTTTTTGTATCCCAAGAATTATTTGCCTAACCTAAGGTCACAAGATCCTATTTATTTTCTTCTAGAAGTTAGTTTTAGCTGTGTAATTACATCTCATCTAATTCAAATACATATTTATGTATTATATAATCAAAACTTATTTCATAAATGTTTATCAAATTAATTCAATATCATTTCTTGAAAAGATTTTTCTTTTTGTACCTTTATCAAACTCAATTTTCTTTAAATATATGGTTTTATATCTGGACTCTTTATTCTAAACATCTATATATTTATCCTCACACAATTATTACACTGTCATATTTACGATAGTTAAAAATCAGGTAGCATAAATACTCAATGTTTGTCTTTAAGAATTTCATTAACTATTTTAAGTTAGTTTTCAATGTAGAGTTTAGAATTAGCTTGCACATTTCTACCAATAAAACTAACTTATTAATTAGTACTGCATTGAATTTATTCATCAATTGGGTAGTGATTAATATTTAAAAGGTGCTAATTTTTTTAGTCCATATACATTTTATCTCTATTTACTTAAATTATCTTTAATTTCTATGAGCAATGTTTTGTAGTTCTATGTGCCAATCTTGCATTGTTTTTTGTTAAAATAATTCCTAGGCTTTTATGAGTATATATGCTATTTCACATGCCATTCTTAGAAATTTTATTTTCTAATAGTTCATGAGAAAATACAAAATATATCTTTTTGTATTGACTATATTCTCATACCTTGCTAAATATCTTTATTCTAGTAATTCCTATGGAAATAATTTATTTTTGCTTTTTTCTTTCCAAACTTTATACCTATTTTACATTATTGAAAATTGTTTTATTGTTCCATTATTGTCATTGGAATCCAGAGAAAATCATATTTTGAATCCTTTTGCTATGAATAACCTTTTAAGGAGCTACCATAAGGCTGACTTTGTTACCTTTTTTGTCTTCACCTGCCCTCTAGCTGAGTGCTAATTACCCACATGCCTATAGCAAATCTAACTCTCAGACTTAAATTTCTTCTCTCTACCGCTCAAGGTGTAAGAACCGACAAATTTCTGACCTCCTCTGGCCATCATAATTTCCTGATGCCATTTTCAGCATTTTTCCTGAAATTAGCATATATTAGCTTTGTAAAGCACTGAAAGTACAATCTTCCAAAAGACTCTGAAGTGCCAACTCCCAATGACAGCATCGTGTCCTCTCCTTCACGCTGCTATTCACATTCTAAACATTATTATTTTTTTAACCGAGGAAAGAAATCCTAAGGTATCCTTTGGTATGTCACTTGACCCGATGAGCATGACATTTTAAAATTACTCATTTTGGATTAATGAATCCATCTGCTTATTCAGAAAGATTAAAAACAAAAACAAAAAACCACATGGCTCTTTTAAGTTTGCCCCCTTTGGTATCTATACACAAGTAACAGGGGTGAGAGCAATTGTGTACCTGCGTCATTCATTCAGTCATTATTAAATATTAATTGATAATCATCATTTATCCATGAATCAGGCTGTATATGTGATAGATATGATAAGTAATATATCAAATCTGCAGGCTTCTTAATGTATGAATTATTTATCTATTTTTACGTAACCATATATCCACTAAGTTAGCCACTTAAATGGCATCCATTTATTATCTCTGTGGGGGTCAGGAATCTGGACATGGCTTTGCTTGGGTTTCTGCTTTGGGGTCTTAACTGAAAATTGAAGCCAAGGTTGTGATTATGATCTTTCTTTGGTCTACCATGGTGAGGAATCCACTTTCAAGCTGATGTGGATGTTGGCAGAATTCAGTTGCTATGAAGCTATAGACTTGAGGGCTTGAGTTTCTTGGCTATTGACAGGACTCACCCACAGTTCCTGAATAGTCTCCACATACAGAAACTTGAAATACAGCAGCTTATTTTATCAAACACAGCAAGGACAGAAACTTCTGGAAAGAAAGTATTTAGTTTACTAGTGATATTCTACCACGATGCAGCTGGCATTCCATATCTTTCATGTATAGATTAATTGTGGCAAAGCAAACCATTTACATGGCATGGCCCTGGTCTGTTCCTGCATACTGTCTAGTTCTGAGAAGAATTAGGAAAAGTAAGGGGATAATTATCACTGAATCATAATAACAATTTCTCTGACTGGAGTATTCATGTATCAGATATCAAAGAATGGACTTATTCTATTTGTCCTCTTTTATGAAGAGGTTTACTAACATTCTCTACAATGTTTAAATGATGATTCACCTGTTGAAAGCAGGCTAATTCTGACTCTATTTTAAGGAATTTCTTATTTATTAACTTCATCTACATGCAAGCAATTTTAGATTTTGATGATTAAAACAAATTATCTAGAAGATTATAATTTTGCAATTTTCATTTAAGTCTGTAATTCTTCTGAATTGATTTTGTATAAGTCCAGGCCAAGGTTCATTTTTTCTGATAGATGTCCCACTGCTTTAATACCATTTATGGAAAACTTCTTCTTCCTCCACTGAAATGCTTTTGCTCCTTTGTCAAAAACTAATTTGGTATATTTGTGTGAATTTATTTCTGGGTTCCTATTCTATTATCTCGGTTTGTGTAACTATCCTCCGACCAATACCATACTATCTTGATTACTGCACCTACGTAGTACATCTTAACATTGGGAAGAATGATTCCTAACTACTTTGTTTTTAAAAAAACATATTTTGGGTAATTTTGGAACATTCTCTTTCCATATAAATTTTGGAAGAAGCTTATATATGCATATAAAATACTTGCTGAGATTTGACAAGAATTGCGTTAAACTGGCTAGGTGCGCTGGTTCACACCTGTAATCCCAGCACTTTGGGAGGCACGAGGATGATGGATCAGTGAGGTGCGGAGATGGAGAACATCCTGGCTAACACAGTGAAACTCTGTCTCTACTAAAAATACAAAAAAAATTAGCCGGGCGCAGTGGCATGAGCCCGAAAAGACAAAAACAAAAAAACGTACTTCCACAAAAAACAAACAAGCAAAACAAACAAACAAACATACTTTTTACCCCAATAAGAAACAAATTCCAAACCATTTAAACCAATTTACAAAACCCTAAAATGCAGAGCTTATAAGTTTTTTTTTTTTTTTTTTTTTTTTTGAGATGGAGTCACTCTAGTCGCCCAGGCTGGAGCGCAGTGGCCTGATCTCCGCTCACTGCAAACTCCGCCTCCTGGATTCACGCCATTCTCCTGCCTCAGCCTCCCGAGTAGCTGGGACTACAGGCGCCCGCCACCATGCCCGGCTAATTTTGTGTATTTTTAGTAGAGACAGGGTTTCACCGTGTTAGCTAGGATGGCCTCGATCTCCCGACCTCATGATCTGCCCACCTCGGCCTCCCAAAGTGCTGGGATTACAGGCATGAGCCACCGCTCCTGGCCTTTTCTTTCTTTCTTTTTTTTTTTTTTTTTTTTTGAGACAGTCTCCCTCAGGCTGGAGTACCCTGGTGTAATCTGATCTGGGCCCACTGCAAGCTCTGCCTCCAGGGTTCACGCCATTCTCCTGCCTCAGCCTCCCAAGAAGCTGGGACTAAAGGTGCCAGTCACCACGCCCGTTAATTTTTTTTTTTTTTTTTTTTTTTTGGTACTTTTAGTAGAGATGGGGTTTCACGGTGTTAGCCAGGATGGTCTCCATCTCCTGACCTGATGATCCACCCACCTTGGCCTCCCAAAGTGCTGGGATTTCAGGCGTGAGCCACCGTGCCCAGCCAGAGCTGACAAGTTTTTAAAAGATAATTTGAGGGGCCGGGCGCGGTGGCTCAAGCCTGTAATCCCAGCACTTTGGGAGGCCGAGACGGGCGGATCACGAGGTCAGGAGATCGAGACCATCCTGGCTAACCCGGTGAAACCCCATCTCTACTAAAAAAATACAAAAAACTAGCCGGGCGAGGTGGCAGGCGCCTGTAGTCCCAGCTACTGGGGAGGCTGAGGCAGGAGAATGGTGTAAACCCGGGAGGCGGAGCTTGCAGTGAGCTGAGAGCCCGCCACTGCACTCCAGCCTTGGGTGAAAGAGTGAGACTCCGTCTCAAAAAAAAAAAAAAAAAAAAAAAAATAATTTGAGGTATGAATATGAATTCTGGATAACTTATCTCTGCTCCTTGTGAGAATGTTTGCTCTTCTACCCAGTAGAGGTCAAAATATGACCTTCAATCCCCTGATCATATATTTAAAAATGCAGGTATACTCTTGCTTCAAATCACATCAATTCAATACCCTTAGAAATTTGAAAGGGTGTCATAGAAACTCTAGTTGGTTCATATCAGGCAAATCTGTGGTCATGGAGTTCTAGGCCATGGGTATTAGATATAGCACCCCAACACGGGGACAGAAGAGCCCTCAAAAAGAGAATGAATACAGTGAAATACAGGATTGCAGAAGACCTCAGATAGTGAAAGTAATTTTGATCTTTGCTTCTTCATTTAAATATTTTTGTTTTTCTTTCTTTTTTTTTTTTTTTTTTTTTTTTTTTGAGACAGAGTCTTGCTCTGTCACCCAGGCTAGAGTACAGTGGCATGATCTCAGCTCACCGCAACCTCCGCCTCCCGGGTTCAAGGGATTCTCCTGCCCTCAGCCTCACGAGTAGCTGGGACTACAGGCATGCACCACCATGCCTGGCTAATTTTTGTATTTTTAGTAGAAACGGGGTTTCACCATGTTGGCCAGGATGGTCTCAATCTCCTCACGTCATGATCTGCCCGCTTCAGCCTCCCAAAGTGCTGGGATTACAGGCGTGAGCCACCGCACCTGGCCCAGCCTATGTTTTTATGTGAAGCTTGAGGTCCTCCTTCAACCTCCCTGGTAGTTGGCAGAATTCAGTTTCTTGCAATTGTAGGAGTGAGACCCTCAGCTCCTAGAGGCTACCCATCATTCCCTGCCAATGGGCCCTCTCTATATTATGATACTTTGTTTCTGCAAGGCCACAGGACAATGTCTTTACTGTATATGTTAGGCCCATCCAGCATATCCTTTCTTTTGACTAACTCAGAAAAAACTGATTGGGATTACTGGTTATACTTACAAGGATCCCTTTGCCTTTGCTATCTAAAGTAACCTAATTAAAGTAAGCTAATTACAGAAATCTCATATTTCTTCCTATAGTTAAGAGAAAGAAATTATGAAGATGGTATGAGTTATTGAGGATTATTTTAGAATACTGCCTACCAAATACCCTAATGTTTGTTTATTTGCAAAATTGAGCTAATAGTGTTTCTAACTTAATAGGGTTTATATAACAATTAAATAAGATAAATGATGTAACATCTAAATTTGGTATCAAATATATAATCTTTGTGTTATGGTCTTTATAATCAATAGTATTTGTGGTATTGACACTGGAAGAAGGTACTTACACAATGTACAAAATGCAACATACTAAAATTTTACAATGGCTGTCTCTGGTTAGAACAGGATCAAGGATAATTTTGTATTTTCTATTATGTATATTATTACGTTAATATTTGTATAGTCTTTTGTATTTTATGCAATAATTACTGACACTTAAATAGCATTTATCATGTGCCAGTGCACTGTTATAAATTCTTCTTATAAATTGACTCATTTAATTCTCATGCAATACGATGAGTTAGATATGATTAATATCCTTATTTCACTGCTGAAGAAACTGAGGCCAAGAAAAATTAAATTATATGCTCAAGGTCACCTAGGCATTAAGTACAAAAGTGGAAGTAGTAATTTAGGCAGACTGGTTTTTGGCACTACTCTATTTTGCCTTTCTATGAATATGCATTATTTCAGTAATAAAAGAATAAAAGTTATATTATTTAAATAAAAGGTGAAGCTATGGCCAAACAAGGGCAGCCAGAGTTTATTAAAACTGAGAGAGAGGGAGAGAAACTAGGCTTGGAGTTTCTAAATCTCCTTCTATTCTCACCTTTTTTGAAAAATATAGTCTTTTATAGTAGAGCTTCAAACAGTTAGTGAACCACTACAGTGGACTGAGAATCTGCTGGAGACTGAACATTTTGCAGACGGAGAGAGGGACAGGCTATTCCTGGGAGAAAATCTGCACTTTCCAGCAGCTCAGTGCTTGAGGTTGAAACAGCCTTATCTTTGTTCTGAATTAGTCGGCTCCTCTCCAAGGGCTATCCTTTTCTTTTCTAGTTTTTTACTCCTTTGCAAGATCGTGTTACACAGAACTCCCACATAGATGCGTTTTGGCTAAAAACCTGTTCCTGTAGCGAAGGTTTCCCACCCAATCAAGAACAGGAATCACTGAATTTCTTGAACTTCCTGCATCATTTTCCGGGTGGTTTTCAGAGTTTGTCTGACTCAGGTAGCACCTGATGGCACATTATAGGACTCCTGCAATGAGGCATGATTTACTCTCATCCCTTTCTATGCATGTTTAATGTGTTAAGCAACAAAATAGCTTTGGTACGCTCCTGCAAGTTGTGGTTCAAATGAATCCCCTTGACAACAGCTGCTCAGCATTTGTTCATCCTTATTCACTACTGTCAGTGAGCTCTGCTTTCCCTTATAATTATTTTTTTTTTCAACTCCTTCCTGCATTGTTTGCTTTCCGACCTTTCTTTTGTCCTTTGCAAGTACACATATTAAATAAAAATACCAAGACCAAATGCTTCATTGTTGTTCCTGCACATCATGCTCTGATTTAGAAATTTTTGGATTGGGCTTAAACTGTGTGTGGGTGTTGGGGTGAGTGGAGACAGAGAAAGAGATGAGGAGGCAGGAAAGGAACAGAGATGGCTGTCTCCTTTTTCCTGTTTTATTATCTCGTCTTTCTTCTGCCTGTGCCATGGAATAGTCAGAAAAACAGAATGGAATATTTACTAGCTAACTTATTCGTTCATTCAATCACTAGATATTTAGTGTTATAAGCTGTGGAACTACCACAATGTGCAAATGATGAAAAATAAATAAATAAAGCTCTAGATTTAGAATCAGAGACATTGGTTCTCCCTGGCACTTAAACTTCGTATTGTAAAAGCTGCTGAACATTCATCAAATATGTTTTGATGATCGACTACCTGCTAGCTGTTGTGCTAATTGCTGGGAATATATTAACGGACAATTCCAAGGCAGTCTCAATCATCAGGGAGATTGTAGTTCAGGGAGCCATTTCACCTCTTTGATCCTTACTCAGATCAGTACACTTTTAGGTTATACTTTATTCTTCTTCTAAGTTCTTCTTTATGGCTCCTTTTTTAGAAGGCTATATTCAAAAGTATTGCTTATCTCAGCCCCTTGCCTGCAAATAATTCCATGTGCTGATACTTTTTATTCCTCTTTCCAATTATCTTTTTCTTAAAAAAAAAAAAAAAGAAAAACTTTACAACACCAAAGTTCATAGAATAAGGGTGACTCAGATAAAGTAATCTGATGCAAACTTCACGTGAAATATGTAACTGTTCACCTCTACTTTAAATCAAGAGCAAAACAAATCTTAAATTTGTCAATTTTTAGAGTACCTCAAATTCTAAGAAGAAAATATATAGGCAGCTAAAAGAGAGGTGACTCAGTGTAGACTGCTAACTTATTTACAGCTGTTCTAGATCAAATAATCTTTGGCTTGTCCAGAAATATTAGAAGTCGTCTAGGACCGACAGTCAACAAAATAGAAGAGGAACCCAGCTCTTGTTTTTCCACAGAAACACCAGTTTCACAATAATATGTAGATCAAAATAATTTTATCAGAAGCTGACCCCAGTTAAAATGTTGTACGCCAAATGAGCACAAAATCATGAGCAGCCTATTTAATAAGAATAAGCGGCCGGGCGCGGTGGCTCATGCCTGTAATCCCAGCACTTTGGGAGGCCAAGGCGGGCGGATCACAAGGTCAGGAGATCGAGACCATCCTGGCTAACACGGTGAAACTCCATCTCTACTAAAAGTACAAAAAATTAACCGGGCGTGGTGGCACACTCCTGTCGTCCCAGCTACTCGATAGACTGAAGCAGGAGAATGGTATGAACCCAGGAGGCTGTGTTGCCGCAGGGCTATGTGCACAGCCCCACCATATGTCATGGTCTAGTTGCCACAGATTTAGCCCCCTGGCAATGTCCAGGAGGCGTCCTCCTAGTTCATTATATTGATGATATTATGTATACCTCTGATTCTCTTGCAGATTTAGAAGTGACAGTGCCCCTCTTGGGGCAACATTTGGCAGCATGCAGTTGGGGCATCAACAAATTCAAGGTCAAAGGGCCTGGATTATCTGCCAAATTCTTGGGAGTTATTTGGTCAGATAAGACAAAGGCCATCCCAGAGGCTATCACTGATAAAATTCAGGCATATCTCCAGCCCCCTACAGTGAAGCAGTTACAAAGTTTGTGAGCCTCTTGGGATACCGGCGGGCATTTGTTCCCCATTTAGCTCAGATGATAAAACCGTTGCATTGGCTAAAAAGTAGGGAGCTACCTGGGATTAGGATGATGTGACTGAGACAGACTTTCTGGCAGCCAAGCAGGCTATTCAGCAGGCACAAGCCCTGTGGGTAGTTGACCAGGGGCACCTGTTTGAGCTGGATCTGCATGTGACTACAGATGGTTTTCATTGGGGCCTATGGCAGCACACAGGGTGCTTGAGAACATCAGTGGACTTTTGGTCCCAACTATGGAAGGGAGCTGAGCTCCAGTATTCCTTGATAGAGAAACAGCTTGCAGTTGTACATGCTGCCCTTCAGCCTTGTGAGAGTGTGACACGATAGACTGCAGCCTTCATGTGGACGACTTACCCAATAGCGGGATGGGTAACGACCTCCTGGACTGGGATAGTGCAGGCATCCACATTGGTAAAGTGGGGTGCCTGCTTGAAGCAGCAGAGTACGCTGAGTATAAGCCCCTTAGCAGTCGCGTTGGGACCTGTAATCCTAATGCAAGATAAGGCCATGAGATAAGGCCAAGGGGCCTGAGGTACCCCAAGACCCTGAGCCTTCACTGTTTAAAGAAGGGCATTCACCCATTCCTGATGGGGCATAGTACACAGATGGGTCTAGCCGAGGTGCTGCTGCTGCCTGTACTGCTGTTATAGTCCAACCTAGTATTGATACCATGTGACTTGAAACTGTGTGTGGACAAAGCAGCTAATGGTCTGAACTTAGAGCAGTATGGATAGTGATCACCACGGTGATACCTATGGTAATCTGTAACACTAGCTGGGCTGTCTATCGAGGCTCAACCTCGTGGTTAATTACCTGGAACATACAGAAGTGGCTTCTCAGCCACCGACTTATTTGGGGCCAAACCATGTGGCAAGACCTCTGGAAAAGGGCTCATCACAAAGAGGTAACTATTTACCATGTGTCAGTCCATATGCCTTTGGCCACCCCCGCCAATGATGAGACAGTTGCCTTGGCCAAGTTCTGATGGTTAGAGTTGGCACCTACACAAGATGTGGCCTTGTGGCTACACCAGAAACTGGGATTTATGAGGGGTAAACTGATGCAACAGGTTTAACGATGCAAGTGTTGGGGTCTGTCCCTGCCCACCTAAGACATTTGAGAGGCTTGTCAAAAATGCCCAGCATGTCCTCAGGCATACCATAAATGGAGGCAGCTGCCCAGTGTTATACAACAAGTAATGATAGGTCATGTGCCTTTGACCAGGTGACAAGTAGACTATATCAGGCCACTCCCAAAGTCATAAGGGTATATGTGTGTGCTAACAGCTGTGGACATAGCCACAGGCCTGTTGTTCACCTTCCCTTGCAGGGTGGCCAACCAACAGCATACCATCCTGGCCCTGCAACACTTACGCGCCCTGTGTGGTCACCCTCTGGCCATTGAGAGTGATAGGGGAACACATTTCACTGGACAATGAGTATAACAATGGACACAACAAATGGACATAAAGTGGGGATTCCAGGTGCCATACAACCCACAAGCTATGGGTATGATTGAACGATAAAATGGGTTCTTAAAGAATGGGTTATGCTTGCATGTCACATCCCATCTTTGCAGGGCTGGAGTTCCAGGTGCTCCAAACCTTGAATGAATGGCCACGGAAAGGGGGCCTGGCCCTGGTGGAGGCTTTGTTACACCGGGCTTCTGCCCCCATTCAGTTGCAGACACATACCAATGATGACCTCCTCCAACCAGGTATGAGGATGAATGGTAACCTATTTTTGCCTGCCCCAACACCCCTGAAAGCAAGGGAACAGAAAACTTGGCTGTGGCCATGGACCCTTCAAGGCCCCACTGCTGATGGTTGGCCATCATAGCTCCCTGGGAGAAGGGCCTAAGTATGACTATTCAATACGTGGCCCCTGCACTTGACTGTTTGTAGGGGAATGGCCAGGGAAGGAACGCTCCTCCAGGGGACATATGTACTGTCTGTGTGGCCTATTAGGAGCTCCCCCATGACTTTGGTATGGATACAGGACTCAAAGGGACCGTGGGGAGCTGAGAAGATTTGGTATCACCGACAAGGCAAGAGCCTTTGGCAGGTGCATTGTTATCCAGGGATGAAAGGTTAACCTGTATTTTGCCTGAGGGATAGGTACTAAACATGATTTACCTGTTAGTACCTGTGCCTGCTCTGTCATTTCGATCATAGTTTAACATGCTCCAACTGTATTTTGGACTGGACCCATACCTATGCTTATGTGACCAATGTTTCCATCTGTTGGATCTGCACCACCCTTCCAGCAGCAGCAGCTGCAGATGGCTTGCCTTGGCAAATACATTCAGCATCTGCAGAGAACTGGACATGGCTGGAGACCTGCAGCCCAATGGCCAACACATGGAACACGATGCAGCAAGCTTTGGACAAAAGACGTTGCAAGACTCATGGCACACCAGCCCCTTGGCTGACTCATAGTGTTTATAATGGGTGAGGCTGGTGAGTGGGGGAGCATGTAGCACCCCCAGCCAAGGCACCAGGGTGAACAGAGAAACACTGGGGTAACACCACTGTAGGATGGGTATCCATCATGGACTGTGTAAACATAACACATGTCACCACACCGAAGGTATGGTGGAATAAGTCACCTCACCAAGGTCAGACCCCAGTAGAGTTCGTGCCCCCTGGGAGTTCATGGGTTTGTGGGGACTCAGGGTGGCCTTACCTATCAGCAGACTGGACTGGATGTTGTAGCTAGGGGTGGCCTTCTGTACCTGCCACTGTTATCCCCATGTTGTCCAGATGCCTGCATAACTGGAAAGTAGTATGCTCTCAGATTTGCAAGTGCAGTGAGCACCCTGGTGGTTCTACCCCTTGGCAATGACTATCCCTGGAGTGGGTATCATAACTGTAGAAGCACAAGTACTGCTCTTATAGAGTACACCACCCGGGTTCTGAAATACACTCAAGTGGCCCTCCTTCTGTTAATAGATGAGGTTGATCAGCTCAGAAATGTGGTGTTGCAAAACTGAATGACCTTAGGCATAATAACTGCTGCCCAAGGAGGCACTTGTACCCTTTTAGGAACGCAATGTTATAGTTTTATCCTGGATAATTGGCAGAACATAACAATAGTCCTGCAAGGGGTGTCATAGGAGATTAAGGCATTTGAGAGCCTTATTGGGGACCCCTGCAGAGATGATGGACATCCATATGCTCTGGCCTACACTGGGCCCTAATAGTCATAAGTAGCATAGCTGGGATCCTAGCAGTGAGCTGTTGCTCTCTGTGTTATTGTTGTGGGTAATGGATTCAGGGCTCTGCCCTATGGGCACATGTCCCTTCCCAGAGGACACCCTTGGCCTAGGGGGTAGAGTACAAGGGAAGTGGCTACACTTTATCAGGAGTAGGTAGAGGCAGCTTTCCAGTACAAGACAACTCAGCATGTTTGGAGTGCAGGCACACATCCCCACAAATCATGTGTGTACACAACGTGAGGCACATTAGGTGATCACCCATGTGAGCTTGTACTTGGCTTAGGGCCACTATTGTCTGTAAAAGATATAATTACCCTGCTAACACAACACATATGGTTTACTTGGGCCCAGAGAGAGTAAAGCCATGTCAAAACTGTCAACTATTCTTCAAGTGTTTCTTCAGCTACCCACCACTCACCCACTGACTCTCCTGGGACCTCAGTTAGAACCTAACAAACTCTACTTTAAATAATGAATAGACATCCCAACACAAAAAATTAAGCAGCAGACTTGAACCACACTATAGACCAAATGGACCAAACAGGCATATATGGAACATTCCCCCAACAGCAGCAGAATACATGTTTTTCACAAGTGCACACAGAACATTCTCCAGGATAGATCACATGTTAGATCATAAAACAAGTACTACCAAATGTAATAAGATTAATAACATACAAAGTATGTTTTCCAACCACAATGGAATGAAACTAAAAGTAAATAACAGAAAGAAAAATAGAAAATTCAAAAACATGGGGGCACTAAATAACACACTCTTGAGTAACCAGAGGGTCAAATTGGAGATAAAAATGGCAATCAGAAAATACATGGAGACGAATAAAAACACAGCATAGCTAAATTTGTAGAACGCAGCAAAAGTAGGATTAAGAGACACATTTATAGCAATAAATTCCTACATTTAAAAAGAAACATTTCAAAAAAAACAACTTACTGTTTCACCTGAAGGAACTGAAAAAGGGGGAACAAACTCAGGTCAAAGTCAGTGAAAGGAAAGTAATATATATGTTATTAGAGTAGAAATAAATGAAATAGAGAATAGAAAAATAGTATAAACAGAAATATTTTGCTAGAATTTAAAAAGGGAGAGCGATGATTCAAATAAGATCAGCAATGAAACAGGAGACAACTGATTCCACAGAAATTGAAAGGATCATAAGAGACTACTATGAACAATCATATGCCAACAAATTGAATAATCTAGAGAAAATGAATAAACTCCCAGAAACAAAACCCTACCAAGACGGATCATAAGGAAGTAGAAAATCGGAATGGACAAATAATGAGTAAAGGGATTAAATTAGTCATTAAAACCTCTCCACAAAACAAAACCCAAGACAAGATGGTTTCACTGGCATAGTCTGCTAAATACTTAAAGGCTAATTAACACCAATTATTCTCAAACTCTTCCAAAAGACTGAACAAGAGGGAAAATTTTCAAACTAATTTTATGAGTCTAGTGTTACCAAAGCCAGACAAATACACTACAAGGAAAGAAAAGCACAATCCAATAATCCTGATAAATGTGGATAAAAAAATCCTTAAGAGTTCTAGTAAACCAATTTAGCAACACATGAACAGGATCATATACAATGACAGAGTGGAATTTTTCCCTTTGTGTCACACAAAAATGACACAACATATGCAAATCAACTAATGTAATACACCATGTTAATAAAGGATAGTCACATGATCGTCTCAATAAATGCTGAAAAAACATTTGACAAAATGCAGCACTCTTTCATGTTAACAAGTCTCAATGCAACACTCTTTCCGTGTTAACAATCTCAACAAACTTGACACAGAAAAAAATTTAGCTCGAAATACTACAGACCATATATAAAAAACTCACAGCTAACATTGTTCACAAGAGTGAAAAATTAAAAGCTTTTCCTCTAAGTTCAGGAAAAAAGCGAAGATGCTAACTCTTGTCATTTTTATGCAACACAATACTGGAATTCCTTCCCATCCAGAGGAGTTAAGAAAAAACAAAAGGAATAAAAACCAAACAAATTAGAAAAAAAATGTAATCACTTCCCTCTGCAGACGACATAATCTTATATGTGGAAAACCGTAAATACTCCACAAAACACCATTAAAACTAAAGTAAGCAAATTCGGTAAAGTAGCAGCATATAAAACTCACATACAAAATAAAATAATTAAGAATAAGACTAACCAAGGGGATGAAAAGCATGCACAATGAAAACTATAAAGCATTGATGAAAGAAATTAGAGACAACAAAAATATATGAAAATGTTACCTGCAGTGAGTCCACATCCGTTAAGTGTCAGCAGCAACCTCCATTTTTGCCCCCCTCAGAAAGAATTCAACTGACGGGCATAAGGCAGAAGGAGAGAGAGGGGCAAGTTTTAGAGCAGGAGTGAAAGTTTATGAAAAAGCTTTAGAGAAGGAATGAAAGGAAGTAAAGTAAACTTGAAAGACGGCCAAGCAGGCGACTTGAGAAATCTAGTATACAGCTTGACCCTTTGACTTGAGGTTTTAAATGTGGGCTTACCTCTGGGGTTTTGCTTTACTTCTACCTATATGCCCAACTCCTGAGATTTTATTGGGTATCACTGATAACCAGTTTCAGGTGTTTTCTTTTAAGAGCCGGCCTTTCTCTGGTGCCAGCTGTGACCAATTATTACTTTAGATAGACAATTAACAACTGCCTGACCATCACCTGGTCACCCAACACTCCTGGTCTGTGTGTAGGAGGGAGGGAGCCCTCTCCTGCCATGTTCATACACGACTAGCTATCCACTGTGACAGAAAGACATTACATATTCATAGACTGAGAAACAATATTATTAAAATATCCATATTACCCATAGCAACCTACAGATTTAATGCTATCCTTATCAAAATCTCACTGTCATTTTTACAGAAAAAGAGAAAAAAAAACCGTTAACATTTATATGGACCCACAAAATACATTGAATAGCCAAGAACAAAGCTGAAGGGATCATAGTTCTTGATTTCCAAATCTACCATAATGAAAGCAATAGTATGGCAGAAGAACAGATATATAGAAAAATCGAACAGAACGGAGAGCACAGAAATAAATCCACACACAGTTGGTTAAATGCTCCTGCACAAGAGCACCAAGAAAACAAAATGGAGAAAATAGTTTCTTCAACGAATGGTGTTGAGAAACCGGGAAGCGTGAAGAAATTGGATGCTTTTCACAATGTTAATGGGAATGTAAAATGGTACAGCCACTAGGTAAAATAGTACAGAGGTTTCTTAAAAAGTTAAAAATAGAACCACCATATAATCTAGCAATCAACTGTCTTAGTAGACACCCAAAAGTACTGAAATAAGGATCCTGAAGAGAAATCTAGTCTCCCACATTTATACCAGCATTCTTTACAATAGACACCAAAATATGGAAACAGCCCAAAGACCCATCAACAGATGAATGAATTTTTTTAAATGTGGTATATCTACACAATGGAATATTATTCAGCCTTTAAAAAGAATGAAAGACTGCCATATGTAAAAATGTGGAAGAATCTAGAGGACATTTTGCTAACTAAAATGAGCTAGTCACAGAAGATTCCACTTATTTATCTAAAATATTTAAACACAAAAAAAGAAAGTAGAAGTAGTAGGAGCTGGGAGAAGGGAGAAATGGAAGTTGCTGTCCAATGGGTATAAAGTTTTATTGATGTGAGATGAATAAATTCCAGAGATCTTCCATACCACATTGTGTATATCTATTGTTAATAATACTGTTTTGTGTGTCTAAAAATTTGTCAATAAGCTATACTTATGTTAAGTGTTTCTACCACAGTAAAAAAAGCAAAAAAGACTCATCTATTCCCAACCTCATTAAATAAGGAAACTGATGCACAGACTCTGGTTACTAATAGAAGATTATGAGAATAGATATGGCCTGAATTTACTGGGCATTTTACTACACGAGTGGATTAAAATGTTCTGTGGAGAAATATGTCATTGAATTATCATATAATTGTGTGAGGTGAGTAATCATGTAATCTTCATTTTATAAATGACAAATTGAGAATTAGAAACATTATGTGCATGCCTAGGAAAGAAAAACAGACAGAAAGTTGCCCAGTGAGCTTTCAAACCTGGGTGTCAATTTTTCTTTCTGCAAAAATAGACAAACCCACCTGTGAATTTTTACTGTGTCTTCCTTCTTTTTTATCAGTGTGTTTATCCACTGTCCCACATAGCTCATGAGCTGATCCTCATTTGCTCAGGATTTTTTATTTCTTCTATGTGAGTTCATGCATTTCTCATGGCCAGTTTTTTAAAGTTATTGAGATCCTTTCCATAGCAGTGTAGGGTATATCAACAGTAATAAGGCAAAAGTAGCCATTGCAATTCTAGATATTTGTGGTCTACAAATGTAAGTATCAGAATTAAGCTGGGCTGAGGTTTCATATCAGAGGCTTAAACAAGATAAAATTTTACTTATTTCACAAGCAAGAGAAGTCCAGATGTAGGCAGTCTGATGCCAGTATGAGGTGTGTCTGATTCACTATTAACAGGTCCTAGTCTCCTTCCATCTGCTGCTTGTTCCTTAGTGTATGCCACCAATCTTCAAAGTCACTTCATGTCCCAAGATGACCCCTGCATTTCTGACCATTGCTTCCACTTCACATCAGCAAGGACAAGACTTAGAGTTGAGTAAAACAGTAATAGCACTTTTTTTTTTTTTTTTTTTTTTTGACAGGGTCTTGTTTTGTCACCTAGTTTAGAGTGCAGTGGTGCAAACATGGCTCATTGCAGCTTCAGCCTTCTGGGCTCAGGTGATCCTCCCACCCTGTTGAGTAGCTGGAACTATAGGTACAAGCCACTGTTCCCAGCTAATTTTGTAAAAAAATGTTTATAGAGACAGGGTCTCACTATGCTGCCCAGGCTGGTCTCAAATTCCTGAGCTCAATCCTTCCACCTTTGCCTCCAAAAGTGCTGCAATTACAGACATGAACCGCTGCACCTGGCCTGAGTAAGGACTCCAAAGAGCTTTCCTGAGATTAAACATGATCTCTCTTCACATCTCACTGCTAGCTGTATCTACAAAGGTGCAAAGGAGATGCAGAACTGATCGGAACAGAGTCCATATACCACCCCTCTTCCAATGTAGGGGTCAGTTAATAAGAAGGAAAGAATATATTTATATACCACATTTTGATTTGTACATTATTTCCATCGCTATCTAGTATCTTCTAATGTGTGGATCAAAAATGTGGTATATGAATAAACATTCAGATACAATATCAGATAGACAAATATCTCAGCCAGCTGTGGTGGCTCACACCTGTAATCCCAGCACGTTGGGAGGCTGAGCCCAGGAGTTCGAGACCAGCCTGGACAACATGGCAAAACCCTGTCTTGACCAAAAAAAAAAAATGTATATATATATATATACACACACACACACACACACACAGACACACACACACATACATATACACACACATATATATATACACACACCCGGTGTGTGTGTGTATATATATAATTAGCAGGGTGTGGTGGTGCATGCCAATTGTCCCAGCTACTTGGGAGCCTGAGGTGGAAGGATAACCTGGGTCCGGGAGATTGAGGCTACAGTGAGTCGAGGTCATACCACTGCACTCCAGACTGGATGACAGAGTTAGACACTGTCTCAAAACCAAAAAACAGAGACAAATATCTTAGGTTAAGCATTCAAATAATAATTAAAATTAGATGTAGAATATATTTTAGACGTTGACAGTGGTTTTCACAAAATAATTTTAATGTATAGGAACCCATGGATTCGCCACAGGTGATAATTTAAGATGAGTTGTGAAGTCTTTTGGAGGAGTAGAAGATAGGGTCAAAGGAAAACAAGCAGGTTACTCATCCCTGGATCTTCTTCCAAAGATCCTGATTTATGTAACAGAGATTTGTTTCATTTCCTTAGAGAAAAAAATGAAGAGATACTGTTGCGTAAAAAATGAATGGAAACTATTTATATATAACTGCTTTTATTCCTGTTTTATTTGAAAGTGACTTGCCAAATAAGTCCATGACAGGTGTTAATCTAAAAAATTCAAGTCCCCTGACTCTCAATTTAGTGCAGTGCTCTTTCTACTAAATTATATTAGAATTTACCAGTAAGATTTATATGCACAACCCTAAGCTTTAGAATTTTTGCTCTTTTCCTGGCTCATGCTCTATGGTCGTAACTGATTTATTGATTCATTTAATAAAGCAGATGCTGAACATAGTGAGCAGTAACTATAAACTCAAATGAAATCAGCAGAGGTAAAGGAGAAACTCTGCTCTGAATAAATGCATTATATATACGTTCATGTATTTAAAATTATTAGTCTAGGCCAGGCACGGTGGCTCACACCTGTAATCCCAGCACTTTGGGAGGCTGAGGCGGGTGGATCACGAGGTCAGGAGATCGAGACCATCCTGGTTAACATGGTGAAATCCTATCTCTACTAAAAAATAAAAAAATTAGCCGGGCGTGGTGGCAGGCGCCTGTAGTCCCAGTTACTTGGGAGGCTGAGGCAGAATGGTGTGAACCCCGGAGGCGGAGCATGCAGTGAGCCAGGATCATCACTGCACTCCAGTCTGAGCCACAGAGCCAGACTCCATCTCAAAAAATAAACAAATTTACAAATAGCCACATACTTCATTGCTAGAAAGCAGTGGAATGAGGATAAAGTGACCACTGATGTCTACACAAGACCTCAATCTGATGGCACACATGCTGCAAGAAACATCAGCAGTGTTTTTAACACAGTTTAAAAACAGGTAGTCCTCTCCTCTTGACTATTATGGTCTGCCATGCTATTTCCAGAAACCCGGAACATCTTTATTGTCACACACCAAAACATGGAAAGGGTTTCAGTTTCCCTCTTCTTACATGGGATGATGGACTCTCTCTTGGAGTATTTGGCTACTCTTCCCTGGTCAACTTTTGCTGTAGGTAACATGTACGCACTTTGCCCAAAAGTTCTTTTTCTCTCTCAGCCGCTGCTCGTGGTTTAAACTTTTCAGAACTGAGCTCAGTGTAATTTATATAGAGAGGCATCATGCTGAACCAACTGGCACACGTTCTTTCTTGAAGAAAATTGAAGATCTCATGTGGTGTTTTAATGACGTTTTAACACAGTGGGGCAAAAAACAAAAACACAAAACCAGGCATCAAAAAATAAGCCTGTTACTTATCTGATACTATCACTTAATTGTAGAAAAAAATTTCCACCTCACTTAACTCTCTTTTTCCCCTCTAGTTTGGGCCTATTTTCTAGATTTTTTTTTTTTGGAGGGGGGCTTGGCATCAAGTTGTAACTGCTGACCACCTGTATGAGAAATGCCATATTCTGGGCTGGGCGTGGTGGCTCACGCCCATATCCCAGCACTTTGGGAGGCCGAGGCAGGCAGATCATGAGGTCAGGAGATCGAGACCATCCTGGCCAACACGGTGAAACCCCATCTCTACTTAAAAAAAATACAAAAAATTAGACGGGTGTGGTGGTGGGTGCCTGTAGTCCCAGCTACTTGGGAGGTTGAGGCAGGAGAATGTGTGAACCTGGGAGGCGGAGCTTGCAGTGAGTGGCGATCATGCCACTGCACTCCAGCCTGGGTGACAGAGCGAGACTCTGTCTCAAAAGAAAAAAAAAAAAAAAAAGAAAAGAAAAGCCGTATTCTAAATCTGGAGGCCCAAGAATCTGGATATTCCACATTTTCCACATATTTATGGTGCAGATTAAAGTTGAAAAGCCCTAGTGGAAAGATCTAGTTATTTTGCACAAGAATTATGTTGGAGGTTATTGAATAAACCAAGTGGGTTTTGCGCGTGTGTGTGTGTGTGTATGTGTGTGCAACCCATTCTGCTTGCATATCTGCAGGTGTGAAAGATATTCTTGATCATTGTAGGTTGGTTTCATATCCTGGGAAAAAGGTACTGTATGAATAAAATATAGCTGAAATAGTGATGTATTCAATGTTTCAGAGTAAATTTTGGTCCACGAGCTGGTGGCTTCTCCTTTTGTTACCTTTAGAAGTTAGTCATAAATGTATTATTTATTGTTTGTGGGACAAAATAGCAATAAAATGCTCCTTTCCATTAAGAATTAGTTTACTGTGGGATTGATTGCTCAAAAAACAAAAAAGAAGATAACAAAATGACACAAAACCAGTTGATGTAATAACAGCAACAAGCAGACAAAGTACACCTACATAGGGAGCAGAAAGATGATTCGTGAAAATGTATGTATGAATATTTGGGTATGTTTTGCTAAGTACAACTATTTATACTATTTCTCCTAAGGCTTCCACTTTCTAGAAAGGACAGAAACTTTCCGATCTCCAGGAAGCTTGGTTCAGAGTTTTAATCATCCTTATCAAGTCATCCTTGGTTCAAAACTAAACTAGCTAAACTATCAGTAGTTGGTCATCATCGCTCTCATATGAGATCAATCTTTTTAGTAATGTTTAAATGTTCTTAACACTTTGTGGCTCCCCCAAATACAAGGATTATAAAAGCATTTAGCATGTTTTGCAACATGTTCCTCTTTTTGTTGTTAAATATGCACAAGCAAAGGAAAAACAATTAAGACTCATGACTAGAGTTTCTATTTTTAAACTTATTTTCCTGCAAAACTTTTCCAGATGAAAATATACAATGACAACAGACTTAACTCTCTTTAAGAATTTGTTCTTGCTTCATATTAAAAAGTAGGTTACTTATATAAAGTCAAACAAATTCACCGTTAACCATAGATGTATAGGTTTTGGTTATTTCCAGAGGTAATGTTCTACTACAGTAGATGAAGGTGGAGGAGCTTGGGTGTGTTGCGCTTGTGAAGGTTGTGAGTGTATTGGTGCTTCATTGCTGGCACAATTTGTGACAAATTGGCTGAATTAAATAATGCAACTTTATTCTTTTATGTTCTGTAGGTGAGAAGTCTGACAGGAATCTCACTGGACTAAAATCAAGACATCAACAATCTTATGTTCCTTTCCAGAGGCACTATGTCAAAATCTGTTTTTTTGCCTTGTCCAGCTTCTAGAGGTCTCTTGCACTGCTTGACTCAGGGCTCTATCCTCCATCTCTGAAGACAGCAATGGTGTGATGAATCCTCCTCATGCTGCCATTTCTCTGACTGCCTGCAGCTGGAAAGGTTCTCTGCCTTTGAAGACTTGTGTGATTAAAATGAGCCCACCTGAATAACACAAAATACTCTCCTCATTTCAAGGGTTCATAAGCTCAATTCCATCTGCCAAGTCTCTTTTGCCTACTCAGGCAATATTTTCACAGGTTTGTAGCAGGATTGGCCTGTATACCTCTTTGGATTCTACTATAATGCCTGCCACTCGGGTTAGATATTAAGAGGACAAATCATGAATGAACTCCCAGTCACAAATGCTACAAAGAGAATAAAATACCTACAAATACAACTAACAAGGGATGTGAAGGAACTCTTCAAGGAGAACTTCAAACCACTGCTCAAGGAAATAAGAGAGGACAAAAACAAATAGAAAAACATTCCATGCTCATGGATAGGAAGAATCAATATCATGAAAATGGCCATACTGCCCAAAAAAGTAAGTTACAGATTCAATGCTATCCTCATCAAGCTACCATTGACTTTCTTCACAGAATTAGAAAAAACTACTTTAAATTTCATATGGAACCAAAAAAGAGCCCATATAACCAAGACAATCCTAAGCAAAAAACAAAGCTGGAGGCATCACGCTACCTGACTTCAAACTATACTACAAGGCTACAGTAACCAAAACAGTAAGGTACCGATACCAAACAGATATATAGACCAATGGAACTGAATAGAGGCCTCACATAAACACCAGACGTCTACAACCATCTGATCTTTGACAAACCTAATAAAAACAAGCAATGGGGAAAGGATTCCCTACTTAATAAATGGTGTGGGAAAACTGACTAGCCATATGCAGAAAACTGAAACTGGACCATTTCCTTACACCTTACACAAAAATTAACTCAAGATGGATTAAATACTTAAATGTAAGACCTAAAACCATAAAAACCCTAGAAGAAAACAGGCAATACCATTCAGGACATAAGCATGGGCAAAGACTTCATGACTAAAACACCAAAAGCAACAGCAACAAAAGCCAAAATTGACAAATGGGATCTAACTAAAGTAAAGAGCTTGTGCACAGCAAAAGAAACTATCATCAGAGTGAACAGGCAACCTACAGAATGGGAGAACTTTTTTGCCGTCTATCCATCTGACAAAGGGCTAATATCCATAATCTACAAAGAACTTAAACAAATTTACAAGAAAAAAACCACCCCATCAAAAAGTGGGCAAAATATATGAACAGACACTTCTCAAAAGAAGACATTTATTCAGCCAAAAAACATATGAAAAAAAGCTCATCATCACTGGTCATTAGAGAAATGCAAATCAAAACCACAATGAGATACCATCTCATGCCTGTTAGAATGGCGATCATTAAGAAGTCAGGAAATGGCCAGGCACAGTGACTCATGCCTGTAATCCCAGCAGTTTGGGAGGCCAAGGCGGGTGGATCATGAGGTCAGGAGATGGAGACCATCCTGGCTAACACGGTGAAACCCTGTATCTACTAAAAATACAAAAAAATTAGCCAGGCGTGCCAGTGTGCACCTGTAGTCCCAGCTACTCGGGAGGCTGAGGCAGGAGAATGGCGTGAACCCAGGAGGCAGAGCTTGCAGTGAGCTAAGATTGCACCACTGCACTCCAGCCTGGGCAACAGAGTGAGACTCTGTCTCAAAAAAAAAAAAAAGTCAGGAAACCACAGATGCCGGGGAGGACGTGGAGAAATAGGAACGCTTTTACACTGTTGGTGGGAGTGTAAATTAGTTCAAGCATTGTGGAAGACAGTGTGGCGATTCCTCAAGGATCTAAAACCAGAAATACCATTTGACCCAGCAATCCCATTACTGGGTATATACCCAAAGGATTATAAATCATTCTACTGTAAAGACACATGCACACATATCTTTATTGCAGCACTATTCACAATAGCAAAGACTTGGAACCAATCCAAATGCCCATCAATGATAGACTGGATAAAGAAAATGTGGCACATATACACTCTGGAATACTGTGAGGCCATAAAAAAGATGAGTTCATGTCCTTTGCAGAGACGTGGATGAAGCTGGACACCATCATTCTCAGCAAATTAACACAGGAACAGAAAACCAAATACTGTATATTCTTACTCCATAAGTAGGAGCTGAACAATGAGAACACATGGACTTAGGGAGGGGAACGTCACACATTGGGGCCTGTCATGGGGTGGGGAGCTAGGGGAGGGATAGCATTAGGAGAAATATCTAATGTAGATGACGGGTTGATGGGTGCAGCAAACCACCATGGCACATATATACCTGTGTAACAAACCTACACATTCTGCACATATATCCCAGAACTTAAAGTGTAATAATTTAAAAAAATACATAAATAAAAAATAATAAAAAAGGACAAAAGGAATCTGCAGAATTTTTCCTTTGATGCTCTGTTTTTTTTATTTAAACAAGTGCAAATATATAATTGAAAAGTTTCTCTTAAAATAGAGTGATGAACAACATCTAATTTGATGGTAGCGGATGTTCTAGGGAAGAAATTTTGCATGTTAAAGAAATCATTTAGACACTCTGAAAGACTTCAGCCACAAGGGTTTCTGTATTTCAATGTTTCTCCTAGAAATGATAAGCTGTGAGCTCTTACTTATAACTCAGGAATTATACCCAGAGGCCATTATAGGGTTTTCCCTGGAGACACTGGCCCGATTTTACATGTTAGTCAAAAAAGCAAGCAAGAAACAAAGCAAAACATGAGAGTGCCCTGGAAATTATAGGTAAAATATCATCCCAGCTTTATCTAAAAACGAGTGCCTTCATATCTTCAATTATTTGGACAGATGTGGTATTTTAATTTGAGAAAACAATTCAAGAAAATACATCAAAGAGAAGAGAAGAATAATTAAACAGTTAAGGGAAACGTTGATCTTCCAGGTGATAGATCTTATAATTTAGCATTGAAGGAATTCTCAGCAAAAAATAGTCAAAACTCTTTATATTACATTTGAGAAATCTAGTATGGCCTGATTTTCTTTAAACGATTTTGTGCAGCCATTGTGATACTTCTGTTTGATCACTAAAGTACTTGAACAGTTGATCAACAGCAACTTAACTCTTTGTTTGCTTTAAGAAATACAAAAGCTACAATTTTCTGAGGGAGAGCACCTCCAGCCTGACCAACACTTCCTTGATTCTATGTCTCCTATCCACCTCACCTGTTCTTCATCGTACAGTATCCTGCCAGTTCTATAAACATACTGATAAAAACTGCCACCTTATAAACATACTGATAAAAGAAAACTGTCACCTTATAAACATACTGATAAAAGAAAAACTTCAGCTGAATTAAAGTTAAAAGAGTTTAATTAAGCAAAGAACGACTGGCCAATTGGGCAGCCACCGGAGACAGCCTAGGCTCAGAGGCTCCAGCGCAACCACGTGGTGGAAGATTTATGGACAGAAAAAGGAAAGTGACACAGGGAAAGCGGAAGTGAGGTACAGAAAATGGAAGTGAGGTACAGAAATAACTGGATTGGTTACAGATGGAGTTTGCCTTATTCGAACAGTTGGCTATATTTGATTGGCCAAAACTCGGTGATTGGCACAAGTGCAGGCTACGTTCTGTTTATACTTTCACTTGTTATAGTTCACAATGTGGCCAAAACTCGGTGATTGGCACAAGTGCAGGCTACGTTCTGTTTATACTTTCACTTGTTATAGTTCACAATGTACAGTAAAACCTTTAGGCCTAGCCTAAAATATGTAAGGAGGCAGCTTTAGGCTAAATTTGATTTAATAGTACCCAGTCTTCTAGTTCCTACTACTCCTCTACACCCATTGAAATTGCCTTGTTCTCTCACATTCTATAATTTTTATTCTTGGTGACTGTGCTTCCTCCACAGACTGTTAATCCTCATTATTTGTTTTCTTTATTAACAGGCTGACCAAATTGTAAGGGAAAATCTTAACACAGGGATTTTTTAGTTTACTAAAAATCCATTTGCAGTTCTAAGAGGATATTCTCTGAATCTACTTAATATAGAGTGAAAACCAATTAAGTGTATAGATGAGAAAAGTAAACATTATATAATAAAATGATATGAACTTGATTCCACTGTTTGAATCCTAAAAATTGTTTATATAGGCTGGGCGCGGTGGCTCACGCCTGTAATCCCAGCACTTTGGGAGGGCGAGGCTGGCGGATCACGAGGTCAGGAGATGGAGAGCATCCTGGCTAACACAGTGAAACCTCGTCTCTACTAAAAAATAGAAAAAATTAGCCAGGCATAGTGGCGGGCGACTGTAGTTCCAGCTACTCAGGAGGCTGAGGCAGGAGAATGGCGTAAATCCGGGAGGCGGAGCTTGCAGTGAGCCGAGATCAAGCCACTGCACTCCAGCCTGGGCGGCAAAGCGAGACTCCGTCTCAAAAAAAAAAAGAAAAAGAAAAATTTATTATAATAAATAACTGTGTACCTTTACACAACATACAATAATTTTCAAGGAACCATACTATAACGAGTAGAATTGACTGAAAATACTAATGTGTTTGATTTAGTTTGGCTCTGTTCCCCCACCGAAATCTCATTGTGAATTTTAATCCCTAGTGTTAGGGTAGGAAACTAGTAGGAGGCTACTGGATCATGTGGGCAGATTTCCCCCTTGCTGTTCTTAGGATAGTGAGTTAGCTCTCATGAGATCTGATGGTTTAAAAGCGTGTGGCACTTCCACCTTCTCTCTCTCTCTCCTGCTCTGCCATAGTAAGACACGCCTGCTTCCCGTTCACCTTGACTGTAACTTTCCTGAGGCCTCCCCGCGGTGCTTCCTGTGCAGCTTGCAGAACTCTGAGTCAATTAAACCTGTTTTTTTTTTTTCCATAAATTACCCGGTCTCAGGAATTCTTTATAGCAGTGTGAGAACGTACTAATACAATATTCAAAAAGGATTTAGAAAATATTTGTAAGAATCTGTTTAATACTATAATACTTCTCACATAGTTTTTCAGCAATTAGATAATTCTTAGAATAATGAAAACTATTTATCTTTCCAAGTTGGATGGAGCCCACTGCTATATTAAAGATCAAATAAAGCTTGTAATAACAATCCTACTTATTTAGAGTTATTTAATCTAGCATCTATAATTTTATGTTTTTTAAATCATGAGGTTTTTAAAATGTATTTTGTTTGTTTGTTTGTTTGTTTTGAGATGGACTCTTGCTGTGTCGCCCAGGCTGGAGTGCAGTGGCCGGATCTCAGCTCACTGCAAGCTCCGCCTCCCGGGTTCACACCATTCTCCTGCCTCAGCCTCCGAGTAGCTGGGACTACAGGCGCCCGCCACCTCGCCCGGCTAGTTTTTTGTATTTTTCGTAGAGACGGGGTTTCACCATGTTAGCCAGGATGGTCTTCATCTCCTGACCTCGTGATCCACCCGCCTCGGCCTCCCAAAGTGCTGGGATTACAGGCTTGAGCCACCGCGCCCGGCCTAAAATGTATTTAATCTGTTAATAAGAACGCATTAGGAAGGACTCTGGGTTGAATATATTAATGAGCAATGCATTTTTTTTTTTTTTTTTTTTTTTTTTTGAGACGGAGTCTGGCTCTGTCTCCCAGGCTGGAGTGCAGTGGCTGGATCTCAGCTCACTGCAAGCTCCGCCTCCCAGGTTTACACCATTCTCCTGCCTCAGCCTCTGGAGTAGCTGGGACTACAGGCGCCCGCCACCTCGCCCGGCTAGTTTTTTGTATTTTTCGTAGAGACGGGGTTTCACCGTGTTAGCCAGGATGGTCTCGATCTCCTGACCTCGTGATCCACCCGTCTCGGCCTCCCAAAGTGCTGGGATTACAGGCTTGAGCCACCGAGCCCGGCGGCAATGCATTTTTTAATATGACTTTTATAGGATAAAATGTATTACTCCAAAAGTCGGTCTTCAAAAATACATTTGTATTCTAATAGAATTTGACCCATTGTATATAATGAAAATTTAGATATTGTATTAGTATACATTGTAAAAGAATACCAATATATTGTGAAATAATAAGCCTAATCTCATTAACTTTTCACAATCTGTTTTGTGAAGAATTATTTTAAGTTTGCTTCTCTGAGCGTTCACCAGAGAGTAAGATTCCTCAGCATATGTGAAATTGTACAGCTTTTTGTGTAGCATGTTTTACTTTTATGCTCATATTGCCACAAGAATGCAACTTGTAGGTTCCCTTTGGATAAAATATGAAAGATAAAGTAATTCTAGTTATAGGAATGCGACATAGTCGCATGTTCTAAAGAGATAAACAGTTGGATTTCCATGTTACTTGTGGTAAGGGACAATCCCCGTGTTTGACACCAATTCATGCAGCTGTCACAGGCAAAACATGCAAGCTGTTACAGGAATCTAGGTCTTCCATGAGCACAGTTTTGGAAGTCATATTTACTCATTTGTGTGTTTGTTTTGTTTTCATAAATATGCTTACAGGTATTAATACAAATTTTAGGAGCAATTCTTACTTAAATGATACCTGTGTTTTGAGTCATGCTATCTAAATTTATCAGACAATTTAACATTAATTTGCTCGAAACGTAATAAATGGCAAGAAAATTGTGAAGGCTAATAACCATGTATAATTTTTTATAGGCCAAATATCTACTGGTTTGTGAGTCCTCATCCAGAAAGAGGCAAAGAGTCACCATCACTCCCCAGCCAAAAATGTTTTCTGCAATTTCCAAAATAAAGGCTGTATTGTGTTCACACACGAGTCTGCCAGTTCTAATTATCCCTTGGTAAAAGCCATAATAAAACTCCTGCTCCAACTCATACATAACCACCAATTCTCTAGAAAGCTATTTAAAGAAGTTTAAGATGGTGCAAGTATCAAAGTATTTGTTTAGGCTCTTATTCCTAGAGTTCTGAAGTTCTCAATCTTTGGGCTACTGAAAGTGTGTTGGCATCTGTGAAGATGTGCATGTGTACATATTGGGATTTTTGTTTGAAGAGTGAGTGTGATTCTGTAGCTTGTGCTTCAGTTTGTCACCAGGACTCCCAAAGCAGTTCTGCTTGTGCCTAGGGTCCCATAAAAGTCCTCTGGAATTTTTCCACTGTTTTTACCCCCATCACCTTTCTCTGTGATTCTCAAAAATTGCTTAAGAGACCTACTGTAAGACAGGCACTTTATACTGATTCTGGCCTCTGTTTCTTCCTTTGGCACCTCTTCTCTTGAAACTGTCTAATTCCACTTACAAACAAAATATGCAATGGATGGATAGAGAAAAGCAGAAAATAGATACTAGGTTGTATATGTCATTAAGGCTAAAATGAAAGAGATGAGAAAAAGAGGCCAGCCATGCCAATAGAATATAATAATGTGTATGTGTGAGTGTGTGTGCGCGCATGTGTGGGGAGGGAGAGAGAGAGAGAGAGAATGTGTGGGGAGGGAGGGAGAGAGAGAGAGAGAGAGAGAGAGAGAGAGAGAGAGAGAGAGAGAGGAAGAATTAGGGAGAGTTGAGGAGGAATAATCCAGGCCAAGAGTGTATAAAGAACTGAAGGAAACCCAGGAACTATAGCATAGTGAACTAAAAGAAAATAAACAGTGGATGAGGTTAAAGGATTAGATAAAAGCCGTGATCATAAAAAATCATGTAGTTTATGGTAGCGATTGAAATTTTATGAATAAGATTTACTGAAAGCCTATAAAATATTTTAAATTCATAAGGACATTTTATTGTAGTAGTTGAGAACTATAATGTTATTTGATGTCTTGCCTTAAAAACCTGAAGTCAATCAACTCAGTTTATAGATCGCTGATTATGACTAAATTAATTTTCTGGTGAAGGAAACTGATTCCTTCAATCAGAGATGTGTATTTATCACTTATATTATCACAAGAGGTCTCAATGTACAGTATAATTTAAATAAGCACCCTGAGTATTCTGTTGTTATACAATCCTTATCTAAATGCTCTGAACATTTTACATTAAAAAATAAACTGCACAATATCAAAAACTGTCAATTTTATGAAGGATATATATTTTCCTAATAGGTTAGTTCAAAATTATACTTTTTCTTTTCAAGGCGCAGTTAAAAGCTAACATATCTGTGTTACAATAATATTTAGAGAGACATATTTTAAGGACATACTTATACTGTTAATCTTTCCATATGCTTGGGTGTTTGATGATATTTTAGCTTGAAACTTATTACAGAATTGTATTCAAACAGTATGTTTATTTATATTCATACTGCTTTTCAATCTGAAGTCAGTTTTCATCTCTTTCTAGATAATTCCTTGTGGAAAATGACAAGAAAGTTTTGGGATTTTCAGGGGTGCTTATATCCTTAGCCTCCTTCTTTTAGGTAGCATGATAAGCTGTAGAGAGAAATAGAATTTGAATATTAAAATAATTTCTATGACTCTTTCTTAATTTTTTTCTTGTTTAACATGTATTTTGTCCTTTTCTCATTTTCTGTGTTTCAGATCTTCATTCCCAAGAATCGTTTTATATAATGCAAAGAAATCTGTTAAGAGGAAATTCAAGTTGGGGCATATTTGGGCAACTGGTATAAAGTTTTCAATGAATAAATTATTATAACGGGGTTAAACATTGACAGAGAACCTAAAGCTACTACTTACTAGGAAAACAAATTTGATGGGTATCTATTTCTAGCATAAGTCATAAGATTTTATACAAAAGTGCAAGAAAGCCTTCACTAGAGGCCTCATCTCTTTTTAGTTTTACCAAATTACTTCCTTTCTCTGTTTTTTTCTCCTTCCAACTTCCTTTTGTTTTTACCAATGAAAAAAAAAAGCAGATGTTGTTCTGTTTAACATAGAAAGGCATATTTGAAATTACCATGGAAATGGCAAGGTGTATGCTTCTAAAAATGAATATTTATGTTAGTAGTGAGTTCCAAGTCTTTGAAGAAAATATTTGCTTTTAATGAATCTATCCTAACCAAGCTAGCTGCTGGAATAATGAATAAGGATTTGGAAAAATACAAAGACAAACTGTTCAATAATTTCTGTTTCTTTTCCTTACTTCAAATTTCCCTTTTTAGCAAAGTGCTTTCTTACCAAAACCTCAGACGTTCAAATACTATTAAAATTTGTAAAATTTTTGATAACTTCTCTGTGATAATTTGACAATCACCTCATGTTGCTTGGTTGAGCTGTATCATTTTTTTTTCCAAAAATAGAAATGCTAAACATTTGAAGTTACTTTAGTTGTATTGATCAAGTGGATTTATCCAATCCAGGAATCCCAGGTTTCTATAAAATCTTGACTCAGCTATCAGTTGGTAGATAAAGTGCAATGCAACAAGAAATAATAATAATAATAATTGCATTGAATTTCCCTGCTCCACTGGATTCTTTTGCTGCTTTCCATTTACTCTAGCAATGAAAGTTTGTAGAATGTTTCCTGGAATTCTTTCTGAAAACACTAAGTTAAAATTATTTGGAGGAAAAATTTTTTAAGTACTTTAATTTTTTAAACTGCATAAGCTTTTTGCTTGTATTAGGGATACACCAAAAATGGCACACTGCTTGGAATACACAAACTCTGACAGAAACCAAAAAAAAAAAAAGCAATTTTCTAAATAAATTATTCACCTTTTAAATTTCATCTGAGTCTTCTTTTTAAAAATACTTAATTATAAATAATGACACACCAGGAGAAATTTATACATTTTTATGAAAGTAATAATGACAGAGGTAGAAAGAAAACGAATACTTACCCTTAAAACTCAGTGATTAGCCTTAAACAACGGAAAATTGTTCTGTCATTGAAAATCATTTCATTGCACATAATGTTATTATCAAGAAACTTCTACATATAATGTATAATTTTCCTAAACTAAATCCACTGTTTTGATAAAGCAATTCTGACTCCTCAAGTTAATTGTAGAGCACATCTCTTAAACCTGTTCCAATGCAGAAATTAAGCTGGTCACCAACCCATTAGCTATAGACAGCTGATGACAACATTTAAGTCCCTTTTATTGAAAGTAGTTTATGTCGAAATTTTTTCTGTAACATTGATTTTAATAATCATAAAGCAACCCAATAAACTAGCACAGTTTAGGTTACGTGCCCTGAATTGAATGTGCTTTAGAAACACCTGAAGGTACTTGGTAACAATGGAATGTACTGCCTTAGGTAATAGCAAGTGTCCGCTAAGTTACCTAACTGAACACAATACTAGGGGTTGGTAAACTAGTCCACCTAGTAAAGACTGTTTCAGACAATATACAATAATTGAACAAATAACAGTATTTTCTTCTTTAAACTCAACATTTATTTATGGAATATAAACTACTTAAGAAATATTTATAGGAAGAGTGTTCCCCTTGAGAGAATTGTAAATTATAAGGCATACATAAAATTGTGCTTTTTATGCATTATTGCTGATAACAATATGATGAGAATCATTTGGGGACATTTGGTCAAAACCACACAGCAGATTTTGCAGATTGGGATAATTTTGCCTTGCAAGGAGAATGAGTAGAAATAATTTAACATCTTGAAAAGGTGACTTTCTTTATCAGGTATTCTTAGCTAAATAATACCGGAATTGCAGCTTTATAGAATGAAAAGAAATACATCATTTTGACATAAGACATAAAAGGTAAAATTTTATAGAACATTCTGCTGTAATGCATTGCTAAAATTATTAGCAGAACTAAGAGTGTGATAATAGTCTCAGTTCCCATCAAGGCATCAATGTGGTTGGATTTGATAACATTTAATAGATATTATACTTTCCTTAAAATCACAGGGATAAGAAAGGAAAGGTTGTTATGAAGCTTTGTATCAGGCTAGGAAATAATTTTTATACTGTGCTCCCAGAGGCTGCGGGTGGATTATTACTTACACTAGGTTGCTCAGGTCAGCTGATGCAGGAAGGTGAGGAGCAGGAATTATGGCAGGAAAAGGCCTTTAGGAGGCAAACTGGCCTCCATATTTGGATTCAATCACAATTTTTCTGTTACTAAAACTGCCTAAAGTAGATGGGGTATGCATCCTTAACTCTTTGCTAGTATAATTAAAAGAATTGTTTCAATTCTTCGTGCAAATTCACTATTTCTTTTCAAGAAATACATGCATAAGGAAAAACATGCATAAGGATTTCTTGGAAAAACATGCATAAGGATCTGTACATACCAAAACCAAGTATAAGGAGATTCTGAAATATGAACTCTCTGATAAAACCTGTGCTAATAAAATTAATATCTAAAATCTGTTAGACTACTGTGAAAGTGTACAGAACTGTTTTCTTAAGATGCACCCCTCCAGAAAGTGTGGCACCTATGAAATGGCAGTCATTGAAAGCCTAGCTTTGCGTATAGAAACCAAGAAAAGCTGTCATAGCTAAGACCAGCTCTGGCTACCTTCTAAACCCATAGGCAAAGGAGATCCAATAATCAGCTACTTACAAAAGTATCTCTAGCTTTTTAACTACCTTTTTCACCCATAAGAAATATGATTAGGATTCACTAGTTTGCACACTTGGTTCTTTCGTTTCAGATTTTACCATTGTTAAACAAAAATTATAAAAGTCCATTGTTTCGGACTGAGCTTCTGCCTTAAGCCCCAACAGACCAGACCAAACTAAAATGGAGTCACTCATTCCGAATGCCACATAACACAAACTGCAACTTTAAGGAAACAGATGAATCTCAAAACAGACCAGTTCTGGCTGAGCGCAATGGCTCACGCCTGTAATCCCAGCACTTTGGGAGACCGACATGGGTGAATCACCTGAGGTCAGGAGTTCAAGACCAGCCTGACCAACATGGTGAAAACCCATCTCTACCAAAAATGCAAAAGTTAGCCGGGTGCGGTGGTGGGCACCTGTAATCCTAGCTACTCGAGAGGCTGAGGCAGGAGAATTGCTTGAACCCAGCGGCAGAGGTTGCGGTGAGCTGAGATAGCATCATTGCACTCCAGCCTGGGCAACAGAGTGAGACTCCATCTCAAAAAAAACAAAAAACAAAAAAACAGACCAGTTCCTTCCTCAACACAGGAGATTCCATTCTACCTGAGCCAGTATAATAAGGAAGTCCCCTTTGCTTTAACCCTTGCAAAAAAACTAACCTGAAGTAGCCTGATGTTAACAAATACATTTTTTTTTCTATAGTTTCCTTGATTTCACCTTATGAAACCCACTGTTCTGCCACTGTCCAGAGAGAGCTTTCATTCTGTTTTGTAGAATGGAGGTTGCCCCAGCAATAAAGGCCGGTTAGATCTATGACTATATTTGTTAATAATTTTGTCTCTCAACACCATAATCATTGCCTTCCCAAAGAGACTTTCTCAGGTTGTGTTATTAAAACTGATTTCTTCCCAGAATTTTATCTCATCACCATGTATATTTCTGCCATTACCTAGTTGCAATCTGTAACTATCTTATTGGTGGGCTGGTTGGGTGGCTGCTTTATTTGTTCATCTAGCTTGTTAATTGCCTACAAGTCTCCATAAAATGCAAGCACCATGGAGCACCTTCACTGATTGTCTTACCAGCCTCTTCCACAGAATGCAACTCATAACAAGCACTTTATAAATAATGTTTGACTAACCAAATGAATGAGCATCTTTTAAGACACATTCAGTAATCCAGTATGTGGAGGATCCACTGTATCCTGTCCAAAATAACAATATGGTTTTTACCTTCAGTTGCTTGAGAAGACATCTTTGGCCTGTGCTTCTTAAACTGGGTCATTATTTGGCATCCCAGGAGAATGCGTGCAACCAAATGGCATACAATGGTACATTTTGGTGTAGTTATTTTTTTCCTCAAAGATTAGAGAAAAAAATAAACTAAGTTATTTAATGCATAGTTTTAAAATATTAAATGTGAATTCTGCTAAATAATAGAATGAAAATTTATTTGAAATTTTAAATTTAAAGTCTTTTTTTTTTTTTTTTTTTTTTTTTTTTCGCATAGAGTAGTGAATCATTTAAGGTTACTTGGCCAGATTCTGGGAGAGTTATATAGTCTTTTACTTCTCATAGGAATAATAGTGGGTAAACATTTCATGAAGTATTTTTAGGGTATTTTGTTCTCTCTGATACATCAGTTAGAACTTCTTGTAACATAAAGTTTTATTTCCTTGCAAATCCAATTCCAACAGTCTTTTTTTTTTTTTTTTTTTTTTCTTGAGACAGAGTTTCGCTCTGTCACCCAGGCTGGAATGCATTGGCGCGATCTCGGCTCACTGTAACCTCCATCTCTCCTGAGTTCAAGCAATTATCCTGCCTCACCCTCCCAGGTAGCTAGAACTATAGGTGCCTGCCACCATGCCCCACTAATTTTTGTGTTTTAGTAGAGATGGGGTTCACCATATTGGCCAGGCTGGTCTTGAACTCCTGGCCATGTGATCCACCCACCTCGGCCTCCCAAAGTGCTGGGATTACAGGTGTGAGCCACCACACCCAGCCACAATACTCTATTTTTAAGACAGTTTATTATATTGCACAGGAATTTCAAATGACACAAGCTATATTATTTCTGTTTATAAAAACAGAAAAATCTTAAAGGAAATTGATGAATGCAAACCAACATGTTATTCACGTGTGCTGTCTTAAAAGGGCTCGGTTTTTTATTGTTAACCTGCACTTTAAGTGGCCTTTGCTAGAAATGCAGGAATTGCCCCCAGAGTGTTATCAATATAAAAGCATCATAGTGTTTACCACTGCAGGAAATCTTTTTTGTTCATGTCTGTTTCCAGCTCTCATTTTGCAGCTGCTTGGCCAATTTGAAATGTTTTACTCAGAGATGATCAGGGTAAGACTGTGAATGTATTTTTTTCCTCAGGAGAAATCATCAAACACCACTGAAGACAAATTTTCCTGAATAGGAAATCCTTATTAAGTTATTTTTACTATATTTCAGTCCTGTTTGTGCAGCTTAGTAATCACACAAGAGAGTAAGAGCAGAGACAGTTAAGAGTAAAACAAGAGAACAATATATTCATCCTACATAAAGAAGTGAGGTGGGAATACAGAGAAAGAGGAGCAGATGAGAATCAAAGAAAAGAAAAATCAGGTGATTGAAGTAGACACATTGAATGAGGACAGGCAAATGAATACGAAGCCCTCTTCTTTAACTTTTTTATGGACTGACGATTTTTGAGAAAGGGGCATGTTTAATCTTTCATATTCTGATAAATACTTTCTCCTGATGAAAACACACTTCTGAAATTCTTTTAAAAGTGCTTTACATTCAGACTTTTATAAGACAACTTAGTTTTATAAAAGTTATTTTAAAGAAAAGAATAAGAAACCAATATTACATTTTGAATTAGCGACCTTGGTCTTTATTAGAAGTTTGGCCAAGCACAGGGGATGCCTGATCTCATAAAATTCATTCTTTTCATGGTTTATTGAGAGAACAAAATGATCCTCTACAGAAACTTTACCTGCACATTAAAGTCATGTGTAGGCAATATAGATTGACAATATCTGAGTCTCTAGGAACACTCAGGAATACTCTCTTCCCACCCATAGCATTAAAATTCTATTATAGAAATATTCTCCATGTTACACAGAAAGAAATAATAGACTAGATAACTTCAATCATAGTAATCAAGACTTGCAGATTATCTGTTCAAGAAGATAGAATAAGTAAAGTGCAGTGTTATCAGGAGAACCCACTCCCGATGTTTAACGTGGGTTCTTTTCTATTTCCTAAGTGTCTCGGCTGGTTTGAGAAATAAAGGGAAAGAGCACAAGAGAGAGAAATTTAAAGCTGGGTGTTGGGGGGAGTCATCACATGTCCGCAGGATCCGTGATGTTCCCAGAGCTGTAAAACCAGCAAGTTTTTTATTAGCGATTTTCAAAAGGGGAGGGAGTGCATGAATAGGATGTGGGTCACAGAGATCACATACCTCGCAAGGTAATAAAATATCACAAGGCAAATGGAGGCAGAGCGAGATCATAGGACCACCGGATGAAGCAGAATTAAAATTGCTAAAGAAGTTTCCGGGGCCGGGCGCGGTGGCTCAAGCCTGTAATCCCAGCACTTTGGGAGGCCGAGACGGGCGGATCACGAGGTCAGGAGATCAAGACCATCCTGGCTAACCCGGTGAAACCCCGTCTCTACTAAAAAATACAAAAAACTAGCCGGGCGAGGTGGCGGGCGCCTGTAGTCCCAGCTACTCGGGAGGCTGAGGCAGGAGAATGGCGTAAACCCGGGAGGCGGAGCTTGCAGTGAGCTGAGATCCGGCCACTGCACTCAGCCCGGGAGACAGAGCGAGACTCCGTCTCAAAAAAAAAAAAAAAAAAAAAAAAAAAAAAAAAAAAAAAAAAAGAAGTTTCCGGGCACGCATTGTCCTTGATAACATCTTATCAGGAAACAAGATTTGAGAGCAGACAACCTGCCTGACCAAAATTTATTAGGCGGGAATTTTCCTCGTCCTAATAAGCCTGGGAGCGCTACAGGAGACCAGGGCTTATTTCATCCCTTGGGCTTCCACCATAAAAGACAGCACGCCTTGAGGGGGCAGTTCCTAGGCCTACCGTCAGGGTACATTCTCTTTCTCGGGGATATTCCTTGCTGAGAAAAAGAATTCAGCGATATTCTCTATTTGCTTTTGAAAGAGGAGAATTATGGCTCTGTTCCATCCGGGTCACTGGGGCAAGTTCAAAGTTACCTCCCTTGTTCCCTGAACATCGCTGTTATTCTGTTCCTTTTTTTAAGATGCCCAGATTTCATATTGTTCAAATGCACATGCTCTACAAACAATTTGTGCAGTTGACACAATCATCACAGGGTCCTGAGGCGACATTCATCCTCCTCAGTTTAGGAAGAAGATGACGGGATTAAGAGATTAAAGTAAAGACAGGCATAGGAAACCACAAGGGTATTGATTGGGGAAGTGATAAGTGTCCGTGAAATCTTCATAATTTATGTTCTTCTGCCGCAGCTTCAGCCGGTCCCTCTATTCAGGGTCCCTGACTTCCTGCAACACAGTGTGAATGCCTTTTTGTCCTTGAATTATATCCAGGTGTGCAGAGGTAGCAACAGCTGCTCTCCACATTGATAGTGGTTTGAAGTCACCATTATTGTTGAATTCCATACACCTCTTTCTGGATATTAACTTCTCTTAAAATTAAAATTCCCAGAGGAGAAATGGATTGATTTTTCTAGGTCTTGTGCCCACAACATGGCTAGAGCAGGGCAGGAAGTTCAAAGTGAGCCACGCAGGGTGTCCACAAAGGTGCAGTTGGAATTTGTGAAATCATGCTACCCTTTCATTTTCCCCATTACATTAATTTGAAATATTTATCTTGCAACGTTGGTGTGAAGAGCAAATAAGAAATCTTGTTCCCATTCATTCTACAAATATTTAATGAGGTTTGATATGATTTGGCTCTGTGTCTCCACCCAAATCTCATCTCGAATTACAGTCTCCACATGTTGAGGGAGGGACCTGGTGGGACGTGATTGGATCATGGGAGCAATTTTCCCCATGCTGTTCTTGTGAGTTCTAACAAGATCTGATGGTGTAAAAGTGTGTCGCTTCCTCTCTCTCTCTCTCTCTCTCTCTTTCTCTCCTGCCATCATATAAGACATATCTTGCTTCCCCCTCACCTTCTGCCATGATTGTAAGTTTCCTGAGGCCTCTCAGCCATGCAAAACTACGAGTCAATTAAACCTCTATTCTTTATAAATGACCCAGTCTCAGGTAGTTCTTTATAGTAGTGTGAAAACAGACTAATACAAGGTTCTATATGTTCAAGACTCATTTTTGTATGAAAGTAGATTGCTCCTATCAATGTTGTAGAAGATTTTATATTTCTGTAAGTATTAAGAAAATATTTTTCGTGATTTTAGATGCTATCATGCACAGGCAAGAAAATATACTTTGAAATCATAGTAACCTTTTTTGGTGCTACACTGTGACACAGCACTGTAGGTGAAAACTTGGTATAAAAACTAACTTCTGGCAGTTAAAACTGAAGAAGAAAGTTATAGTACCAAATTTTAGCATAAAATCATTTGAATTATTGTCATTATCTAAATATTCTTGTGTGATGAAGGTTATTTGTATCTAAATATTACGCATGACGTAGGTAAATATATATTCTAAAATTTGACATCAAAAGTGAGAGTTAACATGTACTGGGGGTCTAGGTGTGGTGACTCATTCCTGAAATCACAGCACTTTGGTAGGCCAAGGCAGGAGGATTACTTGAGCTTATGAGTTCGAGACCAGCCTGGGCAACATGGTGAGACTCCCATCTCTACAAAAAATGCAAAAATTACCCAAGTGTGGTGCTGTGAGTTTGTAGTCCTAGCTACTCAGGAGGCTGGGGTGCATGGATGGCGTGAGTCCTAGAGGTGGAAGCTACAGTGAACCATGTTTGTGTCACTGCATAACGGCCTGAACAACCTGCCTGTCTCAAAATAAAAGCAGAAACTGAGAGTTTACTATGTGCCAGAAGCTAATTGCTTTATTCATATTAACTCACTTAATCATTTTCTAGAACTCAACAATTTAGATATTTTTATTTGCATTATTTTCAATTGAGAAGTCCGTGGTCAATTAACTTTTCCAAGGCTACATGTTTAATATTTAGATACCTTTTTCTCTTTCACAAATAAGTATATGAAGACACTGTGAAATCAATTTAATTTTCACAAGGTTACATGGCTAATATCAAGCAGAGATGGAATCTGAATCTAGGCTGCAAGGTAAAAAGAAAATATGCTTAGCTATTAGGCTATTCTCTCAGTATCATACTCAAATAAGCCACCCACAGAGGTGGAGGTAAATAAGTAATACAACAAAGCATATAAGTTTTTTCTATTTAAAACTTTTTTCAATTAAATGTTTAGTTAGAAAGGAAAGAATGTTGTTACCAGAAATTTGGGGGGGAAAAAAATCAGAGTTAATAGCTATACATAGTGGGCCAGTCACAGTGGCTCACGCATGTAATCCCAGCACATTTGGAAGTCAAGGCTGGAATATTGCTTGAGGCCAGGAGTTCAAGACCAGATTGGGCAACACAGTGAGATCTCATCTGTATAAAATATCTAAAAATTAGCCAAGCATGGTGGCCCACTTCTGTAGTCCTATTTACTCATGAGGCTGAGGTGGGAGGATTGCTTGAGCCCAGGAGTTTGTGGTTGCAGTGAACTATGATCATGACTACTCCAGCCTTAGTGGCAGAGCAAGACTATGTGTTTTTAAGAAAATAAAAATACAAAAGAGTTATATATAACAATTTCAGAAATGCCATTGTTAACACTTTGGTGTATTTACACTGTTTTCACACTTTCATTAAATAGATATTTCATAAAATATTTAGTAGATACATAAATTTGTATTTTGCTTTTTATTAATATAATGTTCTATATATGTACATATAAATACAAACATATACATACACATACATATATATATCAGATATTCTTTATTCTATTATCATAATTACCCAGCCCTTTATCTTCAGTAATCAGTTTGTTATATGGCTGAAGCGAAAATAATGGTATAAATTAGATATTTCTAATTCATTTTTATTTTTAAAAAGTGATCTTTTTCCAGTTTGTATTTTGTGAAAATCGTAGTCAGCCTCTCTCTTTTTCTTGTACATAAATCTATTTCTTCCTAATAAGGTCAATTTCAGAAGAGGAATTATTGGGTCAAGTAGGCCTCCTAATTTTGAATAGTTTTGTATGGTTTAGCATTTATATTATAATCCTTTTATTCTTCTGTTTTATGAATCCTTTTAAAAGAAACCAAGGCAGACTCTCAGAATTTGAACTAGTGAGTATCTTTTTAAATTTGATACTCAGGCCACTACTTAGTATATTCTGGGCTCAGAGTCAGAAAGACCTAAAAAGATATAGGGGTTCTTCTTTTCTTGGCATCCCATGAAAAGGCATACTTAGGCTTGCTGAATCTATCATAGAGATGGATCCCAGTAGAAGATGCTGCTCTACCTCCCACTTTCTCTGCTTTTTGTAGACTAACAGTGAAACACATCATGCAAGGGTTTGGGAGTCACAGACACAATTTGAGTCCAGTAGCCAGGTAACCTGATATTTGCTTCCAGAGGTTTACGGGATTAAATATAGAAACCAGTGGTCTTGCTTCTGGAGAACTTGAAGGCCCCTGAACAAATGGGGCATTGAATGTGCCTCCTCTTATTGAGGAAAAAGGAAAGCCTTAGGTAATGTGGGAAGTTTCAGACTCTCCTGCTGGAAGTGAGAAAGCCATATTTCCCAACTACCTCCTTATAGGGCAATTCAAAGAGAACTCCCAGGATTAATCCTGACTGGTGGTCTTCAAAATAGTCCCCTGTATCTAAAATTCTGAAATCATGTCTTCTTCCAGAGTTTTTCTGGCTGGATGGAGTGGCTCACTCCTGTAATCCCAGCACTTTGGGAGGTTGAGGGGGGCGGATCACCCGAGGTCAGGAGTTTGAGACCAGCCTGGCCAACATGGTGAAACTCCCTCTCTACTAAAAATAGAAAAATTAGCCTGGCATGGTAGCATATGCCTGTAATTCTCACTACTTGGGAGACTGAGACAGGAGAATCACTTGAACCCAGGAGGTGAAGTGAGCTGAGATGGTGCCACTGCACTCTAGCCTGAGTGACAGAGCCAGACTCTGTCTCAAAACACAAATAAACAAACAAAAATATTCTACTATCTCTAGGAACCACAATGAGATCTTAAACTATTCAAGGAGTAATTTCTCCCTCTAAACACTGCTTTAGCTGTGTCCCAGAGATTCTGGTACGTTGTGTCTTCGTTCTCATTGGTTTCGAAGAACTTATTTATTTCTGCCTTAATTTTGTTGTTTACCCAGTAGTCATTTAGGAACAGGTTGCTCAGTTTCCATGTAGTTGTGTGGTTTTGAGTGAGTTTCTTAATCCTGGGTTCTAATTTGATTGTACTGTGATCTGAGAGACTGTTATGATTTCCTTTTTTGTTTTTTTTTGGCATTTGCTGAGAAGTGTTTTATTTTCAATTATGTGATCAGCTTTAGAATAAGTGTGATGTGATGCTAAGAAGAATGCATATTCTGTTGATTTGGGGTGGAGAGTTCTGTGGATGTCTATTAGGTCCGCCTGGTTCAGAGCTGAGTTCAGGTCCTGAATATCCTTGCTAATTTTCTGTCTCGTTGATCTGTCTAATATTGCCAGTGGGTGTTAAAGTCTCCCACTATTATTGGGTGGGAGTCTAAATCTCTTGGTAGGTCTCAAATAACTTGCTTTATGAATCTGGGTGCTCCTGTATTGGGTGCATATGTATTTAGGATAGTTAGCTCTTCTCATTGCATTGATCCCTTTAGCATTATGTAATGCCCTCCTCTGTCTTTTTTGATCTTTGTTGTTTTAAAGTCTGTTTTATCATGGACTATAAATATAACCCTTGCTTTTATTTATTTATTTATTTATTTATTTATTTATTTGCTTTCCGTTTGCTTGGTAAATATTCCTCTATCCCTTTATTTTGAGCCTATGTGTATCTTTGCATGTGAGATGGGTCTCCTGAATAAAGCACACAGACGGGTCTTGACTCTTTATCCAATTTGCCAGTCTGTGTCTTTTAATTGGGGCCTTTAGCCCATTTACATTTAAGGTTAATATTGTTATGTGTGAATTTGATCCTTTCATTATGATGCTAGCTGTTTATTTTGTGCATTAGTTGATGCAGTTTCTTCATAGTGTCGATGGTTTGTACAGAAATTGATAGCACTGAATGCCCACAGGAGAAAGCCAGAAAGATCTAAAATAAGCACCCCAACATCACAAATAAAAGAACTAGAGAAGCAAGAGTAAACACATTCAAAAGCTAGCAGAAGGCAAGAAATAACTATGATCAGAGCAGAATTGAAGGAGATAGAGACACGAAAAACTCTTAAAAAAATCAATGAATCCACAAGCTGTTTTTTTGAAAAGATTAACAAAATAGATAGACCACTAGCCAAACTAATAAAGAAGAAAAGAAAGAAGACTCAAATAGACCCCATAGAAAATGATAAAGGAGATATCTCCACCGATCCCACAGAAATACAAACTACCATCAGAGAATACTATGAACACCACTACACAAATAAACTGGAAAAGCTAGAAGAAATGGATAAATTCCTGGACACATACACCCTCCCAAGACTAAACCAGGGAGAAGGCGAATCCCTGAATAGAACAATAACAAGTTCTGAAATTGAGGCAGTAATTAATAGCCTACCAATCAAAAAATAACCAGGATCAGATGGATTCACAGCCAAATTCTATAGGAGGTACAAAGAGGAGCTGTTACCACTCCTTCTCAAACTATTCCAAACAATAGAAAAAGAGGGACTCCTCCCTAACTCATTTTGTGAGGCCAGCATCATCCTGATACCAAAACCTGACAGAGACACAGCAAAAAAATAAAACTTCAGGCCAACATCCCTGATGAATATCTATGCGAAAATCCTCAATAAAATACTGGCAAATCAAATCTAACAGCACATCAAAAAGCTTATCCACCATGATCAAGTCAGCTTCATCCCTGGGATGCAAGGCTGGTTCAACACATGCAAATCATAAACATAATCCATCACATAAACAAAACCATTGGCAAAAACCAAATGATTATCTCAATAGATGCAAAAAAGACCTTCAATAAAATTCAACACCCCTTCATGCTATAAACTCTCAATGAACTAGGTATTGATGGAACATATCTTGATATTTGACATATCAAGTTAAATTGTCTCTGTTTGCAGATGACATCATGGAATATTTAGAAAACCACATTGCCTTAGTCCAAAATCTTCCTATAAACTGATAAGCAACTTCAGCAAAGTCTCAGGATACAAAATCAATGTGCAAAAATCACGAGCATTCCTATACACCAATAATAGACAAACCACAATTGCTACAAAGAAAATAAAATACCTAGTAATACAACTAACAAGGGATGTGAAGGACCTCTTCAAAGAGAATTATAAACCACTGCTTAAGGAAATAAGAGAAAACACAAACAAATAGGAAAACATTCCATTCTCATGGATAGCAAGAATCAATATTGTGAAAATGGCTATATGGCCCAAAGTAATTTATAGATTCAATGCTATGCCCATCAAACTGCTATTGACTTTCTTTACAGAATTAAAACTAAATTACTTCAAATTTCAAATGGAACCAAAAAAGAGCACATATAGCCAAGACAATCCTAAGCAAAAAGAACAAAGATGGAGGCATCACACAACCTGACTTTAAACTGTACTACACAGCCACAGTAACCAAAACAGCATGGTACTGGCGCCAAAACAAAGATATAGACAAATGGAACAGAACAGAGGCTTCAGAAATAACACCACACATCTACAACCATCTGATCTTTCACAAACCTGACAAAAACAAGCAATGGGGAAAGGATTCCCTATTTAATAAATGGTGTGGGAAAACTGGCTAGCCTTATGCAGAAAGCTGGAACTGGACCCCTTCCTTACACCTTATGCAAAAATTAACTCAAGATGGATTAAAGACTTAAACGTAAGACCTAAAACCATAAAAACCCTTGAAGAAAGCCTAGGCAATACCATTCAGGACATAGGCATGGGCAAAAACTTCATGACTAAAACACCAAAAGCAATGGCAACAAAAGCCAAAATTGGCAAATGGGATCTATTTAAACTTAAAAGCTTCTGCACAGTAAAAGAAACTATCATCAGAGGGAACAGGCAACCTACAGAATGGGAGAAAATTTTTGCCATCTATCCATCTGACAAAGGGCTAATATCCAGAATCTACAAAGAACTTAAATAAATTTACAAGAGAAAAACAAGCAACCACATCAAAAAGTAGGTGAAGGATATGAAGAGACACTTCTCAAAAGAATACATTTATGCAGCCAACAAACATGAAAAAAAGCTCATCATCACTGGTCATTAGAGAAATGCAAATCAAAACCATAATGAGATCCCGTCTCATTCCAGTTAGAATGGCAATCATTAAAAAGTCAGGAAACAACAGATACTGGAGAGGATGTGGAGAAATAGGAATGCTTTTACCCCATTGGTGGGAGTGTAAATTAGTTCAACCATTGTGGGAGACAGTGTGGTGGTTCCTCAAGGATCTGGAACCAGAAATAACATTTGACCCAGGAATCTCATTACTAGGTATATACCCAAAGGATTATAAATCATTTTACTATAAAGACATATGCACACATACGTTTATTGCAACACTATTCCCCATAACAAAGAGTTGGAACCAACCAAAATGCCCATCAGTGATAGACTGGATAAAGAAAATGTGGCACATATACAATATGGAATACTATGCAGCAATAAAAAGGGATGATTTCATGTCCTTTGCAGGGACATGGATGAAACTGGAAACCATCATTCTCAACAAACTAATGCAAGAACAGGAAACCAAACACTGCATGTTCTCACTCATAAGTGGGAGTTGAAAATGAGAATACATGGACAGAGGGAGAGAAACATCACACACCTTGTCCTGTTGGCAGGTTCAGGGCAAGGGGGGAGATAGCATTAGGAGAAATACCTAATGTAGATGACTGGTTGATGGGTGCAGCAAGCCACTACGGCACATCTATACCTACATAACAAACATGCACATTCTGCATATGTATCTCAGAACTTAAAGTATAATAATAAAAAAAGAAGTATTTTTTCCAGGACGTTGAGGCATCTACATACTACATTGAAAAGTAAGGAACTGAAAGAAAATTCTAAATAAGGAGATAAGAGAAGGGACAAGGAGCTTTGTCTGAAGCTCCCACAGCTTAAGTTGGTAAGGATTTCAGGGAACTTCCTCAGTAAATCAACCTGCAAATTTCAGTTCAGTTCTGTGTTGAATTCTAAGAAATTCAGTAATCATTCCAGGCTCCAGATGCCAGGGGGTTTGATAATCACTCTGCAAACAATTGCATGGAGGTAACTCTCCCCTTGGGCCCTTTTCCATTCTGTTGATTTGTGTGGTGTTCAGAGGCCTATTACCTCTTCAGTCTTTTTTTCTTCCAGGAACTAATCTTGAACTTCTCTTCCTCTTCACCTCTGGAGTAGCTATTACCACTTAGAATTATAGCAAACTTTATGTAAAATCAATCCACACAGGCAAACTAGAAAGTAAACTTCTGCCAGTTGGATTTATGCATGACAGGACCTATCTTAAGTTTTTTATTGTAGGCTGATGGAATCCCTCACTCTATATTTTTGAAGGAGTCAAACCACCTGGCTATGCCTATTTCTATGAAGCAAACTGTTTTCTGCCAATTGCGTACCAGAGAAGAATGGGAACCATGAGAGGTGTTAATGCAGAGAATGTTCTAGTAGATGTTCTGATCACTCACTTCTAGCTAAGGAGCATATCCCTACAAAACCAGGAGATTACATCACTTATGATCTAGATCCTTGAAAGCTATTTAGGACAGTCCACTTATGATCAATTCTCATTAATGTTATGATATAAATATTATATTTATAGTTATATCAGCCCTTCATTCCTAACTTCATCTGTTTTGTATTATATCCCACTATGTTTTTGTGTAAAGTTAGAATTGACTTGTGATATCAAGCTGCATCCTATTTATATTCAGAGATTAGACATTTAATTCTATTTCTGAAGGTGAAAATCCTTTAAAGGGAAATCCTGCAGTTGTTAAAGAAGTGAAACCACCTACAGCTTTTTCATCCTATTTTGGAGTACTTTGGGAAAGTAGCCAAAATTCCTATTTTCCCAGCTTTCGTTGTTCTATAAAATAACCATCACCATGACAATGTTCTCATGTCTCTTATAAAAGATCCACAATCGTTTGACAATTAAATATATTAACGTGTTAAATCTGAGTCACCAACTGAATTTAAACATTAGTTGAATTGGAGACATGAGTTGAATTCAGAACACCACTAATCTGCTTTTTAAATACTAGAACTAATATAATCCCTTATTGGGGATATATTAGGATTTGGCATCTTTACTTCATTTATCTAAACTTGACTTTTTTAGTAGACTAAAAATATGATCATTTTATTGAGGTTATTGCATCCCATGTAAAAAGTGAAATATGGAGGTGCTAGACCACTGACTCATGAGTAAAAAAGGACTTTGGTGGAGTGTAAATGAAAAAGACACCATCATTCAATTAGAAATTCCTATATTAGGAATAGTCAAGTTATAATTTGTTATAAATTATCCAGTCCAACTTTCTATTTTTTGGCAAATTTTCTTTTCTCTGGTTGTTAACTGCAATTGCTCAAATGTGCTAGATAAATATTTATTAAAAGATATTCATGCTAACGTTTCAGAGATGAAACCCATGAACTCATATAGCATGACTTATGCTCTTTAAATCTAGGATAACTTGAAAGAAGGAGAAGACTTCTGAGAGGTTTTATTATGAAACATCTGTTCTCCCCACCTCCCACCCCCATCTTTAGACTTTGTTAAGCCAAATGGTGTATAAAGCTGACCCAATATACTTTTAATACACCTAAATCTCTAAGCTTTACTAGTGACTCCATGGGATTTTTGTGTACCCAAAAATGATCAATCTCTCCACGTGCCCAAGATTGGCAACCATCCTGGGCTACTCTTGATGTTCTGAATCTGATTGGTGTATAACTGTTAAGATGCTAGAGGCTGTATCTCAGCTTGGCTAAGTTATTTAATCGAATTAAGTGATACCACATGTAAAACTTAAAAGACTCGTACAAAAGTAAGAAATGTAATGAAACACTGCTGTTTCCCCGTTTTATTAGTTGTTATTTGCTTTTCTTTTCCTTCATCAGGAAAAACTATTTTATTATTCTCTATGTCATTACTGTGCTTTTGAAAGATATAGAATTGACAACCTCAGGAAAGAAAATGTCTTTATTCATGAAGAAAACAATTATATGAGCAGCAGCAGTTTCTGCTTTGCTTTCATAGCTCCCAGCAAATATTGCTTAAAACTCCTGGAAGAAAGGTCTATACGGCATTACAGGAAGAAACAGATATGAACCTTATTTCATTTCCTATTCACCATGAAGTCCTACAACCCCAGGGTAGCAGAGACTTTGGAAATCTCGGTTGAATGATTCGTGCCAGATCAGTGACCTAACGTCCGTTGAGAGGTGGTGCTTTTTCATTGCTATTTACTAAGGCCGTCTCCCACAAAGAGACCTTGAGTAGGGTGACTTCTCTCTCATCAAAAATCTCCCTCTAAATCCCCCTTGACATTAAAAATGCTGTGTCTTATCTTTGGTGAGTTTTTGAAACTGCAGACCTGGCACCTCCTGGTGAGTAGCTATGCTCCTATTTGCAGTTAAAAAAACAAACAAACAAAAAACACTAACTGTATTTCACAATGTGTAAAGTTTGGAATTTAGGGGATCTGGGGGTATGAATCATATTTTATAAATACAGTTTACATAGTCTTGTTGATCTTTTCCTTGCCACTGAATACCTGAACCTACTGTAATAGCCTTCTAAGTGTTTTGCTTCTTAGTAGAAAATGATTTATTGAGTAATGTTATAGCCATTCCCAGGGTAAGTGAGGATGGTATTGAAGTGACTTATGTGAGAGTCTCGATTTTGCAGCACCAGTGCCCTGATTAGAGTTCTTCATGGACAAATCAAAAATCTAAAAGTAATCTGCTTTCATCCGTTAAAGATTCTTCTCCCCACAAACACACTTCTGTGATGATAGAACACTTTTTTCCCCCAAAGGGATGGATGTGAATGATATGGCTATGACCTAATCTGTGCAATATCTTCTAGAAGATAATATAAAGTCTGAAGAGTGTTCCAAATACTCACAGAAAGCCTGACTTACAGATTCTTCTCCCTCCTTTCAAACCACTGCTGTACGCAAACTTACTGTGATATCAGCAGTCTTATATTTTAGATGTTGTTGCTGTTTTTTCTTATTCTTCTTTGCAACCAGGCAACCCATCTCTATTCTTAACCTGTGTCCTGGAAGGCTTATCTCAAGTAAATAGGACATAGCAGAACACCGAGCAAAGCAATTTTACTATCAATCCTACCTCGTTTCAAAGGTTTTCTCTGTTCTCACTAAGGTTTCAGTTGACATACACCTTTGGAAATTCAAATTTATTGATTTCTATCAGTCCTCACTTAGTAACGACTATCCACTTTACCCTTCTTAAAATTAAAATTCAAAAGGAATAGTTTTTATTTATTGTACAAATATAACACAGTATGTATTACTGATAATAATAGTTGGTTAAGTATGACTGCAACTGCATCTTTTTATTGGGTAAGCTTATAAAGGAGAGAGAGTTTCTTGCTAACCACAGAAATTCTGTAAATAGAATCTTTCTGGAACAACTGTTATGTATAAAATTAGCTTTGTTTAAAATTCACATCCAAATACAATGTGAGTCTATTTATCATATCATCTTCCTTTTTCACATCTAAAAAATCGTAAAACACTCTGAAATAGTCATTCTCTTTATCTTCATTTTATAAGCAACTGCTTAATTTGCATTAGCAGCCTAAACAATCATCATTTTATAGAAATGGAAGCACTTATAATTAAAATATCTGCAGGTCAATTATTCACAACTGGAGAATTTAAGAAGATAGCCAGCCTCCTGAGTAGCTGAGAATACAGGCATGTTCCACCACACCCAGCTAATTTTTTTATGTTTTGAGGTTTCACTATATTGTCAAGGCTGGTCTTGAACTTTAGCCTCAAGAAATCCTCCACCTCAGCCTCCCAAAATGCTGAAATTATAGATGTGAGCCACTTAGCCCAGCCAAGCACCAAGATATTGTGGATGATAGGTACCACAGCAGTGCCCTGTGGAGATATATATATATATATTCTTTTTTCAGACAGAGCCTCACTCTGTCACCCAGGCTGAAGTGCAGTGGCATGATCTCGGTCAGGAGTTCAAGACCAGGCTGTCCAACGTGGTAAAACTGTGTCTACTAAAAATGCAAAAATTAGCTGGGTGTGGTGGTATATGCCTGTAATCCCAGCTACTCAGGAGGCTGAAGCATGAGAATTTCTTGAACCTGGGAGGTGGAAGTTGCAGTGAGCCAAGATCATGCCACTGCACTCCAGCCTGGGCAGCAGAAGTGAAAAAAAAAAAAAAATTCTGTGGATATTTAAGAAAAAAAGGGACAAGTAGTATTTTTCTGTAATTGCTCCCTAATTATTTCATTTTTCATTTATATAAGTTTATGGGGTACAAGTCCAGTTTTGTTACATACATAGTGGTCAAGTCAAAGTTTTGGGTGTATCCTTCACCTGAATACTGTACATTGTATCCATTACGTAATTTCTCCCCATCCCTCCTTACCACCCCTGCACCCTTTCAAGCCTAAGTGTCCATCATTCCATACTCTATGTCGATGTGTCACATTATTTACCTCCCACTTATAAATGAGAACCTGTGGCGTTTGTCTTCCTATGTCTGGCATGTTTGACTTAAGGCAGTTAGTTCCAGTTTCGTCCATGTTGCTGCATGTAACATGACTCTATTCATTTTTATTGCTGAATAGTATTTCATTTTGTACATATACCACATTTTGTAATCTAATCATCTGTTGATAAACATTAGGTTAATTCTATCCATTTAGCAATGCAGTATACACTTTTATATGAGATACGTATCAACCTAGCAACATTTTGCATAGCGAATTTCCAACTATTGCCCTCTCCTCAACCAAACTGATTCTTAAATATCAACTTCTGGAATGTCTTTAATAGCCACTGTTAGGTAAATGTGACATGTTCCAATGGCACTATTGCAAATGTAGCAATAACTACATTACTTCTATAGTGCAAATCCTGAAATAGTTAAGTAAGAGGAAGGTCTAGGCAGATGTTTCTGTCAAGAACTCTCATGAGTTATAGATTATAACTGTAGAGGCAACTTTTTCGTAGCCTCGACATAGCTTTGGCATAGACTTTGTCATTATGAGCTTTGGAAGCTTTTGATACAGACCATTCTTCATGTTAACAATTGGAAGAGGAGACTGAAAACATCATCTTCCTGCAATTCATCAGATATCATTTAGAATCATTTTATGAAAGACTAGCATGAGAATTCTCTTACTGTGGGAGACTGATGATTGCCATAAATTGTTGATATTTGTCCCTTTGAGCATTGGGGCCTAACTCTCTACCCCTCGGTCTCTGTAAAGCTTTCTGCTGTTTTCACAAAGTAAGTTACACGGTAACATTGCACCAGTTTTCAAGTATGAGTCATAAAGGTTTGACAGCTTCCACTTTCTGTTTTTTGGAACACTTGCTCTTAGAAGCCAGTCATCTGGTAAGACATACAACTGCTCTGGGACCTCTGGACTGTGATAAGAGATAATCAGGCCTTGTAGATTCTCTGGAGGATAAGATGTCTTCCGGAGAACTAGAGAGGCAAAGGAGGCTAAATATTCAGATGTGGTGATGAAGCAGTGCACTTTCAATATAGATTCTCTATTTCATTTTTGTTTTGTTTTGTTTTGTTTTGTTTGTTTGAGATGGAGTCCCGCACTATCGCCCAGGCTGGAGTGCAGTGGCGGGATCTCAGCTCACTGCAACCTGCGCCTCCCGGATTCACGCCGTTCTCCTGCCTCTGCCTCCCAAGTAGCTGGGACTACCGGTGCCCACCATCACGCCTGGCTAATTTTTTGTATTTTTAGTAGGAACAGGGTTTTATCGTGTTAGTCAGGATGGTCTCGATCTCCTGACCTCGTGATCCGCCGGCCTCAGCCTCCTGAAGTGCTGAGATTACAGGCATGAGCCACCGCGCCCGGCCATAGATTCTCCAATTCTAATCACTCTAGCTGACGCTGCTTAAGTCAAACTGCCTTAGATGAGTTATTCTGCATTTCTTTACCATTAAAATTATGAAGAAAAATCAAAGTGATTGTTTTAAGCCACTAAGAATTGAGGTAGTTTCTTACTAAGCAATAGATAACAAAATAATTATAAAACAACTTAAAGTTAACTTCAGAGAGTGACAACTTTTCTCACTCTCAGATTTATTTCGTCCTATAGCTATCTTTTTCTTAATTTTAATTTTTTTTTTTTTTTAAGTGAGCTATGTGTTTAAACCTCATGACTTAGAGACAGACCTGTGCTTTCAGATGACTGTTAAAATTTCTAGAACCACAAGGGCATAGCTGGACAGCAGTGTTCATGTCACCTTCACTCTTTAACAAGGAAGTGACTTTTTTTTTGCAATAGAAAGGAATAACAATTAGTGGTGGGTTTAAAGTTGCAAATTAACAGAGGATTATAAAAAGCTTACTTAGCTGTGAAGGCAGAGCATACTTGGGTAATAATTTGACATAAATATTTTCAGTTAAAAATCTCCGCCGAGCACAGTGGCTCACGCCTGTAATCCCAGCACTTTGGGAGGCCTAGGTGGGTGGATCACGAGGTCAGGAGATAGAGACCATCCAGGCTAACATGGTGAAACCCGGTCTCTACTAAAAATACAAAAAAAAAAAAAAAAAAAAAAAAATTAGCCGGGCGTGGTGGCGCCTGTAGTCCCAGCTACTCGGGAGGCTGAGGCAGGAGAACGGCGTGAACCGGGAGGCAGAGCTTGCAGTGAGCCGAGCTGGCGCCACTGCACTGCAGCCTGGGAAACAGCACGAGACTTCTTCTCAAAAGAAAAGAAAATATTTGCTGCCCCATGATCTCAGAGCATCTTGGCATATCCCACAGTATTCAATTCATTTTCAGATATAAAATGGTGTAATTTTACAGTATAATTTATGTATCATATATTTTATACCTATAGTACATATTCTATGTATACATAGTATAATAGTGTATACATTTTATACTGAAAGTATATGTTTGATACAATTATTATTATTATTTTTGAGACAGTCTTGCTCTGTTGCCCAGCCTGAAGTGCAGTGGTGTGATCTCTGCTCACTGCAGTCTCTGCCTCCCAGGTTCAAGTGATTCTCCTCCCTTAACCTCCTGAATAGCTGGGATTACAGGCACACACCACTATGCCCGGCTAATTTTTGTATTTTTAGTAGAGACGGTGTTTCATCATGTTGGTCAGGCTGGTCTCAAACCCCCAACTTCATGAGCCGCCCTCCTCGGCCACCCAAAGTGACGGGATTACAGGTGTGAGCCACCACGCCCGGACTATACAATTATTTTTAACAAAAATTTTAATTTTGAATTTTTTCTTGGTACATAATAGATGCATATATTTATGGGGTATGTGATATATTTTGATACAGGCATACGATGCATAATAATCACACCAGAGTAAATGGGATATTCATCACTTCAAGTATTTATTCTTTCTCCATGTTATAAACATTTCAATTATACTCTTTTATAAAATGATTGTTGACTACAGTCACCCTGTTGTACTATGAAATACTAGATCTTATTCATTCTATCTAACTATGTTTTTGTACCCATTAACTATCCCCACTTACACCCCCAGCCTAACCCACTATCCTTCCCAGGTTCTGGTAACCATCCTTCTACTCTCTATTACCATGAGTTCAATTGTTTTAATTTTTGACTCCCACAAGTAAGTGAAAACATGTAAAGTTTATTTTTCTGTTCAAGGCTTATTTCACCTAATGTAATGACCTTCAGTTTTATCCACGTTGTTGCAAATGACAGGATCTCATTCTTTCTTAAAGCTGAATGGTGCTTGGTTGTGTATGTACCACATTTTCTTTATCCATTCATCTATTGATGGACACAGGTTGCTTCCAAATGTTGGCTATTGTGAATAGTGCTGCAATGAAAGGAACGCAGATCTCTTCAATCTACTCATACATAAATATAAAGTGGGATTACTTTTTTATTTCTTTTTCAGATTGTTTGCTGTTAGTACATAGAAATGCTATTGTTTTCTTACGTTTATTTTGTATCCTGCAACTTTACTGAATTTATCAGTTCTCATAAGTTTCATTTTTGGTGGAGTCTTTGGGACTTTCCAGATATAAGATCACATCATCTGCAAACAAGGATAATTTGACTTTATATTTTGCAGTTTGGATGTCCTTTATTTTATTCTCTTGTCTGATTGCTCTAGCTAGGACTTCCAGTACTATATTGGATAAAGGTGGTGAAAGTGGGTGTTCTTGTTATATTCCAGATCTTAGAGAAAAGGCTTTCAGTTTTCTTCATTCAGTATGGTACTAGCTATGGATCTGTCATATACGGCTATTATTATGTTGAGTTATGTTTCTTCTATTCCCCACTTTTTGAAGGTTTTTAATTATGAAGTGGTTTTGAATTTTATCAACTGCTTTTTCTGCATCAACTGAAATTATTGTATGGTTTTTGTCTTTCATTTTGTTGACATTATGTATCACTCTGATTAATTTGTGGATATTGAACTATCCTTGCATCCCTGAGATAAGTCCTGTTTGGTCATGATGAATGATCTTTTTAAATTATTGTTGAATTTGGTTTGTTTGTATTTTGTGGAGGATTTTTACATCAGTGTTCATCAGGGATATTGGCTGGTAGTTTTCTTTTTTTAATGTGTCTTTGTCTGTTTTTTGTATCAGAGTAATACTGGCCTCATAGAATGAGTTTCATGCCTCTCTTTTTCAGAATAGTTTTGAGTAGGATTGGTTTTAGCTTTTCTTTAAATGTTCACTAAAATTCAGCAGTGAAACCATCAGGTGCTGCACATCACTCTCCTGGGAGACTTGTTTTTAATGGCTTAGATTGTATTACTTTTTACTGGTCTGTTCAGGTTTTGGATAGCATCATGGTTCCATCTTGGTAGGTTGCATATGCCTAGGAATGTATCCATCTCTATTAGATTTTCTAATTTGTTGGTTTATAGTTGCTCATAGTAGCCTCGGATGACGCTTTGAATTTCTACAGTATTGGGTGTAATGTCTCCTTTTCCATCTCTGATTTTATTTATTTGGATCTTCTCTCTTTTTTCTTATTTGGTCAGGCTAAAGGTTTGTCAGTTTTGATTACGTTTTCAAAAAAACAACTTTTTATTCGATTGATCTTTTGTATCATGTCCTTTGTTTCAATTTTACTTATTTCTGCTTTGATCTTTATTTATTTATTTATTTATTTATTTATTTATTTATTTATTTATTTATTATGTGATCTGCTAATTTTTGGTTTGGTTTGCTCATGCTGTTCTAGAAGATAAATTTTTATGTTGTTTATTTAAAGTTGGTCTACTTTTTTGATGTATGTGCTTATAACTGTAAACTTCTCTTTTACTGTTGCTTTCACTGTACCCCCTAGGATTTGGGATATTTTGGGTATATTTTGCTTCCATTATCATTTGTTTCAAAAAGTTTTTCAATTTCCTTCTTAATTTCTTCATTGACTTAGTGGTAATCCAGGAGCATATGGTTTAATTTCCATGTGTTTGTAGAGGTTCCACTATTCCTCTTATTATTGATTTCTAGTTTCAGTCCATTGTGGTCAGAGAAGATACTTGATGTTATTTCATTTTTTAAACTGCTTAAGACTTTTGTGACCTAACATATGGTATATCTTTGAGAATTTCATGTGCTGAGGAGAAGAATGTGTATTCTGTAACCGTTGATATTATTTCACTTCTTTGAAAATTTAAGACTTTTTTGTGACCTAACTTATGGTATAAATTTAAGAATTACCCATGTGCTGAGGAGAAGAATGTGTATTCCACAACCATTGGATGAAATTTTCTGTAAATATCTATTATGACCATTTGGTCTATAGCGCAGATTAAGTCCAATGTTTCTCTCTTACTGTTATGTCTGGATGATCTGTCCAGTGCTGAAAATGGGATGTTGAAATCTCCAACTATTATTGCATTGGAGTCTATTTTTCTGTTTAGCTCTGATAATATTTACTTTGTATATCTGGGTGCTCCAATGTTGAGTGCATACATATGTACAGTTATATCCTCTCCATGAATTGACCCCTTTATCATTATATAATGACCTTCTTTGTCTCCCTTTATAGTTTTTTTCTTAAAATTGTTTTTCTGTATTTTTCTGATATAAATATAGCTATTCCTGCTATTTTTTGCTTTCCATTTATAGGCAATATCTTTTTCCATCTCTTTATGTATCCAGTCTGTATTTGTCTTGATAGGTGTAGTGTTTCTTGTAAACACTAGATTGTTGGGTCTCACATTTTTGTCCATTCAGCCACTTTATGTTTTTGGATTGGAGAATTTAGTCTATTTAAATTCAGTGTAATTATTGATAATTAAGGACTTACTCCTGTCATTTTGTTATTTGTTTTCTGATCTTCTCTTCTTTCCTTCCTTCTTATCTTCATTATAGTTAAGGTGATTTTCTTTGGTGGTATATCAATTTCTAGCTTTTGATTTTTTGTCTATTCATTGTATGTTTTTAGATTTGAGATTACCATGAGGCTTGCAAATCATATCTTACACCCATCTTTTTAAACTGATGACAACTTAATACTGATTACTTAAACAAACAACAAAGCAAAGAGAAAATGACTAAAAACTCTATACTTTAACTTTGTCCCCTGCTTTTTAACTTCTTGTTGCTTCTGTTTATATCTGTTTGTACTGTCTATATCTTGAAAAGTTGTTGTAGCTATTATTTTTGATAATTCATCTTTTAGTGTTTCTAATTAAGATATGGGTAGTTTATACACCACAATTACAGTGGTTTAATATTCTATGATATTCTGTGTACTTACTGTACCGAGTTTTTTACCTTTAGATGATTTCTTATTGCTCATGAATGTCCTTTTCTTTCAGATTGAAGGACTCCCTTTAGCATTTCTTGCTAGACAGGTCTGGTGTTAATAAAATCCCTCAGTTTTTGTTTGATCTGAGAAAGGGTTTATTTCTGCTTCATATTTGAAGAATATTTTCACCAGATACACCGTTCTTAGATCATTTTTTTTCCTTCAGCATTTTAGGTCATGCCAATCTTTTATACTATTATTAGTATAACGTATATTTCTTATCATATACTTCAAAAATATGTTGTTGTAATTAACCAAGTCTAATTATAAATTATGATTAAATACAAATTAAAAATATAATTATATAAATTTTATATTAAATTATTTGATTCACAATTAATAAATAATAAAATAAATGCAATTAATTAGTTACAAAAGTTTACCAAGTCAAAAAAGCTTTATCTCTTCCATTCAAAGCATCTACTCTTCTCAAGCTCAGGTTTCATTCAAAGCGGAGAAGGAGGATGTGGTGATTTTTTCCTTCCCTTATTACTTCCCCCTATTTTTGCAGGATTCTCTAGGATTAGATCAAGGAAAGAGGCAACTAGAAAAAAAAAAGGAAACTAAGTTCCACATTGACCTGTGCTGTTGTAATGTCATCATCAGTAACTTCTGTCTAGCTGACACTCAAAGTCTGTTTTTTTTCCGTAAGATAGATATGGGAAGTTTTCGTGGGGTTGGAGGGGAATGGGAGGATATGGCCTATAGGATCTTATAAACTGTATTTTCTTGATGACGGTGATATACTTTGCACTTCCTACTATTGTCATTCAACCTAAAGTTTCTGTTTATTAAAAATTTCTATTGTTTGCCCCAACAGCTATTTTCTCGTGAAAGTTTCTTTAAATATGGTTTAAAGTTGCCCCATCCACGTGACTCATGAAAAATTAACTCAACCTCATTACTCCAAAAAGTGAACAGCCAGCTTGCCAACTTCTGAACTCTGTATTTGCCCTGCTGTCTTGCCCTCACGTTTTCTCTTTTTCCTTCCTTAATAATAGCTTCTAAGAGAAGCAGTCTCCAATTCTATGTTCACATATGTCTCCAAACTCAACAGGATCCATAGTCACCGCTTTCAAGAGCTCCTTACTACTACGATGGCAATGATTCCTCATTATGTCATAGTTTAGCAAACATAAAGCCCAGACAGCCATGTCAGCCTCTCCTTTTGACAAATGCTTGTTATGAAGAAGGAGAAATTATTTTCTTTTATTTCATTTTCATCATGGAAGAGAGGGGAAGTTTTGACATTCTTCTCTTGCGACTGCAATTCATAACTGAGTCTTTCCTTTTTCAATGAATCATTCTATTAAATACTAGTTAATCGTATTTAATCTATTAAATATAGTATATTAGTAAATACTATATATATACTATACTAATATAGTAATTAGTATAGCATCTATTAAATAGTCTGGCATTATATAATGAAACATGTGGTTGTAGAACGTTATCTAGCATATCTCTGATATACGGAGATAATTATTGTCTATTTTTCTTAAATTTGGGGCTTCAGGGAAATTCTGAAACAGTATTCTGTTACATCAACTTGGAGCTCAGAGAAGTTTGATTTAAATGTTCAGACCATATGGAGAACGAATATAAGGGCATAGTAAAGGCCAAAATAACCTACAAAAATAATGGTTTTCCTATAGGAAAAAGAAAAACCATAGAAACATCATGAGGAGTTCTAGCATTTATAGTTCTGGTGAGGGAGAAGAAAGAGATTTGGAAGGAGACCAAACATGACTATAGTTACAAGAAAGCACTCAGGAAGAGTGTAGCATCTTGAAAACTTTGATAATAAGGGCTCTCAGTTGAACACAAGTAAATTTTCTCTAGTTAGTTTAAGCCAAAAGATATTTATTTTAAAACATTATGTAGTTTACAGCGTCTTTGGGAAGATAATAGAATTGAGCTTGGTTGTGTAACATCCCTAAAGAGATTAGCCAGATAAAATGCCCAGACTCATCTTGAAATACTATAGCTGTCACCTCACTCAATTTGGTGTCTATGATATTAGGGTATGGAAAGTAAGAACTTCATTTCATTCATTTAGAAGAACCAGATAGGTCTGCCATCATACTTGCTTATGTACCCAATATTCCTGCCTCACTACCTGACCTTGAAAACCTAGAAGTCATTGGTAAAATGAAGAGCTATTTCATTCTATTTGTGGGAGTCTAAGCTTCCCTGCAGCTTGTCAAAAAGTAAATGGGGTGTGGGATTTTGTATAGAGTATGTGTAAAACTCTTGAAAACTTTGACACTAAAGGAGAGTAGAAAATTTGGATAGTAACTGGAAGCAAGTGTTTACCAAATAATGATTTTCTTTCATTGTTTTGCTTTTAGAGTGGTAGACATTAACATACATTTCTGTGCTGATTAAAATATTTTAAAGGATAGAGAGACTAATAGATATTAATAAATTTAAGATTCAACTGTGCATGGTGGCTCACGCCTGTAATCCCAGCATTTTTGGAGGCCGGAGCGAGTGGATCACCTGAGGTCAAGAGTTCGAGACCAGCCTGACTAATAAGGAGAAACCCAATCTCTACTAAAAATACAAAATTATCCAGGCATGATGGCATATGCCTGTAGTCCCAGCTACTCGGGAGACTGAGGCTGGAGAATTTCTTGAACCCCGTAGGCAGACGTTGCAGTGAGCCAAGATTGCATGACTGCGCTCCAGTCTGGGCAACAGAGCAAGACTACATCTCAAAACAAAAAGCAAAAACAAACAAACAAAAAAATTAAGATGCAAACATATTTCAAAAGGCAAGAGGGAATGAGATAAAGACTGTATATTGAGCAAGTGGTCTTTGATTGAAGAAATTCATCCTTAGATATGAAAGGAGGATGTGTTAGTCCATTCTCACACTGCTATACAGAACTACCTGATACTGGGCAATATGTGAAGAAAGGAGGTTTAATTGACTCACAGTTCCACAGGCTATACAGGAAGCATGGCTGAGAGACCTCAGGAAACTTCAAATCAGGGCAGAAGGCAAGGTGGAAGAAAGTACATCTTACTGTGGCAGAGCAGGAGAGACAGAGAGTGAAGGAAGAAGTACTTCACACTTTTAAACCATCAGATCTCCTGAAAATTCACTCACTGTCATAAGAACAGCAAGGGGGAAATCCACCCCCATGATTCAATTACCTCCCACCAGGTCCTTCCCCCAACACTGGGAATTAAAAATCACCATGAGATTTGGTGGGAATACAGAGCCAAACCATATCAGATGGTCGTAAAGGTAAAGATTGGCAAAGTCCATACTTTAATTAAGAAAGGAAAGCTAATGATGTGTCTGTCATATATTTTAATCTAATCAAAATATACATTAATATCATCATTTGATATAAAGATGGAGAGTAGAAATTGGGAGAGTCTGGTAGGAAATGTAAACTTTCTTAAGAAACATGACACTGGGATTGCCAAGTTGTGTTGAGTGTTTGTTTGAAACATGGAATTATAATTTTAAAGTAAATCCAGTCTGCCTGGTTATGTTATTTGGTTGTGGTCAAAATGATGAATCACAGATTAACCTGTATAATATGAAAAGTGAAGATAGGCATTTCTTGATAGATATAAATCAATAACATAATGTGAAGGTCATTATATGTTCAAAAATATTTAAGCAGAGTTACTTGAGTAAGTAGAGAGGAAAGACAGGGAATTATGGTGCCAGAATAGAAAGCATACATTCAATAATTTGACAATACTTAGAATTTGATTGTAATAAATTGTAAAAAGTGTCATTGGAATTGATGTGTTGGGAAGAGGAGGAGAGAAGGTCATTGATGATTAATGATAAAAAGGTTAATAACCTGAGACCAGAGTATCGGTGAGATCATTTACAACGATGTTGCTGTGGTTTGAAGGTTTGTCTCTGCCAAACCTCATGTTCAAATTTTATATCTACTGTGGGAGGTGAGGCTTAATGGGAGCTGTCTGGGTCATGGAGGTGGATCCCTCCTGAGTAGAGTAATGCCTTCCATGGGGGGTATTGAGTGAGTTCTACTATATTCGTTCCTGCCAAGAGCTGGTTTTTATAAAGCCTGATATCTTGCTCTTCCCTCTCTCTTCCTTTCTCTCCATGTGATCCCCGTACAAGCCAGTTCCCCTTCATGTTTTCCAATGAGCAGATGAAGCCTGAGGCCCTCACCAGATCCAGATTCCCAATCTGGAACTTTATAGCCATCAGAATCATGAACAAAATAAGCCCTTTCTTCTTTAGAATTTACTCAGCCTCAGATATTCCCTTACAGCGATACAAAATCGACTGAGACACATAACTATGGCTTCACTGATAATTATGGGAGTCCACAGAGAAAGAAAAACTGTGAACTAGTTTAAAAACTGAAGTTTCTTTGAATCAGCAGGGTTATTCATTGAAGCCAAATGGTGAGACCAGGAAGTTTGTAGGGAAGGAAGAGAGAAGTTGGATATCTCTGATTGTTGCAAATATTAGGCAAGTAGGATTTTTTCAAGGGGGTAGAAAGTTGGTGATCTAAATTTAGATGGTGAACAAGATATATAATTGCCCTATCAATTTATGTAAAAAAAATTAGTCAGCACTTCAGGTGCCAGTAGAGAAAGCAGTGCTATCTGGCAGCAGCTGCATTTCATTAAAAGAGATGATACAAATATTTGAGAAGCAGTTGCAATGTAGGAAAATTGTATCATCACCTTTTAGGGAATCCAGAGGACATAGTGGAAGGGCTTGGAAGAAAGGGAATGTGTGGGGGAATTATTTGAAATACTTGGTCACATTAAGAGGAAAGAATGAGAGTAAATGTCTGAAAGACAGTTGAATATAGGAGAAGCTTGCCCTTCTAGCAATGATTTGAGTAAGCATATCTGGGAGGTATGGTAGTCTAAATTGTGATAGGTTTTAGAAGATACCTGTATCAGTCTGAGTTCTCCTATCTTGCACACGGCAGGATAGAATTTGATGTGAAAGATAACTTTTATAAGGAATTTTATGTGAAAGATAAATGAAGACAAGCAGTTAGTAGTCAGAGAGAAACTTCAGGCCTCAGTGCAGGGTTGACACCTGTTAAAGAAATGATGGAAAGACAGAAGGTTATATAAAAGGAGCTTCAGAATGTAATCTAGCTCTGAGAACATTTGGGGCATAATGACAGGGAATACTCAAAGAAAGATTTCCCCAGTCTTTTGCTAAGCAAAAACAGTAAAGTCCTAGACCCTACTGATGATTAGTTAATGGTTGAGGAACATGACCTCAGTGTCTGGGAAATACTTGTCTCAGCCTGCAGGCTGATTCCTTACAGAAAGATCTCATGAAGAGATTTGAGTAGCCTACCTTTGTGACTGTCACAAGCAAACATTCAGTTCTAGACTATCAGAAGGAATAACTCAGTTTTAAGGAAGCTTCCTTTGAAGATGTTCCTGAGATGGTACATTTCTCCCCCAGAATTAGTTAAATCATAAACTTAAAAAAAATGTTTATTAGATTCACATCTTAGTAAAGAATACATAAAAGGGTATTAAAATAAATTAACATAATTATACAATGTGGTAAAATCCATCAATTGTCCTTATGATGTCTTTGAAAAAGAGGTGAAAGGAAGTGACTTTGTTGTAGTATAAATTGATGAATTTTCAATTTTTTGAATGGCCTTGCCAAAAAATTATTGAATTATTGATCAATGTTAGTACACTGGAAACTTTAAAGTGGTATCTCTAGAATTTTTCCTTAAAAATATCTTATTCAACTTTTTTTTGTAACCAATGATTTAAAATGTCAATGAGAAACATCAGCAGGTAGTAAGAAGCTGATGGGAGAAACTGGGTTTCAAAACATAAAAGAATCAGAATCCAAAATTATCTTAAGTATCTACTATGGCAAACTACAAAAAGTTAAACAGGAAAAGATTTATCTCACAATTTCAACATTGTAGATGTAAGATGGTGAGAATCACATTCTGTGTTGCTATGCCCAGAAAAAAACCTGGCAGTACTGCTCTGATATTTGGAATGTTACATTTAAAAAAAAGATCATTGACAATCCAAGAGCTTTTACGGGATAAAGACAGGGCAGGCAGGTGATTTAAAGCTGTGTCACATACTTAGCACCCATCAACAGTGGTTGGCATCCTACTGGTCTTACAATTAAATTCTAAATTGTGACCATGTGCCACAATGCCTTTTCTCTGGTTTTCAAGCACAAGAAGCACCTCTGTGTCTCAGAAAATTTAAACTTGCTCCTTTCTCTCCCTGAACTTTCCACCCCTTCTCACCCTATAATCAGTTCAAGCAGCCACCTCAGTGTTTCTGAAGAGATGCAAAAGAGGATCTAAGTGTAACCTAACCCAGGTTTGGCTGCTTGCCACTTGAAAGCCAAACACAAGAGATGAGAGTTGGTGAAAGGAAAAGCAGATTTATTCAGCAAGCCATGAAATGGTGGACTAGTGTCCTAACACAGCTTCTTAAGTCAGTATGCATTTCAGGCTCATTTTTTGTTAAGGGGAGGGGGAAGAGAAAGAGGTTGTAATCAAGACGTGATCAATGACCACACACATCTGAGCACCCATGAGGATCTGAGATTAGGAAATTCTTTGTTCTTGGTCAGGTTACAGTGCTCCTGTAAATCTTTAAAAAAACATAGTGAGTTGCTTACATACTTTCTCTTTAATCTCAGAGTTCATTTTAAAAACTACATGACTGCTGTTTTTGCATATTATCTCAATGTTCTGAAATTATACTAGCCTATGTGCAGGAATGGGCAAGGGACCCTTAAAAATTGAGTTAGTTATGCTACTTCCTTCACAAGTTCACTGTTATAATTTCCCACTGTCTAAAGGCTCATTTCACTGTCTTGTGGTACCTTGGAAATGGGATGTCATCTTTCATCTGCCTGCTTCCTGCTTCAAAAAATCAGTAAGGGGCAACTATGGAATGAAATCAAGGACCTGAATACCAACTGAATGCTAGATTCTTGTTTTTTTCTAAATGTTTGTAAAGACTCAATTTCCCAGTCAAAAAGGATGTAGGGCCACATCTGTGGGATGAGTGAGTGGTCTTGCAAGAAGCAAACATGAACAGAAGTTAGTATAGTGCCCTGTGTCTTAACATATTTGGCAATTGTTAACTTTCTTAACACATCAGTTGGTTTTCCCACCAGGATAGAATCCTGGCATGATCTACCATATAATATTTCAAAGTGACTCAATTTGAGCCTATTTTGGAGAGCTATCTAATACACAACAGAGCAATTGGAAACATCCCAAGTCAGATTAGTTTCTTGACATATTTTGACAATGCCTTTTTTTAGGACATGACTTATCAGTTTTTTTCATCAACTGTGTTATCCAAAATGACAATCTAAAGATTGTGGAAAGAAGTGACAGTTTTCCCTGGCATTCCTGTATCTAATACAGTTTTTATCAAATCAGGGTATAGACAGGCATTAACTACAGAATACATAGCACCTATGTCAATAAGAAAGTCAATAAGTTTGTTTCCCACTGATATGGTTTGGCTGTGTCCCCACTCAAATCTCACCTTGAATTATAGTAATCCCCACATGTCAAGGGTGGGGCCAGCTGGAGATAATTGAATCATAGGAGCGGTTCCCCCATGCTGTTCTTATGGTAGTGAATAAGTCTCATGAGATTTGATGGCTTTATAAATGTGAGTTTCCCTGCACAAGCTCTTGCTTGCTACCATGTAAGATGTGCCTTTGCTTCTCCTTTGTCTTCTGCCATGATTGTGAGGCCTCCCCAGCCATGTGGAACTTTGAGTCCATGAAATCTCTTTCCTGTATACATTATCCAGTCTCAGGTATGTCTTTATTAGCAGCATCAGAACAGACTAATACAATAAATTAGTACCAGTAGAGTGGAATGCTGCTATAAGGATACCCAAAAATGTGGAAGGGACTTTTAAACTGAGTAAAGGGCAAAGGTTGGAACAGTTTGAAGGGTTCAGAAGAAGACAGGAAGATGTGGGAAAGTTTGAAACTTCCTAGAGACTCTTTGAATGATTTTGACCAAAATGCTGAGAGTGATACGGACAATAAAATCCAGGCTGAGGTGGTCTCAGATGGAGATGAGGAACTTGTTGGGAACTGGAGTAAAGGTAACTCTTGCATGTTTTATTAAAGAAACTGGCAGCATTTTGCCCTGCCCTAGAGATTTATGGAACATCGAACTTGAGGAAGATAATTTAGGGCATCTGGCAGAAGAAATTTCTAATCAGCAAAGCATTCAAGAGGTGACTTAGGTGCTGTTAAGAGCATTCAGTTTTATGTATTCACAAAGATGTGCATGGGAATTGGAACTTATGTTTAAAAGGGAAGCAGAGCATAAAAGTTCAGAAAATTTGTAGCCTGGTGATGTGATAGAAAAGAAAAACCTAGTTTCTGGGAGACATTCAAGCTGGCTATAAAAATTTGCATAAATAGTGAGAAGTAAACTGTTAATATCCAAGAAAATGGGAAAAATATCTCTGGGTCATGTCAGAGGTCTTCATGGCAGTCTCTCCCATCACAGGCCTGGAGGCCTAGGAGAAAAAATTGTTTTGTGGACTGGGCCCAGGGCCCTGCTGCTTTGTGCCATCTTGGGACTTGGTACCCTGTATGTCGGGGTGGTTAAAAGGGGCCAATGTAGACTTCAGGCTATTGCTTCAGAGGATGTAAGTCTCAAGCCTTGGAGGCTTACACGTGGTGTTGGGCCTGCAATGCAGGTGCACAGAAGTCAAGATTTGAGGTTTGGGAACCTCTGCCTAGATTTCAGAGGATGTACGGAAACACCTGGATGTCAAGGCAGAAGTCTGCTACAGAGGTGGAGCCCTCATGGAGAACCTCTGGTAGGGCAGTGCAGAAGGGAAATGTGGGGTCAGAGCCCCTAATATAGCCCCACTGGGGCACTGCCTAGTGGAGCAGTGAGAAGAGGGCCACCATCCTCCAGACCCCAGAATGTGGATCCACTGACAGCTTGCACTGTGCACCTGGAAAAGCCACAGATGCTGAACACCAGCCCATGAAAGCATCTGAGAGGGTGGCTGTACCCTGTAAAGCCACAGGAGTGGAGCTGCCCACGGCTATGGGAGTCCCTCTCTTGCATCAGAATGACCTGGATATGAGACATGAAGTCAAAGGAAATCATTTTGGAGCTTTAAGATTTGACTGGCCCGGCCAGGTGCAGTGGCTTACACCTGTAATCCCAGCACTTTGGAAGGCCAAAGCGGGTGGATCATGAGGTCAGGAGATCAAGACCATCCTCATTAACATGGTGAAACTCCGTCTTTATTAAAAATACAAAAAATTAGCCAGATGTGGTGGCGAGTGCCTGTAGTCCTAGCTACTCGGGAGGCTGAGGCAGGAGAATGGTGTGAACCTGGGAGTTGGGGCTTACAGTGAGCCGAGATCACGCCACTGCACTCCAGCCTGGGCAACAGAGTGAGACTCTGTCTCAAAAAAAAAAAAAAAAAAAAAAAAGTGACTGCCCAATTGGATTGCAGACTTGCATGGGGCCTGTAGTTTCTTTGCTTTGGCCAATTTATCCCACTTGGAATGTGTGTATTTACCCAATGCCTGTATCCCCTTTGTATGTAGGAAGTGAATAAGTTGCTTTTCATTTTACAGGCAGAAAGGACTTCCATTGTCTCAGATGAGACTTCAGACTGTGGACTTTTTGGGTTAATGCTGGAATGACTTAAGACTTGGGGGGCTGTTGGGAAGGCATGATTGGTTTTGAAATGTGAGGACATAATGTTTAAGAGGAGCCAGGGTCAAATGATATGGTTTGGATATGTCCGCAGCCAGATCCACCTTGAATTATAATAATCCCCACATGTCAAGGGTGGAGCCAGGTGGAGATAACTGAATCATGGGGAGTTTGCCCCATACTGTTCTCATGGTAGTGAATAGGTCTCATAGATCTGATGGTTTCATAAACGGGAATTTCCCTGAACAAGTTATTGCCTGCTGTCATGTAAGACATGCCTTTGCTCCTCCTTTGCTGTCTGCAATGATTTGGAGGCCTCCCCATCTATTTGGAACTATGGGCCCATTAACCCTCATTTTCTTTATAAATTACCAGTCTCAGGTATGTCCTTATTAGCAGTGTGAGAACAGACTAATATACTCACTGTCAATTATACACCAAGGGCTCCTTTAGGAATATGATGACAGGTTGACTAAACATATATATTGAATAGTTTATAGGAGAAGCTGTGAATATTTATAAAAGTGGTCTTGATACATACATACTGGACAAGCATGTATGTAATATGCAACTCATATTCACCTTGGAGTGGAGTCTTAACATTTACATGTATTACAATTCAGCTGTATATATAAGACACGAAAGCACACACATGCACAATTTCTGTAAGCCACTCTGAACTTGTTTATGGTCAGCGGTCTTTATATTAAGAGAAGATTACTGTAATCAGTCTCTTATATAATAAAAGCTGTACTTTTTCGCTGCTGGAACAGGGAGGGACTTGGAGTCACTTAGTCAGGATCTCGTGAAGCTGAAAATTGTTTTAATGTTGCTTAGTATGAAGCCAGTGCTTATTTACCTGCTAGAGAAAAAAGAAAAACCTCCTGGCTGTTAGAACATGGTTTATTGTTTAAGTGTAGGGGGTGTGTGACTTAACCCTTGCCTGGCTGGACTTAAGTTTTGTTTATAATTTGCTATCTTATTGTCATAAAAAGCCTGTTCCATCAGTCTTATAATCTCTATTTTAACAATAATGCTGGTCAATTGTTGTGCCTAAACCATAGAAGGGCACGAGTAGAATAAGGTGTGTCTGACCTCCCATCCCATCATGGATGGGATCAAAGTTTGTTTGTTTGTTTTGTTTTGTTGTTGTTGTTGTTTTAGTTTTTGAGACAATGTCTCTCTCTATTTCCCAGTCTGGAGTGCAGTGTTGTGATCTCAGCTCACTACAACCTCTGCCTCCTGTCTTCAAACAATTCTTGGGCCTCAGTCTCCCAACTAGCTGGGACCACAGGCATGTGCCACCAACGCTCAGCAAAGTTTTGTATTTTTAGTAGAGACAGGATCTCATCATGTTGGCCAGGCTTGTCTCAAACTCCTGGCCTCAAGTGATCCGCTCACCTCAGTCTCCCAAAATGTTGGGATTACAAGTGTGAGCCACCATGCCTGATATAACTGGGAACTAAGTTTTTAAGGTTCCATTTTTCTTTGGAAAAGTGAGGGACCCATTTCATCTGTGGGGTCTTAGAATTTTGTTTTTTTAGTTTACATCCTCCTTTTTTTTTGTCAGGATATGCCAGAGGCAGTATCAATGACCAACCTTTAATTTATGCCATATCATTGCCCCGGTCCATCACATCCACTGTTGGAACTCCTGTTGCTAACTGACTTAGAGTCAAAAGACTGATAGACAATGAATCATTCTAAGCAAAATGGGAATGGACGTGGCCAGGTGCTCATTAATCCTTAGAATGTTTTAAACGAACATAAGAGCCAAAAACCAAACGCCAAAATGCATGGTTATAAAGTTGACTTAATTCTATGTGTTGAACCATCAGCTATTTAGGCATCTGTGTGCCCATATTTGATTTGGAGCATCTGAACTAATTTCATCCCACAAAACTGGCCCTTACAGTCTCATGCACCCACCTCTTCTGAGATCATCCCTGGGCCTAAAAGGAGGGTAATTAATATTGTATAGCTTTAACAGCAGCATGTTGGCAATACAAAACAGATTAGCCCAGCAGAATTGAACAGTTTTAAAATTCTGAAGATGTTAGGTAGAAAGAGAAAGGCAATCTGTGTTGCTTTATTCAATTTCTGTAAGCTATAAATAGTTCAAAAAGAAAAAAAGCTGTTTTCTTGATTGTAGAATGCAAAAACCATAAAGAATTGGCAACATTTTAAACAAAAAGGTCATAAGCCCTGCCTTATTTTGATAAGACAGGAAAAGGAAGATCACAGGTAGCTAAACATTTCATTTTTTAGCATGAAGAATTTAGATAGAAGTAAAATTATTAAACCAAGTTTCATGTTTTTACATACAGTTCTGTCCCTGTGTCTCATTAAAGCAATTTATTTTGATTGTCACTCTTTCCTGGGCTTGAAGATGTGGCTTTGGTCAATTTTGGTGGCAACATTCAAGATTTAGCAGCAGTCTGTGCCTATTTGGATGAGATGGATATACTCAGAAGTCAAAACCCTGTAACTTAACAGCACAGGATTCACTAATAGCACCTGATAAAGACCCTTTCCAGGGGCTGGAGGTGGTGATACTGGCGTCCATGTCCTGACTGGAAGTTGTAAAAACAGTCTACAACCTTGCAGTGATTAATTTTTATAGCTTTGTAATAAGTCAAAGGCTTAGTTTAGAATTTTGTTTTTGAAGATGTTAATCGAAGATATTAAAAGGCTGAAAACATTTAATCAAAACAGAATCATAGGTTATTGTAAAATAATAGTCATTCATTTAGCTGAGTTATAGTTAAAAGATCTTAAAGGCCATGCAGAAAGTTACATGAATGTAAAAACCATAAACATTTTAAATCTCAGTTTTCCTAAGTAATCAAAAACCTAATAAAGACAATGTAGTAATAATCTTGGCAAAATGTAAAATCTTGTTTTTTAAGCTGGTTATGAAAAAGGCAATAGAAAACCTTCTGCAGTGTGAGTGCTTCTACTTATGAGAAGTCTATTTAGACAACATAGATTCAAAGCTGATGAAACGAGTACTCAAATGTAATCAGGTATAGGAAAAGTGTGTTTAAGGTTATGAGTATCGCAGGGAAATACATGACTCTTTATAACTGCATGAGTTTTCTGATTAGATTGAAAACTTTAGACATACTAACAACAGCAAGAGTATAGAATCAAGTTATAATGGAGGAAAACATTGATTTTTCTAGTCCTTCAGGATAAAATATTTCAGCCTCAGGCCACAACAATAGTTAGGACCAGAGGAAAAAAGTTGCAGGAACTGACAAAAACATTGAAGAAAATAGTTAAAATCTTAGGTTTTCTGAAGGGGCGAAAAAGCTGAAAGCAAAGAGACACACAAAAGTCGAACTTCTGAGATATGAATCTGAGAAGCTTTCAAAAGAATTAAGTTACAAAATTAAAAATTAAAATTTCTTATAATTTTGTTAAGAGTAAGTCAATACCTTGAGAAACCTTGTTTTAACATGTTACAATATAATATACTATTATAAATAATTCCCCTTTAATTATAAGCAGCTTAATCATATACAACATTTCTTTCATAAAATACTTTCCATGAACCATAATATGACTTATAAAGAGCAACTACAACTTGGTTGGATGTTTTTGATTCATCCAATATTTTCTCTTTTTAAAATAGTCATTTTATTTAGCAGAAAAATTTACTATGCAATATTCCCTTTCATACCAAATTATTCTCTTTTCTTTATAACCTTTCTTACCAAAACTACATCTTTATTGCTGCAGCTCTTTTCACATCTCACTTTCCTACTTTCTGGTTCCCTTTTACCTTATTTTTCAAATAACTTTTATATAACTTTCAAATTATATACCATTATTCTTTTTCTCAATAAGAACATAACTTACAGAATTATATATTAACTAGAATTATTATTCTTAGTAACCTTAACTTTGATAAAAACGTAGGAAGTAAGAAATTCTGAAGCGTTTATGAGATGGTAGCATTTTCTAGATAAAACATTGCCACAATTTTTGAAAACATGTTTCTCAACTTTATAACCCTTTTTAAATTGGAAACGACCCAGATATACAATGAGTGTTTATTATTCAATTCAAAATAATTTTAAGATCTTGAATTATACAAAAAGTTACCTACAAGCATTAATCTCATTTACATGTACTCATTTTTTTGAATAGTTTCCCTAGAGTTTCTCTGAAAACTGAGATATTAGACAAAGTTAGCCATTATTTAAAGTTATTTCTCTGCTAACCATTTTAAAAACCTATGATCATTGTTGTTTCCCTAAGAACCTTAAAGTTAAACACATAGGCATTTTGCCAGTAACTCAGAAGATTCAGTTGATTTCATCGAACCACAATTCTAAGTTATTCTTACTTGTCAAAAAGATCACACAAAGATTATTCTGGTTTTGGCTGGGTTTATAATCTTGTAATTTTTGTGCCAAACCTTGACTCCTTGAAATATCTAGCACAGGCAAATATAAAATACTTAACACAGACAAAAATGTATGCTAACAATTTTGAATATATTTTCTAAATTTTTATTTTACCAATAATTTTAAAACCATCTTATTTATTAAAGATTCACTAAAGTCTTGTGAATTTGAAAAGCATTTGGACTTATTTACTTAATTTATATGTGCTCTTTTATTTGTATGTCAGTTTGTTACTATGTAGATACAGCAAATAAAATAATACATATATATAATATAAACATATATAAATGTGCATATATATACACCCAAATAAGGACTTTAATTTTTTTTTTCCCTTGGAACTCTAGCCATGAGATAGCAACTCACAGGTTTACATGAGATATCTGGATCCAAATGGTATTTCTGACAAAATTGGGGCCTGTTTATATGTCTAAATTTGGTTAGCCATTATAGCTAATCAAGTGAAGACTGTGGACTAAAATTTTGGGTAAAATAGTTTCTACGGCAGTTTGATTTTAAAACCTCTTTTACCTTTTTTTTTTTTGGTTTTAATTTTTAATGTTTATATATTAGCTAGAACTGGATGAACTATATAAAAAAAACAACATTTTCAAGTAACATTGAATTACTGAGTTTTATCTCAACACTAGTAGCTTAATAACAGTGGATTTAAAGTAGGCAGAAAAGAAAAGAGGAGTATAGATATTTGGAAGACTCTACTTAACTATAATTGCAGATTAACTATTTGAGCTCTGAATTTTTCTTACTATAATTTGTCCATTAGTTTGTAAATGTGTATAAAAGTAGACCATAATATGTAACCAGCTGGAGTCCCAGAAAACCTGACATGCCTTTGAACTTGCCCATGTTTTTAAACATGTAAGTCCAGGTCCCACAAAAACAACCGACATAAATGCAAATGACCAATTCTCAGATTAGGTAATAGTCCAACAACTATTCCTTTCTGCAACAGGGTACCCCAATCAAATACACAGAGTAGTTTATTCTAAGGAAAAGCCTAAGTGGAAGGAAAGACACTTGCCAGTTGTGCATACTAGAGTGATTTACCCAGTCTTGGAGCCTGTGGACTCCACCAGACACTGCATTTCCTTGTACCAACAAGGCATTGCAGGCAGCTGATGACAGGAAGGTGAAGGAAGGGAGAATTCCTAAGGCAAAATGTTCTTAACGGCTGCTGATATGTCACTAGTCATGAGCAGCAGGCACTCATGAATGGTTTTCGATTTGCCTCGTAGCATGAATGGTTAAGCCCTGGCATACTGCTGTGGTCGATTGCTTGGTCATTGGAAACACAGCAGGCTGGAGAACTCAAGCCACACAGTCCCACGTTGTATGCCATTAAATTGTAATTGAACCTAGGTTCTGTGATTTGCCACTTCAAAGCCAAGCACAAGAGGTAAGAGTTGGTGGGAAGACAAGCAGGTTTATTCAGAGAGCCCGAAAAATGAGAAGATGGTGAACTAGCATCCTACAATATCATCTTAGGTCGGTACACATTTCAGCCTCTTTTTATGTTAAGGGCAGGAGGAAGAAGAGAGAGTTGCAGTCAAGAGATGACCAACAACTGCCCACATCTGGCCACCAGCAAGGGTCTGAAAAGATTGGGAAATCATTTGTCCTTGGTCAGATCATGATGCTCCTATAAATCTTTAACAAAAACATAGTTAGTTGCTTACCTAATTTCCCTTTAATCCCAGAGGGAGTTTTAAAAACTACATGATTGCTGATTTTGGGTATCATCTCAGTGCTCTAAAACTACCCTAGCCTACAGGCACGAATAGGTAAAGGCCGATTAACCAAAATGGAGGTAACATAACAGTTCTTTCACTGTTTCACTGTTACAGAGCTTTTACAGGATAAAGACAGGACAGGTAGTTGATTTAAAGTTATGTCACATACTTAATGCCTATCAATAGTGGCTGGCATCCTATTGGTCTCAGAATTAAATCCTAATTTGTGAGAATGTGCTATAGGCCTTCTATCTGGTTTTCTAGAATACCAAACATTTTCATGTCTTAGGACATTTAAATTTGGTCCTCTCTCTTCCTGAACTTTCCATCCCTTCTAATCCTGTCATCAATATAACCAGCCACCTCAGTTCTTCCAAAGAGATGCAAAGGTGCATGTAAGCATTTACTTGCATGCTTGTATGCATGTGCACACACTGGCACACTTGTGTCAAGACTTGCTTCCCCATTGTTTAAAATGGTGCCTGTAATGTATGACCCATTCAGCAAGTACTTGTTCAATAAATGATATAATGAATGTTTTTGAATAAATGGGTATGCTTAAGCAGAGAGAAGACTCTTGGGAGTAGAAGGTAGACATTGAGTACATTGTTTAAAATATTTGGAGGGCTTTATCTTAGAAAATCTATTAAGTGGCTTTGGTGAGATAACAAGCTGCAGAATCAGCAAAAAATAAAACTACCAGGTCAGAGTTTAGGTAAGTAGTTGGGAAAGTTTCTAAGTGGAATAATTACCTGAATAATATATTACTGCCCGAAATACTGACTTTTTTTTGGTCACTATATATGTTAATAAACCTAATTTCTTTGTTTCATAGGAAAACTTTTATTTTCACTTTCTAAGGTCTCTGAAATTGGAATGCCTCCTTCATGTGATGGTGTCTTAAAATTGCTATTGTAATTGTTACTTTCCATTAATTCCTGACCATCGGACAGTGTCAGCATTAAACTTAAGAATACTTGTCACTGGATTGAGAGATAATTGTGGAGTCACCCCAGGCATTAAATGGGGCTGTAGAAATAGGAGGGGAGGTGGTGATCCGATGTATAGTAGCAGTCCTGAAATAGGCCAGTGATGCTGTCTTGCCAATACTTTTGATAACCAGAGAATTATTTTCTGTGGAAAAAAAATGTAAAAAATAAACATTTGAATCTTTAGTTAATTCAAATAAATAAGATGCTGGGAGTATAGACGTTTTAGAATTGTGTAACCAATTATTTTGCTTTTATTTTCCTTTGATGTTTCTCAAAGGTAATGTATAAAAAATTATGACTACTTAAATCTAGATAAAGGCTTTAATAAATATAGAACTTAAATTCTGGGAAAATACTATATCAAAGTTTAATTGGCAGTGTCTTTTTTGTTGTTGTTTTCTTTTTTTTTTTTTTTTTGAGACGGAGTCTCATTCTGTCACCCAGGCTGGAGTGCAGTGGGGTGATCTCAGCTCACTACAAGTTTCGCCTCCCAGGTTTATGCCATTCTCCTGCCTCAGCCTTCCGAGTAGCTGGGACTATAGGTGCCCACCACCACGCCTGGCTATTTTTTTTTTTTTTTTTTTTTTTTGTATTTTTAGTAGAGACAGGGTTTCACTGTGTTAGCCAGGATGGTCTCGATCTCCTGACCTCGTGATCCACCCGCCTCCGCCTCCCAAAGTGCTGGGATTATGGGCGTGACCCACCAAGCCCCTCCAGCAGTGTCTCTTTTTTATCTTTCAAATGGTAAATAAACTAATGCTTCAATAGCAATCAATTTAATCTTATACTTTCTGAAGTATAATTTAGGTTCAATAATGTGCTACCATTTAAAAAAGGTGGTGAAAAGCATACACTAAAATTAGATGGATAATTAAAAGTTAACATATTAAAATTCTATTTTAACCTTACCTTTTTTTGCTTATGTGCTATGGATTGAATTTGGACCCACAAAAATATATGTTAAACTCCTACCCTAGGAACCCGTGAATGTGAGCTTCCCTGCAAGTAATCTTTGTAGATAGAATTAAATTATAATAAACTTATATTCAACTAAGGTGTGGCCTAAACTAATGTAACTGGTGTCCTTATATGAGAAGAGACACAGGGAGAACACCATATAAAGACACAAAGACAAAGAGGAAAGATAACCATAACCATGTGAAGATGGAGGCAGAGATTGGAGTTAAGATGCCAAAACCCAAGAAATGTCTGGGCTACCAGAAGCTGGAAGGGGAAAAAAAGGACCCTTTCCTAAAGGCTTTGGAGGAAGGAGGACCCCATCGAGACCTTGATTTTGCAATTCTAATCTCAAGAACAAATGTCTGTTGTTTTAAAATCTGCATTAGGCGGGGCGTGATGGCTCATGCCTGTAATCTCAGCACTGCGGGAGGCCGAGGTGGGTGGATTACAAGATCAAGAGACTGAGACCATCCTGGCCAACATGGTGAAACCCCGTGACTACTAAAAATACAATTAGCCAGGCGTGGTGGCGTGCGCCGGTAGTCCCAGCTACTGGGGAGGCTGAGGCAGGAGAATCACTTGAACCCGGGAGGCAGAGGTTGCAGTGAGCAAAGAGTGTGCCGCTGTACTCCAGCTTGGCAACAGAGCAAGACTCCGTCTAAAAATAAATAAATAAACACACACACACACACACACACACACACACACACGCACCCCTACACCTGCATTAGTTTCCTAGGGCTGCCATAACAAAGTACGACAAACTCTGTGGCAAGGGCCATTCTATTGCAGGCTCTAGGAAAGACTGTTTCCCGCCTTTCTCCTAGCTCTGGTGTAGCCAACAATCCAAGAAGCTGGTCAGCTTGCAACTTTAAAACTCCAATCTCTGTCTTCACATTCTCCCCCTAGGTCTTCATGTTGTCTTATAAGGAGACAATTCTTATTGTATTAAGGGCTCATCCTGCTCCAGTATGACCTCACCTTAACTAATTACATCAGAAACCACCCTATTTACAAATACGATTATATTCTGAGGCACTAGATATTAGGACATCAATATGCCTGTTTGAAGGACATTCAACTCATAACACTAAGTTCACAATAAAAGTTATTTTCCGTTTTAGTTAGCTAAAAATCACAGTAGTGTAACTTTAATTTCATCATGCTGAAGACAGTTTCTTGTAAACACCTTTTAATTCATGTTATTAGACAAAATGCTGATTTGTGGTTGCAAAGTGTCTAAATTGTGTATTCTGAGTCTTAAGCACTCACAAATGTAAAGAATGTTATTTCATCAGGAGTCTGACACATTCATTTCATTATGATATATATTTCACTGTTCCTATTCGGAAGAAATAAGACCATTTTTAGGACTCTGGAACTTTAATATCTGCTTTAATTATTCATTCAATAAGATAGTCATAACCTTACCTAGTCTTTTAAAAACTAATATTTTAAAATAGACAATAGAAAAATTACAGCTATTTACTTTTTAAAAACAGTCATATTCAAATCTAATTACGAAAAACTGCCAACTCAATGCCGTTAACAACCTGTTCTGAGTTGAACTAACAATTTTTAAAAGTTAAGTTGTCCTCTTGGTGTCCATTTATATTTCCAATGATGATAGTTTAGACACCTAGAACTCACCTTTGTCCTTTTATTTCCTTCCCTGATAAGTTATGAAATGATTTAATTTTTCAATATTGTTCTCTGTAAATACCATGTTTGCTATAATGGAATACATGAATCTTTCCAATGATGAGTTAGTAATTTAATTAAAAGTATGGCCCGGGCATGGCAACTCACGCCTGTAATCCCAGCACTTTGGGAGGCTGAGATGGGCGGATCACGAGGTCAGGAGATTGAGACCATCCTGGCTAATACGGCGAAACTCTGTCTCTATGAAAAATACAAAAACAAAATTAGCTAGGCGTGGTGGTGGCGCCTGTAGTCCCAGCTACTCGGGAGGCTGAGGCAGGAGAATGGCATGAATCCAGGAGGCGGAGCTTGCAGTGAGCTGAGATGGTGCCACTGAACTCCAGCCTGGACAACAGAGTGAGACTGTCTTAAAAAAAAAAAGGATGTAGTTTGTGTGTATAAATATGAGTGCATGTGTTTGTGTGTGTGCAAGGACAGATTTGATCACTAGTTATACCCATAGTAGGAATGAAAAAGGTCATTTCATTAAAAAAAAAAAAAAGAACTTACAGTAGTTTTTTTTATGGTTGAGGCACCACAGATTTTCCTTCCAGTAGGCCTATCACAATTCAAAATGTTCTAACATCTAATTGGAACATGCCATCTGTTAACCAGGAAGGAAATTCTTTGTGACACATCTATCAATTCATTTGTCAAGTTTGGGATGAAGAAAAATCACTAGTGTAATTCTAAATACTTTGCTGGGGTTAACAACCAATGTAATTAATAGCAACATTCTAAGAAGCCTCCTCAGTTTTAGCTCTGCTTCTCGCTTCCTTTAAGATCAATTCCTCTTCTACCATAGAAAAGGAAAACATAGTTTCTTCCCATGAATAATGAGACAGAACCTTGTGTGAGAAAGGCACAGCCCTTTTAAGAGGATGATTAAACTGTGCTAAAGGAATCTTAAAAGATTAACCCCAACGGAATGCCATTTTGCCGTCCTAGAAAGAGGCAAGGATCTAGTTAACATCTCTAAACTATTGCAGAGTGGAAAGGCATTTCAATAAATTGAAAAGAGAACTGACAACACTTTCTCTGACTGCCTGTTGTGAAAAACTAAGGCCTAAGATGATTGTACTCAAGGTTCAAGGACTTAATCTGTTACAATGAGCCTCTATTAATCTGGCATTAAATAAGCAAAACTCTACTTTTCCCAATCCAGAAATAAAGGTGCTAGTCACATTATAATCTGTCCCGTAAGCTAGAGAATACTGAATGCATTTTGATGAATATTTATTTCGTAACTACCCTCTTTCTATGTAATGTCAAGATAGGACCTCATAAATCGCTAGTTTTCCTTGGAAATAAGGACATAAGTAGGATAGTCATATAGCATTTATTTTCCTTGGTTATTCTTATTCAAGTGCACCAAATATACATGATGTTAAGTCTTTACTACTCTAGGGAGGTTTATTCATAAAGTAAAACTATGAGAGTAAGAGATCCTATTAGTAAGTTATAGCTACCGTGGTGTAAATATCTGTGCCCCCTCAAAATTCACATGCTAAAATGAGATAATGGTATTAGAAGTGGTGCTTTGGGGAGGTAATTAGGTCATGTGGGTAAAATCCTCATGACTGGGATTAATTCCCTGATAAAGGAAGCTCCAGGGAGCTAGCTACACCTTCCAACATGTGAGGTCACAATGAGAAGGCACTATCTTTGAGGAATGGGTCCCTCACCAGACAGATTTAAGACACCAGACCTGTTCTATGGTATTTTATTATAGTAGCTTAAATGGCCTAATCCATCAGTCATACTCAGTGTATACCAAGGTTTTAACTTGTTCCATGGATTTGCAAAGACAAAACATGAACTAATGAGTGGAATCGGTGGGCAAACAAATTGAAGAAGAGAAGGACTTTATATGAGGCTGCTTAAAAGAGAAAGACTTTCATTTGGAGAGACTGAGTTCTTAAGAGTGTACTTTTCTGTTCATATTCCCAGCACTGACTTTCTTTTTCTTTTTCCAATAGCTTCTAAGTTTTGGAGGTCTATGTGGTTACCAGGATGTCAACTTACTCCTCCAGGTATAAACATGTAATCAAGATTAAGCAATCGGCTGGGTGTGGTGGCTCACACCCATAATCTCAGCACTTTTGGAGGCCGAGGCTGGGAGATCACCTGAGGTCAGGAGTTCGAGACCAACCTGACCAATATGGTGAAACTCCGTCTCTACTAAAAATATAAAATTAGCCAGGCGTGGTGGCAGATACCTGTAGTCCCAGCTACTTAGAAGGCTGAGACAGGAGAAATGCTTGAACCCACGAGGCAAAGGTTACAGTGAGCCACTGCACTCTAGCCTGGGCAACAGTGTGAGACTCTGTCACCAAAAAAAAAAAAAAAAAAAAAAAAAGAAAAAGAAAAAAAGCAAGATTAAGCAATCAATGCATTCCATTCATGTGTATAATTATTGGCTTATGTTTGGCAAGTAACAGAATCAGTCTCAGGATTTGTTCTGGAACTTTTGTGACAAATGTACTCTACTTTTTCATCAATACGACAATATGATCAATATGTATGATAGGAGAATGTCTGAAACTATTGAAAAATATGCTTGCTACAGAGTGCGAGGAGAAGGCAATATGAGGATGAGGGTAGAAGAAAGAGGAAAGACAGGAAAGAATAACAAAAAAGAAACTGGAGGCCTGATGCCATGGTGCACCTCTGGATCAAATAATACCTGAAATAAGCCGTATCTCTGAATTTAGTGACTATATCAGCAAGTAAATTTCCAAATTGTTTCTATGTGAGTTTGAGTGAAGCTTTGTGTCACTTGGAACCAAAAGCAAACTAATATAACCTGACACTTGACTTGCAGACATGTAGGCTGGGACAGAGATTCTTTTTTTTTTTTTTTTTTTTTTGTTGAGACGGAGTCTTGCTCTGTCGCCCGGGCTGGAGTGCAGTGGCCGGATCTCAGCTCACTGCAAGCTCCGCCTCCCAGGTTTACGCCATTCTCCTGCCTCAGCCTCCGGAGTAGCTGGGACTACAGGCGCCCGCCACCTCGCCCGGCTAGTTTTTTGTATTTTTAGTAGAGACGGGGTTTCACCGTGTTAGCCAGGATGGTCTCGATCTCCTGACCTCATGATCCGCCCGTCTCAGCCTCCCAAAGTGCTGGGATTACAGGCTTGAGCCACCGCGCCCGGCTCAGAGATTCTTAAAATTAGCATCATAACAGACTGTTGTGTTGGAGGGAAATTGCTACAATTATAGTTTGAATCACTAAAATTCAGAAGACTTTCTTTTTAAAATAAATAAAATATAGGGTTTTTATATAAAGATATAGCTATCACTTAGATGTAAAAGGAGTATTTTAATAATCTTGGCAAGAATTGCATGTAACTCATAACTTTTTCTTTTCATTGCCTGAGCTCTTGAGTCTATGTGTGTTTATTACGCCTGTGAATATCTTATCATGTGTGGTGGAGAGAAAGATAGCAGCTGAAAATGAATGATCTATAAGCCTATTTCTGGGGAATGTCTCAAAGGTGATGGAACTATGAGCTGAAAACAGGAGGCACCGGGCAAGTAACCTCTAAAGGCCATGCAACCCCTGAGACCTGTGATTTTACAATAACTACATTTCAAATTAAATATCAGAAACTGGAATTATCTTTTTGTTTATTTGTTTGCATGTTTTACATCAAATAAATAATTTTTATTTTTATTTTGTGTTTAAAAGTGTCTTATTTCTGAAGATAGTCATTGCCACACATAAAAGATTTACTTCCTTTTACCTGGCTGTCAAAGTACTTCAACATCTTAGTGTATATAAAAAAGGACCGAGTGCTGTGGCTCACGCTTGTAATCCCAGCACTTTAGGAGGCCGAGGCAGGTGGATCATGAGACCAGGAGATCAAGACCATCCTGACTAACACAGTGAAACCCCATCTCTACTAAAAATACAAAAAGAAAATTAGCCAGGCATGGTGGCAGGCACCTGTAGTCCCAGCTACTTGAGAGGCTGAGTCAGGAGAATGGTGTGAACCTGGAAGGCGGAGCTTGCAGTGAGCCGAGATCGCCCCACTGCACTTCAGCCAGGGTGACAGAGTGAGACTCTGTCTCAAAAAAATAAAAACTAAAGGTTCAATTTATTTTAATATGTTAGTTCAACATTTGGGTGAATTAATTAAGTTTGCTGTGACTTAATATAAATGGAATTGTGATAATACTTTTCTTAAAGGTTTTTAATGAGTTTTGACTAAGATCATCCATGTAAACTATTTACCTTGGTGTGTGGCACATACGGAGCACTCAGTGATTACTTCTATTGGCCTGAAATAAATCTGATACAATGTATGACTTAAATGACCTTGATTTATTCTAAAATTTTCCAATATATGCTGAGACTGGAGAATACAATCCATAGTAATATCTTATATTTATATATTACAAATTCCAAAGCATTTTGACATATATAATTTTTTTCTGCATAAAAATGAGTTTAGCATCATTATTTACAACTAACAAGAAAATTGAGGCTCAGGTAAGTAAAGTGATCACCCTCATCACCATTTATTCACACACACAGAAAATGAGAAGTTCTGGACCTAAATCTAGGCCTTCTGACACTGAGCACACTATTCTTTCTGCTATAACTTTATTATATTTGGTCATCATAACTCTTTTACCTGAAAAAGCTCAGAATGTATCTGCACCATAATGTCACATGCATACTGACAAAGAAAAGGAATACTGAACTGTTTTGGAAGTTGGTAGGAAACTCATGCCTAATAAATAAGAATAAATATGAATGACTACAAGTAGGGTCCAATGAATTTAATGTACATATTCTTTTTTAAAAATGTTAAAAATATGGTGCCTTTAAATGTTGGGCAGTTTTCCCTTGCATGGGACTAGATTAAAGAATTACATAAGGGTTAGGTATAATCAAATTATCATTATCATATTTTACATTAGAATAAGGCTTTACGTATTGATGGCCCTTTTTTTTTGAGATAGGGTCTCACTCTTTTGCCCAGGCAAAATTACAGCTCACTGCAGCCTCAACCACCTGGCCTTAAGTGGTCCTCCCACCTCAGCTTCCCAAGTAGCTGGGTCCACAGGTGTACACCACCACATCAAGCTAAATTTTGTGGCTGTTGTTATATTTTTTGTAGAGACAAGGTTTCACATGTTGTCCAGGCTGGTCTGGAACTCCTGGGTTTGAGCAATCTGCCCACCTTGGCCTCTCGAAGTGCTGGGATTACAGGCGTGAGCCACCACACGTGGCCTTTTATGGCTATTTTATATTTCTCTCATATTTTTAATTTGTAGATTGGCTCTACAGTATGCTCAGAGAAAATCTACAAATGTAAAAATTGTCATTTTTAGATTAAGCAATATGAACAGTTTTATTTAACATTTCTTATAAATAATTTGTATTTTACTGAGAAATTTCCAGACTTGCAGCAGACTGTATTTTGGTGTAAGGAAATGTCGAGTAGCTAATAATACACTGTAGAGATGTATTTTGGGGCAGTCTGGATTTGATGTGTAGGAATGGGTATGTTTTACTGAGTACAAGTACAGTTTAAGGTAAAATATTTGGAAAGGTAATCCAACCTCTACCACAACGATAAGCTTTTAATCTCTCACAAGACAAAGAGAATATTGATGGTATTATATAATTCATCTGCTCATTTGCTCATTTATATAACTCACTTATTAGTATCATAGAAAAGTATAGTCACTCAGGATGTATTCATTATAATATAGCCAGTGGTAGTGTCTCTGCCAGTTGCCACTGTGCACAGTCTCCTGCAACCAGATTCTGTGACTAAGAAAACAATACGGTGAATTGCTAGGGAGCTAGGACTCCAGCTAGAAAGGGGACAATTTACAGTTCTGGGTTAGTGAGTAAATGTAGTTTGAAACCAGTAAGGTGCTGGTTCAAATTTTCACCTTTCATCATTGCGGGTGATGCATTTTCTAATAATGAGTTTAGGATTTTTCTGAAATAATTTAGGGAACAATGGAAGTATGTATGCATCGAGGATGTCAATTAAGGCATATTGGTCCACTAATCTGACTTAATTCTAATACATTTTGCAATGTCTTTATGAATCAATAGCTGAGCCTATAGAATTTAATGGAAGGATTTCCTGGTATCTCTGACAACATCTATTAAACCTTATTCATGGGGCTATAAATGGCTATTGAAAATCATTCTGAAATAAATGCTGCTTCTTTTCTTTTTCTTAATTTTCTACTAATTTTGTTGTGCGCACAGGCTTCCCAAAAGACTATCCAAGGAGATATCAGTAGCAAACTTTCATTAAATCCCTCAGATATTTAAAGTATCTGAAGGCTCTTTTCTTCACTCACTAGAAGCTGCTGTGCAACACTGGCAGCACAGATGTTTTTCCTCTCCATGTTGTCATAATTAGAAAACTTCAGCCCTGCTGTAAGGAACCAGAAGTGATAAGGAATCCTTCAGTCAGTAAATTACTTTATGAGCTATAAGTGTGTCTGTATAATAGGGAATTATGCCAACGAGAGTGCCATTCAAAACAAAAGGTTTGAAAAAAAGAAAAAGAAAACACAAAATTGACAGTTAAATAGTAAACTTTGTGGTGCTTAACACAAGAAAAAAAAAAAAAAAAGAATTTCTCTGTAAAACCAAAAGACTTTTTAGCATTTGCCTCCTGCTTCTAAATATATTGAAAGTATCATATGGGTCATTGCACAAACTGTTGCAAACTGCCTTAAGGCAACTTGAGTCTGTAGTTCTATGAAGTTATTTTCAAGAGATAATTAGTAGGCAGCAACAATATTTTAGGTGAATGAAGTGTACCCATGCTCCCCACACCTCCAGGTTAAAAGTGTAAGCCTAAAGAATAAATTGTCTGATTAAAGCAAACATTTGCAAAATAAATATTATTAACAAACTGCTGGGTGAAGTCTCATCATTTTGTCCTTTCGGGTGCTCTGTTCTTGTGGCAGATGGAACAAATCTCCATAGACAATGTTCTGTGATGTATAGTTAGCAACGAGCATGCAGTAATCTTCCACAGGTGAACAATACATTTAGTTAGGAATCAAACATTGTGATACATCCTTGAGAGTAAAAGTATGGAGGTTTACTGAATTCTTATCCTATGTTAGGAGACACAAACTAGGAGACGCCTTCAAAATATTTTCAGCCAATTTACAATAACCTGAATACCTTTAATTTTACCAGAGGTATTCCATTTCTAATACTCTTATCATAACAAAAAACTAAATATTATTTTTACTGTTTAAAATCAATTTTTGAGCATTCATTACAGTAATTAGCAAAACATTGGATTTTCATTGATAAATGGATGACAGATTGCCTGTGCATACTGCTTTCTTTATAGCATATTAGTTGCTCTGGATTATCGCTTAACCTAAATTGCCCACAGAAAACTTGAATAAGTAGTAAGTCATATATTTCAAAATAAATTGTAGACACTACAAAAATCTTCCCCAATTTTAAACTGAGAAATGTAATTATGGTGACACGGCCAAGAAAGAGGGCTAATAATTAGTTGAAACATATGAAAGACTAAGAAGCTTGAATCCTAAATAATAAAACTCTAAGCTAATTCATGATCTCCTCTGCTGATTCAAAAAATAATGTAATATTGTTAAAAGCATAAGAACTAGGAAATCGACCAGGCTCCGTGGCTCACGCCTGTAATCCCAGCACTTTGGGAGACCCAGGCAGGCAAATTACCTGAGGTCGGGAGTTTGAGACCTGCTTGACCAACATGCAGAAACCCCATCTCTACTAAAAATACAAAATTAGCCAGGTGTGGTGGCGCATGCCTGTAATCCCAGCGACTCAGGAGGCTGAGGCAGGAGAATCACTTGAAATCAGGAGGCGGAGGTTGGGGTGAGCTGAGATCACGCCATTGCACTCCAGCCTGGGCAACAAAAGCAAAAACTGCGTCTCAAAAAAAAAAAAAAACAACAACAACAACAACAACAACAACAAAAAACTATGAAATCACGATAATAGAATGGATTCCAATTTTAGCACTAGCTAAATGAACTTTAGCAACTCACTACCCCCAGACTCAGTTTTCTCACTTGTGAAATGGGTTGCAATTTCACCTTTCAAGATTGCTGTGAGAATTAGATATCAATAGAATGACCTTTAAGACAGCGGTTGGTTCCACAGGCTCGATAGACACATTTCCCTTCCTTCGGAGTAGACACAACTGGTATCACAACTGATAATTCAGAACGCACAAAAATTATTGCTAAGTACCAACAGAATAAGAAGTGGTTCCAAGAAACTTGATAGGTGAACATAAGAAAACACCACCTTAGAAACTGTATTGAGTTGGATAAAAATCATAACGTTTTCCATTTTAGGTTATCATAAGAATTAGAGCAAGATAGACACGAGAGCTGCGTATTTCAATGAACTCTAATGGGGGAGGTAATGCACTTAATTCTGAAGGACTTTGAACCACAATGAATCAATGTGGCTCTCCATTGTAAATGGCTTAAATTTTGCTTGCTGACAATTTTATTATTAATAAATCTGTTTTAAACATGAGAGTACAGATATCTCTGACATACTAATTTCCTTTTGATATATACTAGTAAATGTGATGGTTGGATCATAAAAGTTTTATTTTTAATTATTTGAAGTACTTCTGCATCTTTTTCTATAATGGCCTTACTAAGATGTGACAACATGCTATCAGCCCTTGCTCACTCTGGGCGCTTCCTTGGCCTCGGAGTTGGCTCTGGCCTCGCTCCAGGAGCCTTTCACCTCGCAGCTGCGCTGTGGGGGCGGGCCCCTCTCTGCGGCTGGCCAAGGCAGAGCCACGAGGTGTGGAGGGAGAGGCACGGTTGGGTTCCGGTTGGTCGTGGGCTCCGCGGGTCCTGCACTTGGCTCCGCCTGATGGCCCCTGCTGGGCTTGATCGGAGGCCGGGTCCCCTGCGTGGACCCACTTCCCTCTTCGCTGGGCTGTTGGCCACAATGGCTGGTCTCCCTCTTTTTTGCTTCCCCTCTTTGTTGTTGGGAGGAGCTCCCTCTGGGCTGCTGGAGTGCCTGGGCTAGATGCCTCAAAGTCCTGCAATCAGTGCCAGTGAGAGGTGAAGCTGGCTGGGCTTCTGGGACAGGTGGGGACTTGGATAACTTTTCTGTCTAGCTAAAGGATTGTAAATGCACCAATCAGAGCTCTGTGTCTAGCTAAAGGTTTGTAAATGCACCAATCAGTGCTGTGTGTCTAGCTAATTGGGTGAGGACATGGAGAACTTTTGTCCAGGCCAAGGATTATAAATGCACCAGTCAGCACTCTGTCAAAATGGACCAATCAGCTCTCTGTAAAATGGACCAATCAGCAGGATGTGGGTGGGGCCAGAAAAGGGAATAAAAGCTGGCTATGCAACCAGCAGAGCCAGCCCCGGTTGGGTCTCCTTCCAAATTGTGGAAGCTATGTTATTTCCCTCTTCACAATAAATCTTGCTGCTGCTCACTCTGGTTCTCCACTGCCTTTATGAGCTGTAACACTCACTGGGAAGGTCTGCAGCTTCACTCCTGAAGTCAGGGAGACCAGGAACCCACCAGAAGGAAGAAATTCTGGACACATCTGAATATCTGAAGGCACAAACTCCGGACACAACATCTTTAAAAACTCACCCCGAGGGTCTGCGGCTTCATTGTTGAAGTCAGTGACACCAAGAACCCACCAATTCCAGATACATGACTAATGAACATTCCCACCAACAGTGTATAAGAGTTCCACTTTGTCCACACCTATGCCAGCATTTATTTTTTCTATTTATTCATAATCATTCTAAGTGAGATGATAATCTCATTGGTTTTGATTTGCGTTTCCCTGATGATTACTGCTGAGAATGTTTTCACATCCCTATTGGTAATTTGTTTGTTTTCTTTTGAAAAAATGTCTATTCAGGTCTTTCGCCTATTTTTAATTCAGATTATTTGTTTTTCTGCTATTGAGTCAATTATATTCTGAATATTAATTCCTTGTCAGATGGATAGTTTGCAAATATTTCCTCCCATTCTGTAGGTTTTCTCTTTACTCCGTGTATATATATATATATTGCAGAAGCTTTGTAGTTTGATGTGATCCCATTTGTCTATTTTTGCTTTTGTTGCCTTTCTAGTGGAGGCCTTATCCAAAAGATCCTTGCCCAGACCAATGTCATAAAGTGTTTCCCCCGTTTTCTTCCATCATTATTCACAATAGGCAAGATATGGAACCAACATCTTTTCATCAATGGTTAAACAGACAAAGACAATGTGGTGTACATACACAAAGGAATACTATTCATCCATAAAAATGAATGAAATCCTATCATTTCTGGCAACATGGAGAACCTGGAGGGCGTTATGTTTACTAAAATAATCCAGGTGCAGAAACACAAATGCCACATGATCTCACATATAGAATCTAAAAAATAAAAATTTCATAGACATAGTAGAATAGTGGTTATTGGAGACTGGCAAAGGTAGTGGGGTAACTGGCAGTGGAGAGATTGGTCAATGTGTACAATGTTGCAACCAGATGGGAGGAATAAGATCTGGTGTTCTAGTACACACTGTGGTGACCATGGTTAATAGTATTTTATTGTATATTTCAAAATAGGTAGAACAGTGCATTTTGAATGTCCTTACCACAAATAAATGATAACTGTATCAGATGATAATATGCTTAATAACCTGATTTGATCATTATACAATGTAAACATGTATTGAAACATCACACTGTACTCCATAAATATATATAATTATTACATGGTAATTAAAAATAAAATTTTAAAATAAAAAATTATATTCTCTCACGTATTTCACTCTTCTGTAATTACAAGACAAACAATAATTTCACTTTGGTGTCTTCTTTCCCTTTCCATTTTTCAAATTCTCCAAGAAAATGAGGCTTGAAGAACCCTCTCACCGATTATTGATAATTGATAAGCAAGTGTTTGCACCTGTTTCTTTGAATTGATACATACAAAGTGTGAATGCTGCTGCTGAAAATAACAGCTATTAAAACACCTGCATAATTTGTATCTATAAAGATACTCCTTTAACTACATGGAAAAAATAAACACTAGTCCTATCAAGAAACACTCTCTTAGAATAAAAATTATTTTATTTCCTTAAAGAAGTCTGTAAAATTCAAGGAGGAATTTCTATTAGAGGTATGTAGGAAGCCACTTAGTCTTGCTCACATATTTTGGTAATTTCTTCTTCGAAATTATCACTAAAATTACTCTGGAAATTTATGTTTATTTAAGAATAGCAATTTCATTCTCTATATTATATAATTTTGAAATAAAATCACAAAATTTCTATTACAAATTAATATAAGAATCTTCCATTATTCTTATAACTCTAAGATTTTTGAGAAAAATGTAGAGCATTAAAATATACATTTTAGGTTATGAGTATTTAGAGTATTGTTTCACTTTCAGATTATTGCCTGGAATTTATTCAGGCTGAAATATATTCTGCCTTGGTTTGTCACAGTCTGAAAAACCTCTAAACTAGATCATAAAAAAAATAATATTCAACAATTATTGAGCACTTACTAGATGTCAGGCACTCTTCTGAGTAGTTTGCTTTGGGGTTACCTCATTCAATCTTAATATCAGAGTTAGCCAAGGAATATCATGAATAATTGGGGCTTTTTTACTATACCCTATAATTTATAATTGAAACTATGAATTGAAAACCTGTACCTTAAGCTTCTTTACATTGTCCTTCATGGTCTTCAATCTTAGAGGGCACAGTGTCCCACTTCTTTTTAAAACAAATTCGAGTTTCCTAAAATATTCTTCAAACTCTATTTCTGCTTTCAGCTCTATTTCATATTTCCCTCTCTTTAAATTTCTCTCTTCTTTTCTGATTTTTTTCCCTATGTTCTCTGCCTCTTTTTCTTCCTTTATATTTTCTGTCTTTTCTTAATCTTATTCTCTTTGTTCCTTTCTTTCTTCTCTTTCTTTTTACTATATTTCTAAATTGTGTTCTCCCTATTTTATTTTTCATCCCTGCTTGTTTATCTTGTTTTTCCTTCCTCCACCAAATCTTGGTCATCAGCATGTATCCAATTCACTGATATGTCTCAGTCATTTTAAGATAGGTGGTTTGTCTTATAATGATATCTTCTCTCTTTCTGGGAACATCTCACCCAGTTTAAGGATAGATGATAGCAATCTCAATCCCATGCTGTTCATAACACGTTTGTCATAGGGAAACAATATGCATTTTCAGTGTGGGAAAATTTATTCAAAATTGACACTGGTTTCTGTTTCTCTGAAGCAGTATGTCACAAAATAATCAGGATGGACCCTCACAACTTAAGAAATAAAATTTTCTTTTAACCTCAATCAGCCTGTGACCATAACAAAAATTCTTACAGTAGGATTTCCATTTTTTATTTTTATTTTTATTTGAGATGGAGTCTCACTCTGTCACACAGTCTCTAGTGTGGTGGCATGATCTTGGCTCAGTGTAACCTCCGCCTCTCAGGTTTAAGCAATTATCCTGCTTCAGTCTCCTGAGCAGCTGAGATTACAGTTATGTGCCACTGTGCCCAGCTAATTTTTGTATTTTTAGTAGAGATAGGGTTTCACCATGTTGGCCAGGCTGGCCTTTAACTCCTGATCTCCAGTGATCCACCTGCCTTGGCCTCCCAAAGTGCTGGGATTATAGGCGTGAGTCACCGTACCTGGGCACCCACCATACCCAGCCCCATTTGTTTGTTTTGATTGTATAAAATTTGAGAATAAAAATTATAAAATGAGATGAATTTTATGTTATTTTACATGCGTCTATTAATTTATTTGACCTCATGCTGCCATGCTTTAAGAAATCTGCTTGATTAACCTGATCACCATATCTGGGAACACTATGTAGATTCAAATCCCATAGGCTGAAAGATTTTTTTTTTTTTTTTCTTGAGACAGAGTCTCACTCTGTCGCCCATGCTGGAGTGTAGTGGCACAATCTCAGCTCAGTGCAACTTCTGCCTCCTGGGTTCAAGTAATTCTCCTGCCTCAGCCTCCTGAGTAGTTGGTATTACAAGCGTGTGCCACCATGCCCGGCTAATTTTGTATTTTTAACAGAGATGGGGTTTCACCATCTTGGTCAGGCTGGTCTTGAACTCCTGACCTCAGGTGATCCGCCTGTCTCAGCCTCCCAAAGTGCTGAGATTACAGGTGTGAGCCACCATGCCTGGCCAGGCTGAAAGATTTAAACCAATTAATCTTTCTGAGGCTTCCTTTCCTCAATATAAAATGGGAAGATTAATATCTTACCTGTTTGAAGGCCACTGGCTGTCTCTTGATGAATGGCATACACATTATCTACTTTATTCAATAGTAACCTGATAAAGAGATGGTTAAAGCCTGACATAATTCAATAATTTAGTTAGCTGGATTTCTATACCTAATAATTTAATAATAGCAATGATCTGTGATTTGTTTTAACAAAAATGTTATTAGATCAATATTGAGACTGAGAAGTGTGCATGAATCACAGGTAGAGTTCAGCTAAGTCTCAATGGCAAACATTTCTTACATAGTATATTTTCAATTTTTAAGAACGATTTTCCTGCCTCAGTTCTTGCATTGGTTTTTATCAATCACATTTTCTTGCATGCATTTCACTTAATCTCCATAGTCCCTAGAAAACAACACAAATTAGGTTTCAATAAAACCTTTACATGAGGTTAATATAACCCTGATAATAAAACCCTGTGTTAGTCCATTGTGCATTGCTATAAAGGACTACCTTAGTAATTTATAAAGAAAACAGGTTTATTTGGCTCATGGATCTGTAGGCTGTACAAGCAAGGCACCAGCATCTGTTTGGCTTCTGGTGAAGACTCAGGAAGCTTGTACTCATGGCAGAAGAGAAAGAGGGAGCAGGTATGTCACACAGTGAGAAAAGAATCAAGAGAGAGAAGAGGTTCCAAGCTCTTTTAAACAACTAATTCTTGCATGAACAAATAGAGAACTTATTCATTACCATGAGGCCAGAATCAAGATATTCATGAGGGATCTCCCCCATTGATTTAAACACTTCCTACTGTCATAGGATATTTAGGGTGTTGAATTTGTGGTCGGAAACCTCTGTTGCTGGTGGTGTCTTTGCTCAAGTTCTGTTCTGTGTCCAGGAAGAATGAGGTATGAAGACAAACGGAGGGTGAACAAGATGAAGAGGAGCTTTACTGAGTGTTAGAAAAGCTCTGAGGAGACCTGCAGTGGGCAGCCCCTCTCTGTAGGCGGGTGGTCCTCTTGAGTGTTCAGCTCTCAGCAGAGAGGAGACCCTGTAATAGGTTCTCCTCTCTGCAGCTGGTTGTCCCAAAGTTGAAGTCTCTGCAGGTCTCTGAAGCTCTCAGCAAAGGGTAGCTCGTCACTGCAAGTCTCTGAATCTCTCAGTGGAGAGGGTAGCTCCTCTCTGCAGCTGGTCATCCCATCATCTCTCTGTCCTCTGCCCTGCTCTGGCTGAGTCCAGGGCTTTTATAGACCTTAGAGGGGAGGAAGGGCATGCCAATTTGCCCATGGGTGGCATTGGGACAGCCTGAAAATGGCACCACAAGTCTCCACTCTAGTAGCCAGGACTGGCAGCCAGGCCACCAGCCTTCAGTCCCTCCCTGGCCTGAAGGTGAGGCATTACTGGGGACCTGCCTCCTTCTGTCCAGGAGGCTGTCTGCCTCAGGGCTGTCCATGGGCCCAGAGTGCTGGCACTAAGGGGCACCTGCGGGCTAGCACTGAGCTGCCCTCAGCCCCCTCTCAGTTTCCTCTCTCATGCTCATGGGCACCTCAATTCTGGAGGGGGAAAGGTAGCAGGGCAGTGCCCCAAGCACATGCATACCCAGCCAGGCAGTGACAGTGCCTGGGCTCAGCCCCAGTCAGAGCCAGTATCTGGAGTGGAGAGAGACCAGGCAGTGGGAGCAGACAAACCTGAGCCTGCTGGGAGTGTTGAGGGGGCTTCCTGGGCCTCTGAGGGTGCAGAGACGCCCAGGTCCTGTGCCTGAAAGAGCAGCTGCAGTTGCACCTGCAGAGCTCCCTCCCCACCAAGTTGAAAGGGCGGGGCTCCTGCTTGTCCCCAGACCCTGCCTGCTCCATGGAATGGGAGGCCCAGGTCTGCAGCCGTGGATCTGGTGGCTGCAGCTGCATCTGGAAGGGCAGGGATCCTTCCTGCTCCAGGCCCCACCAAGAGCACATGGAGAGCTGCCCACAATTTGGGTAGCTGCAGCCCCGCCCAGTGGGTGGAGCTCCTGCCTGCTTCATGGAGCCGGAAGCCTTGATCTACAGCTGTGGTTTGGGTGGCTGCAGAGGCACCTGGATACCTCCCGCCCCAACTCAGGAGGGACGGGGCTCCCACTTGCCCTTGGCTCCTGTGGGCCCTATGGAGCAAGCAGCCCCTGGAAGCCTCCCCGTTGCAGCCATCTGATGGCAGTGGCTGCTGCCATTGCCACTACGTCTGCCTCCAACTTTGGAGGTCACGTTTCAACTTTAGATTGTAGGGGGCACACAACCAAATCATATCAAGCCCTTTTCCTTTTTTAAATTGTATATAAATCGTGACACCAATTATCACCTTGTTATTAGTATCACATAGAACTTTCCTCTAAAGAACGTATAGTATTATTTGATACAGATATCATTAATTCAAAAAGAATTTTTAAATTGTACTGTTTTTACTTGAATATATAAAGTTAAAAAACAAATATTGCTAGCAACTTTTAACCAATTTCAAAAAGCTTCAAATATTTTTGTAATTGATTAGAAGAGATTTTCTTAGACATATTTTCCATATTATACCTCTTCCGTTTCTGCTTCATCATGGTCTTTGTACCATCAAGCTCATCTCATATATATATACCTACTTATCAGTAAAATCAAACCAGTTGACCAAAACTGATTATCAGCTTATCAGCAATCATACATTTATAGAAGTAATGTGTACATTGTCTTCATTAACAGATTTTTTAACCTTTTTTGATATTTTTAATTCTAATATGATATATTTGCTTGATCTCACCTGCATACTTCAACTGTTGAGGGTATCCTTTTTTTCTCTCTTTAAAAGAGTATTGATTGGATTTATGCCACTCATTTTACTCTACCCTTCTTGGTCCTGCTTTATCTTCCTTGACTCTGGACAGGTATTGGTCTTAACTGTTGCTTCCTGTACATTCTGTAGGGTTTGACCATCTCCTCTTAAGCATGTAAGCTTACTACTCAATGTTCTAGTAATCTACTTCTAGAATATTAGCTTAGATCTACTATGCTTTTGTTCTTAAGCAGGGCATTGGATTAATACATAGTGGTTTAACAAATAAACCAACATGATTCTGCCTACTTATTGTTTTATCCAAATGCAAGCTTTTATCTACTTGTTCCTTAAGTCTGGACACAGCATTATCCACTGCCCTGAAACTGGCAGAAATAAATGGTTAGTAATTATTTCTTACCATATTAAGAAAAGCAGATTTATAGTTATTAAAATTAACTTTTGATTCTCATTCTTTAATGTACCAAATCAACTTGTATTTATTTTGTTATGCTCCTATATTTTCTTCTGTTCTCTAACTCTTTTCTATTTATCTTTCAGAAGGGAAAATAACAGTTCTAGTGAAAGCTGCTGTAGCAGGTTATGATTTGCATAAAGCATAACTTTGGGCAGCACAGTCCACTGGTAGAGCTGTAGAAGGTTAGACTTTTTAAAAACTAGAGGCAAGTGACTGTGACTCAACCTTACTTTATGAGCATCTGAACCATTTGATATTTGGCTCAAAAGGGGAAATTATCAAGACTAGGAAAAGATATGTTAAAAAGCTGTTTACACAGAAGTTTCAATGAGTTTAATACTTTCAAGTAACTTAGATTCCTTTCAGATAAAAATGAACAAATATAGCTCTACAAGAATCTCATGCAAGTTTACCATGGTGCAAAAAGATTTCTTTAGCTGATATCAACTAGTTGCTTCCTGTGTAAGGTTCTAAGTGCTTTAGATGATTTATGCTCTTTAATTTTATTCTAAAACTTTTTTTTAAAAAATGCAATTTTGTTAATCTTAGTTCTCATGTTGTACATTAAATTTCTAGATTTGGCATTGATATGGTTTGACTTTGTATACCCACCCGAATCTCATCTTGTGGCTTCCATAATTCCTACATATTGTGGGAGGGACTTGGTGGAGGATTATTGAATCATGGGGGTGGGTTTTTCCCATGCTGTTCTCATGGTATTGAATGGGTCTCATGAGATATGGTGATGTTAAAAGAGCGAGTTTCTCTGCATAAGCTCTCTTTTTGCCTGCAGACATCCATGTAAGATGTGACTTGCTCCTCCTTGCCTTCCACCCTGATTGTGGGGCCTCCCCATCCACATGTAACTGTGAGTCCAATTAAACCTCTTTCTTTTGTAAATTGCCTAGTCTTAGGTATGTCTTTGTAAGCAGTGTGAAAACAGACTAATACAGTAAATTGGTGTCAGGAGAGTGGGGCATTGCTGAAAAGATACCTGAAAATGTGGAATTTTCTTTGGAATTGGGTAACAGGCAGAGGGTGGCACAGTTTGGAGGGTTCAGAAGAAGACAAGGAAATGTGGGAAAGTTTGGAACTTCTTAGAGACTTGTTGAATGTCTTTGACAAAAATGCTGACAGTGATATGAATAATAAGGTCCAGGCTGAGGTGATCCCAGATGGAGATGAGAAACTTGTTGGGAGCTGGGGCAAAAGTGACCCTTGTTATGTTGTAGCAAAGAGACTAGTGGCATTTTGTGCCTGCCCTAGAGATTTGTGGAACTTTGAACTTCAGAGAGATGATTTAGAGTATCTGGTGGAAGAAATTTCTAAGCAGCAAAGCATTCAAGAAGTGACCTGGGTGCTCTTAAAGGCATTCAGTTTTAAAAGTGAAACACAACATAAAAGTTTGGAAAATTTGTGGCCTGACAATGCAATAGAGAAGAAAATACCATTTTCTGAGGAGAAATTCATGCCAGCTACAGAAATTTGAGTAAGTAACAAGGAACTGAATGTTAATTCCCAAGACAATGGGGAAAATTTCTCCAGAGCATGTCATTGGTCTTCACAGAAGTCTCTCCCATCACAGGTCCAAAGGCCTACAAGAAAAAATGTGGTTTTGTGGGTCAGGCCCAGGGTCCCCATGTTGTGTGCAACTTAGGGACTTGGTGCCCTGCATCTCAGCCACTCCAGCTATGGCTGAAAGGAGCCAATGTAGAGTTTAGGCCATGGCTTAAGCGGGTGCAAGTCTCAAGCCTTGGTGCTTCCACATGGTGCTGAGCCTGCAGGTGCAGAGAAGTCAAGAATTCTGGTTTGTGAATCTCTGCTTCAATTTCAGAAGATATATGGAAATGCCTGGATGGCAGATGTTTGCTGTAGAGACAGGGCCCTAATGGAGAACCTTTGCTAGGGCAGTATAGAAGGAAAATGTGGGGTGGGAGCCCCCACATAGAGTTCCTACTGGAGGATCACCTAGTGGAGCTGTGAGAAAAGGACCACTGTCCTCCAGACCCCAGAATGGTAAATCAACCAACAGCTTGCACCATGAGACTAGAAAAGCCACCAACACTCAGTGCCAGCCCGTGAAAGTAACCAGTAGGGAGGCTGTACCCTGCAAAGTCACAGAGGTGGAGCTGCCCAAAACCATGAGAACCCACCTGTTGCTTCAGTGTGATCTGTATGTGAGACATGGAGTCAAAGGAGATCACTTTGGAGCCTTAAGATTGTACTGCCTTTCTGGATTTTGGAGTTGCATGGGGCCTGTAGCCCCTTTGTTTTCATCAATTTCTTCCATCTGGAATGGCTGTATTTACCCAATTCCTGTACTCCCATTGTATCTAGGAAGTAACTAACTTGTTTTTTATTTTACAGGCTCATAGGTGGAAGGGACTTGTCTTTTCCCAGATGAGACTTTAAACTGTAGACTTTTGAGTTAATGCTGAAAATCAGTTGAGACTTTGGGGGACTGCTGGAAAGGCATGATTGATTTTGAAATGTGAAGATGTGAGATTTGGGAAGGGCTGGGGTGGAATGATATAGTTTGGCTCTGTGTCCCACCCAAATCTCATCTTGTAGCTCCTATAATTTCCACATGTTGTGGGAGGGATTTGGTGGAGAATTACTGAATTATAGGGGTGGGTCTTTCCCGGGCTGTTCTCGTGATAGTGAATGGATCTCATGAGATCTGATGGTGTGAAAAATGGGTTTCTCTGCACAAGCCCTCTTTTTACCTGCCACCATCAATGTAAGCTGTGACTTGCTCCTCCTTGCCTTCTGCCATGATTGTGAGGCTTCCCCATTCACATGGAACTGTGAGTCCAATGAAATATTTTTCTTTTGTAAACTGCCCAGTCTCGAGTATGTCTTTATTAGCACCATGAAAACAGGCTACTACTCTACATTTCCTATACATCTGTTATTCTGTGTTATTTGACATATATCTTCCTATTTCCTTCCTATCCCCTTCACTTGTGGTAACCACTACTTCATCATCCTTGCATATTTGAGCTCTTTTTATTTAGAAAAAAATCCTCATATAAGTAAGATTATGCAATAATTTTCTTCCTCTGGCTTATTTCACTTAGCATAATTTCTTCTATGGTAGTTCCATTCATATTGTAGACCTTCTTTTTAGGGGTGATTATTTCTGTGTGTGTGTGTGTTGTGTGTGTGTGTGTGTTTATGTGTGTGTTTGTGACATTTCTTTACCCATTTGTCAGTCTATGGGTATTTATATTGTTTACATGTCTTGCTATTGTAAATAATCCTGCAATCAACATGAGAGTACAGATATATTTGCAAAGTGTCTATCTTATCTCCTATTTGTATGTATTCAGAAAAGGAATTGCCAGGTCATATAGTAGTTTTATTTTTAACTTCTTTAGGAACCTTCATACTGCTTTCCATCATGGCTATAGGAAACTACATTCCCATCAACAGTGTACCAGGGTTCCCTTATCTCAACACCCTTGCCAACATTTACCTTTTTTGTTTTTAATTAATAGCCATCTTTATGGGTATGAGATGATGTCTCATAATGGTTTAATGTGCATTTCCCTGGTGATTACTTATGTTGAGAACATTTTACATCTTTTTATATTTTGTATTTTAAAACTTATTTTAGCTATAGTTATTTTTGACTATAACTGTAGCTGTAGGTATGTTATTTTGACTTTTAACCTCTGTACTGGAGATTTGAAAAATTAACACATCATCATTAGAGTAATAGAGTATTTTGAATTTGATTATGAATTTGCCTCTACTAATTGGGTTTATACTTTTTTATGTTTTCATGATAGCAATTATCCCTTTTTTTCAGTTGAACCTTTACCTTAAGCATTTGTTGTAAGTCCAGTCTAATGATGATAAATTACGCCAGCCTTTGTTTCTCTGGGACAGGGTTTCTCTTTTATTTCTGAATGCATTGCTGGGTATAGTATTTAGGGTTGATAAGAGTTTTATGCATTTATTTTTTCCCAGTACTTTGAATATATCAACCCATTCCCCATGGTCTGTGATTTTTTTTTCTGCAAAATCCTCTCATAGTCTAATAGAGGTTCCCTCACAGGTGACTTGAAGCTTTTATCTTGCTCTTTTTAGAATCCTCTCTTTGTCTCTGCCTCTTTTCAGTTTGCAAAACATAGACTATTTCATAAATTTGTGTGTTGTTATTGCCCAGGGACGATGCGAATCTTCTCTGTATTATCACAATTTTAGTGTATGTGCTACTAAAGTAAGTAATAACTCTAACACTCTATAAGGCAGTGATTTGTATCTGGATTTACATATCAGAGATTTAATGCTTACAGAGGATAACTGACCCTAGACCACTCAGATAATAAATTATAAAGCCAGAATTTTGACTCATGCGTTCCTGATATCACAACTTATATTCTTACTTGCATTACTGGACTGCCTATTAAAGAACTCTTTCCCTTCATGATTCAATATCCATTACTTCATATAAGGGTACTTGTTGTTAAGTTTGTTTTATATGTATATTTTTAGGGTGGATTCCTTACACATTCTTTGTCACTATGGTAGAGAAAACAGCCCCTGGAATTGTTTAAAAATCTGACATGAATTTACAGCATTAGGAAATAGATAGCTAGAGAATGTAAAATTTACCCTGAATATCCTGAAGAGTCTTCACAGGCTGAGGTATCAGTACTATATTGTATAATTTTTGAAGATATTACTTTCTATAACTCAAACAATAAACTGAAATTTCTGGTGTTTCAGTTACTTGTACTGGCAGACACAGACATATATTTGTAACCTTGGCTGGGCACAGTGGCTCATCCCTGTAATCCCAACACTTTGGGAGGCTGAGGTGGGAGGATCACGAGGTCCGGAGATTGGGACCATCCTGGCTGAGACAGTGAAACCCCATCTCTACTAAAAATACAAAAAAAAAAAAAAAAATTAGCCGGGCATGGTAGTGGGCACCTGTAGTCCCAGCTACTCAGGAGGCTGAGGCAGGAGAATGGCGTGAACCTGGGAGGCAGAGCAAGCAGTGAGCCAAGATTGTGCCACTGCACTCCAGTCTGGGTGACAGAGTGAGACTCCACCTCAAAAAATGAAAAGAAAGATTTGTAACCTTGCCAAATATTGCATGGCAACCAATCTTCCTTGTAGAACATGGAATTAAAGCCATCAGGACATGATAATAATGTGAAAAGTATTAGCTTATTAATAGCAAATTTTATAATCCTTAATCACTCAATACATTACTAGCAAATATTCTGAAGTTCAGAATTCAATACTAAAATCTAAATAATTGGTTGTTAGCAAAAGCTAAAGTCACTGGGGGCTCAAATTTCAGCCCATGGTGATGTTCACCACCCTATACTTCCATGGGGTCACAGGTCATGTATATTAGTTTGACCAAAACTTGAGGTGATATCAATTTTAAACCTTTCAAAATTGTTAAAAAGAATAGTAATTTCCTCAAATTTGTTTTGTATTGACTGACTATTCCTTTTCTTTTTTTTTTTTGAGACTGAGTTTCACTTTGTCACCCAGGCCGGAGTGCAATGGTGCAATCTCAGCTCACTGCAACTTTTGCCCCCAGTCCCCCTGCCCCAATTCAAGTGATTTTCCTGCCTCAGCCTCCCGAGTAACTGAGACTACAGGCATGCACCACCACACCTGGCTAATTTTGTATTTCTAGTAGAGATGGGGGTTCCTCCAAGTTGGTCAGGCTTGTCTTGACCTTTTGACCTCAAGTGATGTGCCTGCCTTGGCTTCCCAATATTTTACTTATTTATTTATTTGAGAGGAGTCTTGGTTGCCCAGGCTGGAGTGCAGTGGCACAATCTCGGCTCACTGCAAACTCCGCCTCCAGGGTTCATGCCATTCTCCTGCCTCAGCCTCCCGAGTAGCCGGGACTACAGTCTCCCACCACCATGCCTGGCTTATTTTTTGTATTTTTAGTAGAGACAGGGTTTCACTGAGTTAGCCAGAATGGTCTCAATCTCCTGACCTCGTTATCCTCCCACCTCAGCCTCCCAAAGTGCTGGGATTACAGGCGTGAGCCACTGCGCCCGGTCGACCTCCCAATATTTTATTCTTTTCTGTGTTTAACACTATTCACCATTCTTCCACCCCTCTGATTCCAGTCTAACTGGAGGAGAATCACGCTGTTGACACACATATCAGAAATATTGTGGTTAAATATATACAGAGTACCGTGAATTAGGAAAAGCTTTCAATAACCCACACAGTCTATAAATGCTAGAAAAAAAAATCCATACTGGTGCAAAAATATATTCCACTACAAGCCTCTGGATTATACAGCCATTATTAATTAAAATAATTCTAGTCAGAACTAAATAGAATCAAGCAGGACATTTTGTCTTGTATCTACTAAGCCCCTGCACTTTCATTTTCTCCATTAGGCCTCTTTTACCAAGTCTTGGGAAATTTTGTCTGGTTTACTCTGCTTATCTGTACATAGAATGAAATCACACTTGAGTATATTGCCACCCTCTTCTTTTTCATGAGTTCAATTAAACAGTAAGAGAGATCAACATGGGTTTGAAGGCCAGCTATATCACCTTGAATAACTATTCAAGTTTTTTAAAACTTCGTTGTTTCATTTGTTAAATAAGGCTAATGCTCTCAGGGAGGTTGTCATTGCCTTATACAAAATGTTTCTTTCAAATAATTATCCCAAGTTTTCCTGGAAAAGACATATTTTAGATAGAACAGTTTGGAACGCTCTATATACTATGTTATCATCATTAAATATCAAAATTATATTATTATATTAATGATTCTGAGCAGTACTAAAGAAAACCTGTTTATATTAATTCAACATTTCTAAAAATATTGATTAAATAAGCTGTGTATTTAGTACTTATTAACCTACTGCAGAAATAGACACCTATAGAATATACTTTGGAAAATGCTATTTTAAGGATTAAAAATTGTTTCCAGCCTAGATCACATTGCTAAATTCTAGTCTACAACTACATATTTTATATCCACACTTAGATATCTATCAGAAAAGTAAAAGGTTAGGAAGTGAAATTCGAATTTTTCTCTTTAAATCTGCATTTTATGTACTCATTCTAAACTCAGTAAATATCAGATCAATTCTTTGGCTCATACCAAAGATATTATGATATTCTTGATTCCTCTCTTTGTCTCCTACTCCATATCATGCTCATAAAAAAAAATCTTATTCAAAAGTACAAAAACTTAGGCTAATTCTTACCAACTCCACCATTATCATGCTAGCCCAAGTCACTCTCTCTCGCTTAATTATAGCATTAATTTTTGGCTTGGTTTCCATGATCTTTCCCTGCTCTTCTACAGTCTTCTTTTGACATAGCAGTTGAAAGTGGTGTTTTTAAAGGGAAGTCTCACTGTGTTATTCCTGCTCAAAAATGTCCAATATTTTTTAAGTTGTGCAAATTAAAAGCCAATATCCATATAAATGACCCCAAAAGTTCTTCAGGATTTGCCTCAGCCTTTTAATTCTCAGACTTGATTTCCTGCTACTGCCTTCCTTGTCCTCTTTCTTTGAGCTAAAGTAGAATTTTAGTAATTTTGAAGCACAAAGCATGTGTATTAGTCCATTTTCATGCTGCTGATAAAGACATACCTGAGACTGACAATTTACAAAAGAATGAGGTTAAATGGACTTACAGTTCCACATGATTGTGAGGCAAAGGAGGCCTCACAGAAGGTGAAAGGCACGTCTCACGTGGTGGCAGACTAGAGAAGAAGAGCTTGTGCAGGGAAACTCCCCATTTTAAAACCATCAGATCTTATGAGACTTATTCACTATCCTGAGAACAGCACAGGAAAGACCTGCCCCCATGATTCAATTACCTCCCACTGGGCCCCTCACACAACACACGGGAATTGAAGATGAGATTTGGGTGGAGACACAGTCAAACCATATCATTCTGCCCCTGGCCACTCTCAAATCTCATGTCCTCACATTTCAAAACCAATCATGCCTTTCTCCCAAAGTCTTAACTCAAAAATTTCAGCATTACCTCAAAAATCCACAGTCCAAAGTCTCCTCCAAGACAAGGCAAGTCCTTTCTGCCTATGAGCCTGTAAAATCAAAAGCAAGTTGGTTACTTCCTAGATATATTGGGGGTACAGGCATTGGGTAAATACAGCCATTCCAAATGGAAGAAATTGGCCAAAACAAAGGGCTACTGGTCCCATGCAAGTCTGAAATCCGGGTAGCCAGTCAAATCTTTTTTTCTTTTTTTCTTTTGATGGAGTCTCGCTGTGTCACCCAGCCTGGAGTGCAGTGGCTCGATCTCAACTCACTGCAAGTTCCACCTCCCAGGTTCACGCCATTCTCCTGCCTTAGCCTCCCGAGTAGCTAGGACTGCAGGTGCCTGCCACCATGCCTGGCTAATTCTTTTGTATTTTTAGTAGAGACAAGGGTTTCTCCATGTTAGCCAGGATAGTCTCTATCTCCTGACCTCGTGATCCGCCCACCTCGGCCTCCCAAGGTGCTGGGATTACAGGCATGAGCCACCGCGCCCAGCCCCGGGCAGTCAAATCTTAAAGCTCCAAAATGATCTCCTGTGACTCCATGACTCATATCCAGGTCATACTGATGCAAGAGGTGGGATGGGAACTGGAGCAACAGTGACTCCTGTTATGTTCTAGCCTACAGACTGGCAGCATTTTGCCTCTGTCCTACAGATTTGTGGAATTTCGAACTTGAGAGAAATGATTAAGGGCAACTGGTGGAAGAAATTTATATGCAGCAAAGCATACAAGAAATGACTTGGGTGCTGTTAAAGGCATTCATTTTTTATAAAGGAAGTAGAGCATAAAAGGTAGGAAAATTTGCAGCCTGACAATGTGACAGAAAAAGAAATCTCATTTTCTGAGGAGAAAGTCAAGCCAGCTGCAGAAATTTGCATAAGTAATGAGAAGCTGACTGTTAATCCCTAAGATAATGGGGAGAATATATCCAGGGCATGTCAGAGGTCTTCACAGCAGTCCTTCCCATCGCAGGCCTGACCTAGGAGGAAAAAGTGGTTACATGGGTTGGGCCCAGGGTCCCTGTACTGTGTGCAGCCTAGGAACTTGGTGCCCTGTGTCCCAGCCACTCCCGATATTGCTAAAAAGGGCCAAGGTACAGCTTGGCCCATGGCTTCCAAGGGTGCAAGTCCCCAACCTTGGTGGCTTTCATGTGGTGTTGAGCCTGTGAGTGCACAGAAGTCAAGAATTGAAGTTTGGGAGCCTCTGCCTAGATTTTAGAGGATGTATGGAAATGCCTGGGTATCTAGGCGGAAGTTTGCTGCAGGGGTGGGGCTCTTATCCAGTACCTCTGTAAGGGTAGTACAGAAGGGAAATGTGGGGTATGAGTCGCCACACAGACTCCCCACTGGGGCACCGCCTAGTGGTCTGTGAGAAGAGGTCCACCGTCCTCCAGGTTTAATTGAACTGTAAATCAATTAAATCTCTTTCTGTAATAAATTACTTAATCTCATGTAGTTCTTTATAGCAGAGTGGTTGGAACAGTTTGCAGGGCTCAGAAAAAGACAGGAAGATTTGGGCAAGTTTGGAATTTCCTAGAGACTAGTTGAATGGTTTTGACCAAAATGTTGATAATGATATGGATAACGAAGTCCAGGCTGAGGTGGTCTCAGATGGATATGAGGAACTTATTGGAAACTGGAGCAAAGGTCGTGGCTGCCACGCTTTAGCAAAGAGACTGATGGGATTTAGCTCCTGACCTAGAGATCTGTGAAACTCTGAACTTGAGAGAGATAATTTAGGGTATCTGGCAGAATAAGTTTCTAAGCAGCAAAGCATTCAAGAGGTGACCTGGCTGTTTCTGGATGCATACAGTCATATGTGTTCACAAAGATATGATCTGGAAATGGAACCTACGTTTAAAAGGGAAGCAGAATATAAAAGTTTGGAAAACTCAAAGCCTGACTATGTGATAGAAAATAAAAACCCATTTCCTGGGGAGAAATTGAAGCTGGCTGCATAAATATGCAGAAAGTAATGAGGAACCAGTTGTTATTAGCCAAGACATTGGGAAAATGTCTCCAGGGCATTTCAGCAATCTTAATGGAAGCCCCTCCCATCATAAGCCCAGAGGCCTAAGAGGGAAAAATGGTTTTGTGGGCTGGGATCAGGGCCCCCACTGTTCTGTGAAACTTTGGGATATAGAGCCCTGTGTCCCCAATGCTCCAGCTCTACCCGTGGCTAAAATGGTACAAGGTACAGCTCGGTCTGTGGCTTCAGAGGGTGCAAATCTCAAGACTTGGAAACTTCCACGTTATTGGGCATGTGGATGCACAGATGGCAAAAACTGAGGTTTGGAAACCTGTGTCTACATATCAGAGGATGTATGGAAACAACTGCATGTTCAGGCACAAGTCAGTTGCAGTAGCAGTGCCCTCATGGAGAACCTCTGCTAGAGCAGTGCAGGAGGGAAATGTGGGACTGGAGCCCCCACACAGAGTCCCAACTGGGGCACTGCCTAGTAAAGCTGTGAGAAGAGGGCCATCATTCTCCAGACCTCAGAATGGTAGATCCATTGACAACTTGCACTGTGTGCCTGGAAAAGCTCCAGGCATTCAACAGCAGCCTGTGAAAGCAGTTTCAGGGACTGTACCCTGCAGAGCTGCCCAAGAGCTTGGGAGCCCACCTATTGCATCAGCATGACCTGGATGTGAGACGTGGAGTCAAAGGAGATTATTTCAGAGACTTAAGTTTTAAGGTCTGCCCTGCTGGGTTTCTGACTTGCATGGGGCCTGTTGCCCCTTTGTTTTGGTCAATTTCTTCCTTTTGCAATGGTAACATTTACTCACTGTCTGTACCCCCATTGTGTCTTGTAAATAACTAACTTATTTTTAATTTTAGACTTATAAGTGGAAGGGACTTCCCTTGTCTCAGATGAGACTTTGGAGTTAGAATTTTCAGTTAATGCTGGAATGAGTTAGGATTGGAGGGATTGTTTGGAAGGCATGATTGATTTTGAAATGTGAAAAGGATATGAGGTTTTGGAGGGGTCAGGGGTGAAATGATATGGTTTGGCTCATCTCCCCATCCAAATTTCATCTCAAATTGTAATCCCCACCTTTGAGGGTAGGACCTGTTGGGAGGTGATTGGATCATAGAGGTAGATTTTCTTTCTTGTTTTTCTAGTGAGTTCTTATCAGATCTGATGGCTTACAAGTTTCTCTCTCTTCTCTTCTCTCTCTTCTCTTCTCTTCCCTTCCCTTCCCTTCTCTTCTTTCTCTCTCTCTCTCTCTCTCTCTCTCTCTCTCTCTCTCTCTCTCTCTCTCACTCTCCCCCCCCTCCCTTTTAGTCCAATCTGGCAGTGCTTCTGCTGGTATAACATTCCCCAATTCCCCCAGACCTTTATAGTTTCCTGCATATATGCCACTGGGATTTCTCATTAAATAAGAGATTTCTTCACAGAATTTTTTTTTTTTTTTTTACAATCCAATCTATATTCCCAGATTAGGCTGAGGAGGTTGAGGAAAACCCTGAGTCAATCTCTTGCTTTTGTTGTCACTACTCTCACTCCCTTCATGTCTCTCTAACATGACATGTTGTGATTATATTAGAGCCACCCAGATAATCCAAAATAATTACCTCATACTGCCTAATCACATCTGCAACATCCCTTTGTCATATTAGATAACATAATTACAGGTTTCAGTGATTAAACATGGATTTTTGAAGATGTCTCAAATAATTATTACACATTTTATTTTCTGGAGAAACTCAGCAATTAGCATTGATATATTGTATCTCCTCCACTTGACTTTAGCCAAAAGGCCAAGAAGCAGTTGCCTCTCCTCTGTTCTATGCATGCATTCAGAATTCAGCCAAAGAATAAAAAGGAAACAAGTTTCCAGAAAAAAAAATGAAAATTACCAATCCTAACTGGAAAAAAAATTAAAACTGAATGGCTATATAACTCTTTTAAAACTAATTCATAGTGCAGTTATCTACGCAAAAATATCCCCAGGCCAACAGTAGTTTTTATTCAGGGATCTAAAATATTTAAGATGGTCCATTTTTTTTCAGACTTGTACAGGATGTACCAGAACACGACCCATCAGAAAAGAAAAACTCTCCTTTATGACTCTCCTTTATGAGGTGATTATAGCTTTAATATCAAAATTAGGTAACAACAGTATAAAAAGGAAAATTATAGATCTACTTCATTTATAAAATATAAGCAAAATTCTAAATAAATATTAAAAAGCCATCTAGTAAGGGTTATAAAAGTAATGCATCATGATTATGCTGTGTTTAAATAAGAAAATTTGGCCAGGCGCAGTGGCTCGCACCTGTAATTCCAGCACTTTAGGAGGCTGAGGCGGGTGGATCACCAGGTCAGAAGCTCAAGACCAGCCTGGCCAAGATGGTGAAACCCTGTTCCTACTAAAAATAGAAAAAATTAGCTGGGTGTGGTGGCGGGCGCCTGTAATCCCAGCTAGTCAGAAGGCTGAGGCAGGGAACTGCTTAAAGCCCGGAGGTGGAGGTTGCAGTGAGCTGAGATCGCACCACTGCACTGGGTGACAGGGTGAGACTCTGCCTAAAAAAAAAAAAAAAAAAGTATTAGAGTTTTTCATCAAAATGGGAGAACAATGAGGAATAAATAGTTATTTTATTAAAGTATTTGATCAAATTGAACACGTAACAAATTTTAAAATCTGAACCATATTATAGAAAACAGAAATATTTGTATTCTAATAAAAATTATTTGCAAAATCTACATAATATATTAAATATAGTTACTGAATGTTAAAAACTTTCCACTTAGAATCTAGAACAAATCAAAGATGCACACCATTTCAGTTTCTATGTAAAAATTCCCTGGATACCTAGTCATTATAATAAAAAAATAAAATAAGTAGAAGGTAAGTTACAAAGTTAAAGAAATTATTATTTTTCATAGATGATATAACTGTCAAAGTGAAAAACTCCAGACAGTATGCAGTATATTTAAATTATTAAGACAATTTAACATGTTTGCCAAATATACAATAAACATTAGTATATCAAATGCATTCCTATGCACTAGCAGCAAATATTTTAAAAATACGGTTTTAAAATGTGACACATTTTGTTGTTATAATAACAGAAAATATAAAGTATCAATTATTAATAAATATAAAAAATCATAAAGCCTGTAATATTATTGATTTTAATTAAAATACATATATTAATAAAATAATTAGGAAAATGAATAAAATACTTAGGAAAGGAATAAAATAATTAGGAAAATCCCTTCAATAGAAGGAATTTGCTACACTTATAAGATTAAAAAAATTAGAAAAGCCTTTATTCTCCTTAACTTTATCTGCCAATGAAATCGGTTTATCAGTTCTTTCTAATACTGATCTGCATGGGCAAAGGACTGAATATAACAAAGGCAATTTTTAAGATGCACAGGATGGAGGAACTTGTTCCACAACATGATAAAACCAACTATAAAATCATATTAATTACCACCCTGTCAAATCCTGAAGGGGTATAGAAATTTCCCAATTAAACAGAACTGAAATCCAAGAAAGAAATATCCAAATTTCTATGGAAACTTCATACATGACAGAAATACACTTGCAGATCAGAATGGAAGGAAAAGAGACATTAATACTGATGGAAAAATTGATTATCTCTTTTGAGAATGTACTGGGTCTATAACTCTCATCAATAGCAAACACCAATTTCATGTAGTTTAATAAATAGAGCAAAACTAGGATAATATTTTGTCACATCAGTATAGGCAACTTTTTCTAAAGAAACACAAGTAAAGTAAAAATTAAAAAAGAATAGAATTTCTAAGGCATGGAGTATGGAGAGGTAAAATGTTGACTTTAAAGTAGAGATGCCTAACAAACTTTACTTTCACTAAATGATCAAAGTTTCTAAGTCATAAATATCACATACCCCTGGTTTGATGCAATGAGTAGGACACTTTTCTCAAAATGCATATACTCAGTCTCACTGTGAGAAAACTTCAGACAAACCCAAATTGAAAAATATTCTACAAAATCTGAATAATTACTCTTCAAAAGTGTTAAGGTTACAAATAATATGAATAGGATGAGAAAATGTCACAGATTGAAGAAGACTATGACAAGATGACTTAATGCAACATGGTATCCTGGCAAAGAAAAATAGAACTGGTAAAAAAATTTGGTGGAATCAAGTCTGTAGGTTAGTTAATGGCATTTGACCAATATTAATTTCTTAGTTTTGAAAAATGTACCCTGGTTAGTTAAGATATTTACAGTATAGAAAGCTGAGTGAAGATCTATAGGAACTCTACAATGTCTTTACAATTCTTGTGAAAATCTAAAATTATTTCACAATAAAACTTTTAAAAAGATTCCTGATTTGAATACATTCAAACAATATCAAGGAAAAAGAACTTTGTCATAAGACTTCATAATTTAGCTTTAGAGACAAATTTAGAAGAAAATATTGCAATGCCTATAACTGAACATAGATTAGTATTCAGAACAGATCGAAAGTGCTACAAAACATAAAACATCATATAAGTAAAACAGAAACAAACTTTTTAGCAAACATCACCTGAAATGAAAAATAAAAAAATCCAATATGCTCATCCATTGACTGAAGCTAAGTAAATTGGCTTAAATACACTGGGGAGAAATACAGGCAGAGCAATATCTAATCAACTTGTATATTCTAATAATCTTTAATTCAGCCATTTCACTTTGTTTATTCACTAACTTTCCACATATGTGAACAAGGAGACATGCACAAGAATGACATTTACATTATTATAAAACTAGAAAAAGTTTAAATGTTTATTTAAGAGAACAACTTAACAATACAGGAATGTTTTTGCAGTAATATACTATACAAAAATTAAAATAAGTCAATTCAATGTAAATGCTTAAATTCATTGCTGAAAATTGCTCAAAAGTTGTTGCTGAAAAGAACAGTGAGTTAATTTTTATAGATATGAATATATATGTATAAAATAATGCCATTAAAATATTATCAAAACATTCAAAACAACTGATATGTAGGACAATTATAAAGATATGTTGGTAATGATAAAAACAGTTTCAAGATTGTGAATTTCTCTGAAAGGTGTGAAGAGAAAATGCTGAGGAAGGAGGACATGCAGTGAGGCTTCAACTGTTTTAGAAAAGTTATACAGATGCATATTGCACAAATTATTTTTTTAATTCATATGTGTCACCTAGATAAAAAGGAGCAGGATTGAATGAAAGAGAATTTTATAGGTTTATGTCACATTGAAGAAAAAACCCAAGGCTCTAACTGGAGTGGAGCATATTAAAAAATACTGGTGACCTCATTACTTTAAATCTCCCCCAGATTCAAGGATCATAGTGCCAGAGAAATGGCTGAGCTTCTGTCAGGCTGCTCTTTACAAACCGCTCTGTAAGTACTTGTGAAAATTATTAGTATGCTTCTCCCATTCTATTGACATTGATCCTTTATTTCTGGCATTTTGTAAGATGCATATTTACGTGTTGCACTTACACTCTAGGGGTTAATTTTTGAGTTTCGGAACAAAATTAAATATGTTGGAAGATTACATAAACTAAAATGTTATATTTAAATGATTGAGAGACACTAAGGCAAAATGTCAGCAGAATTCAAAATACTTTACTAGGAAACTAGTTCCACATGATGGAAAATGTAGCCCCCGACCCATATCTCATTAAAATGTAAATAGACATCCCAATATGTTTCTTCCAAACTTTTTTATAAAAATTGAGCTGTATTTTATGCATGAGGCTGTAGCTAAAATTGTTTTGTTGCACATCTGCATTGGGATTACTGGAGGTGTTAGTATTTGATGCCAAAAGACCTGAAACTCATACCCAGAAATCCATCCACAGAAAAGTGAGGTTAAGTTACTATTCCTCATACTGGGTGTGCATTGTGGATTACTGGATCAGATCCAGAAAGTTCACATTAGTTTGAACCAACTTGGAAAACCTATAAAAAGATAGGAATAGATTACTGTAAGATTCTTTAGAGTAGGCAGCTTTCACATATTCTAGTTTCTTTATACCTGAAAGATCACTATATTAACGCATCTATGTACTTAGAAACATTTTTTTTTTCTCTAGTCAATTATGCCTATACTTTCCAAGAGTAGGAGAATGTGGTGTTTTAGAACAGCAGCTTGGGAGAAATATAGGTGAACATAAAATCTGCACCCACTCATCCACATGTTACATGAATGACCAAGAGGTAAGTTTCCTAATCTTTCAGAGTTACTTTTCACAATCTGAAGTGGGAGTTATAGGAAATACCTACCTCATAATGGTTTTGTACAGTTTGAATTACATAAAGTATCTAGGATGATATTGTAGACATACTAGGGAGTGAAAAGTGACAATTATTTTTATTTATGGCATTATTATTACAAAGTGGACTTAAAATGTAAAGAAATGAATTTTATCAAATCTTAGATCTTAATTCTATGTATGTATTTGCTATTATTGATGTTTGTAGGAAATAATGTCTTTTTAAACGAATATGTATAGGGTGATCATTTCCTGTTCCATTGAAACTATCTCACTGCTTCCTCCCCTTAATTCTCTGAAGAAACTGTCTTTCCTATTTCAGAGAAATGCTACCAAGGGTACTTGAATGATCATCACATTTCCCCAAGTGATCTTTTCCCATCTCTGAATCCTCATATTTTTGACTCTTTAAACATTTAATACTTTCTTCTTTATGTCATAATTAATAATTATCTGCATTCATTTAGTTTGCACCACAACTACAGCTTTCAAACTTTTTGACTAGCACTTTCAGTAAGGAATACACTTTATAAGGTGATACAGAGTTTGCATTCTTATTCTCACCTTTACCATTCAGGCTACTCTAGTCTACTGTTTTCTAGTCTTACAACAGTATACCTGTTATTACAGAGCACCATAAACATTGTGACATTTTAGAATTAAGAAACTGCATGGAATGCGAATAAGTTCTGTTAAAATGTCAGCAAAATAACTGGCTATTGCAAAATACACATATCCCATGGGTCTTCTCTCCTCTCCTCCCTTCTCCTATCCTCTCCTCATCTTTTCTCTTCCCGTCTCTTCTCACTATCTTGTCCTATCCAAATCTCTTTTTATCCATCTGTCTTATCTCATAATCTGATATCCTAACATATCCTATTTTACTCTAATTAATATTTTAAAATTCTAGACAGAAACTCTAAATCGATTACATAACCAATAAAGCGTGATCACTGTCTTTAAACTATTTCCCTCATCTTCTTTACGTTAGTATGCATGTTAGATTCTTCTTGTGCCTTTAATAGTGTAGAATGGGCCGGGCTCGGTGGCTCAGCCTGTAATCCCAACACTTTGGGAGGCCCAGGTGAGCAGATCACCTGAGGTCAGGAGTTCGAGAATAGTCTGGCCAACATGGCAAAATCCCGTCTCTATTAAAAGTACAAAAATTCCTGTAATCCTAGCACTTTGGGAGGCCAAGGCAGGCGGATCACGAGGTCAGGAGATCGAGACCATCCTGGCTAACACAGTGAAACCCCGTCCCTACTAAAAAACACAAAAAATTAGCCAGGCGTAGTGGCCGGCACTTATATAGTCCCAGCTACTCCGGAGGCTGAGGCAGGAGAATAGCGTGAACCCTGGAGGTGGAGCTTGTAGTGAGCCGAGACCGTGCCACTGCACTCCAGCCTGGGCTACAAGAGCTAGACTCTGTCTTTTTTAAAAAAAAAAAAAAAAAAAAGTGTAGAATGGTGCTTTCCATAGTATAAATGTGTGCAAATATTTATAAATGGACGAATTAATGAAAGGTCTGTTTCAATTCAAAATGACTCAAATTTTGAAGCTCACAGAATTTTTGCTGTTGTTAATAACACTGGTCTATATAGAAAGAGTACTAAACTTATTAGATACAGAAGCATGAGGTTTAAAAATCATGATAAAATGGTACAGACTTGAAATATAATTCTTAATTGTTTGAAAGTTTAATCTTTTTCATTTGTGCCAATGATTTATGTTGATGGATTCTGATTCACCAACATTTTTTCAACTCTTTTTTTCCTCATAAGTTATTAAACAATAGATTTTTTTCAGATGTCATTTTAATATATTTACACATGGATTAGGTAACATTATCATAATATTTAGTTACCTAAAACAACATTCTTTTATTATCTATCACAGAATGCATGGTTGACATTAGAGATTACAGGGATTATAAAATATTTTGGTATCGTATGAAAATATTTTTCTTCACAGTGCTAGAAAACCCTTGCTTTAGAACTATGGAGAATACAAACTTTGAAATCAAACTTAAAAAAAAAAAAAAGCATATTCTCCATGAAATTTTAGAATTAAGAAACTGCATGGAATGAAATGTTTATGTCAACAAGGACAATTGCCTGTATCAAATATACACATCTCCCATGTGTAGGTCTCCCACTACCCAGTGCATTATGGGACAGGACAAAGGGATAGACGTTAGACACCATGAGAGACTTCCCCTCTGTCGTGTGTGACTGGAGAAGAGACATTCCCTCCTTCGATGTGGGCAGTGACTGGAATCCATAATCAGAAGGGTTGAGCATAATACTGGTCTTGAGCCCTATTCCATCAACTTATTGTTCAATGTTTATGAGAGTGTAGGTTCCAGACTTGGTGTAATCAGCTGGGATGCAAGCACTGTAGTTGTTTCCAGTATTGATATTCCGTATTAGAACTCTATAGGGTTAATGACTTTAAAAACTACTCTATAGTGGGTTTCCCTGATGTTTTGTAAGAGGCTATCTCTTTCAGAATCCAGCCTTTGGGGAATGGCTTTGGATAAACTGAACCCCACCTCAGAGTGATAGTTTTGAGCAAGTGTAATTCCTCACTGGAAGTTGCCATGGTTTGAATGTGTCCCCCAAAGTTCTGAAACTGACCCAATAGTCGAATAGTTTTTTGAATAAACATTGAAATTGACCCTTCCTGTCTTAAAGCTTGAACCTTACATTTGTTTCATCTGAGTTCCTTCCTCAGGAAACCACCTTAGGGCCTCTCACAAAAAGAATCAAAGAACTGAAACTCACCAGATCACTGCATTCAGACAATGAGATGCAGAAACCCTCATTCATCGTGATTGCCTTTTCCCCCTCCCTAGTTCCTCTTTTACAAAACATTGTTACATTTCTTCCCTGCTCTATAAACCCCTGCTTTTAGTTGGTCAGGGAGATGGATTTGAGAGTGATCTCTCATCTCTTCAGCTGTAGCACCTGATTAAAGCCTTTTTCCTTGGCTATACTTGTCTCTGTGATTTGCTTTTTGTGCAGCGAGCAGCAGGACCGAGACAAAATGCCAGTTGTTTCCGTAACAAATTTATGTACTGGAAACTTGATTCCCAATGTAATGGCATTAGGGGATGGGAACTGATGGGAGACATTTGGGTCATGGGGACACCACCTGCATGAATAGAATAATGCCATTATTGTGGGAATGGTTTTCTTATTTTAACAAATGGGTTTGGCCACCTCTTGCTTTTTGTCTCATTCTTTTCCCCCTCCCCCTTCTGCCAGGGGATGAGGCAGCAGGACAGCCCTTGTGAGATGCCAGCTTCTTGATCTCGGTCTCCCCACCCTCCAAAACTTTGACAAAATAAAATTATGTCCTTTATAAATCACTCGGTCTGTGGTATTCTGTAATAGCAGCACAAGATGAGTCAAGACAGAGGTTTTATTAAGCTGCTTTGTAAATTTTTTCATCATTAAAAATCTTTCTTAAATGTATAGAAGTTGTAATGGAGAAAATAATTTGAAAGGAAAAATTAACAGAACCCATTTTCATTCATAATATATTTGTATATCATCTAATTTAAATTTAGTAAAGGAACTTACTTTTCTAATTAGCAAATGCAGTGTATTTCCTTTTATTAGCCAATATTTTGAATACTTCTACTTTATTCAAATTTGGGGGGAAATGGTGGAAATTAGGAAGCATAGCATATAATGAAGATATATGAGAAAGGGCAATTTATTCATACTATACTCCAAAATTGTATCAACAAAATTGACCTTTTTAAAAAACTTCTAGTACTAGTATTTGAAACAGTACTCACATCACATTTACTTCTTTTTATTTAAAAAAGGAAAATATGCATATATTATCCAAAGAGGTTGTATAAATGGATTCAGTAGTCAAATTTCAGCAGAATGTCATGCAACAATATTCCAGAATTCCAATTACATTTTAGAATTGGACTGTCCACAAAGACAGTTTTAGGAGGGAACACACATACGTGCACACAGACACACACACGGGCAAACTAAAATTGTCCTGAGTTTATTTCTCTAGGACTTATTTAAAAGGTAAATGAAAGGTATGATATATCCAATAGAATAATTTTCTAGAAGCCAGTTAAGTATTGTTTGTCTGAATTTGTTTAAAAAAATCATTAAGTAAAAACCACTTCGAACATAATGGAGTCTATTTGCAAAAACTTCTAAATTTCTGTTATATAACCACCAAGAAATCTAAAATAATGTACCATGAATCATGTAATTGTTAATATTACAGTGAAAGTGTTTAGGATCTGAGTCCTAAAAGAAGGGAAAAAAGAAAGAAAAATAACCTTCGAATAAGCTCTTTTATATACTTCAATTATTTGTAAAAGTTTTCTATGACTGAGTTCATATTTGTTGAAGGTAAAAGGTTGTTTTCTTAGCTTCCATACATCTGGTCAAAGCTGTGGCTATGAGAGAGGATATTCAATGAAATATGAGCTTTGATACTAATTTGGGTCTCACCAATGCCAAGGTCAGCTCCTCTGGGTTATAGCAACAGACTATTCATCATGCTTTGTCTCCATGTGTGGCCTTGTTCTGAACTGATGAGAATCTGCAGTTCACTGGGCATTGCTTGTGACTGAAGGGCTAAAATTAAATCAAATGATAGGGATCAGCTGGATTCATCTCTATAGATAAAAGATATTTTCTTAGGATAAAGAAGAGTCAAGAAGTAAAGAAACTCTTAGAAAATCTTCCTTAATTCTAGTTAGATCCAGACATGACATGCTATTTATTCACAAAATTTATTCTTAGCAAGGGGAACTTGAGTAGGTAAGTAAAAAATTTGTTTTCAAAGACTTCTTTTTGAATCATTAATCCATTATCTTCTGCGTTTCTAAACTAGCTTTCTTCTGGAAAAAATTTATTCATTATGGTGCTTTGGAAAGAAAGTTTTTGATCACTCTGAAAAAAAGTACATTAAAATGTGAAAGTAGTGCTAACAAATTATGCCCTGACTACAAAATGAAGAAAATTAGAACATATCTCTGAACATACACTTTTTAAGAAAAATTTTCTATCTTAAGAAGATAGGAAGAATCAAACTTAAAATTTTAGTTGAATTTTTACAAAGGTTTTTGCATTTCTCACATTCAACATTTTACCGCACAAACTAGAATGAGCTAACATTTTGTTTCAATGTTCATAAATACAATGCCAAGAGGCAGCTATATTAAATTTGGAATAAAATGATTTTGTTTCAAAGCTAAAATTGATTATCTTGCTGTTGTTTAACTTTGAATAAGTCATTTGAGACCTTAGTGTCTAATCTCTTTATAAACACTAAAATGAATATAATGCTGTTAAACCCACAAAGTGATTGTCATTCTCACTTTTTTCCCAATCCTGCCTTACCCACCATCCATAACAGATGCCTACTTCAGTTAATACTCTCCAGTCAATCAAACAATGGGTCTAAGGCTGGTGATTGTACATCCAGTGACAATTTTCCACTAGCTGATTGGGTCTGGAAATTGTCTGGGAAAGAGTTTTCTTACATCAGACATCACAGAAACAAGAACTTTTTAATATAATAATGTTTGAGTAATTCTCACCCAAAAATCTTTCATAAAATCTATTCAAATTATTTAATATAAATTTATTGTACATATTAGAATAATATACCCTTTGGGAATATCTATATTCTAAGTCAAGGAAGCTGAACTCCTACTATATAATTCCATGTGTAGTTTTAAATGACATTGAATATATTGTTATAGTAGATAAATAGGATGGAATTTAATTTCAAATACTAATAATCAAAAATGTATGATAAATTGATTTACTCTGAATCTATGAAAATTTTGACCTTATCTTATATTCTTTTCCATGAATGGTGTATTTACATATTCCAGGAATTATAATAATAACATATGGAATATATATTTATTGATAAGCCCTCCACATACCATAATTTATAAAATACTATCGTTAACTTTTACCTCAGTACAGATTAATCTATCTAATTCCAGCTTTTAGTTTCTCCAATATAATTGTAGGATTATGGAATTGTAACAAATTTACTGTCAAGAATTAGAGGTGAAGACTTTACTATCCTCTTAAAGTTTCTCATTAAATTTTTGGCAACACTATCCTGTATTTTTAACTGGTTTATGTATAACAATAACTAAAACATTTAATTTAAACTTAAAATCTTCTTCCAAATTATAGTTTACATGAAGATTGAGTTCCATGGCTAAATAGCTTTCAAATTCTTGTCTATGTGTTCTACTAACTTTTAACAATAGCCCCTAGATTTCATATTTACAAATATGTGTATAAATGATCGATGAACCCCTAATTGTGCAACATAGTTCCAGTAGTCTCATAGTATCTTTCAATTTTCTTATGGCCTGCTCTATGATTTATTCAATTTAGCACCTATGAAATACATTAAAATGTTAAGCCTGCGCAAACCTTTCTACCTAGGTTAAATATTTAGATCTCTGAATCATAAAAAGGTACTTTCCAGGCCTTTCCTGTCTACCATACTTCTAATCTCTTTTGACAAATTTAGAGTGACTTTCCCAGCAGTATCACTGCAAATGTTAGTGACCTCTTTATGCTAGAAATTCCTTCCAGAAAAATAACTGCCCAGCAGGACTACCGTGAATATTAAATGAGATAATACATATGATAGAAATGCAGTGATTGGTACTGTGTAGTATCAGTATTAGCTCGCTTCTTTTCCTGGCTAAAAGGAAACAAAAAGAACACCTCATCACTAAGCAGGAGCTGAGAGACATTGATTAAATTTAGGCCATATTTCAAAGAGGTTATTCCATTACAATGCTTTAACTAGGACACTAATTAGAAAATGGCAGAGATAGGGCTTAATTTTGGTTACTGTTATAATTTCTGGCATAGAATAACTATGCTTATTTCACTCAGAGACTGTAGAATTATACTGAATCCACTTTAAAACATGACTCCACTTATAAGTTGATTCCATCTGAAAAGAGGAATGTTTGATTAATTGTATTTGTGTTGTTTTATTTTATTTAAAGATAAATGCAAAAACTTACAGATGCTTATTTAAAATAAGTGTGATTTTTGAAGTACTTTGTGACATTACCATAGACAAGGAAATACTTGAAGTAAAATTAATAGATTGCATATACTAAGCATGCATTGACTAAATATAGGAAAAGGGTTTTCAGAGAGAATAATTTACATAAGAAAAAATATTTTTAGGCAGAGTAGAGCCAAGCTCTTTTACATATCTCCAAAACAATATTAGGCTGTTTTTCAGGGCTCTATTTCTTGTTGAATATTGAATGTGAATATTTTACACCCCTCCAACCCTCAGCTTAGTGAGTTTGGCTAAAGACATGCTTATCTTCTTATTCTTTCAGTCAAAATCGGCAGACACCTCTAGGGAACATGTCTTTCAATGCTGGGCTTTTGTCTCTGAAGTGTCACCATTTTAATACATTACCTTCACTAGTCCTATTGCTTTGTTAAAACTCTTCCATGTTAAGTTTTTTTTTTTTTTTTTCTTTTTAAAAGAATTTAAAGTTATTCTCAGTGGAAGCATTACTCCAAAATATATCATGTGTCATTTTTGGTAGTGGAACTACTTGGTACTCTCCTTAAATTTAACTATTAGGAAGAGGTAAAAAGTAAAATTTAAAAAATCAGTTTCATATAGTCTAGTATTGTGCTGCTGGTCGTTGAAGAGGCTAAAAATTTGGCATTAAGCATTCGCTAAAAAAGTAGAACCCTGGCCGGGCGCGGTGGCTCACACCTGTAATCCTAGTACTTTGGGGGGCCGAGGTGGGCTGATAACGAAGTCAGGAGATCGAGACCATCCTGGCTAACAAGGTGAAACCCTGTCTCTACTAAAAAATACAAAAAATTAGCCGGGCCTGATGGCGGGCGCGTGTAGTCCCAGCTACTCGGGCGGCTGAGGCAGTAGAAAGACCAGAACCCAAGAGGCGGAGCTTGCCGTGAGCCGAGATGGCGCCACTGCGCTCCAGCCTGGGCGACAGAGTGACACTCGGTCTCAAAAACAAAAAAACAAAACAAAACAAAAAAAAGTAGAGTCCTGAAAAATAACCCAAGCATTAGTTTGGCACCCTGAACTGTTATTATACTAAGTAAAAATTTAATATACCGAGTAAAAAACAGCTAGTCACAGAATACCACGTTTTTTTATTACATTTATCAGAAATATCCAGAATAGGCAAATTTATAAAGCCTGGAAGGACAGTAGAATTTTTCTAGTGTCAGCCATCTTGGAGGAAATGGGGAGTGACTCCTCTTGAGTATGAGATTTCTTTTTGGGGTGATGAAAATAATCTAATATTTATTGTGATAATAGTTGTACACCTCTGTGAATATACACAGTTTAAATTTTATATCTTTAACTGGTGCATCACGTGTCATGTGAATCACATCTCAACCTACAATTTTAAAAATGAAAGCAAAATAAAGACATTTCCAGAGAAAGAAAAACAACCTGATCTTCAGACCTAATTGAAATAAAAAGTCAAAGATATTTCTATGGCTAAATAGAAGACAAAATAAAATAAACAGATGAAAGCTTGGATATTTAGAAAGAAAAAATGGAAACATATGTACAGAAAAACACTACATAAATTTTAAATCTATAAATTAATGATAATTTATATATATTTAAAATTTATAAAATAAAATGCATGAAAAAATAAAATAAAAGAAGGATACTAATAAGTGTTAAATTGTTCTAAGGTTTTTTACTTGGAAGTACAAACGTAGTAATTTTCCAGCACTATTTGTTGAAAAGACTACTCTTTTCTCCATTATATTGTCTTTAAATCCTTTTCAAAAATTCGTTTGAGCATAAATGTGAAAGTTTATTTCTAGACTTCCAATTTTATTCCATGGATCTATGTGTCTGTCCTAATGCCACTACCACACAGACTTGATTACTGTAGTTTTGCAGTTAGGAAATCAGAAGTGTGAGTTATCTATTTTTGTACATTTTCAAAATTGTATTGACTATTCATGGTCCCTTGAGATTTAATAATCAGCTTGTCAGTTTTTCCAAAGAAGCCCTTTAGGATTATGAGTGGGATAGTGTCTAACTTGAAGACTGATTATAAAATGATTGCTATTTTTACATTAATAACTTCTAATTTATGAACATAAGATGTTGGTCCATTTACTTAGATCCTTTTTAAATTCTTTCAGAAATGTGTAGTTTTCAGTGTATGTATCTTGCATTTTTTTTGCTAAGTTGATCTCTATTTTATTCTTTCTGAAACTATTATAAATGACAGTAACTTACAATAAACTTAGTCAAAAACATGTATGTTATATTTATATTTTTAAAACAAGATAAAAAATCGGAATATAACCACAGCCCACCTGAGATGTGAATCATCCCTTTGTCGAGTGTATCCACACTGTCTAAGCTACCTGCCTGTTAATGACAATAATCATCTCCCTTATCAGATCAAGTGTTAAATATCACAGTGCTTATGCTCCACTAACCCTATTTGAGGTAGTAATGGTCCCAAAGTGCAAGAGTAGTGATATTGGCAAGTTAGATATTCCAAAGAAAAGTTGTAAAATGCTTTCTTTAAGTGAAAATGTAAACATTTTTGACTTAACGAGAAACAAAAAGAAGTCGTATGCTGAGGTTGCTAAGATCTATAGTGAGAAATGCATCTTCTGTGAAACTGTGAAGAAGGTAAAAGAAATTTGTGCTAGTATTGCTGTCACACCTCAGACTACAAAAGTTATGGCGACAGTGCATAAGTGCTTAGTTAAGATGGAAAAGGCATTAAATTTGTGGATGGAAGACATAAACAGAAAAGTGTTTCAAATGACAATGATGTGTTATGTCAGAATGCATTGAGCCTATATGACAACCTCAGTAGGAAGTCCCTGAAACAAAAAACACAAAGCCATTTACTTAATTTTATTTTTTATTTTATTTTACTTTTATTATTATACTTTAAGTTTTAGGGTACATGTGCACGGGAGGGATAGCATTAGGAGATATACCTAATGTAAATGACAAGTTAATGGGTAAAGCCATTTACTTTAAATTAGAGACAGTACACAGATTCAGGAATGGGTTTGAACTAAAAAATATAAAAATTACTGGGTAGGTTGCATCTGCTGATTAAACTTAATAAGAGGTATGTATATTTATGTAAAAAAATGGTATATGTAGGGTTCCATGCTATCTGTGGTTTTAGGCATCCACTGAGGGTCTTAGGATATATCCCCCAAAATAAGAGGGAATTACTGGACTTTTGTTTGAAGAAAAGCAGAGAGAAAACTTTAATAGCTGGAGCTAGAGGTATATGAAAAAAACATTGTTTCTGTTAGGATAACAAGATTACATACTAATCAGAATGGTAATAGAGAAAGTAGGTTGAACTAATGAACTGAAGTCCTTAATACAGTTAAAGGTGAGTTTATCCACAACAAACGGGGAAATGGCCTTTTCTAGGAAATAATTAGGAAAGGTTGAATGGAGGAAGAAGAACAAGTTTGAGTGGCTCTTGAAGGGGGGAAGCAATATGAAAATGAGTTTAAAATATTATAAGTTGAATTATTCCTAATGAGACCTTTTGTGGCAGAATAACCTAATGGGTACTTAGCTACAAGATTCAGTGTATTGTCATATTTCAAGGATTGGGTGTGGTAGGAATTAATTTGAATAGAAGAAAGAGAAGGACAGGAAGAATTTGAGTTCTCTAGAAAACCCTAAAGAGGGAGAAAAGAGGTAGGGTATAAGATATGCGAAAAATGGGATGAAGACATCCGTAAAAGGAGAGATACTAAGGAAATGGTGTCAAGAGAAACATATGAAATGGCATTTATAAATTATTTTATTATGGATGTCACTTAATAAACACATTTTCTCAGTCTTCCCTGTGAATTTTTTAATTATATACACATTACTCACTAACGTTCATATTTACCCAGGGATAGAAGAATGATTTAAAAAGCATTGATTTCATGTCTGAGAAGCCCTATGAAGTACACAAATAGCATTTGTGCACACAGGAGTGCCCAGAAAGGGACATTTTGAACTCTGGAGGTCATTGGCTGTAACTGTTTCTGATAGGATTCTTGCCTGTCCTCACGGAGCTATCCTACCATCAACTGGGCATGTATTTAACTTTAAATTCTGCCTCTTGAGCACTTGAAAACATGTGTCTTCCCTGTTTCTAATAATCAATGATGTACTGTGCAGCTGATGTCACTACACCATCTATTTGGAGATGCTCTGTGTGGTAAACCAAAAAAGCCTGATGTTACTTATTGCCAACGCAAACACATGATATTGTGTTCAGACCCTAATGTACCCTGACCATACTTTAAAATTCCAAGAGCTGAATGAATCAATAACTCAGGTTGGGAAGCCCTTAAGAAAATATACTGAGGTTGTAGAAAGGTGGTGTGATAAGAGCTGCAGTGGCTGAATCCATAAGGCATTTCAGAAATAGTATTAAATAATGTTGGTATTCAATTTTTAATGTAACACTTCAGAAAAATTCAAGCAAAGATACAATTCAAGATGGCTAGGATTCTTATTTCCAACAATTGGCTGTAAAGTTATTTCATCATCTGAGAACAGAAGGCAGAAGGAGAAGCAAACTTTTGGAGTGGAAGACAATGAGTTTGTTTTTGACAAATAGGTTTTAGAGTGATTACAGCACAAACATTATAAATAAAATTCAAGCAGGAAGTTGGTTATAAAATATAGATCAATTATTTCTCTAATGTTCACCACTTTTTTGAGATTGCACAATCTTGAAGATAAGGAATTAATTTATTTTTTAAAATATTAGGAAAGATAAAAAACACTGCTAAAAACAAAATGGCTACTAGAGTACTTAGATGCAGTTTCTCATTAAAGTGATGTGAGACAGACCTGGCTGCAGGATTGATGCCATTTTGGAACATAAACACACAAAATAATGATCGGCTTATGATTAAATATTTGATAAATGTATTAACCAAAGTGAGAAAAAAAATAATCACAGTCTTTAGAGACTTATCAGACTCTGTAAGGCATTGCTTTGCCTCCTTCAGATTATCAACGAAGCAGTTAGATCTGTGTACATCTTCCCTTAGTCCTCTAGGAGAGCTACCAGCCACTGGCTTCTCTTTGATAAATAGAAAGCAGCTGGTGTCTCAAGGATGGCTATTAATCTCCTCATAAGATAAAAGGAATTGGGAAAAGCTGAGGAATGCTTTGTAATCAGTGATTCATGCATTCCTTTCTGAAGAATAATAAAAGATCTTTGAAGTAGTTTCTGTTTAGAAGATGGATGCATTTTAATTTATACATGGTCACTTTATGAAGTCAGGGTGTACCAAATGAAGTCAGAATTTTAAACAGGTTTTTTTTTTTTTTTTTTTTTTTTTTTTTTTTTTTTAATTTAAACTTTAAGTTCTGGGATACATGTACAGAACGTGCAGGTTTGTTAAATAGGTATACATGTGCCATGGTGCTTTGCTGCACCCATCAACCTGTCATCTAAGTTTTAAGCCCCACATGCATTATGTATTTGTCCTAATGCTCACCCTCTCCTTGGCCCACACCCCCTGACAGGCCCTGCTGTGTGATGTTCCTCGCCCTGTGTCCATGTGTTCTGATTGTTGAACTCCTACTTATGAGTGAGAACATGAGGTGTTTGGTTTTCTGTTCCTGTGTTAACTTTGCTGAGAATCATGGTTTCCAGCTTCATCCATGTCCCTGCAAAGGACATGAACTCATTCTTCTTTATGGCTGCATAGTATTCCATGGTGTATATGTGCCACATTTTCTTTATCCAGTCTATTATTGATGGGCATTTGGGTTGGTTCCAAGTCTTTGCTATTGTGATAGCACTGCAGTAAACATAGGTGTACATGTGTCTTTATAGTAGAATGATTTATAAACCTTTGGGTATATAACCACTAATGGGAATTGCTGGGTCAAATGGTATTTCTCGTTCTAGATACTTGAGGAATCGCCACACTGTCTTCCAGAATGGTTGAACTAATTCACACTCACACCAACAGTATAAAAGCATTCCTATTTCTCCACATCCTCTCAGCATCTGTTGTTTCCTGACTTTTTAATGATAGCTGTTCTAACTGGCATGAGACGGTATCTCACTGTGGTTTTGCTTGCATTTCTCTAATGACCAGTGATGAGGGGCTTTTTTTCATGTTCGTTGGTTGCATAAATGTCTTCTTTTGTGATGTGTCTCTTCATATCCTTTGCCCACTTTATGATGGGGTTGTCTTTTCTTGTAAATTTCTTTAAGTTCCTTGTAGTTTCTGGATATTAGCCCTTTGTCAGATGGATAGATCGCAAAAATTTTCTCCCATTCTGTAGGTTGCCTGTTCACTCTGATGATAGTTTCTTTTGCTTTGCAGAAGCTCTTTACTTTAGTTAGAACCCATTTGTCAATTTTGGCTTTCGTTCCCATTGCTTTTGTTGTTTTAGTCATGAAGTCCTTGCCTATGCCTATGTCCTGAATGGTATTGCTTAGGTTTTCTTCTAGGGTTTATTGTTTTAGGTTTAAGCCTTTAATCCATCTTGAATTAATTTTTGTATAAGATGTAAGAAAGGTGTTCAGTTTCAGGTTTCTGCATATGGCTAGTCAGTTTTCCCAGCACCATTTATTAAATAGGGAATTCTTTCCCCATTTCTTGTTTTTGTCAGGTTTGTCAACGATCAGATGGTTGTAGATGTGTGGTGTTATTTCTGCAGCCTCTGTTCTGCTCAATTGGTCTATATATCTGTTTTGGTACCAGTGTCAGCTATTAATTACTGCCTCTATTTTAGAACTTATTATTCGTCTATTTAGTGATTCGACTTCTTCCCGGTTTACCCTTGGGAGGGTGTATGTCCAGGAATTTATCCATTTCTTCTAGATTTTCTAGTTTATTTGCATAGAGGTGTTCTCTCTCTATTTATACAAATCTATATAATATTCTCTGATGGTAGTTTGTATTTTTGTGGGAAAACTGGTGATACCCCCTTTATCATTTTTTATTATGTACATTTGATTCTTCTTTCTTATCTTCTTTATTAGTCTGGCTAACAGTCTATATTGTTAATCTCTTCAAAACACCAGCTCCTGGATTCACTGATTTTTGGAGGGTTTTTCATATCTTTATCTCCTGCAGTTCTGCTCTGATCTTAGTTATTTCTTGTCTCCTACTAGCTTTTGAATGTATTTGCTCTTGCTTTTCTAGTTCTTTTAATTGTGATGCTAGGTTGTCAATTTTAGATCTTTCCCGCTTTCTGCTGTGGAGATTTGGTGCTATAAATATCCCTCTGAACACTACTTTAGCTGTGTTTTTTAGCTGTGTCTCAGAGATCCTGATACGTTGTGTCTTTGTTCTCATTGGTTTCAAAGAATTTATTTCTTCCTTAATTTCATTATTTACCCAACAGTCATTTAGGTGCAGATTGTTCAGTTTTCCTGTAGTTGTGCAGTTTTGAGTGAGTTTCTTAATCTTGAGTTCTAATTTGATTGCACTGTGATCTCAGAGACTGTTTATGATTTCCATTTGCTGAGGAGTGTTTTACTTTCAATCATGTGGTTGATTTTATAATAAGTGCTATGTGGTGCTAAGATGTATATTCTGTTGATTTGGGGTGGAGAGTTCTGTAGCTGTCTATTAGGTCTGCTTGGTCCAGAGCTGAGCTCAAGTCCTGAATATCCTTCTTAATTTTCTGTCTCCTTGATCTGTCTAATATTTACAGTGGAGTGTTAAAGTCTCCCAGTATTATTGTGTGGGAGTCTAAGTCTCTTGGTAGGTTTGTAAGAACTTGCTTTGTGAATCTGGATGCTCCTGTATTGGGTGCTTATATATTTAGAATAGTTAGTTTTTCTTGTTGCATTGATCCCTTTACCATTATGTAATGCCTTTTTGTCTTTCTTTATCTTTGTTGTTTTAAAATCTGTTTTATCAGAGACTAGGATTGCAACCCCTGCTTATTTTTGCTTTCCAGTTGCTTGGTAAATATTCCTTCATCCTTTTATTTTGAGCCTATGTGTGTCTTTGCACGTGAGATGATTCTCCTGAATACAGCACACTGATAGGTCTTAACTCTTTATTCAATTTCCCAGCCTGTGTCTTTTAATTGGGGCATTTAGCTCATTTACGTTTAAAACAAATATTGTTATGTGTACATTTCATCCTGTCAACATGATGCTGGCTGTTTATTTTGTACATTAGTTGATGCAGCTTCTTCGTAGTGTCATCGGTCTTTATACTTCAGTATGTTTTGTAGTGGCTGGTACCGGCTTTTCCTTTCCATATTTAGTGGTTCCTTCAGGAGCTCTTGTGAGGCAGGCCTGGTGGTAACAAAATCCTTTAGCATGTGCTTAACAAATCCCTTAGCATGTGCTTGTAAAGGACTTTATTTCTTCTTTGCTTGTGAAGCTTAGTTTGACTGGATATTAAATTCTGGGTTGAAAATTCTTTTCTTTATGAATGTTGAAAATTGGCCCATACTCTCTTCTGGCTTATAGGGTTTCTGCAGAGACATCCACTGTTTGTCGGATGGCCTTCCCTTTGTAGGTAACCTGACCTTTCTCTCTGGCTGCCCTCAACATTTTTTCTTTCGTTCCAACCTTGGAGAATCTGATGATTATATCTTGGGGTTGTTATTCTTGAGGAGTATCTTAGTGGTGTTCTCTTATTTCCTGAATTTGAATGTTGGCCTGTCTCGCTAGGTTGGGGAAGTTCTGGATAATATCCTGAAGCATGTTTTCCAACTTGGTTCCATTCTCCCTGTCACTTTCAGGTACACCAATCAATTGTACATTTGGCCTTTTCACATTGTTTCATATTTCTTGGAGGCTTTATTCACTCCCTTTCATTCTTTTTTCTGTAATCTTGTCTTCATGGTTATTTTATTAAGTTGATCTTCAATCTCTGATATCCTTTCTTCCCCTTGATCAATTCAGCTATTGATACTTGTGTATGCTACACGAAGTTCTTGCACTGTGTTTTTCAGCTCCATCAGGTTATTTATATGCTTCTCCTAAAGTGGTTGATCTAGTTAGCAGTTCCTGTAACCTTTTATCAAGGTTCTTAGCTTCCTTGTGTGGGGTTACAACATGCTCCTTTAGCTCAGAGGAGTTTGTTATTACTCACCTTCTTAAGCCTATTTCTGTCAATTCGTCAAAGTCGTTCTCTGTCCAGTTTTGTGCCCTTGCTGGAGAGGAGTTGTGATCATTTGGAGGAGAAGAGGGATTCCAGTTGTTGGAATTTTCAGCATTTTTGCACTGATTTTTCCTCATCTTTGTGGATTTATGTACCTTTGATCTTTGATGCTGATGGCCTTTGGATGGGGTTTTTTCTGTGGGCATCCTTTTGGTTGAGATTGATGCTATTGCTATGTGCTTGCTAGTTTTCCTTCTAACAATCAGGGCCCTCTTCTGCAGCTCTGCTGGTATTTGATGGAAGTCCACTCCAAACCCTGTTTGCCTGGGTATCACCAGCAGAGGCTGTAGAACAGCAAAGATTGCTGCATGTTCCTTCCTCTGGAAGCTTCATCCCAGAGGGGCACCCTCCTGATGCCAGCTGGAACTTTCCTGTATGAGGTGTCTGTTGATCCCTGCTGAGAGGTGTCTCCCAGTTAAGAGGTACAGACGTCAGGGACCCACTTGAGGAGACAGTCTTACCCTTAGCAGAGCTCAAGAGCTGTGCTGGGAGATCTGCTGCTCTCTTCAGAATGGGCATGCAGGATCATTTAAATCTGCTGAAGCTGTGCCCATGGTCCCCCTTCCCCCAGGTGCTCTGCACCAGGGAGAAGGGAATTTTTTCTGTAAGTCCTTTAATGGGGCTGCTGCCTTTCTTTCAGAGATGCCCTGCCCAGTGAGGAGGAATCTAGAGAGGCAGTCAGGCCCCAGATGGTTGGCCACGCTGTGGTGAGTTCTGCACAATCAGAGGTAACACTGTGAGGGGAAAACCACCTACTAAAGCCTCAGTAATGGCAGACACCCCTCCTCCCACCAAGCTCGATTGTCCCAGGTCAACTTCAGACTGCTGTGCTGTCAGCAAGAATTTCAAGCCAGTGGTTCTTAGCCTTCTGGGTTCCGTGGGAGTGGGACCCTCTGAGCAAGATCTCTTGGCTCCCTGGCTTCAGCCCCCTTTCCAGGGGAGTAGAATGGTTCTGTCTTGCTGGGCTTCCAGGCACCACTGGGGTGCAAAAAACAAAACAAAGCAAAACCTACCACAGCTAGCTCAGTGTCTGCCCAAACAGCTGCCCAGTTTTTTGCTTGAAACCCAGGGCCCTGGTGGTGCAGGCACAAGAGGAAATCTCCTGGTCTGTGGGTTGCAAAACCATGGGAAAAGCATAGTATCTGGGCTGTATAGCACAGTCCCTCATGGCACAGTCCCTCACAGCTTCCCTTGGATAGGGGAGGGAGTTCCCTGACCCCTTCCTAGGTGAGGCAATGGTCCAACCTGCTTCTGCTCACCCTACGTGGGCTGCACCCACTGTCTAACCAGTCCCAATGAGATGAACTGGCTACCTCAGTTGGAAATGCAGAAATCACCCGCCTTCTGCGTTGGTCTTGCTGGGAGCTGTAGACTGGAGCTGTTCCTATTCAGCCATCTTACCAAAAAGTCTAAACAAAGTTTCTTACTTAGAGCAAACTATCATCGAAAGATGTATATTGTATGGGGTTTCTTAGTGTCGTTCATTACAGAGTAGAATCACAAACCTGGTCAATTCTAGGAGGAGTCAACTAAGTTGTTCTTCTTGGTCTTAACATAGTTTCTACCATCTACTCAACTGTATTTTGGGGCTAAAAACTGAAACATAGTGACTTAGGTTTTAGAACAATACACTTATTTAAAAGAATAGTATATGGACCTCAAAATGAATAGTAGCCATTGGAATGTCTTTGTGGCTTCAATTTTTTCAAATATGAGAATTACTTATTATTATAATGAACATTATTCAATATAATTTACTTTATTACAATATTCATCAACTGAAAGAGATCCAAAATTTCTTTGAAAATACAGTTAAAAGAAAATTTATTTTCTTAAACAGAATATTTTATATAAATGAAATTAAATTACTTAATCACACAACCATGTAATATTGCATATTACATATATGTTGCAAATATTGCTTATTACATATGTATATTATAAATTTAAAATGTAATTTTTAAATATTTTATACTTAAAAATAGTAATGTGGTAAAATCATATTCAGTCCAGAACTTTTTAAATATGAGTCCAACAATAATTAGTATTAATTCAGTAGCTTCCTTATCAAATCCATAATCAGATACCCAAGGCCTTATATAGCAGAAATTGTGATGGACAAATACGCAAATGTATAAATGAAGAAAATCTTCCCTCTGAGAATTCCAGAGTACTTTATTAATCCCTGTTTATAAGAATCATTTGGAGTTAACTCAGGATGGAATTTGGAATGCCTGTCTACTATATCTAGATAGATGGAGGATATAGTTGACACAAATAAGGCTGAAACTCTTATTATGAATAAATACAAAATAGAATGCAAGGGAAGGGAAGATTAATTCATAGCAGTTTTTATGAACTGGTTATAGTTCATATTCTTCTATTATTCAGTAAGTAAGTGATCATTAATTTTATGGATTTTGATGGTCAGATATTATTTGAATATATATAACTTCCCACAACCTTTAAACCAAAAATTAGGAGAGAAAAGACCCTAACAAGTACAACAAAAGCCCTAGAAATCTGAAATTTTTTTGCCCATTTAAAAAAGCTTAATAAAATACTATGTCATTAATCCTAAAAACAAATGCATTTTGAAATATATACAGATTAACTTCTTTCTTCAGGAAACTATTTCACTTGGAGTTAGAAATATTTACTTCTAAACCAAAAGTAAATGTAATATTGCTAATGATTTTTTAAAATTATATATTCAGTTGTTGTTCTTAGGTGATTTTAAAATTGTTTTTAAAGCCCTAAACAAGTTTCTATCTAAGATACTGAAAGTGTTTGCAGTATTTCTGATAAAAACTATGTCCCAAAATACATTAAGAATTCCCACTTTAAACTTCCTTATATAAGCCAAAGCATAATATTAGGTGTTTTGAAGGTATGAATATCTTTGTTTCCTCTCTTAGTGACACATAGAGTCCTATATTTTGGTTTGTGAAGTTATATATTTTTATTAATTTTTCCAGTGTATGTGTGTGCATATATTGATGTATTAGCTCATTAATAATATAAGTCACTTTTTCTTCCATTTCTGAAAGGTTGATGAGTTATTAATATTAATAAAATTAATATTGATATATAAAGAGACAGTAGTGCCTCAGCACTGACATTTATAATGTCTCTTGCAGAACCACTTTCATTTACTCTAGTTACAAAAGCTGCCAGAAACTGTATTCATTACTTTGGGATTCTAAGTATCAATATATTGATTAAACATATTTTTGCTTTGAATAAACTTGTATGTCACTCTTATAAGTGATCTAACATTTCATATCTACCTTAATAATATGATGATTTTTTATAGTACAGATTTACTTCAAACTTGCTGTGGTCTACATGTGGTTGCCCCCAAAATTTGTATGTTAAAACCGAATATCCAATGTAGTAATATTAAGAGTTAGGGACTTTGGGGAAGTTATTAGGTTATGAAGGCTTCACCCTTATGAATGGGATTAGTGACCTAATAAAAAAGGCTTCAGGGAGGCTGCATCCTTCTACCATGGCAGGAGCAGTAAGAGGTGCAATCTGTGAAGCAAAGAGCAACTTCACTAGACACTGAATTTGATGGAGCCTTTATCTTGGACTCCCCATTCTCTGGAATGGTAAGCAATACATTTCTATGATTCATAAATTACCACTCTAAGGTATTTTGTTATAGCAGCAAGAATGAACTAAGGCAAAGGTTATCCTAATTATGTAGGAGTTTTGGACATTTTGCACTTTTTTTTTTTTTTTTTTGACATAGGGTCTTGCTCTGTCGCCCAGGCTGGAATGCAGTGGCACGATCTGGGCTTACTGCAACCTCTGCCTCCGAAATTCAAGCAATTCTCCTGCCTCAGCCTCCAGAGTAGCTGGGACTACAGGTGCAAGCCGCTGTCACATCTGGCTAATTTTTTTTTTTTTTTTATGTTTTAGTAGAGACAGGGTCTCACCGTGTTGCGTGACCTGGTCTCGAACTCCTGAGCTCAGGCAATCTGCCCCCCTTGGCCTCCCAAAGTGCTAGGATTACAGGCGTGAGCCACTGCAGTTGGCCCCATTTTGCACTTTCTAAATAAAAAATTACTAAAACGTCTATGTACTCATTTGCAAAATTGTGAATGTTTTATTACATAAACAACTGCTTAACTATAAAAACCACGAGGGAACTGTCCTAGTTTTGTTTTGTTTTGTTTTCCTTAATACCTTTTCCCAAAGCTTTTATGATGTTTCTCTATGGTGGAAAAAGAATAAAGAGAACCTCATTCTTCATTCACTAGAATGCACTGATCAAATCTTAGCTGCCAAAACTGAAACATAAATTAAATCCTTCTTATAGGCAATGGACATCGATTCAATATGAAGCTACCGATGCTATTGACAGGCTTGTCAGAAAGCTACATTTTACTACTAGTAAAATTTACAAACTGAGAGTTATGTTGTCTAATGCTTTTGGAGGTCATGGAAGATGGATTCTAGATCTTCTAATCAGGACTACTCTTAATTTTTAAACTATGCATTTTTACAATATATATAAATACTAGATGTCCTATGACATTGTCAGGATTGCAGCAATTAAGCCACTTGCTGCAGTAAGGAGACGGAGTTAGAGTATTAGATGACAATTGTCATTCAATTGTTCTTACTTTTTGTCATGCAGCTTGGTTGCACAGATTGAATTAATCATAGCTTAACACATTATCACTATTGGAACATTCATGATGCATTTTTACCATTAATTTATCCAGTTATTCAGTTAAATAAAGATAATTTTTCATATCCACCACTCAAACTGACAGCTAGAATACTCCAAAAAACTTACATATACCTGTTGGAACTGAACCTGTCCAATTTTACTGTCCACCCTAAAATGAGCTGTTAATGTAACTTTTGTGTTTTTATTTAGCTTTTCTTATTTCAAGTTTTATAACAGGTAGTCCTCTGGTGTTATTTCCAGTTTTATGTGTTAAGCAGTCCCTGATGTTGCCAGTGACTGGCCATACTATCTCTACCATGAGCCAACGTTCTATATGGCACAAGTGTATCTGAGATCCTTTGAAGCATTTTATTCTGTTCTATTGGCACTTAGTTTGTCCCTTTATAAATATACACTGTCTTAGTAAGTTAAACATAGACTTTTTGCTTAGATTCATTCTAGAAAATACTCCAATCCCCTCATCTAATTATATCGATGAAGAAAAAAATGGAGTTGCAGATAATAAGTGTCTCAATGAAAAGAAATAATGTATTATTGTTAAAAATGAAAAAAAATCTCATTTTAAGGCACTACATAATCGAACAGCATTTGATAGAAAATCGGGGGAAATATTGTGTTCTTATAATGATGCTGCATTCTGGATACTTAAATTGATTTTTATAAAATTATATAAAGAGAAATTTCTTCAATTTAATATAAAGAGTCTCAAAATTTCCTCTTTTAGTTATGTTGTTATGTCTTTTCTTTGGGCAGTGCTGTTGTTGTAAACAAGGAAATTTGAAGAAAGATAAAACAAAATTTAAAATAAAAATTAACATGCATATGAAGGTTTCAAGGGCTTCTGTGTCATCTAAGACAAGAGAGTCCATAACCCCAGAAAGATGGGAAACTTACTGAGAATAGACCAATAACCTGCACCTTACTTTTCCTCTTGGGACCTTTTCCAAGTCTTAAGTGGCATCTAGTGAGAGACTAAATAGCCCAGCAGAGTGCATCTACTCTGATGTCGAGAAACCAGTAGAGCTTTCTGCAAATTCTTAAAAACATGGAGAAAAGAAAATGGGATTTGGGCATGGTTTTGTTAGCAGTCAAGACTTGTGCAGCCAAGATTCTGCAGAGAAGAGATGCATAGAGGTTAAATATGACACTCTACCTGGACTTTTCCTCAGATTATTTCAAAACTCTTAGTGTAAACTGTGACAAAGACTAAGAAACCTAGTTAAAAAGTAGCTGAAATGCTTAATGGATCTTTTGACCATCTTACAATGCTGAATATTTAGTGGGTCTGACAATAAGTTGGAGTTCAGGACCTGGTGAGACCTGGCAAGTTGGTGTGGGGTAGACGTGAAATATATCAAGCATTGAATATAAATGCAACTTGTACTTAGCTTCATCCATTATGGATTAAGGTGATCCTTTTTTTTTACTTTACTCTAGAAGTCTAAAAGAGAATGGGTGAATGTTTCCTGGGGAAAGATATCATCCAAAGCATCTATAATAGTTCAGAACATGATGCCTGACACACAGTGAAATATTATCAGACATTCTAAGGGTAAAAAACCAAAAGATTTGAAAACCAGATAACATGGTTTAGAAGCAACTCAGATATTGAAATTTTCAAATATACACTTTAATATAATTGTGATTAATATGGCAAGAATATGAAAGATGACATGGGGAAATGTACCAGATTGCTGGGGAAAATATATACATATATAATAATATATATAAAACTCTGTGTGTATTTCAATAATCTGGTCAATATAATGTAAGTTTTAGAACAAAATACATGAATGCTATTAAATTAAAAAATAATCGGTATAGAAGTGTATTAGAAAAAAACGAAGAGATTACCTATGCATTGGAAAACTGTCTAGACTGAAATACAGAAAGAGAACTGATAGATATGCAAAAAGAAAGGCAAGAGACATATGGGATGCAAAAATAACACAAAAGTAGATAAGAAAAAAATAGAAACAATTCATATTCAAAAAGATAATCACTAAGAATATTCCTAAGTTGATGAAAGACATTAAGCCACACATTCAAGAAGCACAACAAACTTCATGTAGGATAAATACAGATAAAATTTAATGCACATTGTAGTAAAAGTGTTAAAACTCTAAGACAAAAATAAAATCTTTAAGAAAGAGAAAAAAGATCATCTTAAGGTGAACAAAAGCATAATGATCAACTTACTGATCACTGAAGAAGAAAAAATAATACATCTTTGCAAAATTGATGTAAAAAACTACCAGTCTAGAAATCTATACTCAGTAAAAATGTTATGCACAAGTAAAGACAAATAGAAATATCTCTAGTCAACAAAAACGAAAAGAAAATTCATCATTAACAATCCCACACAAAAAGTAATATTGAACAGTGTTCTTCAGACAGAAGAAAAATTATGCCAAGTAGAAAGGATAGAACATAATAGTAACTATGGTAATGATATGAGTAAATCTAAATAAATATTGACAGTAGGAAACAATAATTGTAGTTTGTTATATAGGTCAAAATCAATGTAAAAATGAATATATGAACAAAGAATACCCAAGGCAGGAGGAAGTAAAATAAGTTAATGTATTATAAGGCCAGACAATTGTCTGGGATGGGATATATTAGTTATTTATATTGGATGCTACTAAGTTAAGATGCATTTGGCTGGGGGTGGTGGCTCACACCTGTAATCCCAGCACTTTGGGAGGCTGAGGTGGGTGGATCATGAGGTCAGGAGATCAAGACCATCCTGGTTAACACGATGAAACTCCGTATCTACTAAAAATACAAAAAATTAGCCGGGTGTGGTGGCGGGCGCCTGTATTCCCAGCTACTCGGGAGGCTGAGGCAGGAGAATGGTGTGAACCTGGGAGGCGAAGCTTGCAGTGAGCCGAGATCATGCCACTACACTCCAACTTTGGGCGACAGAGCGAGACTGCGTCGCAAGCAAACAAACAAACAAACAAAACATGCATTTGTTCATGAAACTATTAGACAAATAATAAAAATATTTTATAATAAATAACCCTATAGATGAGAAAATGAAACCCTACTGAAACTTGACTGATAAAAAGAAAAAGGAAAGAACATACAACATGTAGAAAACAAATTGGATCAATTTATATCAAATGTAAATAAAGTAAAACTTCCATTATAAAGTCACAGATTATCAGAATGAGTTTTTTATGTTTTTTTTGTTTTGAGACAGAATCTTGCTCTGTCACCCAGGCAGGAGTGCAGTGGCGTGACTTGGCTCATTGTAACCTCTGCCTCCTGGGTTCAAGCAATTCTTCTGCCTCAGCCTCCCGAGTAGCTGAGATTACAGCCATGTGCCACCATGCCTGGCTAATTTTGTATTTCAGTAGAGATGGGGTTTCACCACATTGGCCAGGCTGGTCTCTAACTCCTGACCTCATGATCCGCCTGCCTCAGCCTCCCAAAGTGCTGGGATTACAGGCCTGAGCAACCGTGTCTGGCCATCAGAATTAATTTTTATGAAGAAAAACCATATTCTGTGTGAAAGGAAGACATCTTAATTTAACGGAAAAGGAACATGGAAAATGAAAGTATAGAACATTTGTCATGCAAAGAATTTTTTAAAAAAGAAATACAGAGGAGCTATATATATATATATCAAACAAAATAAACCATAGGGCATGAATTATTCCTGGAGATGAAGAGGAGTACTTCAAAATAATACGGAGGCCGATAAACCAGGAAAATGTAACAATCACAAATATTATGTAACTAATTAACATAGTATTATCATTGTAAAGCAAGAATTAACAGAAGTAGCAAATCTACAAGTCTCTCATCAAAATGGGAGACTATCACACCTCAGTCAGTAAGTGAATGAGCAACCAAAAAAAGTAGAAAGAATTCATAAGATCTGAAAAACCCGATTTTCTCAATTAACTTCATTAACATATACAGAACATAGCACACAACTGCAGAATATACATTTATTTTAACTTCATAAAAACCTTTGCAAAATATATATCAAGTCTGAGGGATGTAGCAATTCCTTGAATATAAAACAATGTGTTATCTTAAATGCATATGGTTTAGTTATTATTGCTGCATGATAGACTATCTCAAAACTTCACAGACTTACAAAACAAATAATTCATTTATTTTCAAGAGTCTTTGGATTGTCTGAAATCATCTAGCCATTTTTTTCTTAGGGTTTTTTTCTTTTTTCTTCCTTTCTTTCTGTTAATTTTTTTTCTTTATTTTTATTTTTATTTTTAAGATAGAGTCTCGTTCTGTCACCCAGGCTGGAGTGCAGTGGCATGATCTTGGCTCACTGCAACCTCCGCCTCCGGGGTTCACGCCATTCTCCTGCCTCAGCCTCCCGAGTAGCTGGGACTATAGGACTGTAGGACAGGCGCCCGCCACCACACCCAGCTATTTTTTTTTTTTGTATTTTTAGTAGGACAGGGTTTCACTGTGTTGGCCAGGATGGACTAGATCTCCTGAACTCGTGATCCGCTCGCCTCGGCCTCCCAAAGTGCTGGGAATACAGGCATGAGCCACCGTGCCCGGCCTTTTCTTGGGGTTTCTGTTCAGCACTGTATAGTCACTGTTGTCTGAGGTTGCAGTCCCATTGGGCTCTAAGCGAATGGTTTATTTTTATTTATTTATTTATTTTTATTATACTTCAAGTTCTAGGGTACATGTGCATAACGTGCAGGTTTCTTACATATGTATACTTGTGCCATGTTGGTGTGCTGCACCCATCAACTCGTCAGCACCCATCAATTCATCGTTTATATCATGTATAACTCCCCAGTGCAATCCCTCCCCCCTCCCCCCTCCCCATGATAGGCCCCAGTGTGTGATGTTCCCCGTCCTGAGACCAAGTGATCTCATTGTTCAGTTCCCACCTATGAGTGAGAACATGCGGTGTTTGGTTTTCTGTTCTTGTGATAGTTTGTTAAGAATGATGGTTTCCAGCTGCACCCATGTCCCTACAAAGGACGCAAACTCATCCTTTTTTATGGCTGCATAGTATTCCATGGTGTATATCTGCCACATTTTCTTAATCCAGTCTGTCACAGAGGACATTTGGGTTGATTCCAAGTCTTTGCTATTGTGAATAGTGCCGCAATAAACATACGTGTGCATGTGTCTTTGTAGTAGAATAATTTATAATCCTTTGGGTATATACCCAGTAGTGGGATGGCTGGGTCATATGGTACATCTAGTTCTAGATCCTTGAGGAATTGCCATACTGTTTTCCATAATGGTTGAACTAGTTTACAATCCCACCAAGAGTGTAAAAGTGTTCCTATTTCTCCACATCCTCTCCAGCACCTGTTGTTTCCTGACTTCTTAATGATTGCCATTCTAACTGGTGTGAGATGGTATCTCATTGTGGTTTTGATTTGCATTTCTCTGATGGCGAGTGATGATGAGCATTTTTTCATGTGTCTCTTGGCTGTATGAATGTCTTCTTTTGAGAAATGTCTGTTCATATCCTTTGCCCACTTTTTGATGGGGTTGTTTGTTTTTTTCTCGTATATTTGTTTGAGTTCTTCGTAGATTCTGGATATTAGCCCTTTGTCAGATGAGTAGATTGCAAAAATTTTCTCCCATTCTGTAGGTTGCCTGTTCACTCTGATGGTAGTTTCTTTTGCTGTGCAGAAGCTCTTTAGTTTAATTAGATCCCATTTGTCAATTTTGGCTTTTGCTGCCATTGCTTTTGGTGTTTTAGACATGAAGTCCTTGCCCATGCCTATGTCCTGAATGGTACTACCTAGATTTTCTTCTAGGGTTTTTATGGTATTAGGTCTAACATTTAAGTCTCTAATCCATCTTGAATTAATCTTCATATAAGGAGTAAGGAAAGGATCCAGTTTCAGCTTTCTACTTATGGCTAGGAATTTTCCCAGCACCATTTATTAAATAGGGAATCCTTTCCCCATTTCTTGTTTCTCTCAGGTTTGTCAAAGATCAGATGGCTGTAGATGTGTGGTATTATTTCTGAGGACTCTGTTCTGTTCCATTGGTCTATATCTCTGTTTTGGTACCAGTACCATGCTGTTTTGGTTACTGTAGCCTTGTAGTATAGTTTGAAGTCAGGTAGCATGACGCCTCCAGCTTTGTCCTTTTGACTTAAGATTGTCTTGGGAATGCGGGCTCTTTTTTGGTTCCATATGAACTTTAAAGCAGTTTTTTCCAATTCTGTGAAGAAACTCATTGGTAGCTTGATGCGGTGGCATTGAAACTATAAATAACCTTGGGCAGTATGGCCATTTTCACGATATTGATTCTTCCTATCCATGAGCATGGTATGTTCTTCCATTTGTTTGTGTCCTCTTTGATTTCACTGAGCAGCGGTTTGTAGTTCTCCTTGAAGAGGTCCTTTACGTCCCTTGGAAGTTGGATTCCTAGGTATTTGATTCTCTTTGAAACAATTGTGAATGGAAGTTCATTCATGATTTGGCTCTCTGTTTGTCTGTTACTGGTGTATAAGAATGCTTGTGATTTTTGCACATTAATTTTGTATCCTGAGACTTTGCTGAAGTTGCTTATCAGCTTAAGGAGATTTTGGGCTGAGACAATGGCGTTTTCTAAATATACAATCATGTCATCTGCAAACAGGGACAATTTGACTTCTTCTTTTCCTAACTGAATACCCTTGATTTCTTTCTCTTGCCTGATTGCCCTAGCCAGATCTTCCAACACTATGTTGAATAGGAGTGGTGAGAGAGGGCATCCCTGTCTTGTACCAGTTTTCAAAGGGAATTTTTCCAGTTTTTGCCCATTCAGTATGATATTAGCTGTGGGTTTGTCATAAATAGCTCTTATTATTTTGAGGTACGTTCCATCAATACCAAATTTATTGAGCGTTTTTAGCATGAAGGGCTGTTGAATTTTGTCAAAAGCCTTTTCTGCATCTATTGAGATAATCATGTGGTTCTTGTCTTTGGTTCTGTTTATATGCTGGATTACATTTACTGATTTGCAAATGTTGAACCACCCTTGCATCCCAGGGATGAAGCCCACTTGATCATGGTGGATAAGCTTTTTGATGTGCTGCTGAATCCGGTTTGCCAGTATTTTATTGAGGATTTTTGCATCGATGTTCATCAGGGATATTGGTCTAAAATTTTCTTTTTTTGTTGTGTCTCTGCCAGGCTTTGCGATCAGGATGATGTTGGCCTCATAAAATGAGTTAGGGAGGATTCCCTCTTTTTCTATTGATTGGAATAGTTTCAGAAGGAATGGTACCAGCTCCTCCTTGTACCTCTGGTAGAATTCAGCTGTGAATCCATCTGGTCCTGGACTTTTTTTGGTGGGTACACTATTGATTGTTGCCTCAATTTCAGAGCCTGCTATTGGTCTATTCAGGGATTCAACTTCTTCCTGGTTTAGTCTTGGAAGAGTGTAAGTGTCCAGGAAATTATCCATTTCTTCTAGATTTTCTAGTTGATTTGCGTAGAGGTGTTTATAGTATTCTCTGATGGTAGTTTGTATTTCCGTGGGGTTGGTGGTGATATCCCCTTTATCATTTTTTATTGCGTCTCTTTGATTCCTCTCTCTTTTCTTCTTTATTAGTCTTGCTAGCAGTCTGTCAATTTTGTTGATCTTTTCAAAAAACCAACTCCTGGATTCATTGATTTTTTGGAGGGTTTTTTGTATCTCTGTCTCCTTCAGTTCTGCTCTGATCTTAGTCATTTCTTGCCTTCTGCTAGCTTTTGAATGTGTTTGCTCTTGCATCTCTAGTTCTTTTAATTGTGATGTTAGAGTGTCAATTTTAGATCTTTCCTGCTTTCTCTTGTGGGCATTTAGTGCTATAAATTTCCCTCTACACACTGCTTTCAATGTGTCCCAGAGATTCTGGTATGTTGTATCTTTGTTCTCATTGGTTTCAAAGAACATCTTTATTTCTGCTTTCATTTCGTTATGTACCCAGTAGTTATTCAGGAGCAGGTTGTTCAGTTTCCATGTAGTTGAGCGGTTTTGATTGAGTTTCTTAGTCCTGAGTTCTAGTTTGATTGCACTGTGGTCTGAGAGACAGTTTGTTATAATTTCTGTTCTTGTACATTTGCTGAGGAGTGCTTTACTTCCAATTATGTGGTCAATTTTGGAATAAGTGCGATGTGGTGCTGAGAAGAATGTATATTCTGTTGATTTGGGGTGGAGAGTTCTATAGATGTCTATTAGGTCCGCTTGGTGCAGAGATGAGTTCAATTCCTGGATATCATTGTTAACTTTCTGTCTCGTTGATCTGTCTAATGTTGACAGTGGAGTGTTGAAGTCTCCCATTATTATTGTATGGGAGTCTCAGTCTCTTTGTAAGTCTCTAAGGACTTGCTTTATGAATCTGGGTGCTCCTGTATTGGGTGCACATATATTTAGGATAGTTAGCTCTTCCTGTTGAATTGATCCCTTTACCATTATGTAATGGCCTTGTCTCTTTTGATCTTTGATGGTTTAAAGTCTATTTTATCAGAGACTAGGATTGCAACCCCTGCTTTTTTTTGTTCTCCATTTGCTTGGTAGATCTTCCTCCATCCCTTTATTTTGAGCCTATGTATGTCTCTGCATGTGAGATGGGTCTCCTGAATACAGCAGACTGATGGGTCTTGACTCTTTATCCAGTTTGCCAGTCTGTGTCTTTTAATTGGAGCATTTAGTCCATTTACATTTAAGGTTAATATTGTTATGTGTGAACTTGATCCTGCCATTATGATATTAACTGGTTATTTTGCTCGTTAGTTGATGCAGTTTCTTCCTAGCCTCGATGGTCTTTACATTTTGGCATGTTTTTGCAATGGCTGGTACCAGTTGTTCCTTTCCATGTTTAGGGCTTCCTTCAGGGTCTCTTGTAAGGCAGGCCTGGTGGTGACAAAATCTCTAAGCATTTGCTTATATGTAAAGGATTTTATTTCTCCTTCACTTATGAAACTTAGTTTGGCTGGATATGAAATTCTGGGTTTAAAATTCTTTTCTTTAAGAACGTTGAATATTGGCCCCCACTCTCTTCTGGCTTGTAGAGTTTCTGCCGAGAGATCTGCTGTTAGTCTGATGGGCTTCCCTTTGTGGGTAACCCGACCTTTCTCTCTGGCTGCCCTTAAGATTTTTTCCTTCATTTCAACTTTGGTGAATCTGGCAATTACGTGTCTTGGAGTTGCTCTTCTGGAGGAGTATCTTTGTGGCGTTCTCTGTATTTCCTGAATTTGAATGTTGGCCTGCCCTACTAGGTTGGGGAAGTTCTCCTGGATGATATCCTGAAGAGTGTTTTCCAACTTGGTTCCATTTTCCCCCTCACTTTCAGGCACCCCAATCAGATGTAGATTTGGTCTTTTTACATAATCCCATACTTCTTACAGGCTTTGTTCATTTCTTTTTCTTCTTTTTTCTTTTGGTTTCTCTTCTCGCTTCATTTCATTCATTTGATCCTCAATCGCTGATACTCTTTCTTCCAGTTGATCGAGTCGGTTACTGAAGCTTGTGCATTTGTCAGGTATTTCTCGTGTCATGGTTTTCATCTCTGTCATTTCGTTTATGACCTTCTCTGCATGAATTAGTCTAGCTGTCAATTCTTCCACTCTTTTTTGAAGATTTTTAGTTTCTTTGCGCTGGGTACGTAATTCCTCCTTTAGCTCTGAGAAGTTTGATGGACTGAAGCATTCTTCTCTCATCTCGTCAAAGTCATTCTCTGACCAGCTTTGATTCGTTGCTGGCGATGGGCTGCGCTCCTTTGCAGGGGGAGATGTGCTCTTATTTTTTGAATTTCCAGCTTTTCTGCCCTGCTTTTTCCCCATCTTTGTGGTTTTATCTGTCTCTGGTCTTTGATGATGGTGACGTACTGATGGGGTTTTGGTATAGGTGTCCTTCCTGTTTGATAGTTTTCCTTCTGATAGTCAGGACCCTCAGCTATAGGTCTGTTGGAGATTGCTTGTGGTCCACTCCAGACCCTCTTTGCCTGGGTATCAGCAGCAGAGGTTGCAGAAGATAGAATATTGCTGAACAGCGAGTGTACCTGTCTGATTCTTCCTTTGGAAGCTTCCTCTCAGGGGTGTACTCCACCCTGTGAGGTGTGGGGTGTCAGACTGCCCCTAGTGGGGGATGTCTCCCAGTGAGGCTACTCAGGGATCAGGGACCCACTTGAGCAGGCAGTCTGTCCATTCTCAGATCTCAACCTCCGTGTTGGGAGATCCACGGCTCCCCCCAAAGCTGTCAGACAGTCATTCGCATCTGCACCGGCCCCGCTGCTTCCCCTGTTGGACTTCAGCTGTGTCCTGTCCCCAGAGGTGGAGTCTACAGAGACAGGCAGGCTTCCTTGAGCTGCTGTGAGCTCCACCCAGTTCGACCTTCCCAGCGGCTTTACCTACTTAAGCCTCAGCAATGGCGGGCGCCCCTCCCCCAGCCTCGCTGCTGCCTTGCAGTTAGATCGCCGCAGACTGCTGTGTTAGCAATGAGGGAGGCTCCGTGGGCGTGGGACCCTCCCGGCCAGGTGTGGGATATATTCTCCTGGTGTGCCCGTTTGCTTAAAGCGCAGTATTGGGGTGGGAGTTACCTGATTTTCCAGGTGTTGTGTGTCTCAGTTCCCCTGGCTAGGAAAAGGGATTCCCTTCCCCCTTGCGCTTCCCAGGTGAGGCGATGCCTCGCCCTGCTTCAGCTCTCGGTGGTCCGGCTGCAGCAGCTGACCAGCACCGATTGTCCGGCACTCCCCAGTGAGATGACCCCAGTACCTCAGCTGAAAATGCAGAAATCACTGGTCTTCTGTGTCGCTCGCGCTAGGAGTTGGAGACTGGAGCTCTTCCTATTCATCCATCTTGCTCCGCCCCCTCGCGAATGGTTTATTAACATGGCTCTTGGTGAATACAGATGGTTGTTTAAAAACTCACATGGGCTCATATGAGAACTCGTTAATATTATCTCCTTTATATTATCTCCCATTATCAAGCTTGTGGCTTGAGCTTCTTTTACCACAGTAGCTGGATTTCAAAAGCAAAGTTTCCAAGAATAATTTTGGTACCAACTCTTGCAGTAACTTTTCAGCTATCTTTGTGGATAATAATGCAATTCTTATTTATGAGTTTGGTACTTCTCAACAAATCCATTTTTATTTTTACTTTATGATATTCTGAAACTAAGATTTCAGATAATATTAAGATAATATGATGATATTCTGAAACTATTATTTATAAATAAATAATAGAACTAATGGAGTCCATGAAATAAAGGAGAGTAAACGAGATAATCTGTATGGTGTTTATGTTCAGATGTGAATGTCAAAAGTATACTTCTTCTCAAAGAGGGAAGAGGGAAAGCATCCCTGTTAGAAGGGGCTTTCTTAAGTTTCAGCAAAAATAGTGCATATAAATCTATATAATTAATCATATGTCTTCACCTAATATATCCAAATTCTTTACTATGCCACTTTACCCAGAGCCAGATTTTAGGGACATTCAAAAAACAAAATTAGCTTGAGTGACTTGAAGCTTGAGATGCTCTAAAAGCAGAATGCCCCTTATTGCATGGGTGTTGAAGGGTGTAAAGCAGGTTGTGGTGTATAGTATAAGACAAAGTACTGTAGAAGTGGGAATTTTAATTTTCTTTTTAAATGAGAGTACTAAACAAATAATTTACATTTTATCTCTTCCACATATTTTGACTAAGGAGAGAGTTAAGTTTTACCACGACAAAAAAGGGGCAAAAAGTTTTTCTCTTAATGAATGTAACCTAATATAGTGCTTAAATTTATATGAAATCTCACATTGTACTATCTTCAATGCCTTTTCTATCTCCAGTGTTAATAAACTTCCTCAATTTGTTTTTCCTACAAGAAATTTGCAGAGAAGAGGAGTTAACCATACCAAGTTAATAACACAAATGTTTGGAAATTAGTATTGTTATACTAAAAATTAAGATAAAAACTTGTGTTTATTGAACTCTGGCCATCCAAACTTCACTTACAATCTTAAGGTTTAACCTTTAGGTTTTCCCCAGTTAAATATCACATATTTAAAGTCATTCTAAACTATCATCAGAAACATTTAGCTTCCAGTGACACTGTGCTGTATTTTATTCAATATGATGTCTATTCTAAATGAAATATAAGACTAAAGGAACAGTATTTCCTTTCTTTGAAATCAGATTTTCATTATCGAGTTGACCTTTAAATGTCCCATTTTGTTAGGCAAACAACATTATTTGAAATTAGTCACAGGTTTCTTGTTTTGTGCAAGCAAAGCTTGATTGCAAGCCTTTCCATAAAGCTTCTATTTGGTTTAATAATTCATACTTCTCTGCTTATCAGCTTTACAATTCTAAAGGAGGCATTTGCCTATAAATCTTTCCTACTGCTACATTTTATTTTAATGCACAGCAACAGAACACCAACATAATTGGTGCAATCTGTTATTTACAGATATGCGGTGAGACGCAGGTGGCAAACTCTTTTTTAGTGTTGTAAGGAAAAGTAAGACCTTCTTTCACAACTTGAGTTATGTGAATAAAAATTGTTCCTGGGTTAGGATAGCAGCCATTGTCACTACGGGTGTTCTCTAATTTCTGCAGTAAATCTTTTCCATATGGAATCCCTTTCAATTCCACTCTGCACCAGAATGTGTATTTTGTGTTAAGAACATTTATTCTTAAAAAAGTGGCCCCATAAAGAAGTGTTATTGGGTTTTGCATTTATAATTATTAACAAATATCCAGAATTGGTTTATGATTTTGTTCTAATAAAAGTATCTATAAATGCTTTCTAAAATCTAAAACACAAATCATGCTTTTTTGCCCCATCATAAATTCTAGATTTAAATTTTCCAAAATCAAAGCTCAGTTGCTTCATTTGTCACACAGACCTTTGCTGCATTTCCATTGTTTGTTTAAATGAACGTCCCAATAAACAGTTTTTAAAATGGTAACTCTGTAACAACTCAGTTGAAAGTTGTATCATATCATACAAGTCCACACTCAATTAGCTACAATCTTTGGGGTCAGATATAATTTGGACATCAGAACTTCTTACATGTTATAAAGGCAATATAGGTGTATATTGCATGTTGTACAGAACTTCAGCACCCTGTAATTGTGGGATAAAGAGCCTCCTTTTAATTTCATCAGGGTTTGCCCCAATCTTCCATTCAGCATTTGGAAATTGTGGGTAAGTGATTACCTCCTTTAATATTTTCTTTCTTTCCCTTTCTTTCTTTCCTTCCTTCCTTCCTTCCTTCCTTCCTTCCTTCCTTCCTTCCTTCCTTCCTTCCTTCCTTCCTTCCTTCTTTCTTTCTTTCTCTCTCTCTCTCTCTTTCTTTCTTTCTCTCTTTCTTTGTTTCTTTCTTTTCTTCTTCATCATCTTCTTTCTTCCTTCTTTCTTTTTCTTTTTCCTTTCTTGCTTCTATTCGGCATATGGAAATTGTGGGTAAGCGATTACATTCTTTAATATTCTCTTTCTTTCTTTCTTTCCCTTCCTTCCTTCCTTCTTCCTTCCTTCTCTCTCCTTTCTTTCTTTCCTTTTCTTTCTCTTTCTTTCCTTTCTCTCTCTCTTTCTTTCTTTCCTCTCTCTTCCTTCCTTTCTTTCTTTTTCTCTGTCTCTTTCTTTCTCTCTCTCTTTCTTTCTCTCTTTCTTTTCTTTCCTTTTCTTTTTTCTTTTCCCTCCCTCCCTCCCTCCCTCTCTCTCTCTCTCTCTCTCTCTCTTTCTTTCTTTCTTTCTCCTTTTTCCTTTCTTTCTCTCTCGCTTTTTCTCTTCTTACATTGCTGATACTCTAGCAAACCCACAGGGGGATTTTGTTGTTGTTGTTATTTTTGTTGGTGGTGGTGTTGCTCACTGATGTTTATAAAGTGTTTACAACAGTGAATGGAAGATATAAACGCCCAAAAGATAACTGTTGAATGAATTGTATGAATGAACATGTGAGTAAATTTTATTTCCATTTAACTGCCATTTGTTAAGCACAAAGCATTATCCAGTTATGGGGAACTAAGAATTTATAATAATGTAAGGAAGTGAATATATAAAATAGTAAAAATAGCACTTATTTAAATTTACATTATGCCAGTAGTTTTCACAGTGTCTTGTGAAATTCTCAAAATAAGTTTGGGATGTGCTTCCTATTATTTTCCTTAAATTGTGTATGTAAAACTGAGATGTGGAAAGGATAAAAGACTTGTCAAAGATGTCACAAATGGTAGTATCAGAACTAGACTTTGAACACAGGCAATTTGACTTTGAAGCCCACAGCATTAAGGATCTAGATATAGTGAACATGTCAGCAAGTAGATAATAATACAATTCAGTATGTTAATAAGGATAAAAAAATTTTTTAAAGTATAAAACGTTTTCATATAATAGTATGGTTGTAATGGCCAGAATATTGAAAGAGAGCTTCACTGAGGTGGCAGGCAGGAAAATATAATTATTGATCGATATATGTAGGCTTTAGAGAAGTGTGATGTTGAGAAAAACTACCACATAGACTCAAGGTCCAGAGTGAGGAATTTCTAAAGATGCTAACATATGTATTCACGGTACTGAAGGAAGAACATCTAATCTTGAGAAAATCCAAAATTTATAAAAATAAGGTAATTCCAAAAACACAACACCATAAAGCATCTTGTGTGGCTCCATGTCTTTTCACAACTGCAGTTTTATTTCTACACTTATCTTCATATAAAACTTATGAACAGAATATTCAATAGTTTCAGTATCAGTTTATCACCTCATGCTTGGTTCTGTGACAAAAAGATTGTCACTGTAATTCACTATTGTAATAATCATCAAGAATAACTATTCATCAAATTTAATGGTCAATTCTCAGTCTCTATCTTATGACTCAGTAGTATTTGAAAATTTTCTAGCAACCTTATTGAAATTTTATTTCACTTGACTTATTATATGTATCATTATATGTATTTTTCTCCTCCTTCCCTTGTTACTACTACTTTATGTTTTTTGCTGGAATATCTCTTCATATTTCTAAATGCTCAGCAGCTCATGCTCAGTTCTCCAATAACCTTTCTTTTCTCTCTTTCTCCTCTCTCTCTTTCTCCCCTCTTTCTGTCTTTTTCTTTCTTTCTTCTTTCTTTCTTTCCCTTCCTTCCTTCTTCCTTCCTTCCTTCCTTCCTTCCTTCCTTCCTTCCTTCCTTCCTTCCTTCCTCCTTCCTTCCTTCCTTCTTCCTTCTTTCTTCTTTCTTTCTTTCTTTCTTTCTTCTCTTCCTTCTTTCCCTTTCTTTCTTTCCTTCTTCCTTCCTTCCTTCCTCCTTCCTTCCTTCCTTCCTTCCTTCCTTCTTCCTTCCTTTCTTCTTTTCTTTCTTCTTTCTTTCTTTTTTCTTTCTTTCTTTCTTTCTTTCTTTCTTTCTTTCTTTCTTTTTTCTTTCTTTTTTTCTTTTTTCTTTCTTTCTTTCTTTCTTTTCTTTCTTTTCTCTTTCTTTTTCTTTCTTTTTTTCTCTTCCCTCCTCTCCCTCCCTCCCTCCCTCCCTTCCTTCCATTTTTCTTTCTCTTTCTTTTTCTTATTTATGATTCCATACAGATTTAGCTATAAATAGTTGATCTCCAAATTTATAGCCTGGGCTGGGTGTGGTAGTTCACACCTGGAATCTCAGCACTTTGGGAGGATGAGGCAGGCCGATTGCTTGAGCTCAGGAGTTCGAGACCAGCCTGGGCAACGTGGTGAAACCCTGTCTCTACAAAAACACAAAAATTATCTGGGCAAAGTTGCACACATCTGTCGTTCCAGCTACTTGGGAAGCTAAAGATCACTTGAGCCCAAGAAGTTGAGGATGCAGTGATCCATGATCATGCCACAGCACTCCAGCCTGAGTGACAGAGTGAGAACTTCACACACACACACACATACACACACAAACGCACACACACACACACACGTACCCACATGTAAATTATAGACTGATATATATAATAATCCCTGAACTCAAGAAGCTTACAACTAAATACCCACCAACATTTCCTCTATAGGGTCTTAACATAGCCAAAACATTACTTTTCTCTGTAAACAAATTTCTGCTCCAGTTTTTTCTATCTTACCATTCACCATTTATCCAATTGCTCAAACCTGGAAGTCACCCTTCATTCTTTTTTTTCCACTTTTATCCTGAGCCCAATTAATACGTTTTGACAAATTAACTTTTTAAAAATGTATTTTTAACTGACAAATAATAATTGTACATATTTCTGGTTTACATCATGATGTTCTGAAATATATATATAGCATGGAATGGCTAAATGAAGCTAATCAACATATACATTATCTCACATATTAATGTAATCTTTTTTTGGTAATGAAGACACTGAAAATTTACTCTCAGCAATTTTCGAGTATAAATTACATGTTATTAACTATAACTATCATGTTGTAAAAAAGGTCTCTTGAACTTACTCCTTTTGTCTTACTAAAATTTTGTATCTCTTGACAAATATCTCCCCTTTCCTCCTTCCCCAATCCCTGGTAACCACCATTCTACTTTCTGCTTCTATGAGTTTGACTTTTAGAATCCACGTATAAATAATATCATGCTATACAGTTGACCCTTGAATAACATGGGTGTGAACTGTGCAGGTCCATTTATATGCAGACTTTTTTCAACCAAACTCAGATACAGTAATCGAGGGATGTAAAACTTGCACATAAGGAGGGCTGACTTTTGGTATACATGGGTTCCTCAGGGCCAACATTGAACTTGAGTATGCATGGATTTGGTTATACACCACAGGGTGAGAAGGTGGTCTTGGAATCAATCCCCTAAAGACACTGTTTGTCTTTCTGTGGCTGGCTTATTTCACTTAACATAATATCCTCCAGGTTCATCTATGTTGTTGCAAATGATAGGATTTCTTTCTTGTTTAAGACACAATAGTAATCCATTGTTTGTTCATACCACATTTTCTTTATCCATTCATTCACTGATGTACATCTAGGTATATATCTTGCCTATTGTGAATTATGCTGCAATAGACATGGGAGTGCAGATATCTCTTTGACCTGCTAATTCTATTTTGGGTATATAGTTGAATCAACTTTCAAAGCATATCTTGAATCTAACTCTTTTCCTTCATTGTTGCCACTACCATCCTTGTCTGAGCTGCCATCATGTCTTCCATGAGCTACATCAATGCCAACATTAGTAGTTTAATTCTAGTCTAGTCCAGTCTCCACGGTGCCATTAAAGTAGTCTTTTAAAATCTTAAGTAACATCACTTCACTACCAACTTTTTGATAGTTTTTTTAATCACATTTAAAACAATGTCTAAATTCCTAACGCAGGCAACAAGGCCTCACACTATTTAACTTCTAACCTGAACTTCTTCCTGCTTTAGCTATGCTAACTGTCTGGGTCACACTGTCCTTCCTAAAATTTCTTAAATTTGTTAAGAAATTAGAGTAATTTCCTGCCCCAGAGAGTTGAACTTCTGTTTCCTTCATCAGAATGATCTCCCTTTTCACATGTCACCCTGCTGTTCATGTCTTCATTTAGGGTTCTATTTAAATATTTCTTCCTCGTATAGGCTTTCCCTGACCACCTTATTAAAAAGAGAAAACCCACTACAATTCTACCCACTCTCTATTCCCTTTCTTTGTTTCACTCATTCTTCATATAACTCATCACTACTTTAAATTAGCTGCATAGGCCTCCTGGTGTATTGATTCACCCAGAAGTACCTGTTATTTATAAGAGAGGCTACCCAGGCCTTAAGGGACACAGACGTTTTATAATATTTATCATAAAAGCTATCATATTAGTGACATGAAGAACCAGCTGTGCCTTTACCAAAGTATAGGATGCAGTAAGCTTCCTGAACATTCCTACATTTTGTACAATTAAGATGTTGTTTAAATAAAAAATATATATGAACTAATATAATGAACAATGTTTACTATTTTTAATAAGTATCTCAATTATTCTCAACACTCATAAATTTACTATTAAGTTTAAATTACCTGTGACATTATTGATTTTATTTCAATTAATATTGCACATCTCAAATATGCCAAACAAAGGAATAGATCTTAGAAGAACAAAGCAAGTTCCCTTCCCCGAGGTGCTCTTAGAGTAGTAGGAATAGAACATTTGAATACAACTAACAACTAATAATATGAATGTACTGTAAAGAAACATATATATTTATATATAAATTGTAAAAGACTGCGATGTTGGAGATGTCAAAGATTAGGTATAATGAGAGCTTTTAATTTCAGGCTTAAGTTGACTTACAATTTTCAATATTCAGTCACAATTTAAAGTATAGATTTAAATTAGAACATCCATTTATATAAAAGTCTATCAGCAAAGTATACATGAACTCATATTTCTAAAACATATTAATTATGGCACAACTTCACAATTGTAGCCCAGGAATTATATTAATAATCTTTCTGTCAGAAGAAATTGTTCATTTGTGCAGATCACATTCAGAACATCTTGGAATAACTGCCTTTCTACTCCAAATCAGAAAGTATCTTGAACTATTTGCTTCAGGTTGACATCTTTGCTGATGTCTATACTGTAAAGGGAAATTATCAAAGTGGTAACAACAGAGAAATAAATATTCTCTTGTTCTGTATAATTCTTAGGAGAAAATGTATTATTTCTGTCTTAAGCCATTTTTGTAAAACATGTCACTTAAAGTGCCTTTGTAAGAACAGACATAGCCATAGCAAATAACATTGCAGGGCTTTGCTATTATTCTCACACAAAGATTTCTTAGAATAATTTGATCCATATTTTCTAGCTCCTACAAAAGCAAACTCTGTTTGAACAGTATAGGAATGTATTTATTCTGTTATTACACTTGTGTCCACAATAGTTGAATAGAATCCCTATTTCTCTAAATAATTATACAATCAATTGATTCATAGCAGTTGGCATTCCAAAGAACTGACACCTACATTCTTTTTTTTATTTTATTTTTTATTTTTTTTTTGAGACGGAGTCTCGCTCTGTCGCCCAGGCTGGAGTACAGTGGCCGGATCTCAGCTCACTGCAAGCTCCGCCTCCCGGGTTTACCCCATTCTCCTGCCTCAGCCTCCCGAGTAGCTGGGACTACAGGCGCCCGCCACCTCGCCCGGCTAGTTTTTTGTATTTTTTTAGTAGAGACGGGGTTTCACAGTGTTAGCCAGGATGGTCTCGATCTCCTGACCTCGTGATCTGCCCGTCTCGGCCTCCCAAAGTGCTGGGATTACAGGCTTGAGCCACCGCGCCCGGCCGACACCTACATTCTTAACTCTCAAACTATTTTATAACTAGTTTGAATGGATAACCTTTAAAATAAACATGTATCATAAATGTAATTTAATCTTTTTTAATCTTTTCACCTTGCCTGTAAGTAAACAGAATACGAAAATAAGAAATATGAGCATAGTAAAATCAAGAACAAGTAAAATGAGAATTGTGGCTATTTTAAAACATGTACTATGTACCAGGCACTGGATAAGTGTTTTGCCTTTTTTTTTTTTTTCTTTTAAAAACCATAGCAACCTATAACATACATGACATATATTATGTTTATCCTTTTTTGAAAGGTATGGAAACAAGAACAGTAAAATCACATCGTTTTTCATAATCATTTAACTAACAAGGGAGTTGTTATTCAAATCCAGACAAGTTGACATAAGGGCTCAAGTCTTAACATTCACACTCTTATTAAACGTTCATTTATTTCTTCATTCATTCATATTTTTTCTTGTTAACAATGTATAAGACTATGCTGTTGTTATATGCAGATTGCCAACTTGTGATTCCCCACACCTACCTATTTTAGCTGTATCATCCTGAGAGACATCTTGTTAATCAAGAGAGATTACACACACTCTCTCTCTTTGCCTTAATTTCTTCATCAACAAGATGGAAATTGCAAAAAGAACAAACTATATAAGACAGTTAAATGAAATATAGATGTTCAACTGTTCACAGAATGGGTAATTATTCAAAAAGTGTTAGATGTCATTTTAAATTCAAGACATATTTATTGAGCACCATCAATAAGCCAGGCACTTTGCTTGCCACTAGGCAGGATGGAATTCTCTTGGCTCTGCTACTAAAATCACTAGTGTTAATGACATATTAGTGTATTGGTGACATACACTCTTTCTATACCTATTTATGCTTTCTGCATATCTGTACCTATCACTTATTTGGCATACATATTCTGAGCATTTAATATATGCTAGCTGCTGGGTGCTGGAAGAACCAGTGATATATGTGTCCAAACCTACTGTTTAGACATATCTAGGCATGTCTTGGAAACTGATGAGGTAAATCTAATTCACATCAATTTGCATGCAGTGAGAACACATCCTAAAGGAAAACTAATAACTAAAACTCATTGAGTGTTTAATAATGCCATTTTGATTTAAATGCTGCCCATGTACACAGGCAAGCAAATTTAATCCCATAGATCTCTGCAGGTGGTACCACTTTTTATTGGAGTACACATTTTAGGTGGCTGTATTTTTTACCAGTTTTATTGAAGTACAATTGATATGCAAATAACTGTGTATATTTCATGTACACAATGTAATATGTTTGGTAATATTATAATATTGATTTTATACATATGAGATATGAGGCACAAGGAGGTTAAGTAATTTGCCAAAGATCACTCAACAACTATGTAGTAAAGTCTATCTCCAAACACAGTCAATAAGGCTTAGAACCTACACTTTTTTTTTTGGAGACAGAGTCTCGCTGTATCCCCCAGGCTGGAGTGCAGTGGCGCAATCTCGGCTCACTGCAAGCTCCACCTCTCGGGTTCATGCCATTCTCCTGCCTCAGCCTCCCAAGTAGCTAGGACTACAGGTGCCCGCCACCACACCAGGCTATTTTTTTTTTTTTTTTTTTGTATTTTTAGTAGAGACCAGGTTTCACTGTGTTAGCCAGGATGGTCTCGATCGCCTGACCTTGTGATCCGCCCGCCTCAGCCTCCCACAGTGCTGGAATTACAGGCATGAGCCACGGGGCCCAGCCAGAATCTACACTATTAACCATAATACCATACAATCAATTTTGGACCCAGAAAGAGGTGTCATAATACAGAGTTGAAAAAGATTCCTTGTATAGCATGGTGTTTGACAATTAGTTGCTCACTGTAAATTCCCCATAGATTTCTAGTACAAGAGAATGAGTAAAAGCAGGGATTTTTTTTTTTCCCCTGAAATCTTTATAAGACTGTGGTTTAAGAGGTGATTTTCTATTAAAGTAATTATAAAATACATGAGAAGGGGATTCTATTCCACGTCATCACAATCACACAACTTTAACACATAAAAGTTTCTTATGGATAGGGTGTCTGGCTAGAGAGAGCAGTACCTGAAAAACAGAGCAATGATGTTGAACAGAGGGAGTAGCAGAGTCAGTCATTCCGCCAATTTGTCAACAGTGCTACGAGTGGAGATGATGCTGCCCAAGCAAAGTGACATAGTGTCGGTAACCAGCAGAATCAGCAGTGATGTGTGAAAATGATACAGTGTCAGTAGACATGGTGGTACACATGGAGAAAGGATCAAAGCCAAAGAAGCAACAATGAACAAATTAGGTCTGGTGGTAAAGCTAATGAGCCAGAAGTGTCCATGAGCTCATGTGTAATATCCTCCAGGATTCCCAGAATAATTGTGGGAATATTTAGGTGGCAGAAGAAGAGTCACTGAAATATGAATAATGACTAGATTTTGATGATGATTTTACTTACATCTTGATGTGGCCTTGCAAAAACTCAAATGTCATAAGGCATAGTCTTTGCCCTTAAGAAACGTACGGTCTTTGAGGTGAGACAATCAAGCAAATACTTACGTGAAACATGGCTCTTGAGTTACACATAACATTCAGTTGTAACACAATCAGTGAGGAGGACGATAACTTCCTAGTCTCAACATTTCTTACACCTTGTTCTGCAACATTCCTCCCAAAAGTTTTTATTTTATTGTTCTGATTGTTGCTAGAGTGTTTGTGTTGCATGAATTAAGCCTGAATCTTACTTCACGAAGGTAAATTTCTTCTACATTTTATGTATTTGCTCCTTCTCTCATTTCATGCCAGGCAGGAACACAAAGTAGAGGAGGAGAAATAAGAGCAGTCAGTTGTTTTTATTCCTGGTAGTTATGTTCTAAAAAGCAACTGTGAACTAGCAAATTCTGAGCTATGGCTGCTAGGGGAAATACAGAATTGGGTCCCTGTGAACCTCTGGTCACAACATTTTCATCATCTGATCAACATATAACCTTGTTTTAGACATATTTCTTTTTAAAGACCTTTATTTAATATTTATATATATTGTCGATTCATTGTCTTTGAACCCACAGCTGGCAATACTGTAACTCATGCCAGAATGAATTTTATCTAACATGTGTTTTCTCTGTAAGTTACGTCCCAGCCTTTCTGAGGTAAGGAACCCTAAGAGGCACTTCAGGACAATGCAAGCAGGCTACTTTAAAAAGTAGAATTATCAACAAAAAGCACAAAAATGTGAATAACTTAACAACAGCAAAAAAGGACGCAGTATGAGAGCAAAAACCAGAAGCCAGAGTGCCTGAATATGTCTTTTTTGATCTCAACTGGCAAGGTGTGTGCACGACCACATACAATTTCTCACTCTGTCTGCAAATGACTGTGAAAGCACAACATATTTTATTTTTGGAGTTACAAACAAATTTTGGTAAATAGGTAAATCTGCAAATATAGAATTTATGAATAATGAGAATTGACTGTATTTGGCGAATAGCATCATGTCATTAATTTCCTTAAAATCTTATTTTTACTTAAGAACTGACTAACTGGGACCCTAGTAATAAATAAAACTGAATACATTTTAATCAGCTAAATGAGATATCTTTGATCACAGCTTATAAAGCATTAGAAAATACACATAATTATTTCAAATCAATTCTTGATAATGAAATAACTATCACTCATATTTTACCTGATATTTTATAATTAATAAGTGTTTGTGCATCCAGTGCATATACATCTTAATCTTCCTGGCAAAGTTTTGACTTTGGCATTTTAATCTCCGTGTTTGAAGAAGAAAACATACACAGTCCTCTTCTGAAGAAATTGCTCCATGTTCTTTTTTGAACAAAGTACATTGAACAAAGTACAATGACATAGCATTGATGTTTAATTATTTTTCTATTTATGTCTTAGCCACATCATAGTAGTTTTGAAACTCAGCAACCTGAGTTATTATAAAATTGCTAACATAGATTCCTATACAGTGATTTTTCCCCACAGATCCTAGTAATAAACTCCTATCATCAAAGATAAACTGTGTTTGTATACTACTGGCTTCAGGAACATGGTTAATTATGGCCAAGGCAATTGACGCTCTAAGAGTTTGAATGAACTGGCTAGGGTCACACAGGCAGAATTGACACTAGCCACAGACCCAACATACCCAGCTTCAAAACTTCTGCTCATGCATATTAAACAACAGCTTCTCTGTTTTGTTTATACTGGCACCTTATAAGGGCCCAGAATTGGCACATGTTCTTCATTTCTTCGGTGAAAAATAAAATTTACTCCATGCTAAAAACCCACTATAAAAGAGGAAATCAATTTTACCCCCAGGCATGTATACTCACTGTAAATTTCTACCTTCATTTAAAATTTCATTACGTTTTTCTTGTTTATCTCCTCCCTTTTCATCAACAATTTTTAAATCAAAAGAGATTTAGCACACTAAACTTCACTTGTGGAGAAAAACTATAAGTGGAAGATAAAATGTTCACAGATAAGAAGAAAACTTATCTTTAACCTCAGGCTTACTAAGTAAAACCTTACAAGGACAAAACACTTGACTTGATATTAATCAAGAACCAGCCTTCCAAGGCAAGAGAGACTTGAACAGGTTGGACTCATGAAGTGATGCTTGTGAAATGTCTCGAAATATTGTCACTCCTGCTGAGACTCCTGATGCTGCCACTTCTAATGCCAAACTTGCTGTCTCTCCATGTTGTCCTCTTGTTCAAGCTACTTTATGGCCCTATCCCATAAGCCAAGAAACACTCTAAAAATCTGACTGTTCCAAGTAAAATAAAAGCATTTTTAGAAACCAAATTATGAACTACAGGGGCTAAAGATCAGTAATCATGATTGATTAGAACATGGTTCTGGAAAAAGAGATCTGAAAAAAAATCAGACCAGAAAGCTGCGAATATGATGAATATGGAGTTAAAGAAAAGTCATTCTCCAAATCATTAGGATTGAAAACAAAAAAATTAAGGTATCTATGTAATAGTGAATATTGGCACAATATTTTAATGGTGATCATCATTACAGTTGCCTAAATATTAGTGTCATAAATAAGATTAAAATAGTTAGACTAGATTATAATAATTTATACAAATTAGGTTCATGTCCACAAATTAGGTTATATGAGCTATAGAAAAGTACCTGATAGTTTAGATCCAGGTAGTTAGGTAAATATGTATTTAATTGGGTTTTTTTTTTTTTTTTTTTTTTTTTTTTTTTTTTTGAGACGGAGTCTTGCTCTGCCGCCCAGGCTGGAGTGCAGTGGCCGGATCTCAGCTCACTGCAAGCTCCGCCTCCCGGGTTGACGCCATTCTCCTGTCTCAGCCTCCCGAGTAGCTGGGACTACAGGCGCCCGCCTCGTCGCCCGGCTAGTTTTTTTGTATTTTTTAGTAGAGACGGGGTTTCACCGTATTAGCCAGGATGAGTCTCGATCTCCTGACCTCGTGATCCGCCCGTCTCGGCCTCCCAAAGTGCTGGGATTACAGGCTTGAGCCACCGCGCCCGGCCTTAATTGGGTTTTACAACTCATTTGTACATGTAGAGATTGTTTACAATTGTTACACTTAATTTTTTACAACTCGTTTTCTTCATATAAAATACATATAATAAAAACCTACGCCATGGATTTGTTGCAAAGGTAAAATTGAAAAAATCTGATCAAAATGTTAAAAATTCTACATTCAGAAACAGAATTATACTAGGATAACACTTAGTTGTCAGTTTTAGACCATAGCCCGAATATTTTTAAGTTAGATATCAGATCACGTAACTGCTTGATTTTAAAATTGTTAAAAGGCTGGGCGTGGTGGCTCAAGCCTATAATCCCAGCACTTTGGGAGGCCGAGGTCAGGAGTTTGAGACCAGCCTGACCAACATGGTGAAACCCCATCTCTGTTAAAAATACAAAAATTAGCCTGGTGTTGTGGTGCATGCCTGTAATCCCAGCTACTTGGGAGGGTGAGGCAGGAGAATCACTTGAATCTGGGAGGCAGAAATTGCAGTGAGCTGAGATGGCGCCACTGCATTACAGCCTGGGCGACAGAGTGAGACTCTGTCTCAAAGGAATAAAACAAAATAATGAAATAAAATCGTTAAAAGGCCATGATTAGGATGGAAATGAGAATAAGGTCTCAAATCCTTAGCATTGCGAAAAGTCTTTCCTAACTCTATCTACATCTTCAACTCCCAACACTGTACTTGTCGCTCTGTTCCAGGACCCCTACCACCTCAGGTTTCTTTCAGTCTTTAAAATATAACATAATTCCTAACATTCATGAGTCCTAGGCCCTTTACTGGAATTTTAACATTCCATTTTTAAATTTTTTTTTCATCCTTTAGATCTTTCAACTTTTCCATTTTTAAAATGTTTATTTAATGCTTACTATATGCTAAATATTTTCAGTTCTTTTCCTGTATTACCTTACTTAATGTTTATAAAACTGTATGTTATATGAATAATTACTACTTCCATTTTAATGATGAGGACACTAAGGCAGAGAACGCAAGTAAATTGTTCAATGGTGTGCTCGTTGTAAAGGAGAGAGTAGAGATTTTGAGTCCTTGGTATTTACTAGGATGCTATCTAACCTAAGGAAAAATTTCTTCCTGTTCCCAGCAGACCACATCACACTGGAATGTGTTCTCATATTTTCCTATTCTATTTCTTCCTAGCACCGAGTATAGTTCATAATACTTTCATTTGGGAGTTGGTCCACAATAGTAGTTTATCAAATGAACCCTGGAGTCAGACAACCTAGGTTTGAAATATGACCCCACTACCTACTGAATGAGTTGGGTAAGTTATTGTATGATCAGATTGTTATTTGTAAAATCAGATTGTTATTTGTAAAGTATGGATGATAATACCACCTGAAGCATAGTGTTATTGTTAGGGCTAAGATAATATATGTGTAACAGTCCAGCTATAAGGACCAAGATCCTAACCATTGTGTGATATGCCAATCTAAGCCAACAGATGGAGAAGACCATTGTCAAACTAATGAAGAAATGTATAAACCAGAAAAAGCTAGATGACAGTGTGAAGAGAAACAGGATGTTTCCATAGTCTCAAAGTATTTTCCCTGGACATTTATTAATAATAATAAAGAACACAATACAAGCTTAATAATGGAGGAACCTGGAAAACAAAACATTAACCAAATGATGAAGTTTAATATTATTGGTAGAAATGTCATCATGTACTCTCTCAAATAACGTACTGATATATGTACCATGTCTTTGATATTTTTGTCTAAATTTGTGACATCAATCTAATCATGAGAAAACATCACACAAATACAAATTAGGGAACATTCTACAATTTAATTGACCACTACTCTTCAAAAGCATCAAAGTTGTGAAAAACAAGGAAAGTTAAGAAATTGTCAAAGATTGAAGTAAACTGAGACATAAAAATTAAATGCAATTTATGATCCTGGAACTGAAAAAAATGCTAATAGAGGGAAAAAACAGTAAATTTTGAATAAGGTCTGTATTTTTGTAATGAATGGTATTGCATCAAAACCAATTTTCTAGTTTTCATAACTGCAATAAGGTATTTACATTAGTGCAATCTAGGTAAAGAGTTTGTTTTTCATTTTTGCAAATTTTTTATTATCTATAATTATTTGAAAATTAAAAAGGTGAAAGAGAGAGAGGGAGATAAAGAGAAAGAGACAAGGGGAGAGGGAGAGACCTAGACACCACAAGTCAAAGGAGAAGCCCAACTGGAAATTAAAGCATTTTGAATTTGACTTATAGATGTAGCTGAAACATAAAATTAGTCTTAAAGGGCTGGGGTCATTTTCAGGTCTGTAGTTGAGACTATGGGCTCACTGACCATAGTCTCACCTGGGCATGGGCCTACCTTCTTAAAATGTTCCTCTTCCTTTAGATACTCCAGATTTTTGTTAGACAACCTCCTTCCTAGATCCCAAAGCTACCTCAAAGCCATTTTTCTTCGTGAAAATGAAGAAAATTATTGCTGCTGTGGGGAGACATGAGAGAGGAACCTCCTATTTTGCCACCCTGCTGATGTCATTCCCAAACGACCTCTGTGTCTGCTATTTTGCTGTCAGCTTTCTTTGTTGGAGTTGTCAATTGCTTTTCATCAAAGAAACAGTATTATTTATTTTTGTATCAGCCACAGCACGTGGTGAGCACTCAAGAATTTGTCAAGTGACTAAATGAATGAAGAAGCATATAAATAAAATGATGTTTCTAATATACCATGGATTGTGAAACCAATATGAGGAAAAGTCAAAGTTCACTGAGGCATTGAAAGATATTTGAAATTATGCCCTTTAGTGGCCTACTGTGCTTACTCGTAGGCCCTTTATTTTATATCAGAAAACTGTCTTTGCAGGATAAAAAATCACTATGATAATTAACAAATATATTAATTTTTTAAAATTAGCCTTCGACATTATATCAAGCATTCAATTACAATTGTTATGTCCTTGCATCTCCTTAATTACTAAAATATACATGAATAAATTATTGATCTACAATCAAATGACATAATTAAGTTTTGCAAATATATTTTCATGCTACAAAAACTATAATGATGTACAAGTATTTCTCTCTCTCATACATACGAACTTAGAAACTAGCAGAGCAGATTTATAGCTAAAATACAAGTCGTCTAGTCAATGATTTCTTTCATTCATTGTCTTTCATAACTTCCAGGATGTTGAAAGGTGGTAATTTGACTGATTTTTACTACATAGCTCTTACCTTACTCCTGCTTTCCTGCTTTGAAATGAACCATCCGCTGACTGCTCCCACCTCCCATTCAAAATCTGAATTCTGAGGTTTTTAGGCAGAGTTGGACCAGCATCTTCTGGGAATATGTAGAACAGTTCATTTGAAGGGAAGAGACAGGGAGTAGCTATGACCAAGACCAACGCCAGAGCAGCTTTTCCTCTTTGCCTTACCACTGCCCATCTCTTTGGTCCACTTAAGAGTACCTCAGCATTTGGAACAGCTTTACAGTTCAGAGATCCAAGGACCTGAAAGTGGTTTGTTTGTGTGGTCCATTTCTCTCTGAAGCCTTAACCTGCTGTTTCCTTGGTTCAGAGCTCAATTCTTTGGCAGTGATTTTTGCTTGTAAAAACACTGAAATGTAATATTCTAAAATCAATATATTTTATTGTGTTTATTCAACTTCCTCCCCCTTTTTTTGTTCTCACTTATCGTCATTTTTTTGGAGCACTGCTTTTCCAGACTGAATACCAGATGTCTTCTACATTATATAGTAATAGTTTTTGTTTTATTGAAAAACCACTGCTATAGTCTGGCTACCAAGAGTGCCATTTTTGGTTGTTTCTACAATTTAACATTTGGATTGGCAGATGGGGTGGAAAAGACTGCCAGGGGCAGGATGGTGTAATATATTGATCCCTTTAACTCCCAGTGCAAGACTGTAAAATAGAAGAAATGATTATGATATATGTTGCATTCATCATAACAAACCCCAGTATTACATAATATTTTAAAGCATCTTTTATAATTAACTACGTCCAAGCTGATGTCATGTGGTTTTTATCTTAAGTAGGCTATAAGATGCATGTAAAATGCAAAAGAGTTAGGGAATGTATCTTTTTCCATGAGCCACTGGAGTAAAGTGTAAGTACATATGAGAGTCCTTAGATTCATGTTTTTATGATACCAGCCTATTGCCATGGTGATGGCTGTAAATAAGCCCATTACAACTCTCTAAGGCTAAATAAGGTAGCATATAAGATAAATAAACTGGGTTGTTGGAACAAGCTCCTACCTTGTGCTCTTTTAAAAGCCAACAGAATAATCTTTCCAAAATGCAAATCTAATTATGTCATTCTTTACTTAAAACTAGTCAACAGTTTTCCATCACGTATAGGATTCAGCTGCCTAAGTGTGGCAGAGATACTTAGTCGAACTTTCTAGTTTTCAGATTCAATTCTCAAAAGATGGTCGGTGGTTTCTACTGCTGAGGTCTACCAGATCACAAGGAAAATAATTTGCATTACCTAGAAACACTGGGGTATTTCATGTATCTGTCAATTCAGTTAAGCAAAACATGTGCTTTTCTGTGTACCCTTGGTCAAATACCACAGCCCTCAAAACCAACTCTTTAAGTTTAATGACTCAAACTTTCATTGAGTCATTTCTGCAGAAAAAGTTTGCAACATCCAAATTCATTAACCTGGGATTGTAACTGTTTTTATCATTGGAGTGATTATACTGTATTTAAAACTTAAATGTATTTTAAATTTGTAATATGTAAGCATATTAATTTAAATATATTTTTCTTCTATTACATAGGAGAAGTCTATTTTTGGCAATGATTATGTCTTATATTCCTATTTCTAGGACTTATTACAAGCCCAGCACATACTGATTTCTTAATAAAATATTTTGCTTTAAGGTACATTGAGATAGTGATTAGTAACAATAATTAACATTCACTGTTCAATTATTTTGTAATGATAATCTTCCAGACTCTCTTACTCTCTTTATTATACATTTTCACACTTATGTATTACATTTCTCCCTGTCATCTAGATCATGTCTTTTTTTTTTTTTTTTTTTTTGAGATGGAGTCTTGCTCAGTTACCCAGTCTGGAGTGCAGTGGGGAGATCTCGGCTCACTGCAAGCTCCACCTCCTGGGTTCATGCCATTCTCCTGCTTCAGCCTCTGGAGTAGCGGGGACTATAGGCACCTGCCACCACGCCCGGCTAACTTTTTGTATTTTTAGTAAAGATGGGGTTTCACCGTGTTAGCCAGGATGGTCTCAATCTCCTGACCTCATGGTCCACAGGCCTCGGCCTCCCAAAGTGCTGGGATTACAGGCATGAGCCACTGCGCCTGGCCGTATAAATGACTTTTAAATTTATGTCTGTGGCCCGGATTTTTTTCTCTGAATGAGACCTGGATATAGAATAAGATATCTTCTCTTGTTTATCACAATGATAACAGAAAAGTGTTTCAGAGCATAGGCTTTGAGCTGTGATCTTGTCTCTGCTTCCAAGTAGCTGTGAGAGCTTGAGCAAGCTGTATAACCATTCAATATTACAATTTTCTTGTTTGTAAAAATTGAAATAATGAAACTAATACCATTCCATGAGTTCTTGTAAGGCTTCTGTGAGACACATGTAAAGTGCTTAGAAAAGTGTTTGGCACATAGTAGGTGCTCAATAAATGTTATCTATAACTACTATCAGGACATTCCCTCATAAGGCTTTCATGATACCATATACGTTCTTTTTTTAAAAAAAGAAGCACACTGAAATTTTAGATTTTTTTTTTTTTTTTTTTTTTTTGAGACAGAGTCTCATTCTGTCACCCAGGCTGGAGTGCAGTGGCATGATCTCAGCTCATTGCAACCTCCGCCTCCCGGGTTCATGCCATTCTCCTGCCTCAGCCTCCCGAGTAGCTGGGACTACAGGCACCTGCCACCACGCCCAGCTAATTTTTTGTATTTTCAGTAGAGACAGGGTTTCAGCGTGTTAGCCAGGCTGGTCTCGATCTCCTGACCTAGTGATCTGCCTGCCTCAGCCTCCCAAAGTGCTGGGATTACAGGCGTGAGCCACCGTGTCCAGCCAATTTTAGATTTAACTTCATCTTCTTCTTATTATTATTTGAGACAGAATGGAATCTCACTCTGTCACCCTGTCTGGAGTGCAGTGACATGATCTCGGCTCACTGCAACCTCCGCCTCCCGGGTTCTAGCGATTCCCCTGCCTCAGCCTCCTGAGTAGCTGGGATTACAGGTGCATGCCACCACGCCTGGCTAATTTTTAGTAGAGAGTGTAGTTTTAGTAGAGATGGGGTTTCACCATGTTGGTCAGGCTGGTCTCGAACTCCTGACCTCGTGATCCACCCCCACCCCCAGCCTCCCAAAGTGCTGGGATTACAGGCATGAGCCACCATGCCTGGCCAGAATTTTTTAGATAATGTATATATAAACGATGGAGTGACTGTGTAATTCCACTGATTTGGATCACCACTTCACTACTATTTAACATCATAGTATAGGTCTATATGTATTTTTCTAAAAAGTGATGCACATTTTTATTTGAAAAATTCTTCAGTAGTTATTGTGAGATACTAACACATAAGTATATCTTTATAGATCTCTTCATTCTGACCAATAAAAATGAATGTCTACATTTCATCCAATATATAAGATTAAAAGGTTACATTCAATCCATGTGTCAATTTTCCCAAATGGCTTTCACGCATGTTAAAATACAGGAATTCTAGTGATGTGGGATGACCACACTTTATAAAAACTACATACCTCTCATTTTGAGTCAAAACAAAGCAAGATTCACCAAATCTTCTCCTATGACCTAAATTTTGTCTTAAAATATAATTTAGAAAGTGACCTACGAGAAGGCATCTATGTTTATAAAGATGGTCCCTGAATTAGGAAGATTCCACTTAGTACCTTTTTACTTTAAGGTGGTGGGAAAGTGATATGCATTCGGTAAACTCCTCAACTTAAGATGGAGTTATAACTTAAGATGGGGTTATAACTTAAGATGGGGTTTCAATTTACATTGTATGTTGAAAATTGTAAGTTGAAAACACACATTCAACTTACAATATTTTCAAATTGTGATGGGTTTATCAGAATATAACCTCATTGTAAGTGGAGAAGAATCTGTATATTCATTTTAAATCCTTTGTCTTGTCCCTAACCAAGAATTCTTATTTTAGTTGCAAACAGTTCTAGTATTTTTTATATCCAAAATGTCTATGTGTGATTTTAAAATATCACTACAGAGAATTCACAAGATTTAGCAAAGTTTAGACTTATGTGAAACTTCTCAAATATGAAATCCATATCTAAAATAAGTAAACAGGTATATTCTACGTTTTCGGAGTGACTGCTGAGGCTTACTACAGATTTGTCTCTGGTGGATATAATCATCGTCATTGTCAATTTCACTGTCTAAAGCCTCAGGGACAATTTCATGCCTGTCAAAATTCTGATGGTTTCAGGTTGCTTTAAATTTTTACCACGTATATGGTTATATATAAAATATGTCTAAACACACTAATACTATACTATACATACTATACTACATATATATAAAACTGTAGCTATATATAAAATTATAAAAATATAGCACTATATATAAGTATATATATATAGGCTTCAAATGTATACTGCCTTTTTTGTTTTCCCTTCATCTTTCAATGTTTCTTACTGAAATTATAATCTAAACAAGAGTACGCTATAAATGGTTAAAGAATGTTACAAAAGTATAACATAAAGTGTTCTCCAGAATTTACATTATTTTTTGTGTTATCAAGGAATTCACAGTGTTGAGAGACAGGACTATAGCTAGTCACAACTTTGCAAACCAAAGCTCAATCAAGCATTAGTTCAGCATGGAAATAAATTGGTTTCTGAGGAGTAGTAAATTTTGTGTAATGAAAAATTAATAACTCATAGGTTAGTAAGGTAGCAAGCTAGATGAGCCTCTGACATTTGTTGAGAAGCATAATCTCTATGGGACATTAGCCCCACCTCCAAAACATAAAACTATCAACATTTGCCATTACCAGCAGTATTTACACACGATGCCCCTGCAATACCACCAATAACAAAAAGAAAGAGAGAAAGAGAGAAATTTGGCTAATTTCACCTTCTGATTTAATTTTAGGAGCACAGAATACACAGATGTCTAAACTTCCACTCAAGAATCATTGAGAAGTCAATGTTCCTAGATAATACTCCCTATTGCAATTGAATGTACCTTCTAGCGACGTTGCCCCAGTTTGAGGAGGATGGCATTAAATGGTTGTAAAAATGTCTGTTAATGTTCATAAAATTTGGATGAGAATTGAAAAGTGTCATGCTGAATTGCTAATAATAAATAATTTTTGTTTGCTACTTTTGTTTGATATTTCCATTTGCACTTTCTTTCACATTTCAGCTATTGGGATTTGTAATTGGGGTGTCTTTTACAATTATAGTAACTTAAGAATCAAACATTTTTTGCCGGGAGTGGTGGCTCACGCCTGTAATCCCAGCACTTTGGGAGGCCAAGGTGGGCGGATCACGAGGTCAGGAGATCGAGACCATCCTGGCTAACACGGTGAAACCCCATCTCTACTAAACACACAAAAAATTAGCCGGGCATGGCGGCGGGCGCCTGTAGTCCCAGCTACTTGGGAGGCTGAGGCAGGAGAATGGCGTGAACCCGGGAGGCGGAGCTTGCAGTGAGCCGAGATCGTGCCACTGCACTCCAGCCTGGGCAACTGAGCAAGACTCCGTCTCAAAAAAAAAAAAAAAGAATCAGTTTTGTTAAAAGGAAAAGCAGCTTGTGGCAGCAATGTCACAACTGTGAAAACACCACAATACTGATGTTAGTTTCTCCTCAGACTGAGCTAGTCAGTTAGCTTGATTTTTTTCCCCCTACCTGACTCATCTTCTGTGAATTCGTAGTGTCTTAGAAGCATCGATCTGCAATAAACAAAGATCATTTAGTTCACTCCCCTCAGGTTGCAGATGAGGAAATTCACTTGTGAAGAGAGAAAATTAAAAGCTATTTGCCCAAAGGCTTAGACTGTCGTATACAGGTACAGCCAGGTCTAAAAACAAACCTCCAAGATATTCTAATTACAATCTCACAAAACACGGGTTATATTGTTAGTAATATAAGTAGTTGTATTTTTAAAAGAAAGCCTCTATACTTCAAAATAATTTGTTGAAAAATTAGAAATTCAAACCTTAAACTTGTTTTTGTTTCTAATTTTTGTCAACTCAAATCACCTATATATCTCATTTATTCCTTCTCAGTAGAAAAATAATCCAGATGACAATTGGAGATAAACATATATGAATTATTTAATAATTATACTATTAGTGAACATAAGCTCATATATTTATACAAAATCTGCAACATAAATATTAAAATAGCTTGCTATTTTTATTAAACCTAAGGTAGTTATAAGTTAATGTAATTCTGTTTTATAGTGGGTTGTATATTATCTAAAAGCCAAAAATAATCATAAGCATTAATTGAAAATTTCAGCTTAAGAGTATTATATTTTAGCAACCATTAACTTGTTAGTTCACCAGTACATAGATATGTGTAATATGAGGAATGAATAGCTTTGGAATTACAATTAATTGCTGGTAAGAATGGAAGCGATATATCTTTATTTACTCAGTTGGTAGTTATCAGGAGGACACTTGAAGTCTACCTATCATATTTTATATCACTTTGAAAGCAGCTTTTGTATAGGATTTCAAACTGCTCATTTTGTTTTCCTTTTAATGTCACTTTTCTCACTAATTTATCCAAAATTTTAATGAAATTGATCCCACAAATTACAGATCCAGCCTATGGAAAATTATAGGGGTGAAAGTGAATTTTTTATTACTGTAAAATATTTTACTGATTGATGGGGATACACGTATTTGTTTCATGCATAGAATGTGTAGTGATCAAGTCATGGTATTTGAAGTATCCATCACCTTGACCATTTATCATTTCTCTGTTTTCCTAACATTTCAAGTCCTCTCTTCTACCTACTTTGAAATGTACAATACATTGTAGCTAACTCTAGTCCTACTCTTCTGTGGAATACTGGGGCTTATTTCTTCTATCTAATTGTATGCTTCTACTCACTAATCATCTTCTCTTTATTCCCCACAAAAGCCAATTTTAAAAATTATTTTTATATCCCCATAATTACATAGAAATAAGCTACTCTATACAGACACAAAAGCAGTGAGATACTCTGCATAAAGGATTTTCCACATCCATTTAATTATTCACAATATTTTTTTTCTGGGAATTATATTTATGTCAATTCAATCCCCTAGCAGGGTATTCTAAGACCATTTTTGTTTTCATTTTCACTTTAAATGCTAGGAAACTCAAGACTAAAAGTGAGATGAATATTCTACAAAATGAAAATTTGTAATCTCTTCTTGGAGTTATCAGATTCCATCATAATTGTTTTGAGTTAGCAAACAATAAGTTTTTGGAATAGGAATGAGGAGCTAGTTGGAGGTAGACAGGATTTATAATATAATCATTAGTAGATATATCATAATGCCAACTGCTAATTGAGAACCACTTTTGAAAAATTTTTAATTTTTTTCTATATTGTTAAATGTTCAATGTTTGCAAATATGTGGAACATGAATTTCATTAAGATTTTATATATAAAATCCAGTTTACAAGAAACACTAGGGGTGGATGAATAGGTTAGCAAAAGAAAGGAGGAATATTTTGAACATTGTATTTTTAGGTATTAAAAAATAAATGAACTCAAGAAGGCTACATGTCTCTTACGAGTCTGAAATAATCAGATAGCATTGCCTTACTTGACTTTCTTGAATATGTGGATTACAATTTCTGTATTTTAATACTTCTTACATAATAGTATTATCCATTTTAATACTACGAATATATTTTATCCTGTTTTTTTTTTTCTCCAGTTGCCCATATAATTGTCATAGAAGGTACCAATAAAAGCAATGAGTTTCCTTTATCAGACAGGCTAGGTAAGGACACTGGTCAGGAGTATGTGCTCTAACATCTTGGATGTAGGTTAGGTAGAATGATTATTACAAAGTGACTAAAAACAAAAAGAATTAGAGGGTGGTTAAAGTAGGGGAGAGAGTGCATAGTTAGGCATAAAAAAGGTTACCCTAACGATCAATTCTGAGTCGGGGAGTGGAGCCAGGTACCAAAGACAAGGTCGAGCAGTTGATTGACAGAGTAATACTTGAAAGAGCAGAGAGGAAGGATGGAATCAAATACACCTGTTCTAAATATGGCTATAGGCTTTCAGCTCATTTCTTCCATTGTCTTCTGATATGTTTCAAGTGTTTGAATTAAATAGAATATGTTTTGTTGTGCTTTCTTTTGTGTGTTTATTTTTTATTGGAAGTACTATAGCATAGTTTCATGGTACTAGAATGTCATCTTATTTAGAACCACTTGAGGAGTCTTTTAAAAGGCAGATGCCTGAATTTCATTTCCAGAGATTCTGATTTTGCAGATATAGAATCTGCTTTGTATTTAATAACTCTTCAAAATTCTTGGTGCGGTTTTTTCCATGAACTGAGAAAACACGGTATCATGAGTAAAAGCATAAACTATGAGATTAGACTAGTTTTGAATGTTAACTTCAACACATATTAAATGTGAAACTAACCCTGGTTCTCATCAGTTATGAAATGGACTAAATAATAATTGCATCACACTTTTTAATGATTAAATCTGGTGATGTATGTAAAACACATGCTGCAGAGTATCTATCTAATATTTTATAAATAGCTATGAACATAGATGAATCAATATCTTTTAATAAAGAAAAAAAGAGGACAAATTCAGGATTTAAATCCTCAGTGGTCCTAAAACCACCTCCTAAATTTGCCTGATTCCTTCTCTTTGCCTGATTAAAGTTTTACTCTGTCATTCAACTGTTTGACCTTGTCTTTGGTACCTGGCTCTGCTCCCCGACTCAGAATTGATCATTAGGGTAACCTTTTTAATGTCTGATTATGCACTCTCTCCCCTACTTTAACCATCCTCTTATTCTTTTTGTTTTCAGTCACTTTGGAATAATCATTCTACCTAACCTAGATCCAAGATGCTAGAGCACATACTCCTGACCAATGTCCTGACCTAGCCTGTCTGATAAAGGAAACTCATTGCTTTTATTGATACCTTCTATGACAATTATATGTGCCATTGGAGAAAAAAAACAGGATAAAATATACTCATAGTATTAAAATGGATAACACTATTATATAAGAAGTATAAAATACATCAGAAATTGTAATCCACATATTCAAGAAAGTCAAGTAAGGCAATGCTATCTGATTATTTCAGACTCGTAAGAGACATGTAGCCTTCTTGAGTTCATTTATTTTTTAATACCTAAAAATATAATGTTCAGAACATTCTTCCTTTATTTTGCTAATAGCCTTCTTATATGAACCCCTTCATTAATTTCTACTTTAGCCCATGCAGAAAGGAGTCAGAATCATTGTCAGCATTTTCTGTGATATGTAGAAGCTTCTGTATGCTGGCCTTGCTGCATGTCACTTGGTTCTCACTGTTAGGTGTTTATCAGGGAAGAAAATCAGTGCTTAAATACTGTCCTATAGCATTAGTAAGCCCAGATAAGAAAGTGAAGGAGGACACTCTCCTTCCACTCCCCCATTTTACTTTCCTGAAACATGATATTTCTCTTTTGTATTTTTCCCCTGGACATGCTTCTTACACTTAATTTTTTTCTCATAATTATTAAGTAATAAGGTTATCTGACACATTTAATACATTCTTAAGTTGCAAATAAATTATACATTTAGGAAAACATAAAGGCATCATTTCCCCGTTCTCACCTTTACCTTGTCACTGTATGCACATGCAAATATATAATTACCAAAAATAAATGGCCATTTCTGAACACAGAAAACAAAGGTTTAAATAAAAATTATGACTAATATATTATTTAGTTTATGCAAATACTTCCACTTTTGTCTTCAACCAGCACTCCACTTGAATGGATGAAAGAATAACTTAGTCAACCACACTGGTTTGAGGTCACTCTCTATGATTGTACAATACTAGTGACAGTGCAGGTTGATCATTTTGCTATAGGATGGAGAAGCTGACACATCATTGTTAAGTAGAGAGAAAGTGTCAATTTTTGTAAGAAGATCCGAACACAGAGTTTATTATTCCACCATGACTATATAGAAGACTTGCCACATTCTTTATGCCAAGATTTGACATATAAAAAGAAAGGAAAAAATATTCTAAATAGCTTCTCACAATGAAGAAAAACATATTCTTAAAGAACTGTGATGTGCCATTTAAAGAACATGGGGCTTTTGTTTCCATTTTGTCATTTTTCAAAAAAAAATTACATAGATAAACACAAAACACTAAAACATAAAAGTAAAAGTGTTTTTGTGGACACCATAATTTAGAAGAGAAATTGACAATTTTATGGCTCCTATCTCAGAAAATACTAGGATTGTTTAGCTATCACATATAATGTTTCTATCCCCTGAGAGTTATACCTATACCTTATTTCTTTTCATATGAATGAACCTCTCTTAACTTGTAAATCACAATACAAGCAAAATATATTAGATACCCCATTTTATTTTAATTTTAATGCACCACTATGTCTCTCTAGTGAAAAGTTTATTATTCTTTGAAAAAATAAATAATTATTTATATTTTTCCAAACAGAAGAGCTGTTGCTATTGATATAAGGATCAAAATGCCCTCCGTTAGAAACACTCATTTGGATAACTCTCAACACTAAGCATTTACATTCTATTATTTAATCTTTATTCAAATTTTGATTTAATTTCTGGAGGTCTGATAGAGTTGTGATTATATTTTTATTTGAAATCTTTACGTTCGACAAGATGGCATACTATTTCAAAATATTTAAAGATGTTTGTTGGATAGTAAATATTGTCAAAGAGTTCAATATTATATAGAAAATATGGAAAACAGAAACAACAGTTTAAGAATGTAATGTAATGAAATGGAATGATCATGGACCTGATGGATGGAAGGTGTAAGTTTTTGATCCTAGCTTTGAGCAAGTATTTTTTCAACTCTTAGTTCTCTGTGCTATAAAGCAAGGGAACTTGCTTTCAACGGTATGATGTTGAAAGTAATTCCAATGTAATTTTTAAAAATTATGATTAATTATAAAAAATTAGGTTCAATGTAATTATTTTTAAAAGTGTCTAAATGCCTGATTAGTTTTCTAATCTTTAATTTACCTATTCTATCTATATCCTAACATCCCAATTAGAAAAATATAAATAATAATTGATTTTTACTTAGAGGAGATTAATATTTACTAAATAAAAGTGTCAAATAGTCTTATCACTATATTTTTAAATTGTTAAATTAATTAGTAACTTATCGTGTCAGCTTTTGTGCCAAAACAAGCCACTCTAATACTTAGTGTCTTAAAAACAACTCCCTTTCTTGAGGTTACAGTACTGTGGGTTAGCAAGTGGGGCTGGCCTCAACTGGGTAGTTCTTTTGCTAGTTTCTTTGAAAGGCTCACTTTGGCTGGCTGGAATCAACTGCCATGTGAGGTGTCAGCTGATTGATCAAGGAGGAACTCATTTGAGATGATATCTCTGCTCCAGGAGGTCTCTCAGACATCAATCAACAGTCTATTCAACATATGTATTTGGGAATGTGGGTGCTCATGAACTCTTATCAAGAGCAAAAGCTATAAGGCTTAAAAGTGTCAGACTGTCTTTGTGTAAGCTCAGAGCTTGTCAAAGCAAGGCATAGGCTAGTCAGACACAGAAATGGGGGGAAGAACACCTCCTAATGGAAATATTTACAAAGCCTTCCAGCTGGTTTACACATTCCCCCAACAGTTACTAAGGTAGTATTATGTATGCCAAATGCCATCATGACTCAATGTTGGTTATGTGGGTTGAGAAGATCTTGTTTTTTGTGTTTCCTGTATTTTGCAGAGAATTTAGAGAGATAATCCAGTTCCAGGTAATGTAGCTTTGCCATAATAAATGTGCTCCTTTAAAAACTTGTCATGCCTTTTCTAGCTACTCCCAAATAATATTAAGCTTCAACTTCTTTTATATATTCTATTCTATATATAATAAAGTAAACTTAACTTTATTATTTTATTATTGTTCATTGTTTAGAAGGCTTCAATATGCTTATCTTGATTAATTTTGATCACTTGTAGCAAAGGATACTATAAAGCCATAAAGGGTAAAAATGATAGGTAATGACAAGAAAATTAAAGTTTTGAGGAAAAAACATTAGTATTACTTCTTTTTTTGAGACGGAGTATCACTCTGTTTTCCAGGCTGGAGCGCAGTGGCTCAATCTCAGCTCACTGAAACCTCTACCTCCCTGGTTCACACAATTCTCCTGCCTCAAATTCCAGAGTAGCTAGAATTACAGTACTGTGCCACCATGTATGGCTAATTTTTGTATTTTTTTAGTAGGGATGGGGTTTCATTTTGTTGGCCGGGCTGGTCTTGAGCTCCTAACCTCAAATGATCTGCCTGCCTCAGCTTCCCAAAGTGTTGAGATTACAGGTGTTAGCCACTGAGCCTGGCCCAGTATTACTTTCAACTCAGTAAATATGGTTATCTCCAAATTATAAAGTATATTGAGGAACTAATGGACACAATAAAAAAATTTGACATCATTTCAACAATCTCTTGTTGCATAACAAACTACCCAAAACTTGGTGGCTAAAAAAATAGTATTACTTTTCTTTTTTTTTTTTTTTTTTTTTTTTTTTGAGACAGTGTCTCGCTCTGTCACCCAGGCTGGAGTGCAGTGGCATGATCTCGGCTCACTGCAAGCTCCACCTCCCCGGTTCACGCCATCCTCCTGCCTCAGCCTCCCAAGTAGCTGGGATTACAGGCACCCGCCGCCATGCCTGGCTAATTTTTTGCGTTTTTAGTAGAGACGGGGTTTCACCGTGTTGGCCAGGATGGTCTCGATCTCCTGACCTCGTGATCCACCCACCTTGCCCTCCCAAAGTGCTGGGATTACAGGCATGAGCCATCGCGCCCGGCTAACAGTATTACTTTTCATGCTTTCATGGTTTGACTGGACTCAGACGGATAACTCTTTCCTTAGATCTTGCATTTGGCTGTAATGGGAAAGCAACTGTGGCCAAGATCATCTGAAGGTTCAATTCCGCCTTCGCAGTTGTGTGAGTAATTCTAGATGTTCTCTTCATTCTCCTGACACGATGACCCTCCTTAGCCACTCTCCCTCTCCATGCAAAATATCATGTTATCCGCATGAATTGCTTGTTTCCCAAGCAAGAGAGACCCAAGGTAGTCACAATTTTTACAGTTGTTGACTCCCAAAAGTCAAGAAATAAAAACTATCAGGCCAAATGAGGTGCCACACAGAGCTGGCTGTTGGACAAAGCAGTTACAAGGACCTATCTACAATCATGGGGGTGAAGATTCTGCTCCTCAACAAGAATGTGGCAGGATAACACTGCAAAGAGCTTGCAGGATAGGAGACATTGTTGTAGCTATGTTTAGAAAATAAAACGTGGCAGAATAATGAACACCATTTTACTGACGAGAAAAATCAGTCTCAGTGAGATGAGATACACTGTGCATTATATCATAGCTATTGGGTTGCAGATTTGTGACTCAAACCCAGGTCCATCTGGTTTTAAGACCCAAAATTTTTTATCAAAAACAATGAAATTGATGACTGTTATTTAAAACACCTACACACATATCACACATGCATATTGGGTAAGCACCTGTCTTTATGATATGTCAGAAATCTATCAGACAAATCTCATTCATATGTATTTTTCTTTAAATGTTAAAAAAAATCCCATAAGAATTTAACTTCCATTGTGCACAACACAATCAGGATTTAAAATGTAAGGTGTTGTTTTGATCATAAGTGGATGATATTATCCTGTACCTTGATAAGATGGTATTCTGTCTTTAAAAAATGAGAAAGAGGGCTGGGCGCGGTGGCTCATGCTGTAATCCCAGCATTTTGGGAGGCTGAGGCAGGCAGATCACAAGGTCAGGAGATGAAGACCATCCTGGCTAACATGGTGAAACCCCGTCTGTACTAAAAATACAAAGAATTAGCTGGGCATGGTGGCACACGCCTGTTGTCCCAACTACTTGGGAGGCTGAGGCAGGATAATTGCTTGAACCCAGGAGGCAGAAGTTGCAGTGAGCCGAGATTGTGCCACTGTACTCCAGCCTGGGCAACAGAACAAGACTCTATCTGAAAAAAAAAAAAAAAAAAAAGAAAGAACAGAAACATATTATAGTCGTTTGTCTTAGCCTATTAACATGTACTCGATTTTATATCACACATTCCTAATTAACACACACAGAGGCAGAAAAATGCTTTGGTAAAAGAGAGATAATGTTATCAAATATTTTACATATATTTTGGAAGACATTCGCCTTTCGTATTGACAACCAAATGTAATTTGTATCTTGTCACCAAGAGGACTTAAATGTTCCCTGCAGCTTGACTAAGCTTTAGATTGGTTTCTTCCTGACCAGAGGTCCCTTACCTCCCTTTTCTTAGTGCTTTTAGTTTAGAAAACGTGCAATTGTAAATTCTTTCTCTGCCCCTTAGACATGGAAATTGTCTACCACCCAGGCATGTCTCTCTCAGGGAGCTAGGAACAATCCTTTGAAATGTAATCAAGAAATAGACCACCTCTATCTTTCTTGATTACATTCAAGTTTCTTTGGGAGGGTAGAAGCCTATCTTTGATAAATGCCAATTAGCAAACACAGATGGAATAATCACATTGATGGCTCTTCTCCCTGAAGTCCTCCAGGGTTTTTCCATTAGCTCAACCCAGCATTTAAAACCCCTCTTCACTTGTGTTTCACAGTAGTTGAGTTCAATCTCTTTTCTCTATTGCAATAGTTTTGAATACTATTGAAATGGTGTGAAATGTAAGTTTTTCTTGTCTGTTTCACTGTGTCTGGTGGAATTTTTCTTTGACAACTGAATTAAGTTTGCTCTTTGCTAGACATAAATTTAATTACCAAACCATCTTCACTGGTTTCTCTTTGACATCTACAATTGGAGTCCCAAGAACCTGATGTTACTGTTCTCTGATTCCAAAAACAAGCAAGTTTTTATACATGAAATGAAGTTTGTTACTTATACAGTAAACTGCAAAAGTATTTTCCAAGGTGAGAGGTTTAGGTTCTGTAAGAAGAAAGCAAGAGCAAAACAGGAAGAGTGTCTTGGGGGTGTTACGGTGGCTGGGGGCTGGAGATGAAGAATCCTAATGTAGATGGGAATTTCCCACCAGCTTCAAAGGATAAATGGCACAAAGTGACTCTCTCATCTTGGTGGCCCATTGAGGGGGGTCAAAGAAGAGAGGTGGGAACGGAGTCCACCTGCTTGTTACAAAAATAAGTGTAAAAGTAGTAATGCACTTTTTTTTTTTTTTTAGCAGTTATGGTCAAAGGCAGAAAACATAAACAAAACAGGGCTTGAGTTAGACAGTGATGCTTGTACATGTCTTTTGGGTGCAAGAAAATTCTCTATAAGCCTGAGAACTTTGGCAATGTTTGAGCACTATCTCAGGGAGATACTTTTGTGGTGTCCTTGTAGTGGCTAGCAGCTGGGCTGCACTAAATTAAGAAGTCTTTGTGAAGAACAGATTTTAATGATGAAGGACAAGTTTTACCTAACTGCTCATACTTAGAATGGTAAGAATAATTGTTAAAGTGCTTTGCAAAAATGAGAAACATGATTTAAGCATTTTGATAGTGATGATGAGTATATTAGATAAAAACATATTAAGAATATTTATTTAAATCTAAAATTACAAAATGAAAACATAAATATGTTCAAAGCGCAAATGTCCAATAGCTCGCATTATCTATACTGGTGTTCCCAAGTAGTAACAAGAAATTATGTATATTATAAATAAGGTTGAAATACTGGCAAATTGTTAGTCTTATATCAATGTATTAATATAATAAAAAAGATCACGCTAGTTCTATTTATCAAAAGTGTTTTTTTAAATGCATAAAAGTTTTAGTAGAAGCTATGTTATTAAACAAAATTGGAGAAAAATACTTATATTCAAAATATTTATACATTTTGGAGATGATCCCAGTTATGATATGATTGACAAAGGACTTTATGTTTTTTTCTATTTTTGCTTAATAAAAATTGATTGCACTTATTGTAGCGTCATGCATCAGTCTATTACTGGAGCTGAGGAGACATTTCTTCCTTATTCCTATTTGCAGCCACTTTTAGCCTTCAGAAATACATTGGCATGAAATTCATCATCATTGTTCTCCTGATTCATAAATGAGAATTTTCATTGAAAATTTGGTGAAATTCCATTCTCCATTTTTTGAGTTACTGAAGCAATAAAATTAGATATTTTTCACCTGCATGTTGTTTTAGGTACAATCTGGAGTATTTTTCTGGTGAAGGTCATTGGAGAAAACTTTGGAGTGAGCGTATTTCTGAAACTAGAAAACTATTTTGACAAATTTTATATAAAATTTTGGTATTTACTTTGGATATTATAGTGGAAACAAAATTTAAAAAACACTCTCAAACTACAATTTCTGTTTATTCTTAATTTACAGTATTTATTCAATTCTCTTTTTTTCTAATTCTTATCGTTGTATTCACATCTTTTTTGAGACACTGACATGTTTCTTATGTAAGATTCAGTATAAAAATACACAGTATTTTCATTATAATCTAAAAGAGTGTTTCCACATTGTAATGGATATCAAGGTATTCTAAAGATTATATTCTGTTAAAAATAAATGTGTGTGTAATTTTTTGTAACTTTTATCATGACTTAATCCCTTGCAAAAATTAAAAATAATGATTTCATCTGGATTTCATGCCTAGTTATATGACCCAGTAGATTTGACTCAAGAAAATAAAAAAAAAATGCTTGAAGGTAAAAATGGTTGTTATTATTTTAATTTTTTTTTTTTTTTTTGAGATGGAGTATCACTCTGTCACCCAGGCTGGAGTGCAGTGGCGCGATCTCCGCTCACTGCAAGCTCTGCCTCCTGGGTTTACACCATTCTCCTGCCTCAGCCTCCGAGTGGCTGGGACTACAGGCGCCTGCCACCATGCCTGGCTTTTTTTTTTTTTTTTTTTTTGTATTTTTAGTAGAGACGGGGTTCCACCATGTTAGCCAGGATGGTCTCAATCTCCTGACCTCGTGATCTGCCCACCTCGACCTCCCAAAGTGCTGGGATTACAGGCGTGAGCCACCGCGCCCAGACTATTATTTTAATTTTAAAATTAGCATCTATTAAGTAAAATTGGGAAAATAACAAAAGTAAAATATAAAAATTAAATTCCCCTAAATCCTCACCCCCAAACATAACAAAATCATTTTCTAGTATTTCCTACAGATATTTTAAACATACACATACACACGCACACATATATGTGTGTGTTCATGTGTGTATGTATATGTGTGTGTATGTACATATAAGTGATTATATATACAATAGTATCTATATATACACACACAAGTCATTATATATATGTATAAAATCACTTGTAAGCTGAAGAAAGACTTCCCAAAAATATTTACATCCTTATCTCTGATATTTCTGAATGTTACCTTATACGGCTAAACAAGGACTTTTTGAACACGCTTATATTAAGTATTGCTCTTTTTTTTTTTTTTTTTTTTTGAGACTGAATTTCACTCTGTTGTCCAGAGTAGAGTGCAGGGGCACAATCTCAGGTCACTGCAACCTCCACCTCCCAGGTTCAAGCGATTCTCCTGCCTCAGCCTCCTGAGTAGCTGCCTCACCACATCTGGCTAATTTTTGTATTTTTAGTAAAGACCAGGTTTCTCCATGTTACCCAGGCTGGTGTTGACCTCTTGGCCTCAAGTGATCCACCCACTTCGGCCTTCCAAAGTGCTGGGATTACAGGTGTGAGCCACCATGCCTGGCCATATATTAAGTATCTGGAGATAAAATTATCTTCAATTACCCAGATAGACCTTAAATGCAATCACATGTATCCTTAACAGAGGGAGGAAGAGGGAGACAGCACAGACACACAAAGGAGAATGACATGTTAAGATTGAGGCAGAGATCAGAGTGATGTGTCCACAAGCTAAATAATTCTGACAATCACTAGGAGCTGTAAATGGATGAATAGATAAAGAAAATAGGGCACATATACACAATGGCATATTATTCAGCCATAAAAAGAAATGAAATCCTATCATTCACAAAAAGATGTGTAGATTGAAGTTGAGGATATTGTATTAAGTGAAATAAGCCAAACACAGAAAGACAAACATTATATGATCTCACTCTTATGTGGGGGCTAAAAAGAAATTCAACTCATGGAGATACAGAGGAGACTGATGGTTACCAGAGTTTGAGAAGGGTAGTGAGGAGGGGAGTTTAGAGAGAGGATGGTTAATAGCTAAAGAAATACAGTTAGCTAAAAGGAACAAGGTCAAGTGTTTGATGGCACAGTAGGGCAACTATAGTTAACAATAATGTGTTGGATATTTCAAGATGACTAAAAGAATGGAATTATACACTTCCTAACACAAAGAATTAATAATAAATTCTTGAGGTGCTGGATATCTTAATCACCCTGATTTGATCACTACACATTGTATACTTGTATCAAAATATCACATGCACCACATGAGTATGTACTGTTGTTATGTATCCATTATATCGGCCTCCTTCTCAAGAGGCTCTGATAGAGAATTTGGTCCTTACCTTTAACATTTTTATTTTTAATAATAACTATAATTTATTTAAAAAACAAAAATATTAAAGGCAAGGAATACATTCTCTATCAGACCCTCTTAAGAAAGTGTAGCCCTGTAACATCTTGACTTTGACCCAATGACACTGATTTTGAACTTCTGGCCACCTGAACCTTGAGAAAATAAATTTCTACTGTTTTAAGCTATCAGTCTGCAGTAATTATACCAATCCCAGGAAACTCATTAACCACACAATTATAAACATACGATTTTTGTATAGATAATTTTATTTTCCAGTGTTGTCACTTTATTAGTTTACACCATTCTTGGCATGTCTTTATCTTTTTCCATCAGTTACAAAGGTAAAAATTTGACATGCTGGCTGTTGCTTCCAAAGGGAAGTAAAATAAGGATATAACCTTCATCACTTCACAAGTTTTCTTTCTATTCTCTCCACAGCTATATGTGCTGGTATTTAATATTGACTCAGAAAGGCATAACATGACACAGTTTCTTCTCTCCTTTGTCTCTGGCTGTGAATTCTGCCAATTCACCCATTGGTGACTTTTCATCAATCTTTGATTGAAAGTGATGTGATAGTGGTTGCTTTGTGGTCAAGCCTTGGAATCCAGGTATTATATTGATTTTTTTAAAAAGTACATTGTTTTTACACAATCCAGCATTATCACAAGAACAAATCTGGTATTGAATCTTGCAAAAACGGCCTAATCTCCTTAGAGGAGAATGATGCTATGGAAACACCAATAATAAGTTTAAAATATTATTGAGATGAATGAAAAGGTTTCAATTGCCTTTGGGCCATTGCAATTATGAATAGACTGTGTGTAGGGAGACCCCCTGAAACTACTGCTACTGAGTAAAAGATGAAATGCTCCTAATTATCGTAAATACAAAATTGCATGCAGGATTGTGTAGACAATGCCAAGTTGGACTGCCAGAATGAGTCAACAGTGCGTGATGTGCTTCCCCCTTTAGAGAGCCTATGAACGGATGTGGAGTCAGGGAGGTTTCACATCACCAAGATTCCTACCCCAGAAAAGCAGATGTGCATAGCTCTGGGAATTGAATGCGTCCCTTGTGGAGAGCCTATAAATGGACACGAGGGGCGCCTGTCCATATGGATGAGATAGGGCTATAAATGCCCTCATCTTGCCATGGCTCTTCTAGGCCTCTTTAGGGTTAAGGCGTACTCCCTTCTGAGAATTTCTGGTCTAACTAGTTGTCTAGCTTCACGTCCTGTTTCTATGGATTGTTTGTAACCAGCTTTTGCTGCAACTGTTAGTACTGATTAATATCTTGCTAATTACAGGTTATGGAAAGACTGTGTTTCTGTTTTAAGGCTCTGTTAGAAATTACTGATGCACACATTATATTGTAAATTCTTATCTCTATACTGTACTTCTGCATTTAGATGTTACATTAAAGAATTACTTCATCCCCATGTGACCATCTCACCTCATAATCAAATGACCCTAAATCCCTCACTAACCTACCCCTGCCCTCACTAAACTTAATAATAAATGCTGGTATATCCAGCGCATTGGTGGCACCGCGGTCACTAGAAGGCAGTGACCCCCCTGGACCCAGCTTTCACTGTCTTGTCTGTGTCTATTACAATTTCTCGACCTGCAGATCCACCTGGGAACAAAGAAAGAGCCCCGCTGCATTGTGGGCTGCTGGCCAGATCCTGCAATAACTGTGGATCTATGTTTTGAGGAAAATAAAATATTAAGAAGTATTTATATCATTTTCTTTTGTCTTACATAGAATCAATACATACAACATAGAGATGATAAATTATTCCAGTAGAAGAGGCAATAAATGATTCTCCTCTATACCTTGGGTAATATAATATTTCCTTTCATTTATGAGTGAACTGCACTTTTAGCCATATAAAAGCTCTCTGCTTGTCTCATTTTATAGCTATAATTTGTTTTCTTATAATTACATATGTTAAGCAATGAAACGACAGCGTCCAGCAACTGTTGCCACTTAATGGATTACTTGAAGACTCAGCTTAGTATTTTATAAAGCTTGCAGCCTTGCAGACCTGTGCTTTGGTTTGGTTTGTTAGCTTTTGTGATTTTGTGCTGGGATAGAGTTCACTTCATCCTGTGTAAGAAGCCTCACAACTCTCAAAGTAACTGTTTTATTTCTTGTATAAAATTATTGTGTGTGTGTGTGTGTGTGTGTGTGTGAATGCTACAGAGATAGAGAAGAGAGAAAGACCACAAATATCAATGTGTAGGTGGCAACAAGAGCTAGTTATTACTGAGTCTTCTCTAAAGAGTATGATATTCAATACTAGCATTTCACATGGCATTGTTTTTGCTACACCAATGAAGTTACATTTAACCTTCATATTGGAGCAACAATGAATTACAGTTACTATTGTGATGAAATCACAATTTTATCTGGACTCTGGGAATTTAAGCCCAAGAAATAAATAGGGAACGAAAAGCGTATTAATTTCCTGGGCTGCTTTAACAAAGTACCACTGAGTGGCTTACATAATAAAAATATATTTTCTCACAATTCTAGAGGGTGGAAGTCCAAAATTAAGGTTTCACCAGAACTGGTTACTTCTGAGGGCTTTAGGAGATAACCTGTTTCATCCTCCTTTCAGAGATTCTTGTGGTTTGCTGGCAATCTTTGGCATTCCTTACATTGTATCTCTGCCTTCATCTTTAAATAGCATTCATCCTGTGAATGCATCTAACTACCAATTTTCTCCTTTTATAATGACATTAATCATATTGGATTAGGGATCCACTCTACTCTAATATGACCTCTCCTTAAGTAATTACATCTGCCACAACCCTGTTTCCAAATAAGAACATATTCTAAGGTACTGGGGGTTAGGACTTCAACCTTTAAATTTTGTAGAAACACAATTAAATCCTTTCCAGGGAATATTCTGCCTGGCTTTTTTTGTTTTGTTTTGTTTTTTGAAGCTTCAGCGTGGGGTGACATCATTGAGACACAGCAATAGAAAATATTCATGATAGAAAAGGAGATATCTCTTTGGGAGGCAGAGGTGGGTGGATCATGAGGTTAGGAGATGAAGACCATCTTGGCTAACACAGTGAAACCCCGTCTCTACTAAAAATACAAAAAATTAGCTGGGCATGGTGGTGAGCGCCTGTGGTCCCAGTTATTCGGGCGGCTGAGGCAGGAGAATGGCGTGAACCTAGGAGGCTGAGCTTGCAGTGAGCTGAGATTGCACCACTGCACTCCAACCTGGGCAACAGAGCAAGATTCTGTCTCAAAAAAAAAAAAAAAAAAAAAAAAAAAAGGAAAAGGAGATAGCTATGGGAAGTTGATATTGTTTGGCTCTATGTCCCCACACAAATCTCATGTTGAATTGTAATTCCCAATGTTGGGAAAGGGACCTGATGAAAGGTGATTGGATCATGGGGGTAGATTCTGCCCTTGCTGTCTTCGTGATAGTGAGTTGTCACCAGATCTGAGGGTTTAAAAGTGTGTAGCACTTCCCCCTTCACTCTCTCTTCTGCTCCACCATGGTTAAGATATGCTTCCTTTCCTTTCGCCTTCCACCATGATTGAGGTTCCCAAGGCCTCCCAGCCATGCTTCCTGTTAAGACTCCTGAACTGTGAGTTAATTAAGCCTCTTTTCTTCCTAAATTACCCAGTCTCAGGTAGTTCTTTATAGCAGTGTGAGATAGGACTAATACAGAAGTGGTAATTAATAATAACATTTTGAAAGGCTAAAGAGACTTTAGGACTAAATGGTATGCATCTTCCCATTAGGGTGGCTAATTTTTCTGATATATCTGTAATACTTTGGTCGTTTTGGGGAAATTTTATATTTTAATTGTTAAGGCTTCACTGGGGGAAAAATTATTGTTAACATACATATATTGGTTTAGAAAAGACAAAGAGAGAAGTTTAATTTATTTTGACTGTTTTTAATAAAATAGTTTGTGAACAGATACGGATTCAGTTGTTAAGTCATTTTGGGTTCTAGTTTATTAATTGATTTATATAAATGTCAACATGCTCATTTTATGGGCATGACACTCATTGGAGTGCTATTTGATGAATGCAATTAATAATTGTAATCATTCTGAATTAAATGGTAGTGGAAAGAAGAGAGAAGTTAATACAAAAAAGAAAAAACAGAAAATCAAGAAATGGAAGGAAGTTAAAAGAGTTAGGAGAATGAGAATGAAAGAAAAATACGTGAAAACAAGACTTATCACCAGACCTCGAACCCTTTTTTAAAGCATCATATGGTTCATGTTCTAAATTCGGATAGGAATATCTTCTTATAAAGTACTTCACATTCATCTTTTTTTCATTTAGATCCCCCATACTCACAGAAATGAGATGTTTTAATTACACTCATTATGAAATGACGTCAAAATTCATTTTAAATTTCAGCAAACACAAAATCTTTCTGTAGTTATGTGGGAGTAAAAATAAGAATTATTTTGTTAGCTGTGATTTTCATGTATTTGCATTCTACACTTACTTCCCCTGTTAATTAGTATCACGGAATGTCTCTCAGTTGGTATACTATCTCTCCTCAGCACTCCACGTAATAATTGAAATTCAGGACAGGTACTGTATTACAAAGCTCATTGATAAAGTTAATTAATATAATTCAAGTTAACTCTAGACTGGTGTATGAAACAGGAAGTTCTTATTTCCACGTTATTATCCCAGATCATGTGTGTGTGTCTGTGTATGTGTGTGTCTGTGTCTGTGTGTGTGGCTTTTGATGGCTGAATTCCTTGTATTTTGTATTTCTTTGACTATAATACAATTTCCTTTGCTATTGTTAGGATTTTTATTATTATTATTATTTTTACATTTCTGTGACCAATTACCTGATTACATATCTGGTTTCCTCCAAAAATCTGGACTCTCTCATTCAGTGAAATCCTTCAAAAAGAAGCACTGTATTTTATTTTGTAGATAATAACAGTGTTTTTGATGCTGCTTTCTGAATTTCTCTGAGTCTATGCCTTTACCACTTGTTTATGTAACAGTTCTCGAAGTTTTAAGTCCTTAGCATGTTTTGAAACCCTTAAATTTTTGAACCCTGCTTGAAAAGATTAAAATGCACAAGGAAAGATCACACTAGTATGTGGTAGCTCTTTGTCCTTTTGTCTTTCTTTGGCTTTCAAGGATAAACTTCCAGATGTAAGGACTCAGGAGTAAAGGCTTTTGTGCATTCCATAAACACATTTTTTTTTAAAATTTTTCACATTAAGCCCTCTCGTCCTGACTTACCTCTTCATCTGACATGACCATTTAATCTTAATATTTCATGCAAATATGTTCAGCAGAATAATAAATGACCTCATTTGTAATAAAAATTATCATTAAATAAATTAGACTGCACTCATGTGAAGAATTTTTTCTAAGCAATCTGCAAAAGCATTTTCTGCAATGTGTAAACATTGATTTTCTTTAGGTTTCTTTGACAGTAAATTTCCTCTTGCCCTTAAACTGAAAGCCATACTGCTATAGTAATTCTCAACACTGCTATATGATACACTATACCAGCATAAATTTCATTAACTTAGTTTTCTATAGGGTTCATTGTATAATATTCGACTAGGGAATAGAGAAAATTCTAAGAAACAGAAGTAAATAGTCAAAAGTAAATAGTTTGTTCAAAATTTTTCTCACTTTTTATGCAGCTATTACTGTCTTCCTAAGAAACATGAGATTAAATATTTTGAATTGTTACCTTACAAAATTTCAATCTCTTTCTTCAGGTAGCCAGTGTAAATATCAATAAAGTTTCTAATAAAGTATTTGTTTGTTAGGTTTTATATCCCCCAGTTAAATAAAATCTAATAGCAACATAGCACACAGCAGCCTTGCTTCTTATGTCATTATTTATATTGTCATTCAAATTTCTCCGTGACTTCTGGAAGTTAAAATGGTTAAGTTCTAGAACCGGGAGTTTATTTAGAAGACAATTCTAGTGCTAATTTCCTCCAGGCTTTGATCAAGTCTTACCCTCAGGAAATATCTGTATAAATTCCCCTGGGCCCTATTCTAAAGAGTTGTTTTTTTGGTTTGTTTGTTTTGTTGTTGTTTTTGTTTTTAATACATGAAGATTGTGGTCTATTTTTTGAAAGATACTTTTTTTATACATAGTTAAGGTTTTTCTTTTCCTTCCTCAAATAGCAGCTATTGTGATTATGTCAAATTGTTATTTCAACTCAATTTCATTTTACATCTCTTCCCTGGTCTGTAAAATTATTACTTGTGACACCCCTTATATCGGGAAAGGTATTTCTACAGATATGAAAGTGAGCAAGCCAGAGCATGATTTAGTTTTTTTAACTGGGGTAGGGAAGAGGTAAGTAGTCAACTTAAAAATTCACATTTCATCATATTCTGAGAAGTGTTTATATCTAAAATTTTATTTGTGAATGTAAAATCTTTAGTATTAGAAATAAAATAAAAATACTTTGCATAACTTAAAAATTTGTTTTCCAAGGCTGAATCGATTATATCTTTAAAGCACCTGGGGGAAAAAACACACACACACACACACACACACACAAAAACACTTAACTTCTAATTTAATGTAGATAAAAACTGCTTTATCTCATGACTATTGGTCATTCTAGCATCCACCTCCCTTTTTCTAAATAACCTTTACATACATCATCCTTAAAACACTCCATTGATTACTTCTAGTCTTTCACTGCCTTAATTTCTGAACTCTTCAAAACCATTTTCCATCAATCACTATACTCTTAAACTCTGGGAAACAGTCTTTCTCACTTTTTGTTTTTCATAACATATTTTGTAGAAAATTTTTTGAGGTCCCAAGATGTGGTAGGTGTTTTTGAGTTGTGACTTCATATATACAGTTAGATAACCCACAGAAGCAGAGAATCATATTATTGTCATTGGGTATAGTGCACCCCTGTTTTTTATTTCTTCTTTACAATTATAATATTCTTTTTTTTTTTTTTTTTTTTTGAGACAGAGTCTTGTTCTGTGGCCCAGGCTGGATTGCAGTGGCCGGATCTCAGCTCACTGCAAGCTCCGCCTCCCGGGTTCACGCCATTCTCCTGCCTCAGCCTCCCGAGTAGCTAGGACTACAGGCGCCCGCCACCACGCCCGGCTAGTTTTTTGTATTTTTTAGTAGAGATGGGGTTTCACTGTGTTAGCCAGGGTGGTCTCGATCTTCTGACCTCGTGATCCGCCCATCTCGGCCTCCCAAAGTGCTGGGATTACAGGCTTGAGCCACCGTGCCCGGCCTACAATTATAATATTCTAAAGTATAACTGAAGCATGGAACAGAGACCAAAAAAAAAAATACAAAAAAAAAAAAAACAGGGAACAAAGACACGTTTGCCCTGAAGAACACAATCACAATTAGGTGTATTAATTCATGTTATTATACTTAGTTTCCTAAAGGAGTTCCAGAATACTCACCTGTTTAAAAAAAAAAAAAATCTATGAATCCAAGTGACAAGAACATTAGTCAGAACCAAATATGAAATACTAGTTTCTATTGGCAGGGATTCAGAAAACAGATGCCAATGTTTCTCAACCTTGCTTGTAGTGATAAAGATAAACAATCACGCAAAAAATTCTAACAGAAGGAGTAGCATATTGTATCTGCCCAATCCTAATGACATAAGCTATAATCATTTGCCAAAACCATCAACTTTGAAGATCAGGTTTTTAGGGTACAAGATATTATTAGTGAACTTCTTGTAATACATTTATGGCAGAAACCTCTCCATATAGAATGGCATACCGTGCTCACAAAATAAAAAGGTGCTCCTGAGGGTAAAACATAATAATCCTGACTGGAAATGTTATCTAAAAATTCTCTTAAAATTAAGAATTCTCTTAGAAAATTTAGAAAAATTAATATAATTTTTTTCTCTACTAGTCATACTCCCAATTCATCTGGAAAACACAGAAAAGGATAAAAAAAAGAAAAAAAACATATATAATAATTCCACGTTTCCTAGATAACCATGTTAACATTTTCCTACAATCCTGGAGTTTCATTTCATCACACTCTATTTAAAATTCTAAGTCCTATTTTATTTTTAAAAACATTATACAGTAGTCCCCTCTTAGCCATGGGGAATACGCTCTGAGAACCCCAGTGGATGCCTGAAACTGCTGATAGTGCCAAACCCTCTATATACTATGTTCTTTTGGTAGAACAGAGGATACTAGAGGCTGAGAAGAGTAGGGGGAAGAAATGACAGCTAGAGAGGAGAAATAAATTCTACTGTCAATACCAGTGTAGGATGACTATAATTAACAATAAGACATTATGTAGTTTCAAATGGCTAGAAGGAGCATTGTGAATTTTCCCAACAGAAAAAAAAATAAATGTTTAGGATGATGGATATGCTGATACCGATTACCCCGATCTGATCACTATAGATTATATGTGTCAAAATGTCACTATATATCCTGTTAATAGGTATATACAGTTATTATTGTATGCCAATTTAAAACTTAAATTTAAAAGAAGAGGAGAAGCACAGATTATAATGTTTTAATTATAAAAGGTCATTCTGCCACTGACTGAAGAAGGAATAGAGGTACTATAAAGAGGAATAATGACCACTATGGCTGAATTTGTAAAAAGTGTATTTCTTCATTATGCACACTTAGAATTGAATATCTTTCAAATAATAAGACACTCTTCAAATTATCACGAGTAAATTTAAGTTTTTTTATTACAAAAAAATACAAACATACCAATGATGAAGTTTAATTCATAAGTTAAGCACAATAAAGATTGAACAATAACAATAAAACAATTATAACAATTCTCAGAAGAATGCACAATTGTACACATGAATTTTTTATATATGGGATTTTTTCTTTAATATTTTCAGGCTGTGGTTGACCATGAGTAACTAAAAAAGCGAAAAGGGAAACTTCAGATAAAGGGGGACAACTGTAAACACATTTATTCCTTAGAAATTATGGTGTGTGGCTCAATTATGTTTAAGTATATTCCTATATGATAATTTACTTATGGAGTTTTCTTTTTTATCATAAATTAGTCTTTAAAACACAATTTGGGTGATTTATTTTTAGAGATACAGTATTTTCTTAATTTACTGTTTATGTAACACAGTCAATAGGTCAAATCTCTAAGTTGTATGCAGCCCAATTGCTTTGCCAATTAGTTATAATTTTCTTTTCCACAATGATTCAAGAGTTAGCACATTGACATTAAATATTTTGCTTTTTTCTTTGCTAATTTGTAAGCATAAAACTGTATATGGTTGTTTTATTTTAGTATATATTGCATTATTGTTAAAATGTCTTTTATTCTACCTTTTAAATCTTTTAAAATTAATAATGATTGTTGCTTTTTTGACATTCACATGTCTTCAAACTTTTTTCATAATTTATTTCATTGTTTTTAAATTTTACCATGCTTCCTCCAGAGATATAATTGCTCATATATTTTTATATTTTAATAGTGCTATTTTTATGTTTCATCATTTTATCAAATGAGAATTTTTGATAAGGGAGATTTCTTCAATAATCATATATTAAATAACTCTGTCTTTAAAATATATAGGAAATGTTTATTAAACATTTAAATTATTTTATGTAATGCTATTTGTCTAAAGTCTATTCATTTAGTTCTCATGATCTTCATATTCACTTTATGGCAGTATCACTTCTTTTAAGTTATTCTAGTTTTTAATATGTAATATTGTTAGGACAAATCTTAATCCTGTATCCCTATTCACAGTCAAAATAAATAATATTTCTTCCTTTTAATTTTTTTTTCTGGTTATTATATCACATTCATATTATTAGTATTAATGAATTTCATAATTAATTTTTTATGTTTCTCCTATAATGATTGCCCCAAAAATATGATTTTTGAAATTAAGATTACATTAAAACATTATAAGTTGAAAAGTATCTTTGCATTTTTCAGTCTTTTTATTCATGAAAGTTTATAAATTTTAATTCATACCATACATTACTAAGAATAAATGGGATACTAGAAATAGTATATTTTGATGCTCTTTTTTATGGCTACATAATAGTTCATATAATTTATTCAACTGTGATCCATTTGATTATTATTTACTTTATTTACATTTCTTTTGAATTTTAAGATTTTACAAATTACAAATATAATTTTTATGATGCATAGCTTATAGAGTATTTATACTCTTTCAATTACTGTAGAAAGTTTCCTAGAAAGAACGATGATTAGGTCAAAGGTTATACATACACAGACAATTCTAATTTGTACTTTCTCATTATTTTTACAATAACAGTTCCAGCAATCTACATTTCCAGCAAAGTATAAGATTTCCTGCATTTTCTATAGTTGCATACATTGAAAGCTATCAATTTTAAAAATTAGCGTTATAGTACTGAGTAAAAATTTATGTTTGTTGGTTTTGCCTTCCTATACCTCCCTTTCTCTCTCTCTCCCCTCCCTCCCTCCCTTCTTCCCTTTGCCCCCTTTCTTCCTTCCCTCCCTCCCTCCTTTCTTTCATTCTTTCATTCTCTTTCTCTCTCTCCCTTTCTTCTCCTTTCCTTTTCCTTTCTTTCCTGATTAAACATAAAACATTTATTTCTCACAGTTCTGGAAGCTGGGAAGTCCAAAATCAAGGTGCAGGTAGATCTGTTGTCTGGTGAGGGCATTCTTTTTGGTTTGAAGATAGGTATCTTTTTGTTGGATTCTCACAAAGTGGAGAGAAAGAGACTAGAACTCTTTCTCATGAGGGCTCTACTCTCAAGACCTCACCTAAATCTAATGACCTTTCAAAGGCTACACTCCCTAATACCACCCTTTTTGGAGCTAGAGTTTTCACATATGAATTTGGGAGAATACAAACATCTACATGTCCTTTCTTTTTACTGATTTCACAAATATTTATTGAATGACTCTCATTTGCTGCTGATTGGTAATAAAGACATAAACAGTGAACTAACAGATGTCATAATCTTGTAGCTTACGTTTAGTTCAAGAAGACAAATAATGAGTAAACAATTCATAAATAAGATATTTTAGTTAGACAAGAAGTGTTACAAATGAAATATACTTAACAAAACTCAGGAAGGGTGGATTACTTGGGTTCTTTATATGTCAGGGGCTGAAGTGATGACTTTGATGCTAGTCTTTAAAAAGCCAGGTAAAGTACTTCTCAAGCCATGGGAAGAGTAAGACAAAAGACACTACTATTACAATTGTATTTTTATAACACATCAAGTGTTATAAATATCAAATAAATATAAAAATCAAATCATTTTTTCACACTCAAGTTCCAATCCAGATACTTAATTGAATATTTGTGTCAGTGGTTAATAGTATTGGGCTCTGAAATGTAATAGCCATGGATTTAATTTTTAACTTCTCTAATCCTAAATTTCCTATCTTTCAAATGTAGTTAATGTTATGTATTTTACCAAGCCACTATAGAAGTTACACACATAATATATAAAATGTCTATTAAAATATTTATTTTCATTAACTATTGATGCTATTATTATTACTGTTAAGTAGGGACAGCTGATACAAATGATTCTGACCTGGGAGTTACAGTTACAATATACAGATTGACATCCACATTCTGTCTCATAATAGCTGCATAGCCAACTTAACTTATTAATTAATTTATGAAACCAATTGGTTTTGTCTTATCTTTGCTTATTCCTGGAGCCCTGTTTGGTATCCAGTTTCTTCCTACACTAAGATCCCCCCTTTCATCATTATGATACATTAATTAATCCACAGAATTACTCAGTCATTGAGTACCTATGCTTGGTCAGAGATCTCCAACATCAGAAATGTCTGGTAACCCTCCTAAACGCTTGTCTATCTCTTACCAGTATAATATTCCCTTTCTTCTTCTCTTTGACAGTGTCTCACAGAGCAACCAGAATTTCTGCCAGCTGGCTATTCGTTGATAGTCCATTTTTTTTTAGAAATCCGTCTTATTGGCAGAGTGCAGTGGCTCACGCCTGTAATCCCAACACTTTTGGAGGCCAAGGCAGGTGGATCACGAGGTCAGGAGATCGAGACCATCCTGGCTAACACGGGGAAACACCGTCTCTACTAAAAATGCAAAAAATTAGCCCGGTGTGGTGGCGGGCGCCTGTAGTCCCAGCTACTTGGGAGGCTGAGGCAGGAGAATGGCATGAACCCATGAAGCAGAGCTTGTAGTGAGCCAAGATCGCCCCACTGCACTCCAGCCTGGGTGACAGAGTGAGATAGGCTCTGACTATTTCTAGACTTGTCCCTTTGCCCCAGTGAAGACAAAAATCTTAAGAGTAAATATTTTATCTGCAACAACGCAAATGAGATTACAATTGTTTGTATTTTTGGTAGACCCAGAAGTTACACACAGAAGTTATACCAGTATGAGTTATTGTTTTTGAAAAAGCTAGACTCAAAAAACAAAACAAAAAAAACGACTACAACAAAATTATTTTAAAAGCTCTAACTAAATTTTAGGTGAAATATCTTATTTGCAAGATTATTTATAAAATTATATATTTGCAATTATTTTCTCAGAGAAAATTGGAAAAAGCAAATATGATTTTCAGAAACAACATTAATTTATGCTCTAAGGCAACTTAATAATAACAGAATATGATTGTAACAAGTCACATATTGATTGCTAGGAAGAAACTTATTCCAGTAAATAGTAAGTAGGATATGATATAATCATATCAACACCCAGAGATAAAATAAAGCTAATTGCCACAGCTGACTTCAGTTCAACCGAAAATATAGCAATTAAAAAGACTGAAAAGAGAAATCTGTGTCTAGAATATTAAGCTATTTCAATAAATTATAAAAACAACATTTGACGGGTAGTTATGCTTAAAGTTAACATTACCTTTTATTGAAAGTGAAATTGGCCACATTGGTACGAAAATTTCTTTGAGTATGCTGTTTAGCTTCTAGTTTGTGGTAAACGGCTTTTGAAAATATGCTTCTTAGATGTTAAAACTAGAGAAATCTTGATAGGATTATATTCAATATAAACAAAAGAGCTTGAGAGAAAAAAAGATACACAAACACACACACACAAACTTTACCAGATTTGCCTATTTTTTCAAAGCCCTTAGTAATTCCTTCTTGCTCAGTGCAAATCAACTATTTCTCAATTTTAAAGGCACAGTAACCATCTTTCTTTACATCCACATTGTAATTATTACTTCTCACAAATCCATATTTTAGCTTAATATCTACATAAAAGGCAAACTTCCTGTCTTTGACACTCCTTGACTATGAGATTGTTTGTGTTAGAAGCCACATGTAATTTTTGTTAGTTTACATTTGCATCATATTTTCTTTCATTTTCCTGGAATTGTGATTATGTTTCAAACGCAGGATCTGGTCATAAGCTTTAATTGTTGGTGCTTTTCTAGAAGGTAAGAATGCATTTATTTTCTCATCATATTCTTTAGACTCTAGTAACTTTTAATCTCAGAATGATCTGGAGTCATTACAATGGCTAATCATATTTTTTGAAAATGTAAAATTCAATTCTGAAATTAATGTAGTGTTGTTTGGATCACTTTATATCAGTGCAGGAAACTCACAGTTCCTTAAGAATCAAAAAGAGAGAAAATGGGCAAAAGGGCACAGGCTCTAGTTACATAGAGTTTATCTAATTTGAGAAGGGAGCTATCAGATAAATATATAATACAAAATATATAAATATATAATAAAAAAGATCACACACACACACACACACACACACTGAAGTTGGAATAGTGAGAGAGAACCCTGTCCAAGGATCCCCAGTGTATCTTAAGCAGTATCCAAGGACATTCTAAGGGTATATGGTTCTACTGCCAAGTTTTACTCTGGAGCCTCAGGTTAAAATTCCCATGACTAGGCTACAGCTATTTAGAAATCCACAGCTGGACAATTTACTAGCCAAGAGACATATATATTATTTGGAAAGGCAGAAAAGACTGAAAATCATTAGGTAAACACCAGCTGGCAGACAAGATCGAAGAGCAAAATAGAAAAAGACAGGTGATAGAGACAGATGGAAAAACCAGGATGGAGAAAAGGTATTGATATAAGTGTGTCAGGGGTACAAATTCTATAACTTATGTGCAGGGCCTGTAAATTAGGCATGGTAAGTATTCAAATTATGACCATGCAATAAGGATTATTGAGCTAAGTAACTGACAGGAAAGAAACGTGCAGATATTCACAAATATATGAAATGAAGATAAAAAATTTATGGAGAGGCCAGGCATGGTGGCTCACACTTGTAATCCCAGTACTTTGAAAGGCCGAGGCAGGTGGATCACGGGGTCAGGAGATCGAGACCAGCTTGGCTAACATGGTGAAAACCCATCTCTACTAAAAATACAAAAAATTAGCCAGGCATGGTGGCACATGCCTGTAGTATCAACTACTCAGGAAGCTGAGGCAGGTGAATGGTGTGAACCCAGGAGGTAGAGCTTGCAGTGAGCCGAGATCACACCACTGCATTCCAGCCTGGGCGACAGAGCAAGACTCCGTCTCAAAAAAAAAAAAAAAAAAAAAAAAAAAAAAAAAAAAAAAAAAAAATGGAGAAAAAAGGATAAAACAAGAAACAGAATGATGCATACACTTTATGTTTTCTTGCTACAAAGACTATATCTGAAACATGATAAATAAAACATGATGCATGGAGATTATCCTCTATATAACAACATTTAGATAGATAGCCCTATTCCATTTAGATAGGCCTACTATTTTCCATTACTTAGAAAGGAACTGAGATCAAATGAGTTTTAAACCTACAATGAAATGGTTCTGTTCTTATTCCTTAGCTGAAATTTCACAGTGTGATCCTCTCATTATGAAAATCAATTTGAAAATCCTGACATTTGAGTGGAGTACTGAATATGATATTGTCTATAAACCACAAGAAACTGCCCATTCAAAAATAAATAAATAAATAAATAAATAAATAAATAAATGTATTGATTATTATGTTCCTGCCATGGGCTAGGCACTGAGGATTCCATTAGAAACAAAGGGAAAAAATGTGGTCTTCATTCTTATGCAGCTACAGTTTAGAGACGAAGAAAGACAGAAACAATTTCACAAATTTGTGTAATAGATACAAGTTGTGATAAAAATCAATGAAGCAATAATGCAAACTATTGAGCAAGTATACAGCAAGTGAAGGTGGGGAGAGGTGGAAGTGCTGGGGTTTGGGATGAAAAAGAAGGCTACCCTGACAAATAGCTGGATTCCTGACTGAAGTAGAAGTAGAAATCCACATAGGAGTGGGGAAGATAGCAATAGAGGATGATGGTTGGTGGAGTACATTTAAAGCAAAGTAAGGACCAGAGGTAAAACACCTGCCTGGGAGGATTATCAAGAAACCAATGGTTGTTATTTGTTAGAATGACTGGGTGTACGGTGTAGGAGGAGGTAGGAGGAGCATGCAGGGATATATTATCATGGCTTTTGACATTTAGACTACATTTTGACAGTACAGGTGATGATATGTGCATAAATTATAAAACAAATTTAAATAGAATATTCATAGAGGCCTTAGTAGAGTTCTATGGAAGGACAGTACAAGGAGGGATAATTCTTACTGATGGGTTAGCGAAAGCTTCATGGAGGGGGATATATGTATGTAGGGCCTTGACAGAGAGGTGATGTTTTAATTGGAGACTTGAGATGAGATGCATAGGTCAAAAGAACAGTTGTTGCAAAAGCACACAGGAAGATGTGACTTGGATTGTAAATAATGAGTCTACGTGAATGGAGGCAGTTGGAGATAAGGCTGAAATTATAGACTGGAGGCAGATTGCAGAGAATTGTGAATGCCTGACAATGCTGCTCACATGAGAACTTATTATTTGATTATACCTTACTTTGTAAGCAAGGAGAAAATGCACTATTTAGTCCCAACCCTTTATTTACCAGCTGTGTAATTTGACAATTTACTTAATATTTATTTACCTATTTTCTTCATTGAAAATACAGAAAATAACATCATTGGGATGATCAAGACTAAATGAATATTCAATAAGATGAAGAATAAAAATATTTAGCTTAGAGATTGGCATATAAAACCTTAATAAATATTATTAATATTAATAAGTTAAGTTTACATCAGCATGTGAAATATTTATATACACAGTACAGAGGGCTTAAAATCAGTAATTGAGGCCATCGTAGAAAATAAGAAGTGATGAAAACTTGAGCAATGGCTATTGGAGTATAAAGAAGGGCAGTAATATTCCATAGACAATATGAAGGAAAACCAAATGCTACTTTGTACATTTTATCACTACAAGGACACTAAGCTCTGAGAAGTAAACAATGCCTGTGTTTAAGTAACTGAGGCTTAGGAACATGGTGTTTTGCCATTAATTGAAATCAGAGCACAGAGGAAAGGAACCTTGTTGAGGAGGCAGGAGTTGATGAGCGTGAACAGCATTCTCTGGGTAGTGAAAAGAAACATGTCTGATAAGAGAGGACATGCATTATCGATGACTCGAATTCAATTTGTTCATTCACCCTTTAAAAGCTATCAGAAAGGGCAGGCGCCGTGGCTCACACCTGCAATCCCAACACTTTGGGAGGCTGAGGTGGGTCAATCATCTGAGGTCAGGAGTTCAAGACCAGCCTGGCCAACATGGTGAAACCCCGTCTCTACTAAAAATACAAAAATTAGCTGGGCTTGGTGGCGCGTGCCTGTAATCCCAGCTACTCGGGCGGCTGAGGCAGCAGAATCTCTTGAAACCGGAGGCGGAGGTTGCAGTTAGCCAAGATCGTGCCATTGGACTCCAGCCTGGGTGACAGGGTGAGACTCCGTTTCAAAATAATAATAATAATAATAATAAAATAATAATACTAATAAAGCTATTGGAAATAAAACCATTGTGGTTGAAATTTATCTCATGATGTATTGTTAAATTATTTATTGATTTATTTATTCAACCTACTGCCTGTGACAGCTTGAAACATACCACAGACACAAACACAATTGATGTGTAATTGTAGAAGGTGTAATTTTTTATTAATCTTTATTTTTTATAAACTACGACGAATGCAAACTATATAAAATATAAATGTACAGCTTAACAAATTATGATAAAGAAAATACTTGTCACTACACAGAAGAAAAACAGAAGGAACGTTGAAGCCTCAGAAGCCTCCCTCCATGCTCCTACTCAGTCACCTCTCATTTCTCCATTTCCCCAAGTTTTACATTAATTAATCTGTGTCATTTCATCTATTCATCTCTAAAACCTAACTATTCATCCTCAAAACCATTCTTTTTGTCTTTCTTACCTTTAAACTTAACGTGTATGAAATCAAACACTATAAATCCCCTTCTGCCTGGTTTCTTTATTTCAAACTTTTATGGTCCATCTGTTGGGTTGTTTGTATTTGTAGTTGTTCATTTTATACCTGTGCAGTATTGCAATGGACGAATATACAACAATTTATTTATTACTTATATCTTTTATGGGCATTAGGGTTGTTTCTATTTTGGTGACTATTATAAATAGTATGTGTAGACTATATTTGTTTATGTTTGATGGTATAAAAATACATTCATTTCTGTTGGGTTAACATATTGCAATTGAGTTAGAACAGCATCATTTAAGTGTATCTTCAATTTTACCAGACAATGACAAACTATTTTCCAAAATAATTAGGACCGCTCGCTATGAATGTTATGGATGAGTGTTCCTGGTTGTATACATCACAGTCCACATTTGGCATCATAGTTTATTTTATTTTATTTTTATTTTTATTTATTTATTTATTTTGAGATGGGAGTCTCGCTCTGTCACCCAGGCTGGAGTGCAGTGGTGTGATCTAGGTTCACTGCAAGCTCCGCCTCCCAGGTTTACGCCATTCTCCTGCCTCAACCTCCCAAGTAGCTGGGATGACAGGCATAAGCTACCAAGCCTGACTAATTTTTTGTATTTTTAGTAGAGACCGGGTTTCACCGTGTTAGCCAGGATTGTCTTGGTCGCCTGACCTCGTGATCTGCCCGCCTTGGTCTCCCACAGTGTTGGGATTACAGGCGTGAGCCACCACGCCCGGCCTGTTTCATTTATTTTAATAGGTGTGAAATGTTCTATCACTGTGATTTTGAATTCTTTGAGAATTTGTTCCCTGTATTTATTGGTTTTCTACTATTTCTAGATTTCTGAATGTTTTTATTTTGAAAGGATTTAGACTTATTTTAATACTTTGTTATTTCTTGTGTCTGTTTTGGTAAGTTTTACTTTTCTATAATTTATCTATTATGCATAAGTTTTCACCTTATTTAAATAATATTGTTCATATTATATTCTAATTAACATTTGAATGTGTAAAGTATATGTAGCAATATTCTCTTTTCATTTCTGAATTGGTTATTTGTAACTTTTCTCATTTTATCTGATCATTCATAATAGATATTTACAAATCATATCAAGCTTTCAAAAATAATTTTCACTTATTTTTATGATCATCTAAAATTGTAATTCTTTAATTATATTAATTTATGTTTTTCACATTCTTATTTCTACTTAATTTACATTTCTTTTTCTGACTACACACTAATTTTCAGCAATTCTTTCGTCTTATACATGCATGCATCACTTTGAGATCCTGATTTCAGTTCTTTTGAATAAATACCTAGAAGTGGGGTTGCTGGATCATAGGGTAGCTCCATTTTTAATTTTTGAGGAATGCCCATGCTGTTTTCCATAGTGGCTGCAGCATTTTGCATTCCCACCAATAGTGTACAAGGGTTCCGATTTCTCCACATCTTTCCCAACACATATTGCATTTTTTGAAATTGATAATAGCCATCCCCACAGATTGACAAGATATCTCATTATAGTTTTGGTTCACATTTCTCTGATGATTAATATAATTGAATATTTTTTCATATGTGTTACCCATTTTCATGTTTTCTTTGGAGAAATGTATTTCCAAGTTGATAGCTCATTTTAAAAATCAGAGTATTAGCTTTGCTACTGTTGAGTTATAAGAGTTCTTTATATATTTTGGGTATTTGCCACTTATCAGATGTGTGGTTTGCAAAAAAAAAAAAAAAAAAAAATTGTATCCCATTCTATATCTTATACCATACAGAAAAATCAACTCAAATTAGACTAAAACAAAAAGGCAAGACTTACACAAAGGAAAGACCCAAAACTATGACATTCCTAAAAAATTAGGAAAAAACTTAATGAACTGACGTTGGCAATGATTTTATAAATATGATACCGAAAGTACACAGGTAATAAAGCCAAAAATAAACAAGTGGAACTAAATTAAGCTAAAAATCAGGACAGCAAAGGAAGCAATTAACAGAGTAAAAAATCTACCTATGGAACGAGATAAATATTTTTAAATCCTATTATCAACAACTCACAGTATTATCATAAAATTATTTATTAACTTGGCCGGGCGCGGTGGCTCAAGCCTATAATCCCAGCACTTTGGGAGGCTGAGACGGGCGGATCACGAGGTCAGGAGATCGAGACCATCCTGGCTAACACGGTGAAACCCCGTCTCTACTAAAAAAAAAATACAAAAAAAATCTAGCCGGGCGAGGTGGCGGGCGCCTGTAGTCCCAGCTACTCCGGAGGCTGAGGCAGGAGAATGGCGTAAACCCGGGAGGCGGAGCTTGCAGTGAGCTGAGATCCAGCCACTGCACTCCAGCCCGGGCGACAGAGCGAGACTCCGTCTCAAAAAAAAAAAAAAAAAAAAAAAAAAAAAAGACAACAATTATTTATTAACTTATGGGCCTATATTTGATACATTGTTATTAGCTGAAGTCCATAGTTCAGATTCTTTATGTAATCTGTTGTTGTTACAGGACCTCATCCAGAATACTATGTTACATTTAGCTTTCATCTCCCTTTAGGTTCCTCTTGCCTGTGACAGTTTCTCAGAATTCCCTTGTTTCTGATGACCTTGGCACATATTTTATAGGATACCCCTCTCTAAAAAATTCACCTGATGTTTTTCTCATGATTAGACAGAAGTTGTGAATTGGAGGAAAGAAGATTCCAGAGGTAAAGTGCCATTTTCACCTACATATTATATGATTCTTGATAATGACCCTCATCACCTTGCTGAGATACTGCTTGTTATCTTTCTACACTCTGAAGTGACACTTCGCCCCCGCCCCACTTTCTACACTTTATTCTTTGGAAGAAAGTCACCATGCACAGTTCACATTTAAGAAGCATGCATTCATATTACCTCTCCTAAAGAGGTAATTATTTTAACATATTTTCAAATATTGACCTATCTGTTTATAATTGGATAAATGCTACTAGGTTGTACTTTATTTTTATATTTTGTTTGATTTGATATGCTAACATTTATTGAGGATTTTGCATCTACACTCATGAGAGATATGGTCTGTTGTTTGCCTTTCTTGTAATGTCTTTATCTGTTGTGGTATTAGAGTAATTCTATCCTTGAGGATATGTAGGAAATGTTTCCTCCATTTCTGTTTTCTAGAAGAGATTGTAGAAAATTTGTATCTTTTCTTTCTTAAATGTTTGGTAGAATTCACTAATAAATTTTCTGGGCTTGTTGCTTTCTTTTGTGGAAAGTTATTACTTTTTGACTCAATTTCTTTAATAGATATAGGACTATTCAGGCAATCTCTTTATCTTTCTGTAAGTTTTGGAAATTTGAGTCTTTCAAGGAATTGGTTATTTTTGTCTAAGTTATCAAATTTGTGAAAAAAGAGTTGTTCATAATATTCCTTTATTTTTTAAATGTCCATAGCATCAGTAATTATACCCCTTTTTTATTTATGTTATTAGCAATTTGTGTCTTCTCTCTTTTGTCCTTGGTTAACTTGGCTAGAAGTTTGTCATCATTAATGATCTTTACAAAGAACTACCTCTTAATTTTACTGATTATCTCTATTGTTACAGTTTTTCAGTTTTATTGATTTCACTTTTATTTTTACCACTTCTTTACTTCTGCAAGCTTTAGGCTAAAGTTGCTCTTTCTTTAGTTTCCTGAGATGCAGGCTTAGATCACTGTTTTCAGATATTTATTCACTTTAATAACATTGACTTAATATTATGAAAATATTACTAAGGACTTTGTTATATCAACTTAATATGTTGTATTTCATTTTCATTTACTTCAAAATATTTGTGAAATTTATTTTTGACACATTTTATTTGATTCATGTGTCATTTAAAAGTGTGTTGTTTAATTTCCATGTACTTTAGGGTTTTCTAGTTATCTTTCTAGTATTGATTTCTAGCTTATTTCCATTGTGGTCTGAGAACATATTGTATAAGATTTTTATTAAATTACATTTATTACAATATGTTTTATGGTCCAAAATGTGATGTTTTGGTTAACATCCCATGTGAGCTTTGAAAATCATGTATATTCTAATAATGTTGAACGGAGTATTCTGTAAATATCAATGAGGTAAAGCTGATTGATATTGCTATTCAGGTAGATGATATTTCATTCTAAAAGTTTTGAGTGTAACAACTTCTTAAACTTAATAGCTATTTTGAAAATGAAAACAAATATTCAAATTATCAAAGCCTAATATTGATATTCTGAAATTGTTCAAGGAAAATAAAGCATTTAGAGTGTATACTTCTAAATATATCTAATAATTTATAATTTTTTTCTGCATTATTAGTAGTATTTTATAAAGTCAGTGTTTACTTAAATTCATCCCACTATTTAAGTTTTCATTATATTTTATTCTTTACACACTTCCAAAATCCATTTGGCATAATTTTCCTTTATTTTCAAGAATATTCCTAAAAGGCCCTCTTATTTTACTTCTACTGATAGTAAATTATTTGTTTTTGTTTTCCTAAAAATGTCTTTATTTCAACATCATATCTTCAATCATAATTTACTTTGGCATAGAATTCTGAATTGGCAGTTATTTTCTTTTTCACAAACGACGATATCATGTCACTGTATTTTGGCTTCCATCACTGTTGAGAAATCATTTGCAAATGTCACGATTAGTAACTTGAAAATAAGAGGGTTGGGCGCGGTGGCTCACGCCTGTAATCCTAGCACTTTGGGAAGCTGAGGTGGGTGGATCACGAGGTCAGGAGATCGAGACCATCCTGGCTGACATGGTGAAACCCCATCTTTACTAAAAATATAAAACATTAGCCGGGCGTAGTGGCGGGCGCCTGTAGTCCCAGATACTCCGGAGGCTGAGGCAGGAGAATGGCGTGAACCCGGGAGGCGGAGCTTGCAGTGAGCGGAGATCGCGCCAATGCACGCCAGCCCGGGTGACAGAGGCAGACTTCGTCTCAAAAAAAAAAAAAAAAAAAAAAAAAAAGAAAGTAAGAGCTCTTTTATATTTTTACTTGACCAGTTTTCTTTAGTTTTATTTTCATGGTTGATGTGTAGACTGTCTTTTGTATCCACTCTACTTAGTAGCAAAAAAAATCTTGAAAAAATGGGCTAGTCATATTCATGCATTTTAGAAAATTTTCATAAACTACCTTTTGTATTACTTCTGTCTCATCAATATACTCCTCACTTCTGGGACTCGAATTAATCATATGTTAGAGATTCACCAATATGCTATTTGTTTCTTTTCTCCTATATAAAAATTTCTGAACTTTTATCTCTAATTGTTGCATTCTGTTTTGTTTGTTCTGGCCAATCGTCAAACGTATTGTTTCTCATTTGCTTTGCATAATATGCTTTTGAGTATGTTCATTGAGTCTTTTAGATTGTTATGTTATCCACTGCAATAATCTATATATTTTTTCAATATGCTGTCTCTTTTTATTATTTTTGGTACTCTATCCAATTATTGAATCTTAGTTTTTACCTCCTTGAATGCAGAAATAATTTTATTTTTTTAGACGGAGTTTGGCTCTTGTTGCCTAGGCTGGAGTGCAATGGTGTGATCTCGGCTCACGGCAACCTCCACCTCCTGGGTTCAAGTGATTCTCCTTCCTCAACTTCCCAAGTAGCTGCGATTACAGCCGTCCTCCACCACGCCCAGCTAATTTTTGTATTTTTAGTAGAGATGGGGTTTCACCATGTTGATCAGGCAGGTCTCACCCCTGACCTCAGGTGATCCACCTGCCTTGGCCTCCCAAAATGTTAGGATTACAGGCGTGAGCCAAAGAGCCTGGCCAAAATAAATAATGTTATCTTCAGTCTCTATCTGATAGTTCCAACATTTGTAATTTCTTTCTTTTTTTTTTTTTTTTGAGACGGAGTCTCGCTCTGTCGCCCGGGCTGGAGTGCGGTGGCGCGATCTCCGCTCACTGCAAGCTCCGCCTCCCAGGTTCAGGCCATTCTCCTGCCTCAGCCTCCGGAGTAGCTGGGACCACAGGTGCCCGCCACTGCCCCCGGCTAGTTTTTTGTATTTTTTAAATTAGAGACGGGGTTTCACTGTGTCAGCCAGGATGGTCTCGATCTCCTGACCTCGTGATCCGCCCGCCTCGGCCTCCCAAAGTGCTGGGATTACAGGCGTGAGCCACCACGCCCGTTTGAGCTGTTAGCTTTATTCTTATTTTTGAAATTCATGCTCATATCATTTTGCCACCTTCTTGTCCTGGTTACATTTGATTGTGTTTGTAGTATATTGTCACTGAAAAAGTACTTGCAGAGGTAAATTTGAGGATGAGGATTATGTCGTCTGTAATGGGATTGTGTTTGTAGTATATGGTCACTGAAAAAGTACTGGCAGAGGTAAATTTGAGGATGATGATTATGTCATCTGTAATGGATTTCTTACTCCAGAAATTGCTTGTAATTTACTTCTGCCTGTTATCTGTAGACTTTAGCAATAATTAATTACCTTAATTCCATTGCATGGTTTGGAATTGTCTTGACTATTCATATTATTTTGTGATAGACTCCACTATGTAGGGATGCCAATTTTATTACATTCAGCTTTACTCTTAGATTGGAATTATTTGTGTTGCAGGAAGGGAGTGTTACCAAAGTCTACTGCATTTACTTTTGTTTTCTTAGCATCATAAGGCTGTCGGAAGTGCAATCCAACCTTTCAGCCACTTCTATGGATTGGGAAATACCCAGAACAAATTTAATCCTAAATGTTGTACCTTTGTTACCCTTCTTCTATTCCTAGCAGACCAATGCCTCACTATATTTTTAACTCTTCACTTTATCTTACATAAAAAGGAGTTAATTATTTAGTAAGAAGTAATTAGTAGTGGAAATTCTATGTTTTAAAATTTAGTAGAACTTTGATCCGTTTTCTACTCTACCAATAACTATATCTTTATACACCTTTCAATTCTTATCCTTCAATAAGGGTAAACAGAACATTACCATAATTATTTTACTCCTAATTAAAATCTTTCCTATATATTTTGCTTGCAAGTTCCATTCAGTTAAATACAAACGTGTATTCCAGATGAATAGAAATATACAGGAGGTTTTTTTTTTCAGAAAATAAGCAACAAAAATGTTATTTTTGAGGTTTAAAGACTATATAAATACGGAATATTTAAAAGTATATTGTTCATTACTTTTTACATTGGAAAACATAGTTTGTAATATTTTATAAAAGAATATTATATTATAATCATCATCATATTTGTGATCATTGCCCCTTCTGTGATAGGTGCTGTGCAGAATATTTTCTTTGATTACTTGTATCTCATAACTAAAATTTAGATTTTAAGGATTTGGTACCCCTAACTCTACAAGTTAGAATGATTTTTTTTTAAAGGTAAGTAACTTATCCAAGCTGCACACAGCATGAAATAAGACAGAATTAAAAACTTTTTTATCTGACTCCAAATTATTTGTTCTTTACATAATTCCTTTATATAATATTTCATATTGCTGTTGAGCAAATAGGAGCACACATATAAACTCAAATTGTATTTGAATTACTAAATGTGACTTTTTAAAAGAATGTATTGTACATTTCAACATTCTGTTTCTGTGTTTTCTGTAAAATATTAATAATACAAATTATTTTATCTTTTTACTTAAATAACAGTGCTGACATATTTAAGAAAACTTTGTAATGTTTTCAAAAATTATAATAGGATTGATTTTCTGAAAACCTAATTATTTTTAAATTTTGTTTTATAATTGTCAGTATCAGAATTCACTAGATCAATACTATGCAAACACATTAAGTGATATGACATACAGTGCATCATGTTCAGTAGAGAGACAGAAAAATAAGATAAATTATTTTCAAGCTCAGAGTACTACTTTTATTTGAATTATAAATTACTATCACTTTGTAGATCTAAAATAAATTTAAAAACAAAAATGAAGACCAATTTACTAGCTCTGTATCAATTTTTGTTCTGTTTACTTACATGCATTATGACAATTAAATGTCACAAGTATTTCTTTTTACGGTGTAGCTCAGAGATTTTAAAAAAATTGTCTAATGTCACAAGGCCATTTTTTTTCCAACCCCCAAGTGTACCAATGAGTTGCTCAAAGATAGACCTCAACCTTTTTCTTAAAGGAAAAATAGTTTATCTGACATGGCCACAATTTGTCCTTTTTACATCCCTTTACCATCATTGATCAACTATGCTTTATACAGATCATGATTTTTCATCTGCTCTTTATAAAATTCTTTATATATGATTTATATGTTGTTTTATGTTTTATATGGAAACTCTCAAAAATGTGAAATTACTAATTTAAGATAACAGCTAGTACAAGAAGAGCAGCAAACAGAATTAAGGTCTCCAAAATGTATGTTACTTTCTTACATAGATTTGGTTAATTATCAAAATCAAGTCGATTTGATATCTAACTTTGAGGTTTACATGATGGATATGGATTATTATGCTGCTTTGGGCAGAAGTAGATATCTTTTATCCAAAGAGTAATTCTTTGTTGTTGAAATTCCAAGCATACATCAGTATTAGGCAGATGAAATCACAAGACTCAAGCATACCCATTTCACCTATTGATAAAATCACCCTTCTAAATTACCGTTAGCAAAACATATTTAGCATTAACTCTGCTAATTCATGGAAGAAATATTTTGCATAAATAACTAAGTTAGCACATTTTCTTTTAGAGTGTCAGACTAATTATATTTTTTGGTGAAAGCATATGAACACTTTAAGGAATCTGGCTTACAGAAAAGTGCAGTAGTCTTTAATAAATATTTACCTCTTACTGTCATGTGCTGAGGATAAAATGCAGAATATGATGTAGTCTCCATTCTTTAGAATATCCTACTTTTGCAGAAAGACTTTCGTTATTTAAAAATTCTAATAAGGATGGCCATAATCTTTCTGTTAGGGTAAGGTTTTGTTTTATTACTATATATATTTTATATATGTTTTATTAAAAAACATATAACTGTGCTAGAGAACAGAATTTCATTAACTCATCAGTTTTTATTATTATTAACAATAGCATTTACAATTGATTTTTGGTGCTAAATTATATCTTAGAGCAGTATAAATGAAAGCATTCTGCCTATGAATCAAGAGACTTACGTTTTGGCTTAGCTATGTTGATAACCGGCTGTGTGATGGTGAAGAATCATTGGATCTCATTCTACATCCACCAAGTAAGGAATGTGAAACAGATACTCTGTTGAAAATTTACAAGAAATTGAAAATTTAATGATCAAAAAGTACTATAAAGTGTTACTTAAATATTGATCAACATCTAAATTATACATAATTACAGTGTATTTCTTTCCCTATATATACAAACATTGTATTTCTTAGAGGATGGGGTTATGTCTTAATGATTTTTTGTTAATTCCTACAGTATTTTGCATGCTGCTTGTTGTGGAATATACGACTAGGTCAAATCTGTATCCTTTTTATTTTCTTTTTGTCAGCATCCAAAATCTTTTCAATAAGAGGGTAGGATCCAGGGTTATTATTATTATTATTTGTTTGGAGAGGGAGTCTCGCTCTGTCGCTCAGGCTGGAGTGCAGTGGCGCCATCACGGCTCACGGCAACCTCCACCTCCCGGGTTCAGGCCATTCTCCCGCCTCAGCCTCCCGAGTAGCTGGGACTACAGGCGCCCGCCACCATGCCCGGCTAACTTTTGTATTTTTAGGAGAGACAGGGTTTCACAGTGTTAGCCAGGATGGTCTCAATCTCCTGACCTCATTCGTGATCCGCCCGCCTTGGCCTCCCAAAGTGCTGGGATTACAGGCGTGAGCCACCGCGCGCGGCCCCAGGTTACTTTTTGTAGCCTTGGCTGGCCGGTCGGCCTCTGGCACGGTCGAACTTCCGGCCCTTGGAGCGGACGTAGGGTTTGGGGCTGGGTTTCCGGGGCCTTGCCAAAAGGCCGGTACACTTTTAGGCCTTTGGAGGACCGGCGAGCAGGGCGGTGCCACAGCCCCGGGGGCAGTCTAGGGCCGCGGCGGGCCCGGCTGGTCACGCGCAGCGCACACACCTGCAGTTTGGGCAACTCCGGAACCCGCACAGGGTTCCCACAACCACACAACCACGGTCGTTGTGTTTTCCTGGCCAGGAAGCTTCATCTTCCGGATCATCCGGAAAAGGGACAGAGGTGGCTGCTTGGTGCGAGTCATAAACAACCTCTTCAGCACAACCTAGTTGAATGTGTAGTTCGTCTGGCCAGAAACCTGTACAGCTTGACCAACAGCCTCAGGTAGGTATCCTGCCTCTTGGGCTCCTTGCGCGGAACCTTTCGGTCCTTGTTGTGGAGGATGTCAACTCCCATGATGGCCTCTCCTATCTTCTTTCTGAATAATAGGAAAAAGTGATGCTTTCAAAGAAACACCAAAAATGTTTCACGTATTTTTCTCTGTATTCAATGACTTCATTTTGAAAATCTGAAAAAGATGATAATAATTATTTGCAATATAATGGGGCTATTTTTTTCACTAAACATAGATAACCTAATCAAAATTTGATTGTAGACTTGCAAAAATAATGAGTGGTTGCAATTACTAACTACTGGTAATAAAATTATTAGTTTTCTTGTAATCATTCTTGAAAAGTAAAACTTCTCCCTGATTGAAAGGATAATAAATCTCATATCTTATCTAAATGATATGCAGTAGTTATTGACACAAAGAAAATTTATATATATAAATTGATATGAATATATGGATGGATGTGTATACATACACATTGAGAAAATGTGTACATATTACTGGTTAGTGAATAAAATCTTAGTTGAAATAATCAGTAAATATGTAAGTCACAAATAAGAAAATACAGCATGCAAAAGAAAAGCTTTATGAGAATTGACCTTTAATCAGAAACATTAAGTTCCTTCTGATATTCTCTATGATGTGTGGATGATGAACGTAACTGTGAATGAAAAATAGTTTATTAAAGTGAACACATTTCTAAGATTTCTTGCTCAATTGAAAATGTGTCCTTAGTAAATTATTTTTAAGTAATAAACAGTTTATCATTGAGTAAATAAAAAAAGAGTCTAGAAATGCATGAAACATACAACAGTAAGGGAAAACTGAAAAAAATGTGCCTATGTAGGAAAAAATAATGATAAAGATTATTAAAGATAAAATAGAGCATGGATAGCTATGATTTTTAAAGTTATTTTATTTTCAAAAGGTATCTAATTAATTTAATGGGTCCAAATATCAATTTTATAATTATTTTAAAAAGAATATTAGTAATGACATTTTAATAGTAATTAATAAATATTTAGAATGCCACATTTATGTGAGTAGCCTTCAAAGAATAAAGAGTAGACCTTATAATTTTCATCTTGTATAGGGACCTTTTGTTTGAAGAACTACATTTTTAAAAATGTTTTTAATGAGTACCAAAATGTAACAGAAATCAAATATTTCTAAATAGGTGCCTGGTAGCAAAATTAAATAGTAGTAAAATTAGCATCGTTTAATATTTTATAAATGAGGTCACTGTAGAGATTTTTACATAATCACCAACTGCATGTAATATATTCTGATGTAAGAAATTTGATATGAGGTTGGATGGATAACCAACCTTTAATACCTGGTGTTTCTATTATCAAACTTTAAGGTTTTTTGTTTGTTTGTTTCAAGAACTGATTTCTATTTCAGATATTATTTCTTCAAAAACTCTTCTCAAGTATTCATTTTTCTCTGGAAATATTTATTTTTCTTTAGAAAGTCAATTCTATATTATGTTTTATTTGCAATATATAAACACATATTTCAGATAATGAATACAGAATTATTTAGAAACCAGTCCTTCCCTTTGATTTGAATGGTACCGTAACAATTAGGAAAAAGACTAGCCACAGCTCTGATAATTTGATTTTGCTAGTGTTCAGTTGAAAAGTACTAAAATGTTATTTTATTTATAATCATGGGAGCCATTGTCAGAGATATAAAACTGACATACTATTTGTTTCAAGGTACAGGTAATTTTTGTTGATGTTTTAAATGTATTTCTCTTTTTCTCTCTCTCCCGTGTGTGTGTTAGTGGAGGGGGTTATTTTAATGTCAATAGAGATATGAGGGGTAGAATAAGGTAGAAGGAAAGATAAATATTTGAAACATGAATGGCCGTTTCCTTCTACCAAGTCACTAAAATTTTTGTCAAAGAAAATTAGCATTGCATGTACATCTTTTGTATATATGAGTGTACATATATGTAGTATGTGTGTGCATATCTTTTGCTTGTTTTTTTTTCTGTAACAAGGAGGAAGGTCTATTGCTTAAGGAGAACTGGGAAAGGATTTGCAAAGTATGTCTCACTCTGGGCACATTCTCAGGCAGATTATTTTCAGTAAAGTGTGCATATTAAGGATATAGATTGGATAAATGGGTTTCTTGAAACTATCCATATTTTTATATTCCTCAAAAAGTCTTGTGCTCCACAGTATACACAGTGTTTGCTTGAAAATCAATGAACCAGAGACTTAAAAAAAAATTTCACGAAGAAAATATGCTACATCTGAACCCTAGAAAACCTTTTTTTGAAGTTAAGAAGAGGAGGAGGTTTATAAATTAGACTAGGAAGAAACACCCAAAGATGTAGGAAAAAATGAAGAATAGTTAGGTGCATTGGAATCTGAGTGAGAAAAACAGTTATGAGGAATTTCTCAACTGTGTCAAATGCCGATGAGAATTTGAATACAATGTGAATTTGGAATTGACTTTTTTTGTTTTCCAGGATGAATAGAAACACTTAATAACAGGGGAAGCTGCCATAAAAGCCAAATTGAAATGGGTCTCCAGAAATGAAAAGAGGATCTAGAGACAGGGTAGTTTCTTAAGGAAACTTTCTTCTGAATTTTGTTACATGGGATTGCATTGAAGTAGAATAGTAGTTAAAAAGATAGAATCGGGGATGGGTTTTCTTTCTTTTTAAGACTGTAGATCATACAGCAGGTTTCTATCCAGATAGTAACATTCAAATATAGCAAGAGAAGTTGATGAGACAAAACAGAAGCAGAAAATTATGGGCTGGGTGCGGTGGCTCACACCTGTAATCCCTGCACTTTGGGAGGCTGAGTCAGGCAGATCATTTGAGGCCAGGAGTTTGAGACCAGCCTGGACAATATGGTGAAACCCCGTCTCTACTAAAAAATACAAAATTTAGCCAGGCATGGTGGCAGACGCCTGTAATCCCAGCTACTCAGGAGGCTGAGGCAAGAGAATCGCTTGAACCCGGGAGGTGGAGGTTACGTTGAGCCAAGATTGCACCACTGCACTCCAGCTTGGATGACAGTGAGACTCAGTCTCAAAACACACACACAGACACACACAAACAATAAAAAATAAAAGAAGAAAATTGTGGATGTGAAGTCCATCAGTAAGTGAGAGGAGATGGGACCCAGTGTACATCCCTGAAATGGGAGTAAGTACACTCCAATCAAACAACAGCATGGTTGGTAGAGTGTACAGACAGAGTTGCAGATGTGTGACGGGATAATTGTGAGTGTTCTTTTCTGTATTGCTTCAATAATGTGATAAGTAAGATCCCAAGGTGAGAGTAAGGATGAAGGAGGTGTCATTGCCACTTTGAGGAGAGACACTGGAAACCCAAGAGTTTTAAATCACTAGTAAATCAGCTCAGTTGTGTATTTTTCCTAGCTGGTTCCCATTACAGCTACAGAAAAAGCCATGTGCTGAGTCTTAGTATAGCTGTGATTTGCTTGTAGAATACAATGAAGAAGAAGAGTACAGTTGGTAGAAGGATTGTGGATGTGTGTAAGGCAATGATTATAACAATAAACTGAAGTAAAAGTGAGAATATGAGGAGAGGAAGAAATAGAAAAATTTCATAGAGTCAATATAAAGTAGGTTTCTGTGGTGTAATAATTGTTGGGTGGAATTACTAGAAGCGGTGAGTTGGAAACTTTGAAGACAGTGAAAAGAGTAAGATGTCTGGGCCTGAGATTTGGAAGTTGTGTAGTTTTGAGTTATTGGGGAAGGCGACGTCAAAAAAACAAATATACATGCAACTGAGAGACAAGGCTGATGAATGGATCATTTATCTTATGTATGGATTTGTAATTGCAGAAATAATTACTGGAATAGGGATGGAGAGTGAGATGCTAAAGTGAATGAGGGCCTGTAACTGGGAGAACAATAGATGGTAACTTTAAAGATAATAAATAAATTTTCTCTTAGGGGGAAAAAAAATTATAGTCTAGAACAAGGCTGAGTAAACTATAGCTTACAGGGAAAATTCAGACTTTGACCTGTGTGGCCAATTAAAGTAAGTCCTGTGTGTGTGTGTGTGTGTGTGTGTGTGTGTGTGTGTGTGTATTTTAAAACAGACAAACAAACAAACAACAACAATAACAACAAGAGATGAAGGAGGCAGCAACAGCAGCCACAACAGAGACCATATATCGGCTATAGAGCCTAAGCTTTACTCTCTGGCTCTTTAGAGCAAGTTTACTATCCTCTAGCCTAGAAGCAGCAATGAGAAATTCACCTATGAGTTTACTTAGGTCTGAAGATATGGTGGGCCATGGAAAGGGGTCAGTGAGAGCTGCCACTTTGAATGAATGACTGCAGCTAAAGCAATATCCTTAGGTTATGGCTATTTTTAGCTAGATCTGAATATACTTAGAGAATAGTTTTGAGAATATATCAACATATATGATGATGAAAGATCATGATGAGTTCTAGAATCATAGTGAAATATTTTGGAGTATATAAAACAGTAAGGGACTTCAATCAAATTAAAGGATGCACTACTACACATGAAGAAAGAAGTCCAAGTAAAGAATAACATATGTTTAAACATCCTCTGATTTATCACTGACATTTAGTTATACTTAAAATCCCTGGGTTTCCTCACTTTTTTGTCTTCTTATGCAAATCTAGGATTTATTAAGTCATTGTCCAGACTATATCAGTTCCTTTCTAGGGTCACTCATAAGCAATTTGCAAGCCCAACATAAGTAACACGTTGTGAATCTGTACAATATGGTAATTTGTATACATGTCCATGCTAATCAGGAAACTATTATTTCTGACTGAAAGAAACCCTGTGTTGGCCGGGTGCGGTGGCTCACGCCTGTAATCCCAGCACTTTTGAAGGCCGAGGTGGGCAGATCACGAGGTCAGGAGATCGAGACCATCCTGGCTAACAAATAGTGAAACACTGTCTCTACTAAGAATACAGAAAATTAGCCGGGCGTAGTGGCAGGCACCTGTGGTCCCAGCTACTCTGGAGGCTGAGGCAGGAGAATGGCGTGAACCTGGGAGGTGGAGCTTGCAGTGAGCTGAGATCGCACCACTGTATTCGAGCCTGGGCGACAGACAGAGACTCTGTCTCAAAAAAAAAAGAAACCCTGTATTATTCTTTTGAGTATTTCCTACTCAGTCAGAATATGTTGGTTGAACCGAGTGAAGCTCTCATGCACTTAAAAGGTAAATGAAGATACCCCTTAAATTTTATATAAAAAAATTAAACCTAAAAGGTGTTACCAGAACACTACAATGAGCATCCTTGTATTTATCGTCTATATATAATTTTATCTTTTTACACTGTCTCTTCCACCCCCCACTTCTCTTTGTGCTTCTTGTTCACATTTTACTGTTCCTGCTTTCTCTTTCTTCCTTCTCCCCTCAGCCCTTCCTTTTGTGTGTGTGTGTGTGTGTTTGTATGTGTCTGTGTATATATAGACACAGATTTTTGTTTTTTTTTTTTTAAACTGAAGTGGGTAGAACATTGTGGTTAATGATAGAACATAAATTCTCAATGAATAAATGTTTTCTCCAATATAAAAACAATATAATGTAGCACAGTCAAAAAGCTTAACATGAATGCAATAATTCTACTTAATATTTGAACCCAAATTCACATTTTCACAATTATCCTCATAATATCCTTTATAGATGTTTTCTCTGTGACCCAGGATCTAATCTAGAATCATTTTACTTGTTATGAATATAATTCTTCTTTGATCTAGGACAGTTTTCCCTAGAATACTGTTGCCATTCATGACATTAAAGCCTTGCAAGAATATGCAGTTGAAGTTGAGAAACTGCTTTTCCACAGTAGACTGTTTTTGTTTGTTTCATACAAGTGAAAATGTGTATGTAAATTTAGCATACAAATTAAAATGTTAACAGCTAATTGTCTCTATTTTAGTGTCCATTTTGGTGAGAGAACGACATGAAAATAATAGCAGTGGGAATTTTTTTCTGAGAAAGCTGACTTTTGTAGTATAATAAGTGTATTGAGTGTAAAAGGTAGTATAAGTAGTGATATTTAAAGAAAAACATAAATGCTTAATCACACACTCTATTTCCATTATTAACTTTACCACAAAAACTAAGCCAGTTTCTTTAACCAAAAAAGCAATAGAGGTTTTGCTTTGAAGCAATTTTCTTAATTTATAAAAATACTGAAAACAGATTAGTGTGATTTATTGTATGCTTTGAAATATAATTATTTGATTTTCTGTACTGTAGAAATGCAGTGCAGTATAATTATTTTATTTTCTGTACTGTGCTTTAGTATGTAAAATTTGCCATGTATTTATCTACCCTGTAATTTCATGGTGTTACAATGTTATTACTCAGTAATGACATAGCAATTACTCTATAATTACCCTATCGCTGAATAGTTATTATCACATAATTAGAATAAATTTTCAAAGATTAGGAAAAAATATGGCAATTTGGGCCTTGTAAACAGTTATTGTAAACTTAAATATAGTTATAATATTAGAGTTTGCATATAAAATAAACCCAATAAATGCAATTTAAAATCCTATAAATAGTTGATGAAAGTAGTTGAGGATTAAGTTTATGACAAGTATATAAGCTTGTGATTATATTAATAGAGCAATTATTTACTTCACATTAAAATCTATTAGTAAAAGTGTTATTAATAATAAGTAATAATGTACACGATTAAAAACAGGATCAGGAATAATAAATGATAGTCTTTATAAGTGGGAAAATAATAAATGAAACAGCTAAAGAGAATTCCTTCTCTATGCCATTATACAGAAATATTATTTACAAGCATTAAATATGGTAATACTTTGAATAGAAATAGAAATAACTACACATGAAATCATTTATGCTTCTTAGTTTATGTACTTTTTTAACCTGTGCTGCATGCTGCTAATATACATTTGGTGACATGATTTCTCTCTAAATCAAAATTCTAAAGTAAATCAATATTTTTACCAGTCTACTCAAAATACCACAGCTCCTCCAGATTAATTATTAATTTCTAGAATATTACATTTTTATTTTTGCATGTTACACTAGAAATTTCCTTCTCCTAGGCCATGTATAAAATGTTTCCTAGGAAGATTGATGAGTCTTTTGTACCTGAGTCAGATATAAGAACATTGACATTGTCTATACCAGGACTTTACTATTTCTTCATCTGCAAATTCACTGGTGGAATAACTTTTTCTTTTTTTTTTTTTTTGAGACAGTGTCTCACTCTGGTCATCCAGGCTGGAGTGCAGTGGCACAATCATGGCTCACTATAACCTCTGCCTCCCAGGTTCAAGTGATTCTCCTGCCTCAGCCTCCAGAGTAGCTGGGACTACAGGCACATTCCACCATGCCTGGCTAATTTTTGTCTTTTTAAGCAGAGACAGTGTTTTGCCATGTTTGACAGTCTGGTTTTGAACACCTGTCTTCAAGTGATCTGCCTGTCTGCCCGCCTCAGCCTACCAACGTGCTGGGATTACAGGCGTGAGCCACCGCCTCCAGCCAGAGTAAACTTTCAAAAGTGCCTCAATTGCTTTATCTTGCCTGATTGCCCTGGCCAGAAATCTAATACTATGTTGAATAGGAGTCGAGAGAGAGGGCATAGGAAGAGAGAAAGCTCAGTTGTCTATTTGCAAGTGAGATGATTGTATATTTAGAAAACCCCATCATCTCAGCCCCAAATCTCCTTACACTGATAAGCAACTTCAGCAAAGTCTCAGGATACAAAATCAATGTGCAAAAATCATGAGCATTCCTATACACCAATAATAGAGAGCCAAATCATGAGTGAACTCCCATTCGTAATTGCTACAAAGAGAATAAAATACCTAGGAATACAACTTATAAGGGAAGTGAAGGACCTCTTCAAGGAGAACTACAAACCACTGCTCACACAAACAACTAGGAAAACATTACATGCTCATGGATAGGAAGAATCAATATTGTGAAAAGGCCTATACTGCCAAAAGTAATTTATAGATTAAATGCTATCCCCATCAAGCTACCATTGACTTTCTTCACATAATTAGAAAGAAACTACCTTAAATTTCATATGGAACCGAAAAATAGGCCATATAGCCAAGACAATCCTAAGCAAAAAGAACAAATCTGGAGGCATCATGCTACCTGACTTCAGACTATACTACAAGGCTACAGTAACTAGAAGAGCATGGTACTGGTACCAAAACAGATATATAGACCAGTGGACCATAACAGAGGCCTCAGAAATAACACCACACATCTACAACCATCTGCTCTTTGACAAAACCGAAAGAAACAAGCAATGGGGAAAGGATTCCCTATTTAATAAATGGTTTTGGGAAAACTGGCTAACCATATGCAGAAAACTGAAACTGGACCCCTTCCTTACACGTTATACAAAAACTAACTCAAGATAGATAAAAGACCTAAAACCTTAAAAACCCAAGAAGAAAACCTAGGCAATACCATTCAGGTCATAGTCATGGCAACGACTTCATGACTAAAACACCAAAAGCAATGGCAACTAAAGCCAAAATTGACAAGTGGGATCTAATTAAACTAAAGAGCTTCTTCACAGCAAAAGAAACTATCATTAGAGTGAACAGGCAGCCTCCAGAATGGGAGAAAATTTTTGCAGTCTATCCATCTGACAAATGGTTAATATCCACATCTATAAGGAACTTAAACAACTTTACGAGAGAAAAACAACCCCATCAAAAAGTGGGTGAAGGATAGGAACAGACACTTCTCAAAAGAAGACATATATGCTGCGAAAAACCATATGAGAAAAGCTCATCATCACTGGTCATTAGAGAAATGCAAATCAAAACCACAATGAGATACCGTCTCACACCAGTTTGAATGGCGATCATTAAAAGTCAGGAGACAACAGATGCTGGAGAGGATGGGGAGAAATACGAACACTTCTACACTGCTGATGGTAGAAAAATTTGGTTCAACATTGTGGAAGACAGTGTAGTGATTCCTCAAGGATCTAGAACCAGAAATACCATTTGACCCAGCAATTCCATTACCGGGTATATATATACCCAAAGGATTATAAATCATTCTACCATAAAGACACATGCACACGTATGTTTATTGTAGCACTATTCACAATAGCAAAGACTTGGAACCAACCCAAATGCCCATCAATGATAGACAGGATAAGGAAAATGTGGCACATATACACCATGGAATACTTACTACTTTTTTTTTTTGCATTTTTTTTTTTTTTTTTTTTTTTTAGTACAGATGGGGTTTCACTGTGTTGGCCAGACTGATCCTGAACTCCTGACTTCAAGTGATGTGCCCACCTTGACCTCCCAAAATGCTGGGATTACAGGTATGAGCCACTATGCCCAGCCCTGTCTGTGTTTTTTGATTGGAGAGTTTAGTCCATTTATACTCATTATTATTATTTGTAAGTATGGAGTTACTCCTGCTATTTTGTTATTTATTTTCTGGTTGTTTCGTCATCTTATCTTCTTTCTTTCATTCTTGTCTTCCTCTAGTGAACATGATTTCCTGGTGATACGATTAATTTCTTGTTTTTCATTTTTTGTGTATCCATTGTATGTTTTTGGTTTGAGATCACCATGAGACTTGCAAATACTATCTTATGACCCATTATTTTAACCTAACAACTTAATACTATGTAAAAATAATAGCAAATAAGTAAAAAGAAAACTAATAAAAACTCACTCAACTTTGTCCTCTTGATTTTTTACTTTTTGTTGTTTCTATGTGTAGCTTATTCTACTATGTCTTGAAAGTTGTTGTAGTTATTGTTTTGATTGGCTTATAGGTTAGCCTTTCAACTTAGAATAAGAGTAGTTTACACACCACAGTTATAATATATTGTGTATTTACTATTACCAGTGAGTTGTGTACTTTCACATGATTACTTATTTCTCATTAATATTCCCTTCTTTCTGGCGTTATCATTTCTTGTAGGACAGGTCTGATGTTGATGAAATCTCTCAGCATTTGTTTATCTGGGAAGGTCTTTATTTCTCCTTTGTATTTGAAAGATATTTTCACTGGACATACTATTATAGGGTAAAAGGTGTTGTTGTTGTTTTTTTTCTTTAGTACTTTATATATGTCATGCCACTCTTCCTGGCCAGTAAGGTTTCCACTGAAAACTCTGCTGCCAAACATATTGAAGCTGCTTGGTATGCTATTTGTTTTTTTCCCTCTTATTGCTTTTAGGATTCTTTCTTTATCCTTGACCTTTGGGAGTTTGATTATTAAATACCTTCAAGTAGTCTTCTTTGTGTTAAAACTACTTGGTGTTCTGTAACCTTCTTGTACTTGGATATTGATCTCTCTCTCTCTGTCTCTCTCTAGGTTTGGGAAGTTCTCTGTTATCCCTTAATGAGCTTTCTACCCCTATCTCTTTCTTTACCACCTCTTTAAGGCTAATAAATTTTTTTTTGGGGGGACGGAGTCTCACTTTGTTGCCCAGGCCAGAGTGCAGGAGTGCGATCTCGGCTCACTGCAAGCTCCGCCTCCCGAGTTCATGCCATTCTCCAGCCTCAACCTTCCAAGTAGCTGGGACTACAGGTGTCCACCACCTCGCCTGGCTAATTTTTTGTATTTTTCATAGAGACGGGGTTTCACTGTGTTAGCCAGGATGGTCTTGATCTCCTGTCCTCGTGATCCGCCCGCGTCAGCCTCCCAAAGTGCTGGGATTACAGGCCTGAGCCACTGCACCTGGCTGGCTAATTACACTTGTATTTGCCCTTTTGAGGCTGTTTTCTGGATTCTGTGGGTGTGCTTCATTAATTTTTATTCTTTTGTCTCTTTTAAGTGTGTATTTTCAGGTAGCCTTTCATTAAGCTCACTAATTCTGCTTGATCAGTTGTGATATTAAACAACTCTGATACATTCTTCAGCATGCCAGTTGCATTGTTTTCAGCTCTAGTATTTCTATTTGATTCTTTTTTAGTTATTTCAATCTCTTAATTAAATTTATCTGATAGAATTCTGAATTCCTTCCCTGTGTTATCTTAAATTTAATGTAAATTTTCTCCACACAACTATTTTGAATCCTCTGTCTGAAAGGATTGGTCCCTGGGGCTTTATTTGAAAGAAATATCTCTGTTTCTTCAGGATTGGTCCCTGGGACTTTATTTGGTTCACTTGGTGAAGTAATGTTTTCCTGGATGGTGTCGATGCTAGTAGATATACTAGTCTTCACTGTCTGAGCTTATGTGTATTCATCTTTCTTGGGAAGGCTTTGCAGAGATTTGAAAGGACTTGGGTGTTTTTATCTAAGCTGTGTCTGCTTTAGGGGTTACATGAAGCCCAGTAACACTGTGGTTCTTGCTGACTTACAGAGGTATGGTATTTATGGTCTTGAACATTATCTGGGCGGATTCTCTGGATTACTAGGCAGAGACTCTTTTTCTCTTCCCTTACTTTCTCCCGAACAAAACAAAGTCTCTCTTTGTGTTTTGAGCAACATAAAGCTGGGGATGGAATAACACAAGCACGCCAATGGCCACCACAGCTATGACTGCACTGGGTCAGACTTGAAGCCAGCACAGTGCTGGATCTTGTCCAAGGCATGCTATCACCACTCCCTGTCTACTACCTATGTTTGGTCTAGGCCCTGGGCAGTGACACAACAGTGGCAATGGCAAAACCAGTCAGGCCTGTGTTCTTCCTGTCAGGGTGGTAAGGTTCCCTGGGCCCTGGGTGGTCCAAAGATGCTGGGAGTCAGGAACTAGAGTTAAAAACCTTAGAAGTTGCCTTGGTTTTCTATGGTACCGTAGCTGAGCTAACACTCAAACCACAGCAGGCATTCCTTCCCAGTCTTCTTTCCCCTTTCCAAAGGCAGAGGAGTTTACCCTGTAGCCACTACCACCCCAGGCCAGAGGGGTACTGCTGGACTACCTCTGATGTTCCCTTAAGGCCCAAGGGCTCTTAAGTCAGCTTGTAGTAAATGATGCCTGGTCTCAGACTCACTCTTCAGGGTTGAAAACATACAGGAGTCAGGAAGTCTTTGCCACTGGATACTATAATTTTTATTTTTTTGGTGTTCTGGAATGTAAGGTATCAATAAGCATTCCTAATTATCTCTCAATATAAAATGAAATGCATTAAAATCTCCTTATAAAGTTCTGTTAATCATTACATGAGCTTTTTTGTTGTATCTGCCTCTCAGTTTCTTGAGAATCATCAACTCCAGTGATCAAGTAAGAAGCATCCAAATAACCAATATCTCTGACAGGTATTACAGTAGACTTAAAAACCTGAGGTTTATTTATTTTGCTCACAGATGATGGATATTGGAAGCTTCATTAATTCTTAAGAGGCCAGAAAAAAATGTATTATTGCTTTCAGGTACATAGGAGCTAAAAGTTTTCAAACATCAATGAGCTTCAGAATATATATCAAGATAAAATCAATGTCTTTTAGGTAAATCTCCATTATGCATTTACAGTAGTGAGTGTTTTTTCTAAGTGTGCCTTTAAATCTTCCAACTCTAACTAAAATGCATTACATTCTGTATGGTAAGCTTTCTCATAAGAGTTAAATTACAGCATGTATTGAATTTAGCTCTGAAATGAGAGGACAAAAATTGATTAGAGGGCTGTCTTATCAAGAAAGATTAAAGCGAATACATATTTACAGCTAAGTTGAAGGGGAAATAGGTTAATTTATACATGTATTTGAATAGAGCAAATGTCAGAGTAAAGAGGAATTATTTATTTTGGTACAAGGTATTATGCAGCTCAGAGTATTGGGATAAAATATAGAAAGAGAGATATTTTGGTAAAATTTGAACTATAAGATAGATGTAGTCTTTGTAGGAAAGTAGTAAAACTAAAATGGACTGGCCTACTTTTAAGAAATGTGTTAACTTTACTCAAGGAGTGGGTAGAAACCAGATGATGTGTTATGCTTTTTATCTCTACTGTTTTTACATTTTTTTCGGGGTGTGAGGGGACTTTGAAAAACTTCTGGGACTCTGTTCATTTTCGATTTTAAGTAAGATACATCTACCAACAAAAATAATAATATTAACAAGTTACCTGTGGAAGACCTACTATTACTTGAATTGTAATGCAATTGCATTAATTAAATTGCATCAAATACTTTGGTATAAAAAAACCTAATATCTGGATTTAAATTAAGTGAATTTAAATTGAATGAATTTCAAAATGTTTGCCCTATACTCCCTAAAAGAAAGAAAAAATAAATAATAATAATAACAAACATAATCCCAACAACAGCCATTATAATAATAGCAAAAATAATGTAAATTCTAGTATGTCCTGTAGTGAGCCAAGTGTGAGATGTGAATTGGCTGCACCCTCATTAGTCTCATTTCATGGACTTCCCACAAAATGATTACTATGTATTATTCTGTGTTAGTCTAGTGTTAAAAACAAGTAATTTTCATATACTATAGCTTGTAAATAAAAGCTAAGAGCTGTATCTGGTGTGTAATTGAAGAAATGAAGATCTCTCCTATAATGGAGGGAAAGTAGTCTGTGTTAGACACACTGACATGCTAAAAGAATTTTGTAGCGTGCTTTTGTTCTGCAGACAATGATGCCTTAAATTTTGACTTTGGCAGTTAACCCCTGTATGAGATGCAACTCCACTCTACTCCATTTAACTCTTTTGATTCTCATATCATGAGGTAGACACTTTCAGTGACTCTGTTTATGACAGGAAAATTAAGGAATATAGAAGTTGCATAATTTGACCAAGACCAAATTAGTAATCCTGTAAGTGATAGAAACACTATTTAAATCAAAACTGTTTAAAGTCCAAATTTGTGTTCTTATACACTTCCATATAGTCCAAGTTAGTAATCTGCAAACTGTAGAGTGTATCCGAATCACCCAAAGGCAGTGTTACATAACACTTCCCCCCTCTGCATTCAGTGGTGTTACATTTGCAACTTGAAATTGGCATAGTGGGAATATTTGCATCACAGAAATAGGTAAACACTACAAATCAGAGCCTTTCTTCTTCTTAAAAAGACATTGCTAGGGCCACCACAGAGTTTCCTACTCAATAGGTCTTAAGCGGGTCCCAGTAATTTGTATTTCTTAGAGGCCCTAGGTGATACTGTTGCTGGTGTCTGAGACCACACTTTGAGAACCACTAATCCAAATCATTTTTCTCCATATATAAACAGGTTTATTACAAGCATTGAATAATGCAGTAAGATGCTATGTATTAATAAAACCATATTTATGTTGGCTTTTAGTTGAATATTAATTGATATTACTATTTCATCAAATTGTAAGAGACTCTAGGAAAATTTAAATTCATAGAGGAAAAAATGTAAAATTTCATTTCTAATGTGTACATTAAGTGAAATATAGTCTTTTTTTCTATGACAATTTCTATGTAAATTAGAGTAAACTTTTACATGACTCTGAAAAAGGTAACCTATATTTTTCTGTAGACTCAAAAAAGAAAACAAAGTACGTTAATACTTGAACTTACGTACTAGTTCACTAGTTCTTAATAGCTTTAAGAGAAAGCATAACATGTAGTCTCAGAGGATTTAATATTCATTAGAATTATGTTCTCGATTTTATATGTAAGCTTATTGGTTTTGTTTCAATTTTACTTGTTTAAAGTCAGGGACTCCTTTCTATAGAATATTCTGGAGTCTATCCTTAGAATTATTTATCTGAAAATGCTGAATCTACTCACAAAAAGGGCAAAATTAATGGTGTGGATGGTAAAGTATAATAAACATTAATTCTAAAATATTTGGTTGAATTATTATTTGAAATATTTAAAGACATACTTTATAACTGCCGTTTAAATCCTGACTCAATTATTTTGCATTCATTATTGATTGATCCTTTACTAAAATAATAATGTATTGAATAATATTTGAAAATCATTTAAGGGGGGCTGGGCCCGGTGGCTGACACCTGTAATCTCAGCACTTTGGGAGGCTGAGTGGGGAGGATCACGAGGTCAGGAGATGGAGACCATCCTGGTTAACACGGTGAAACCCCATCTCTACTAAAAATACAAAAAAATTAGCCGGGCATGGTGGCGGGTGCCTGTAGTCCCAGCTACTCGGGAGGCTGAGGCAGGAGAATGGTGTGAACCCGTGAGGCGGAGCTTGCAGTGAACCGAGATCGCACCACTGCACTCCAGCCTGGGCAACAAAGCAAGACTCTGTTAAAAAAGAAAAAAAAAAAGAAAGAAAGAAATTTAAACAAGAAAATTTTAAGGAAAATATTTGAAAGGTTATAAACAGATGGCATATCGGGTACTATTAATATCTTCTAGGTGAAAATGTAAACAGGATACTTGGTTCTGTCAGTGAGAGAGAGAGTTTGTATATTTTATTTATTTATTTATTTTTATTTTAATTATTATTATTTTTTTTGAGATGGAGTCTCGCTCTGTTGCCCAGGCCGGACTGCAGTGGCGTGATCTTGGCTCACTGCAAGCTCTGCCTCCTGGGTTCACACCATTCTCCTGCCTCAGCCTCCCGAGTAGCTGGGACTACAGGCACCCGCCACCACACCCGGCTAATTTTGTGTATTTTTAGTAGAGACAGGGTTTCACCGTCTTAGCCAGGATGGTCTCGATCTCCTCACCTCGTGATCTGCCTGCCTCAGCCTCCCAAAGTGCTGGGATTACAGGTGTGAGCCATCGCGCCGGCGAGAGTTTGTATATTTTAAGGCCAAAATATTCAAGATAAGTTCTTTGAATCCTGTCTTCTGTGCAGTAGGACTACCATATTGCCAACCTCCAAGGGGATTACATTATACACACAGGCAGCAAACACTGGGTTGGCAAAAATGGCAGCCCTGCCATACAGTTTTTAGTTAAATATAGTTATTGGAAGTGGTCCTAGAAGATGGTTTATAACTGTTAAAGCCATTTGCATCAAGTACCTTTTCAATGTTAAATTTAGCTCTTTCATTCTGAGGCTCAAAATCCTGCTTACTACACACTTGTCATGTATGCATGCTTATTGTAACATAATTGATAGCGTCACAGGCTTAGATAATTAGGACATTAGAACTATAGTCTAGTTTGAGATGTACCTACTAATATTGCCTACTTGTTTTCTTCTTGATTAGTAGGTCTACAAGAATCTTTCAGGGGGTTCTAAGTAAGTCATTCCTTTCAAAAACAGTACATCTTCAGAGAAATTAATGTAATGTTTCCAGTCTTCATGGTGAAATCATGTTTAACAGCTCTGTTTTGAGCTCCACCAATCACCTGCATTGCAAAACATCATAAAACAGTTAAGCTTCTTTTGGTGACAAGAGATGAATAAAATATCTTAGCTCTTGGTTCCAAAGGCACAACATGATACAAATTGGCAAGGAAGACAGAGGCATTGCTTTTTGGCTCCAGATAGCTTCATTGCTGGCTGCTGTAAAAGAAGTATGTTTTCAGCAGGCAGAAATTGACAGGAATACATAAGCTATTTTGGCAAGTACTTTTGCTTTTGGTCTTTTCCAGCTGATGCACCAAGATGATGAAAGGCCCCAAACAAATTAACAATATTTTGTTTCTTCCTTTCAACCTTACAGCCAATAGAAATACAGTACAATTTGAAAAAAAGGTTAAAAGATGGAGAAAACAATGACTAAAAGGGATAACTGAGAGCACGATGGGAACTTTGAAGCAGCTTATTCCACTTGATATAGTGGAAAAATAATTAAACATTTGTTTATTAAATACTCACTATATTCTGGCATTGGTCAGATAACAAGTTGAATCAGAAGCTTTTGTTCTAATGAAGAGACAGGGCCCATTATCAGATACTTAGTGTAATGAATGATGTAGTAATAGTATGAACAAATATCAAGGGGTACATAGGACCTGGTCTGTCTCCACACATATCTTATATTGTTGTGTAATATTGGGCAAATCATTTCATTTCATTTCTTGCAAACCATTTCATTTATTTTGATTTTCTCATCCCTGTCACACTGAATGCTGGCTAGAAGAAAATTCAAAACCTCTGAAATTTTGTGTTTAGTTGAGTGAGAAGCTTATCTCCCTTCTGAACTGTAAGGCATGGTTATAGAATGGAGTCATCAAAAAAAAAAAAAAAAAAAAAATACCCACACCACTCATCAGAAAAAAAAAAAAAAGAAAGAAAGAAGTATAGGTCAGTGGGAGAATGGGAGGTACTAGAAACATTGATCAAATGTAGAGTGTATGTCCCAGCTGAATGGTGGGAGCAAACATGTACCAAACACGCATGCACACACACACAAACATGTACAGTTGTCAGTGAAATCTCACTTGAATCTTACAGATCAAATAATATAAGGAGGAGGAAGGTATAGTGGATTTAGAATTTAAGTTCAGCTTTGACACATTAGTATTTACAAGATCATAGAGAAGCAGAAAATGTTATTTTAAAATGAGGCTTATGACCGGTAAGTATATTGTTTCAGAGACTGAAATATTCACTTAAAAAATTTGAGTAGTCTGGACAAGAAAATCCAGATACAGTAGCTTGAAATCAGTTTGAAAACATAGATCAGATAATTTTCGTATTTTTATAGACACAAGATTTCACCATGTTGGCTAGACTGGTCTCGAACTCTGACCTCAAGTGATCTGCCCACCTTGGCCTCCCAAAGTGCCAGGATTACAGGCACACAGGCATGAGCCACCACACCCAACTGTGGTGGCGTGTGCCTGTAATCCCAGCTGCTCTGGAGGCTGACGCAGGAGAATCACTTGAACCCAGCAGGTGGAGGTTGCAGTGAGCCGAGATCACGCCACTGCACTCCAGCCTGGGCAACAGAACGAGACTCTGTCTCCATATATATATGGACATAGATCAGTTTGAAATTTTATTGAAACTATTAATATGAACTTTAAATTCCTGGAACGTATTGAGAATACAGGAAATGACTGGTAACATTGTTTCGTAAAAGTGACAACTTAGATCTACATTATTTGTCCAGATGCTCTTCTTCTATTAAAGTAAATATGCATTTAATATTTTTCTTAAAGCCAGTAAATGGAATTTGGTAGTCTCTTATTCTGTATGTTTATTTATTTTAGGCATTATAGGACTTGAACTAAAGTAGAAAACTGTTTAGTATGGCTTGAAGAAAATTCTGCCTCATAGAAGGGAGCTAGAGGTGAGAAAGACTTGAAATCGATTTTAGATCTCCAAATACATGCTTTTGCTTTTCGTCATTAAAAAAAATATTTTATATGTATGAACTTTTTTCTTTTATATATAATGTAAACTTGTATCTCCTAATATTGAAAGTGAGACCTGCTAAAAGTTTCATGATATTTTTTAAAGATGCATTTAGAAGCTTTTGTTTAATACAAAAAATTAAAACTTCATAAATAATTTTATTGGCCATATTTCAAATTACAATCAGTTTGTCAAAAGAATTTATTCAGTAGGCCGGACGTGGTGGCTCAAGCCTGTAATCCCAGCACTTTGGGAGGCCGAGACGGGCCGATCACAAGGTCAGGAGATCGAGACCATCCTGGCGAACATGGTGAAACCCCGTCTCTACGAAAAAAAAATACAAAAAAACTAGCCGAGCGAGGTGGCGGGCACCTGTAGTCCCAGCTACTCGTGAGGTTGAGGCAGGAGAATGGCGTGAACCCAGGAGGCGGAGCTTGAAGTCAGCTGAGATCCGGCCACCGCACTCCAGCCTGGGCGACAGAGCGAGACTCCGTCTCAAAAAAAAAAAAAAAAAAAAAAATTTTAAACCAAAGAATTTATTCGGCATATTAGCTTCTAATATTTGAAAAGCTGCCAAACTTGCCATATTTAATTTATATTTAAGAAAATTGTTTTTTAATTATTGCTTTCCTCCTGTTCCATTACAATGTCTGAGAAGTTTAAGTATCAATAGTCTCAGACTTACTGATTTATTATTAACATCCAGATAAGTTTTTGTTCAACCTGCTAACTGTTGTTAGTTATTAAATGAAAAACAAATAAATTATATTTATTAGGAATTAAAAACTAATTGAAGGGATATATTAGGATTGAAAAATGTAATATCAAAAGCAAACACATTCAGAGACTGAATTTAATTAAAGACTTAAAAGTCAACAAATAAATCTGCTCTGAATGCCAACTACTTTGCTGCACCTCTGCTATTACCCTCTGGTTCATACGTCGTGACCCTGCTCCTGGACTACGTCAATAGTTCCCTAAATGGTCTTGCTGCTTCCTAGTTCTTCTGTGATCTATTCTCTAAATAGCTGTTGCTCTGTGCTTCAACCATAGTGACTTTTTTTCCATTGCCTAAACATTTAAAGATCACTTTGGTGTAGCACTTGCTGGTCCTCTGTTGGGATGCTGCGCCACCACACGCTCACATGCTTGGCTCTTTCTTACCAGCCTTATTTCTGTTCATGGGTCATCACCTCTGCAAGGCTTCCCTGACCGTTACAGTTAAAGTAGCTGCGAACCAAATGCACATCCTCTCATATGTCTGTTTTTCTTTAGAGAATATTAACTTCCTGAGACTTCCCTGTCTTATTTACTATTGTATTTCCAGTGTCTAAAACATTGCTGGAATATAGAAGACTCTCAAAACTATTTGCTAAATAAAAGAAAACTCTAATTGAGGAAAAGCTTAGAAAGTGGTTAATTCTATGAGATTTAAAAGATTTACTGATTATGATTATTAACTAGCAATATTTTAAATTTAGAAGAGACAAAGTACAACCGGAACAGTCTTTTTAATAAACTTCTTTTTACCTTAGAATGTTCAGATGTATGAAAATATTAAAAATAATTATTATGATTAACACATGAAATGACTTGGAAACATTCTTGGAACATTATGACTAGATTCATATTGGAATTAAGTGATTTTTCAAGTTTTAAATATCTGTATATATAATATTCTGATAACTATATAAAAGGACGAAGTGCTCCTATTCTTTCATTTTCTTCCTAATTTCTGTTTGAATAATTAAATGTCATTTTGCCTATTTCTATGATAAGTTCTGCTTGGGTATATGACACAATGACCCATTTTCATTTGATTATATAACTATTTTAGAAAATTTATTTTAAATAACTTAAGAATATTTAGTATAATGAATATAATTAATATCCATTTGTTAGGTCAAAGGAATCTTCTGCAGGCCATTTTTTGAGTGCATCTTTCCTCTCTTTTCTTAATGGCTCATATTGGACAATTTGTTAAAATATGGAAATTGAGGAGATACGTTAGAATGGTCAACAAAAGTATAAGCAGTCTTAAGTTTCCAAGGGATATAAAACATGGTGATTTGAGGAAGGCCTAGAAGTTACAAGGCTCTGTTTTTTCCTCCAAATGTTATTTAAATAGAGTAATTGATTTTTATAGTTCTCTTCATTCTTCAATTAGTTTATAATTTAAAACCCTGTGATGAAATATTTCAAATATTAGCATTTTCAGAGTATAAAATGCAAATTATTTGTATTGCCAATGAATTTTTAACTTTCAGAACTGTAAATTCTCCCAAAGTTAGGGATGCTGGAAACCATGAGGTTACTGTCACTACTTCATCTCAGCACGTATTCCACTTACTTTTACTACAATTCTGTTTATTTTTAATGAAATCTGTAGTGCCTCTAAAATGTATACTTTGCATCTGATATGCTTTCTCAACATTAGCTCATTAATCTTCTAGCCTTTCTAACAAGTCATAGAAAAGTGAGTCTATTCCAAGTGCAGAAATCCACAGTATAAATTTAGCATTAAGTTGTTTCTGACTGAAAGCTGTGGAAATTATGGTAGTAATTAGAAATGGTGTAAGAAATGTTCTGTATCTTTCTGTTTTTCCTACGTTTTCTTTTTCTCTTCCTTCTTTTCTCGTATTATTTTTTCAACATTTATCTTTTAGACAGTAAGGACAGTAAGAGGAATGAGTTGATACTGACTAGTAATTATAGTAGCATACTTTTTGTTTAATTTTTCTCTATAAATTTACGTTCTCTGCTTAAATTCTCCATCTCATCCTGCCGTTATATTGACCTCTCATCCTCTATTATATTATTTTAGTCACAGTTATTTTAATGTTCTGGTTTAATAACTGTAAACCGCAAGGACATTAGAGGCTCTGGATCTTGTTATCTTCCTCTAGAAGGGATTCACTTCAAGTTCTTCAAGTCTCCTAGGACTGCATTGTTCTCAAGGTCTCTCAGGCGTAGCAGTTGTGATACTCAATTTCTTTCTCTTCAGTCTGGCATGGTTCAGTCTAGAGATTCTGCTCATCTTGTCAGTTCCCTCAGCAATCATTTTTAGTCAGCAGATGCCACAGCAAGAGGAGGTTAGTGTTATTTTAATGTCTCTGTATTTCTCTCCTACATACCTCGTCAGATTTTGACTGCATGAGAAGCTCTTAGGATTCTTCAGTGTTTTTTTTTGTATGTTGCTAGCATTGGTTTGATACAATCTCACTTACCACGTTCAGAAATAATATTACTTTCTCAAAAAATGTGGTAGACTTATTTAGTAGTAGTGATAGTATTTAATAATTTTAGCATTTAGTTATTGAGTAGTATTTGTAGGAATAAGATTTAAAAATAACAACAATATTTCTTCTACCATTATCTGAGAAGTCTTTATGTAAGAATCAAACTGTTACAGCATGTGTTCAAAAATTGACTACTTTATAATCTAAGATGAAAGTTGTAGAGTCAAATGAATAAGATTTTGGGGACAGCTTTTGACTAAGCACATGATTTTAGTTGGATCAATTAACTGCTCTCAGCCTCAGATCATTCTTTTGTAGGAAATCAACTTTTTCAGTCTCATTTCCTCTATGAATAAAGATTATCTGATAAATGAGAAAACCCACTGAGATCCACAGAAAGAAGGTACAATGTAAAAGCAAAGCATTGTTTTGTAAAAGGAGCTATCTCAGTAAGGGATTGCTTTAGTTAGCAATCTGAACTAATTGTGATAACCCCAAAGGGTAGTAAAGTACACTGATCTATGCCACCAACACTGCTATGTTAGCAGATCTAGAAAGGGTGAGCAGAGATAGTAGGGAATGAGATCACAGACTTAAAAGAGAACAGGAATGGTGTGGGTATAGATTATGTAGAAGTTTTTTAGGCCACTGTGTGGACTTTGCTATTTAGAGTCAGTTAGGAAGCCAAAATAGTGTCGTAAGAAGAGGAATGTCAGGATTAGATTTTCTTTTAAAATATTTTTTGAAATGGCTGCCATATTCTGAATACATTAAAGAAAAGTAATGACAGAAATTGAAGGGGCAATAAGAAACTTACACAATAATTTTTGCTTATCTCTTTTATCTGTCAGGATAAAAGAGATTTGCTTATCTGTCAGGAAGGTAAATGTTTGTGAGAACCCCTCTAACAGATCATACCTCAGGCTCAGTTCACCAGGATTGAGTTATTTGCATACTCTTGAGCTACAAGTGTATCTAAGAAAGGAGATATCTGGCATTGTCTGTGGATATAGTGGAAGACAGACTCTGCTGGCAAAAAAAAAAAAAAAGGGAGAAATAGCCATTGGTTAGGCAACGAATAATGCTTTTCATGGTGATATTTAGGCTTGGAGAATTACAAATGCCTTAAAGCTATTAGGTAGGATATTAAATTGATAAAGTTATTTGAGAATAGCCTTTCTGACTGTTCTAGAAAAATAGACCAGTGGTGAGCAAGACAAGAAGTAAGGAATCCAATTAGAAAGTTCTTACCATAATTCAGAAGACATGATAGCATATGAAAGTGGCCTGGGATTGATTGAATGTGAGAGCTGAGGGTCATGGAGAGGAAGCATCAATGATGTTGCTCACACTAGATTTCTGGATTGGACAAATGGATATAATATGTTGCCATTATTGACACTTGTGCTTTTGTTTTGAAGGGGAGCAAGTTTGGGAAAGAAATGATGAGATTAGCTGTGGTTATGCTGAGTTTAGATGTAGCTGGAAAAAAATCTAAATAATAATATGAAATAAGCAAAATCTGAAGCACAAGAAAAATATCGAAACTAAAAATGTATATTTTAGAGTCATAGACATGCTGATAACTCTGGCCAAATTATAAAGTAGTTAATCCAGAAAAAACTAAGATCTAATCAAGATGGTGTTGTGAACAAACACTTTCACTTTCTCTCCTGTCCTATATGCAAAGAAGAGACAGTGAGAGTGAGGCAAATAGCAGATAAAGGGAGGTTCAAAAATAAAATATGTAAAGGAAGAATATTTGTGATGAATTGGAAATGTTCAGTCTCAGACTATAGAAAGCAAATATAGTGTAATCTTTAGAAATATATAGTTTGGGCTAGGCGCGGTGGCTCAAGCCTGTAATCCCAGCACTTTGGGAGGCCAAGACGGGTGGATCACAAGGTCAGGAGATCGAGACCATCCTGGCTAACACGGTGAAACCCCGTCTCTACTAAAAAAATACAAAAAACTAGCCGGGCGAGGTGGCGAGCGCCTATAGTCCCAGCTACTTGGGAGGCTGAGGCAGGAGAATGGCGTGAACCCGAAAGGCAGAGCTCGCAGTGAGCTGAGATCCGGCCACTGCACTCCAGTTTGGGCCACAGAGCGAGACTCCGTCTCAAAAAAAAAAAAAAAAAAGAAATATATAGTTTGATTTTTTTTTTCCAAGATAATGGATTAGAGGCTTTTGTGTGTCTCAGCCACGTGGAAACAGGAAAATAGCACATAAAAACCAACTCTGAGACTTAATTCAAGAAGAAAGACAATAATTCACCAGAATAGCCAAGGGCAACCCAGACCCTGGAGAGGAGAAGGTAAGGCAAGCTGTCCCTGTTATGGCTTTTGGCTGATGAATCTGAGTGAAGCCCCACTACGTGAGAGGGGTAGATACTCTCCCTCTATGTCTCTCCTTTCTTCTGGGGATCTGTGCAACCCAGGCTAAGAGAGAACAACCCTTTTCTCTCAAGCTGTGGAGCTAACTTGGGGAGAGGCTGAGAGACAGACAGAGGGAAAGACACTGGGAAAAGCTGCAGGTATTTTCCCAGACCTAGGGCTGAGGAGAGGATGTCATTTTAAATCCAATCTCACAGGAAATCAGATAAGGAGTGGGAGAGAGGCAGATACCACTCCCCTGGAAATCTAATCCTCACCGCAGTCTGCCCCTAAGGAAGGAGGGAGTGTAGCCTCCCAAAGCTCTTTGGGTCAAAGAAAATGTGAACATGGTGCCAGGTATTGAATGTAGCACCATAAAAGCCCTGGAATAGGCATATAGGATGGATGAACCCTGCAATGGGACCATCTCTTGCCTCCATTCCCCTCTTCAGTGCACTGTTGTAGACTCAGCAGTGGCTCTTCCAGTTAGGGCCTGAGGAGTATGAGCTAAAAGAAACCACTTCACAGCAGGGCGCAGTGGCTCACGCCTGTAATCTCAGCACTTTGGGAGGCTGAGGCAGGCGGATCATCTGAGGTCAGTAGTTCGAGACCAGCCTAAACAACATGGAGAAACCCCGTCTCTACCAAAAATACAAAGTTAGCCAGGTGTGGTCGCGCATGCCTGTAATCCCAGCTACTCAGGAGGTTGAGGCAGGAGAATTGCTTGAACCCAGGAGGCAAATGTTGTGGTGAGCTGAGACTGCGCCATTGCACTCGAGCCTGGGCAATAAGAGTGAAACTCTGTCTCAAAAAAAAAAAAAAAAAAAAGAAAAGAAAAAGAAGAAGAAAAGAAGAAGAAATCAGTTCTCAGGATTTTTTAGCCTCTCCAACTCCCAATGAAGGTGAACACATGCTGAGAGAACACACTTTTTATGCTCTCCATTGCCTCGGCCACCATCCCTATCTGTTGGCTTTTACTCTTAAGTGCCATCTGCTAAACTATAGCCTGAAATATACCACCAAATAAAAATACATCTCAGCAGTAAGAAATATCTGAGAAAGCCACTGATGAGTCTGTCTGCAGCCAAGGAACCTGTATGGAGCCTCAGCACCTTGAAAGCACCCAAAAATAAAGCCAACTGATTATATGTAACATAATATCACAGTCATGCCATTAAGAGTAAAAATAATAAAAAATAAAGAAGTATCACTGAAATTAAAACAAACAAACAAAAAAAGTCCCCGAACCATCAGCTCCCTGAGATGAGAAGGAATTGGCATAAAAACTGAATGTCAGAGTTTCTCATCACCTCAAAATAATACCACTAGCTCCCAAGCAATGAATCTAAATCAGAATAAAATGTCTGGAATGACAGATATAGAACTCAAAATATGGATGACAAGGAAACTCAACAACATTCAAGAGAAAGTTGAATTTCAACTCAAAGAAGCCAGAAAAATTATCCAAGACTTGAAAGGCAACATAACTATATTAAGCTATATTAAGATGGAACCAAACGGAACTTCTAGAATTGAAAATTTTCCTATAAGAACTTCAAAAATTCAGTTGGAAGCCTTAACAACAGACAAGACCAAGCAGAAGAAAGAATTTCAATGCTCAAAGTTTGGTCCTTTAAATTAACCCAGTCAGACAAAAGTTAAAAAAAAAAAAAAAAGATTTTAAAAAACACACAGAGCCTTTTGAGAAATATTGGTTAATGTAAAGTGACAACATTTACTACTTATTCGCTTTCCCGAGAAAGGAGATAAAGTAAGCAACTTTGAAAACATATTTGAGTATATAATTCAGGAAAATTTCCGCAGTCTTGCTGGAGAGGTCAACATGAAGACATAAGAAATCCATAGAACTCCTGCAAGGTAATATACAACATGACTATCCCAAGTCACATAGTCATTAGATTATCCAAGGCTGATGTAAAGAAAAAAAAAAAAACAAACAAAGGCAGGTAGAGAAAATGGTCATATTACCTATAAAAGTAAATTCATCAGACTAATACTCTCAGCAGAATTCTCAGCAGAAATCTTGTAAGCCAGAAGGAACTGGGTCCCCTTTTTAGCACTATTAAAGAAAGGAAATGCCAGCCAAGAATTTTTGTATCTTTCCACACTAAGTTACATAAACGAAGGAGAAGGAAAGTCATTCCCAGACAAGCATTTGCTAAAGGAATTCATTGCCATCAGACTAGCCCTATAGATATGCTTAAGGAAGATCTAAACGTGGAAACAAAATAACACTATCTACTACCACAAAATCGCACACAAGCACATAACTACAGATGCTATAAAGCAACTACACAATCAAAACTACAAAGCAACTCATTAACACTACAACAGGAAAAAATCTCTCATATCAATATTAATCTTAAATATAAATTAACAAAATGCTCCACTTAAACGCAGAGAGTGGCAAATTGCATGAAAAACAAGAAGCATCCCTCTGCTGTATTTGAGAAAACCATATTTATGTAATGACACTCATAGGCTCAAAGTAATGGGAAAGAGAAAAATCTATCACACAAATGAAAAATGAAAAAGAGCAAGTGTCACTATTCTTGTGTCAGATAAAACAGGCTTAAATGAACAACAGTAAAGAAGGACAGAGAAGGGAATTTCATAATAATAAAAAGTTTAATTCAACAATAGTCTTAACTATTCTAAATACACTTGCAATCAACAATGGAGCAACCAGATTTATAAAACAACTATTTGTAGACCTGAAAATGGCTTATACATACACACAATAATAGTGACATCTTCAACACCTCACTGACAGCATTAGATAGCTCATTTAGGAAGAAACTAACAAAGAAATTTGGGACTTAAATTGGAACTTGACCAGTTGGACTTAATTAATGTCTACAGAATAGTTCATTCAGCAATCACAAAATACCCATTTCTGTTCAACTGCGCATAGAACATACTCTAAGATTTACCACATGCTTGACCATAAATTCAGTATCAAACAAAATGAAAAAAAAAAAAAATAGAATCATACCAAAGATTTTCTTGGACCAAAGTGGAATAAAAATAGAAATCTCTCAAAATGACACAAGTACATGGAAACTAATCAACTGATTCTTGAATGACTTTTGAGTAAACAACAAATTAAGGAAGAAATCACAAATGTATCTAAAATGAATGGAAATAGAGGCACAACATATCAAAACCTCTGGGATGTGCAGAAACGGTGTTAATGGCAATGTATAGCTCTAAATGCCTACATCAAGTAGATCGAAAGATCTCAAAGTAACAAACTAATCTCACACCTGAAGAAACTAGAAAAACAAGAACAAACTAAACCCAAAGCTAGCAGAATAAAAGAAATAACTAAAATCGGAGCATAACTGCATGAAATTGAAACCCAAAAAACCATAAAAAGAATCAATAAAACAAAAATTTGACTTTTTCAGAGGATAAATAAGATTGATAGACCACAAGCTAGCTTACCAAAGGAAAAAAAGAGAAAATCAAAATCAGCACATAGAAATGATGAAGATGACATTGCAACCAGTACCACAGAAATAGAAAAGATCCTCAGAGATTATATTAACATCTCTGTGCACACATACTAGAAAATCTAGAGGAAATGCATAAACTCTTGTAAATCCACAACTTCCCAAGATTGAAAGAGGATGAAAAAAAAAAAAAATCCCAGACAGACCAATATCAAGTTATAAAATTGAATCAATAATATAATCCTTACCAATCCGAACAATGCTCTGGATAAGATGAATTTACAGCCAAATTCTACCAGACATACAAAGAAGAGCTGGTACCAATTCTACCAACTATTCCAAAAAATCAAGGAGGAGGAACGCCTTCCTAACTCGTTCTGCAATAGCGGTATCATCCTGACACCAAACCTGGTAAAGACTCAAAAAAAAAAAAAAAAAAAAAGAGTAACTTACTGGCAACTATCACTGATTAAAATAGGTGAAAATATGCTCAGCAAAATATTAGCAAACCAAATCCAACAGTACATCAAAAGTTAATTCACCACAACCAAGGGGGCTTCATTCCTGCAATGCAAAGTTGGTTCAACATACACAAATCAATAAATGTGATTTACTACATAAATAGGATTAAAAGCAAAAACTGTATGATTATCTTCATAGTTGCAGAAGAAGCACTTGATGAAATCCAGTATCCCTTCATGATAAAAATCCTCTACAAACTAGGCATTGAAGGAAAATACCTCAAAATAATTAGTCATCTATGACAAAACCAAAGCCAACATCGTACTCAATGGGTAAAAATAGGAAGCATTACCCCTAAAACTGGAACAAAACAAGGATGTCCATTCTCACCACTCCTGTTCAATGTATGACTGGAAGTCTTAGCCAGATAAATTAGACCAGAAAAAGGAATAAATAGCTTCCAAATAGAAGAGGAACTCAAATTATCTGCCTTCACTGACAGTATGATTATATACCTAGAGAACCATAAAACTTCTGCCAAAAGACTCCTAAGTCTAATAAATGACTTCTGCAAAACCTTAGGCTACAAAATCAGTGTACAAAAATTAGTAGCATTCCTATACACCAATAATGTCCAAGCTGAGAACCAAATAAAAAACACAATCCCATTTATGATAGCCACACACACACAAATACCTAGGGATAACATCTAACCAAGGAGGTGAAGGATCTATACAAGGAGAACCATAAAGCACTGCTGAAAGAAAACATGTAACACAAACAAATGGAAAAGTACATCATGCTCATGGATTAGAAGAAACAAAATTGTTAAAATGACCATACTGACCAAAGCAATCTACAGATGCAGTACTATTCCTTTTAAGTTACCAAATGCAATTTTTCACAGTGTTACAAAAGACAATCCTAAAATTAGTATGGAACACAATGGGAGCCCAAATATCCAAAGCAATACAAAGCCAAAGTGATACAGCCAGAGGCACCATATTAATTGACTTCAAACTAAACTACCAGGCTATAGTAACCAAAACAGTATGGTGCTGGTATAAAAGAGGCACATAGACAAATGGAACCACAATCCCAAAATGTGTGTGAGAAAATATTGCTGAACAAATAGAGGTAATTTAAGGGAGTTGACCCTAGAATTTCTCTTTGAGAAGAAAAATTGTAGACTTATTATCTTAGATACAGGAAAAGTAAATTGTCAACAAAAACATGTGTTACTGGAAAGTTTCTTTGAACATGGAAACCAAATTTTTAGTCATAAATTTATTTATTTATATATTTTTTTACCCATCAATTCGTCATTTATATCAGGTATAACTCCCAATGCAATCCCTCCCCCCTCCCCCCTCCCCATGATAGGCCCCGATGTGTGATGTTCCCCTTCCCGAGTCCAGGTGATGTCATTGTTCAGTTCCCACCTATAAGTGAGAACATGCGGTGTTTGGTTTTCTGTTCTTGTGATAGTTTGCTAAGAATGATGGTTTCCAGCTGCATCCATGTCCCCACAAAGGATGCAAACTCATCCTTTTTTATGGCTGCATAATATTCCATGGTGTATATGTGCCACATTTTCTTAATCCAGTCTGTCACAGATGGACATTTGGGTTGATTCCAAGTCTTTGCTATTGTGAATAGTGCCACAATAAACATACGTGTGCATGTGTCTTTATAGCAGCATGATTTATAATCCTTTGGGTATATACCCAGTAGTGGGATGGCTGGGTCAAATGGTACATCTAGTTCTAGATCCTTGAGGAATCGCCATACTGTTTTCCATAATGGTTGAACTAGTTTACAATCCCACCAACAGTGTAAAAGTGTTCCTATTTCTCCACATCCTCTCCAGCACCTGTTGTTTCCTGACTTTTTAATGATTGCCATTCTAACTGGTGTGAGGTGGTATCTCATTGTGGTTTTGATTTGCATCTCTCTGATGGCGAGTGATGATGAGCATTTTTTCATGTGTCTTGGCTGTATGAATGTCTTCTTTTGAGAAATGTCTGTTCATATCCTTTGCCCACTTTTTGATGGGGTTGTTTGTTTTTTTCTTGTATATTTGTTTGAGTTCTTTGTAGATTCTGGATATTAGCCCTTTGTCAGATGAGTAGATTGCAAAAATTTTCTCCCATTCTGTAGGTTGCCTGTTCACTCTGATGGTAGTTTCTTTTGCTGTGCAGAAGCTCTTCAGTTTAATTAGATCCCATTTGTCAATTTTGGCTTTTGCTGCCATTGCTTTTGGTGTTTTAGACATGAAGTCCTTGCCCATGCCTATGTCCTGAATGGTACTACCTAGATTTTCTTCTAGGGTTTTTATGGTATTAGGTCTAACATTTAAGTCTCTAATCCATCTTGAATTAATTTTCGTATAAGGAGTAAGGAAAGGATCCAGTTTCAGCTTTCTACTTATGGCTAGCCAATTTTCCCAGCACCATTTATTAAATAGGGAATCCTTTCCCCATTTCTTGTTTCTCTCAGGTTTGTCAAAGATCAGATGGTTGTAGATGTGTGGTATTATTTCTGAGGACTCTGTTCTGTTCCATTGGTCTATATCTCTGTTTTGGTACCAGTACCATGCTGTTTTGGTTACTGTAGCCTTGTAGTATAGTTTGAAGTCAGGTAGCGTGATGCCTCCAGCTTTGTTCTTATGACTTAGGATTGTCTTGGGAATGCGGGCTCTTTTTTGGTTCCATATGAACTTTAAAGCCGTTTTTTCCAATTCTGTGAAGAAAGTCATTGGTAGCTTGATGTGGATGGCATTGAATCTATAAATAGCCTTGGGCAGTATGGCCATTTTCACAATATTGATTCTTCCTATCCATGAGCATGGTATGTTCTTCCATTTGTTAGTGTCCTCTTTGATTTCACTGAGCAGTGGTTTGTAGTTCTCCTTGAAGAGGTCCTTGACATCCCTTGTAAGTTGGATTCCTAGGTATTTTATTCTCTTTGAAGCAATTGTGAATGGAAGTTCATTCATGATTTGGCTCTCTGTTTGTCTGTTACTGGTGTATAAGAATGCTTGTGATTTTTGCACATTAATTTTGTATCCTGAGACTTTGCTGAAGTTGCTTATCAGCTTAAGGAGATTTTGGGCTGAGACCATGGGGTTTTCTAAATATACAATCATGTCATCTGCAAACAGGGACAATTTGACTTCTTCTTTTCCTAACTGGATACCCTTGATTTCTTTCTCTTGCCTGATTGCCCTAGCCAGAACTTCCAACACTGTGTTGAATAGGAGCGGTGAGAGAGGGCATCCCTGTCTTGTGCCAGTTTTCAAAGGGAATTTTTCCAGTTTTTGCCCATTCAGTATGATATTGGCTGTGCGTTTGTCATAAATAGCTCATATTATTTTGAGGTACGTTCCATCAATACCGAATTTATTGAGCGTTTTTAGCATGAAGGGCTGTTGAATTTTGTCAAAAGCCTTTTCTGCATCTATTGAGATAATCATGTGGTTCTTGTCTTTGGTTCTGTTTATATGCTGGATTATGTTTATTGATTTGCGAATGTTGAACCAGCCTTGCATCCCAGGGATGAAGCCCACTTGATCATGGTGGATAAGCTTTTTGATGTGCTGCTGAATCCGGTTTGCCAGTATTTTATTGAGGATTTTTGCATCGATGTTCATCAGGGATATTGGTCTAAAATTTTCTTTTTTTGTTGCCAGGCTTTGCTATCAGGATGATGTTGGCCTCATAAAATGAGTTAGGGAGGATTCCCTCTTTTTCTATTGATTGGAATAGTTTCAGAAGGAATGGTACCAGCTCCTCCTTGTACCTCTGGTAGAATTCAGCTGTGAATCCATCTGGTCCTGGCCTTTTTTTGGTTGGTAGGCTATTAATAATTGCCTCAATTTCAGAGCCTGCTATTGGTCTATTCAGGGATTCAACTTCTTCCTGGTTTAGTCTTGGAAGAGTGTAAGTGTCCAGGAAATTATCCATTTCTTCTAGATTTTCTAGTTGATTTGCGTAGTGGTGTTTATAGTATTCTCTGATGGTAGTTTGTATTTCTGTGGGGTTGGTGGTGATATCCCCTTTATCATTTTTTATTGCGTCTATTTGATTCTTCTCTCTTTTCTTCTTTATTAGTCTTGCTAGCAGTCTGTCAATTTTGTTGATTTTTTTCAAAAAACCAACTCCTGGATTCATTGATTTTTTGGAGGGTTTTTTGTGTCTCTATCTCCTTCAGTTCTGCTCTGATCTTAGTTATTTCTTTCCTTCTGCTAGCTTTTGAATGTGTTTGCTCTTGCTTCTCCAGTTCTTTCAATTGTGATGTTAGAGTGTCAATTTTAGATCTTTCCAGCTTTCTTTTGTGGGCATTTAGTGCTATAAATTTCCCTCTACACACTGCTTTAAATGTGTCCCAGAGATTCTGGTATGTTGTATCTTTGTTCTCATTGGTTTCAAAGAACATCTTTATTTCTGCCTTCATTTCGTTATGTACCCAGTAGTCATTCAGGAGCAGGTTGTTCAGTTTCCATGTAGTTGAGCGGTTTTGATTGAGTTTCTTAGTCCTGAGTTCTAGTTTGATTGCACTGTGGTCTGAGAGACAGTTTGTTATAATTTCTGTTCTTGTACATTTGCTGAGGAGTGCTTTACTTCCAATTATGTGGTCAATTTTGGAATAAGTGCGATGTGGTGCTGAGAAGAATGTATATTCTGTTGATTTGGGGTGGAGAGTTCTATAGATGTCTATTAGGTCCGCTTGGTGCAGAGATGAGTTCAATTCCTGGATATCCTTGTTAACTTTCTGTCTCGTTGATCTGTCTAATGTTGACAGTGGAGTGTTGAAGTCTCCCATTATTATTGTATGGGAGTCTAAGTCTCTTTGTAAGTCTCTAAGGACTTGCTTTATGAATCTGGGTGCTCCTGTATTGGGTGCATATATATTAGGATAGTTAGCTCTTCCTGTTGAATTGATCCCTTTACCATTATGTAATGTCCTTCTTTGTCTCTTTTGATCTTTGATGGTTTAAAGTCTATTTTATCAGAGACTAGCGATGAGCTGCGCTCCTTTGCAGGGGGAGATGCGCTCTTATTTTTTGAATTTCCAGCGTTTCTGCCCTGCTTCTTCCCCATCTTTGTGGTTTTATCTGCCTCTGGTCTTTGATGATGGTGACGTACTGATGGGGTTTTGGTATAGGTGTTCTTCCTGTTTGATAGTTTTCCTTCTAATAGTCAGGACCCTCAGCTGTAGGTCTGTTGGAGATTGCTTGAGGTCCACTCTAGACCCTGTTTGCCTGGGTATCAGCAGCAGAGGTTGCAGAAGATAGAATATTGCTGAACAGCGAGTGTACCTGTCTGATACTTACTTTGGAAGCTTCCTCTCAGGGGTGTACTCCACCCTGTGAGGTGTGGGGTGTCAGACTGCCCCTAGTGGGGGATGTCTCCCAGTTAGGCTACTCAGGGGTCAGTGACCCACTTGAGCAGGCAGTCTGTCCGTTCTCAGATCTCAACCTCCGTTTTGGGAGATCCACTGCTCTCTTCAAAGCTGTCAGACAGAGTCATTCGCGTCTGCACAGGCCTCTGCTGCTTCTCCTTTTGTTGTTTAGCTGTGCCCTGTCCCCAGAGGTGGAGTCTATAGAGACAGGGAGGTTTCCTTGAGCTGCTGTGAGCTCCACCCAGTTCGAGCTTCCCAGCGGCTTTGTTTACCTACTTAAGCCTCAGCAATGGCGGCCGCCCCTCCCCCAGCCTCGCTGCTGCTGTTTTGGTTAGATCGCAGACTGCTGTGCTAGCAACGAGGGAGGCTCCGTGGCCGTGGGACCCTCCCGGCCAGGTGTGGGTATAATCTCCTGGTGTGCCCGTTTGCTTAAAGTGCAGTATTGGGGTGGGAGTTACCCGATTTTCCAGGTGTTGTGTGTCTCAGTTCCCCAGTTCACCTGGGAAGCACAGAGGGATTCCCTTCCCCCTTGTGCTTCCCAGGTGAGGCAATGCCTCACCCTGCTTCAGCTCTCACTGGTCGGGCTGCAGCAGCTGACCAGCACCGATTGTCCGGCACTCCCTAGTGAGATGACCCCAGTACCTCAGTTGAAAGTGCAGAAATCACCGGTCTTCTGTGTCGCTCGCGCTGGGAGTTGGAGACTGGAGCTGTTCCTATTCGGCCATCTTGCTCCGCCCCCAGTCATAAATTTATAGAGAGGCAAGTCAGCATATTTGCTTATTTTTGAAAATTAGGTGGAATTTTAGATGCAATCATAATTGGAGTTTTGCCAAGTGAGTAACACAGAGGGAGAGTGAGTTAGGTGTTTTGATTTTATTAAAGAAGAAATTATGGTGATGGACCTAGAAGTACAAGCTGCATACATAGTATATGACAGGCCTGTAGACAGTGGAGACACAAAAGTGGTAGAGTCAATGGATTGTATGATCTAGAGAAATTATGGCCTTGTTGATCTGTGTACACAGTAAATGAGTAGAAATGTTAGGAAGTGGTAGTAAAGGAGTCTGTTTTAAATCAAGGTTTTGGATGCCATATACATATTGGTAGTAAAAGTATCTAGGTAAGGAATATGAGATGAGGTGGGCAAATGGGATGAAGAAAAATATTTTAAATGAGGATATGAAAGAAATTTCTTGAATTTAAAGTGGTGTGGACCTTGGAACTAGTAGATTTTGAAGGCTACATCATAAGCAACAATTATTAGCAATAAAAAGATGTGTGATGCCCCAGGTGTTAGAACTTAAATGAAATCTTTATATTGATCACAAAATTTCAAAGTAGCTTGGGGTACAGCCAGATGACATGAGTTTCAAAAAAGTTAGAATTATAGGAAGTAATGAGAAATATCTGAAACCATCAATTAGGAGCAAGTAGAACACTCCTCTACCTCCAGACACAGGCCTGTGGTAGGGATGTGGTGTGGGAGAAATAAGTAGCCACCCTTAAGAGAGCTATAGAAGAAATGACTTTCAGAAAGTTGAATTATGAGAAACAATGTGGGTAGAGGAAGTTTAAGGTGTAGGAGAGATCTGTCGGTTAAACCATGTTTCAAAGGGCATGGTGAAAGGATTTGAAGAATTAAGGAAGAGTCTGAGATGAGATTGAGAACAGGGAAGAATTGAGATAAAAATATGTAAAACAAAGATACTTTGTCTTTTAATCAAAAATGAATAATTGATTCTCAGTAGAGCCTCCTGAAGCTTGATTATGGTGGTGATTATGGCATCAGAGTTGGCTCAAGTGATAGTTTTGTGGAAGACTCAGAGCTCTGTTGACCTCACTTACATGTCACTGAGTGTGATGACACAGCTGAGAAGTGGGTGAATATACCACAGCACATGCAGCTAGATGACTTCACGTTACCCCAGAACCTCTGAAACTCTGTAGGCTATCTTTTAAATACAGATTTGGGCCGATATTTCCTGTTGCATACTAGTATTTTGTGCATTTAATTGCTAATGATTGTCTTAATATGTGTATTAGCCAGGGTTCTCTAGAGAGACAGAACTAATAGGATATATATATATATATAAAACAAGGTGTATATATATATGTGTGTGTGTATGTATATATATTTGTGTGTATAAATAAAAAACAAGATGTATATATAAAACAAGATATATATGATCTATATAATACTTAATAAACATATTATATATAAAATTGTGTTTATTAAGGAAATATAAAAATTAAGTAAATATATAAATATATATATATAAAGGTGTGCTTATTACATATTAACTCACACCATTAAGAGGTACCACTATAGGCCATCTGTAAGCTGAGGAGCAAGGAGAACCAGTCTGAGTCCCCCAGCTGAAAAAGCACGGAGTCCAGATGTTCCAGGGCAGGAAACATGCAGCACAGGAGAAAGACGTAGGCCAGGAGGCTAGGCCAGTCTAGTCTTTTTACGTTTTTCTGCCTGCGTTATATTGTAGCCACACTGGCAGCTGATTAGCGGTACCCACTCAGATCAAGGGTGAGTCTGCCTTTCCCAGCCCCCTTACTTGAATGTTAATTTCCTTTGGCAACACCCTCACAGACACACCCAGGATCAAGTTGACACTCAGTATTAATCACCACAAGTTCCCCCCTTTTCAACTTGAACCCATACACATCTTCTGAGATCATACACAATAGTCAAATAAAGACAGTAATAGGGTTATAATTATATATAATGTAATGCAGCTATTCTTTGTACAACTAGAAATGCACCAATCCCAAATGCAAATACTATCACATAAAGTTAACAATACTTAAATGCTGATATGAAGTCAATAAGTCTTATGTCACATGATAAAGGAAAAAGGAAATAAAATATATTTTCTTAGTACAAGCGTATACATGCACAAACATGTTTTTAACAAAAGAAGGAGGAAATACTTATGATAATTACAGTGCTTGTTTCTGTAACTGGTCACGTGACCATAGCTGGTATTGATGACTACCTCCTTCTGCTACCCATTCTGTATTTCCTTTGCCTTCAGCAAGCATCTCAGCGGGTCATAACTGTTTTCCTGGTGAAGTGACCCAAACCCTCATTCCTGAAGGATCTGGACCATTTGTAGTCCTGCCTGGATTGGGCTATTGCAGTTTCCTATTAACCTTAATCAGAGGGCATGATAATACTAAGAGATGCCCTAATGGATCTCCTGTATTCCATGCATACTCTTCCTCACCTCCCTTGTGGAGTAGCAGACTGATTTCATTTTGATAGTCCAGGTCAGCCCCCCCAGCCAACACTGTAACTTCCTTCTTAGCCTGTTGAATTAAAGATAGGAGGAGCCCAAAGTGTCCAGATGGCTATCTTAACTTCCAGTTTAGTGGAATAATTGTTCTGTCTTCTGGTGGCAGCGTTCCTCTCTCTGGAACTAAGACCTCTAGGCCAGCAGAATGTAAAGTCGCAGGAATAGGAAGCAAAAACTTTGCTAGTGGATCAGTAAGGGTGATGATGAGTGGTGCTACTTCCACTTCCACCCATTGATTCCCGGAACCGTGAATCCTGGCCATGGGAGAAACAATACCATATATTGGATGCCGATTCAGAGCATGCACAGCCTTCTAGGGAACTTCTGTCTCAGCCCTGCAAAATATTGTCCCCTAGTTGGCACTGTAATGGTGACTTCAAAAGGCCATTCCACTGTTATCAATCCAGCTGCCTCAGAATGATGGAGAACATGGTAAGACCTGTGAATTCCATAATCATGAGCCCACTGCCACACTTCCTTAGATGTCATATGAGTGCCTTGGTCAGAGACAATGCTGTGTGGAATACCATGATTGTGGATAAGGCATCCTGTGAGTCCACTGATGGTAGTCTTGGCAAAAGCGTTGTGTGAAGGACAGGCAAAGCCATACCCAGAGTAAGTGTCTATTTCAGTGAGGACAAACCTCTGTCCTTTCCATGATGGTAGAGGTCCAATATAATCAACCTGCCACCAGCTGGCTGATCACCCTGAGGAATGGTGCCATATCGAGGGCCAAGTGTTGGTCTCTGCTGCTGGCAAATTGGGCTCTCAGCAGTGGCTGTAGCCAGGTAGCCTTGGTGAGTGGAAGTCCATGTTGCTGAGCCCATGCATAACCTCCATCCCTGCCACCATGGCCACTTTGTTCATGGGCCCATTGGGCAATGAAAGGAGTAGCTGGGGAAAGAGGCTGAGTGTTGTCCACAGAACAGGTCATCCTATCCACTTGATTATTAAAATCCTCCTCTGTTGAGGTCACTTGTGAGCACTCACATGGTATACAAATATCTTCACAGGTTTTGACCACTCACAAAGGTCTATCCACATAACTTCCTCAAATTTTTTTTTTTTTTTTTTTTTTTTTGAGACGGAGTCTTGCTCTGTCATCCAGGCTGGAGTGCAGTGGCACCATCACGGCTCACGGCAACCTCCGCCTCCCGGGTTCACGCCATTCTCCTGCCTCAGCCTCCCGAGTAGCTGGGACTACAGGCACCCGCCCATCACGCCTGGCTAATTTTTGGTATTTTTAGTAGAGACGGGGTTTCACAGTGTTAGCCAGGATGGTCTCAATCTCCTGACCTCGCTCGTGATCCACCCGCCTCGGCCTCCCAAATCGCAAAAAGCCGTGTAATCATGGCTGGGATTACAGCCGTGAGCCACCGTGCATGGCCCCAAATTTCTTTGTCACCAATTTTCTAATCATGCTTCTGCCAAGACCCTGAACATCTAGCCAAACCATTGGCTACAACCCATGAATCAGTATATAATCACACATCTGGCCATTTCTCCTTCGATGCAAAGTGCACAACCACGTGCACTGCTCAAACCTCTGCCCACTGGGAAGATTTCCGTTCACCACTGATGTTCAGGGATGTCCTGGAAAGGGGCTGTAGTGCTGCAGCTGTCCACTTTCGGGTGGTGCCTGCATATTGTGCAGAACCATCTGTGAACCCGGCCCTAGTCTTCTCTTCCTCTGTCAGCTGATCAGAGGGAACTCCCCATGAGGCCATCAGTGCCGGCTGGGGGAGAGAAGGCAGGGTAACAGGAGTGGAGACCATGCGCATTTGAGCCACTTCCTCATGTAACTTGCTTGTGCTTTCAAACCTGCTCAGGCCCGATCATGTATATACCACTTGCATTTGATGATGGAATGCTGCTCTGCACGACCCACTTTATGGCTAGATGGGTTAGAAAGCACCCAGTTCATAAGAGGCAATTCAGGTTGCATGGTGACTTGATGACCCATGGTCAAACGTTCAGTTTCTAGCAAAGCCCAGTAACAGGCGAAGAGCTGTCTCTCAAAAGGAGAGTAGTTATCTGCAGAAGATGGCAGGGCCTTGCTCCAAAATCCTAGAGGCTTCCCCTGTGATTCACCTACAGTGCCTGCCAAAGGCTCCAAACAGCATCCCTATCTCCACTGACACCTCAAGCACCACTGGATCTGCTGGGTCAGATGGCCCATGTGGCAGAGCAGCTTGCACAGCAGCCTGGACCTATTGCAGAGCCTTCTTCTATTCTGGACCCCACTTAAAACTGTCATACCTTTGGGTCACTTGCTAAATGGGCCAGAGTAACACACCCAAATGAGGAATGTGTTGCCTCCAAAATCCAAGTAGGCTCACTAGGCATTGTACCTTTTTCTTGGTTGTAGAAGGGGCCAAAGTCAGTGGCTGCATACCAGGTACCAAGTGTGTCAATGTGTTCAGGTAGTGAAGCCACAATCTGGTACAGCAGCTGCAATTGGAGTCACCACTAGGTTAAACTCATGATAATCCACTGTAATTCTCCAAGATTCATGTGTCTTCTGCACAGGCCAAATGGAAGAGTTGAATTGGGATGTGGTGGGAATCACCACCCCTGCATCCCCCTCGCCTCGCCTTGCCTCGCCCCTCCCCGCCCCGCCTCGCCCCGCCCCGCCCCACCTCGCCTCCTTTTTTTGAGAGGGAGCCGCTCTCTGTCGCCCAGGCTGGAGTGCAGTGGTGCTACCTCAGCTCACTGCGAGCTCTGTCTCCTGGGTTCACGCCATTCTCCTACCTCAGCCTCCCAAATAGCTGGGACTACAGCTGCCCACCATCACGCCTGGCTAATTTTTTTGTATTTTTGATAGAGACATGGTTTCACCATGTTAGCCAGGATGGTCTCGATTTCCTGACCTCATGATCTGCCCGCCTTGACTTCCTGAAGTGCTGGGATTATAGGCGTGAGCCACCACGCCTGACCCACCCCTGCATCTTTCAAGTCCTTAATTGTGGCACTAATCTCCACAGTCCCTCCAGGAATGCGATATTGTTTTTGATTTACTATTTTTCTAGGTGGAGTTAGCTCTAATGACTTCCATTTGGCCTTTCCCACTATAATAACCCTCACCCTACCAATCAGGGAACCAATGTGGGGGTTCTGCTACCTGCTAAGTCTGTCTATGCCAACTATGAATTCTGGCACTGGGGAAATGACGACAGGATGAGTCTGGGGACCCACCAGATCCACTGTAAGTCAGACCTGAGCTAAAACTCCATTAATTAACTGACCTCCGTAAGTGCCTACTTTAACTGGAGGATCACAGTGATGTTTTGGGTCCCCTGAAATCGAAATCAGCTCACAGCCAGTGTCCAGTAATCCTGGAAATGTTGGATCATTTCCCTTTCCCCAGTGCACAGTTACCTGGTAAAATGCCAGTGGTCTCCTTGAGGAAGGATGGGAGAACGATTAACAGCATAAATTGTCAGTAGTGTAATGGGGATTTTCCTCAAGGGCACTTGGCCTCCCATGCATTCAAGGGGTTCTGGGTCTGTAAACTGGCTCAAGTCTGGAAATTGATTGAGGGGCCATGATTCTCTTTTTTAATAGTTCAAATTAATATTTTATCCATTCAACCTAGAAGTTTTCCGCTTATATAAATTAAGTAAGAATGAAGTAGGCTTCCTATCAGTTTCACTTCTAGGAACACCGTGATTAACTAGCCAATGCCAGAGCTCTACATGAGTCAAATTATTCTATTGCTGCTTTGCCTCTGCTGTCCATTATGGTAGCTATGCCAGCTTTGCATTTGAAAGGTTGAGGTTCCTTGCCTTGGAAGGTTGAGTGCTGCCACTTGGCCCCTGCCATCTGGGGATCCAGTTATTCCCATTGTATTTAAATTTTGTAGTTGAGTGACTGCAGTTCCCACCGTTAGATCTGACACACAGAGAAGAGCAATTTCAGGGCTCTTCAAAGATACAGATGCTGCCCTCTATTGTGCAAGGCGTTCATCAAGGGTATATCTTCTGGACTGTCCCAGCTGGGATGAGTAGGTCTCAAGTGACTAATCCACTCCACTACCCCAATCTCCCTAAGCCTTTGGATCCCTTCCTCTACATTAAACCAAGGTAGATCAGATATTTTCCGCTTGTGCACAGTGGGCCATCTTTTCATCCATATTTCAGCTAAGCAAGCAAATAAACTACTAGAACTGTTTTTTTTAACACCCCAAGCTGCGATATTAAAGGCAGAGTCCCTACTTAGTGGGCCCAAATCAATAAATTTGGCCTGATCCAACTCTATGTTCCTTCCACCATTATCCCACAGCCTTAATATCCATTCCCATGCCTGTTTTCCAGATGTCAGCTTACATAAATTAGGAAACACAAGCAGTTATTTTCTAGTGTAGCACAGCTCCTCATGGGTCACACTCTGAACCTCACCTCTAGGGGCCCACCAGGACTTTAGTCAAGTTATAGGTCTAGAAGTAAATGGGTGTTGGGGGTGGCTCCTGAGGAGAATCAACATTATCTTGTATGGCAACTGCCTCATATTCACACCCAGGATCAATACTTTCCACCCTTCAATCCCATCAAGTTGACACTCAGTATTAACCATCACAATATATGTGTGTATATTCCCCCATAACATGCCCTATTTGTAAAGTGGCATTCGCCTCTCATTACATTCTACATGAGCTTACTATTTGTTACAGTAACTGCTGGAGTGCTTACAATTAAATACATGTTTTATAGCTATGTGTAAATAATGGTAGCATATATATAAACACAGATGACAAATACATCAATGCAAATAAATGTACTAAATTGTTATTTCATTAAAATAATGTAAAATATATGCAATAGGTAAAATAATATAAATGTATGGTATGCTATATTAAGAGCTATCATTTCTTGTCTCATGTTATATGCTAGATGCAATCCTAAAACTGTTACATATATTATCTTACCTAGTATTCATGAATGACACTATAAAATAAGTATATTATTAACCACATTTTCTAAATGAGCACATTGAAGCACAAAGAGATTATAAAGAATTTGCATGTGGACCACTCACATATTTTGGACAGAGACCATTTTTTTTCTTTTTTTTTAATCTCTTTTTTTTTTCTTTTGAGGTGGAGTCTCGCTCTGTGGCCTAGGCTGGAGTGCAGTGACCGGATCTCAGCTCACTGCAAGCTCCGCCTCCTAGGTTTACACCATTCTCCTGCCTCAGCCTCCCGAGTAGCTGGGACCACAGGCGCCCACCATCTCACCTGGCTAGTATTTTGTATTTTTTTAGTAAAGACGGGGTTTCACAGGGTTAGCCAGGATGGTCTCCATCTCCTGACCTCGTGATCCGCCCATCTCGGCCTCCCAAAGTGCTGGGATTACAGGCTTGAGCCACCGCGCCCGGCCAGAGACCATGTTTTAAACTTTGACTCCAGACTCAACACTTAATTATTATGCTATTCTGTTTCTCAATCAGTACACAGCATGGAGTTTTATACTCAAATTATTACATCAAGGTACAATAATTTAATGAAGCAAAACATCATTTACTTTGACACAAGAGTATATATTGAGATATGAGAAAAAGTATTAACTTATGTTTTGTTGAACTTTAAATATTTGCCACTAATTTATTATTTAACTCACTGTTGCATGCCTATGTTCATGATAATGTTAAACTATGAGAGGGTTGGTTAAGAGTAAACAAAATATGTTATTTAGCTAATAGATAATATATGCTATGAACACAAATGTGTGTGTGTGTGTATGTCTGTCTGTGTGTGTGTGTGTATGTATGCTGTTTGAAAGAATTCAAGTTCCATGTTACTTGAAAGAATCGAAGCACTAGGAAAGTCAGTGATTACTTCAGCCTAAAGGAGTAATAAGCAAGAATTAACTACAAGGCAGAGTTGAGCTGAGCTATGAAGTATATAATATGGGAATTTCAAGTAGAAGTACCAGTGAGCATACACCAAAAGAAAAAATTGTATATTTACACAATGGCAGTTAGCTTGATTTAGTGGGAGAGCTGTTGTTTGCGAAAAAGAAGTAATGGTCAGTAGGATGGAATAATAAATAGAAAAAACATTATTGAAGACATGGATTAGATAATTTTTTCAAGTTTATTTAAGATATAGTGAAGGATCTGAAAATGTTCTATCAAAAAATGTTGTGATGATAACAGCTATCTTTTGGAAAGATTAATCTGGAAGATGTTAATAATATAAGTCAACCCAAGAATTTCTCAATTGTAAAATCACTATGGGGACTTTTATAATAAATGAGGGAAAAAGGAGGTTCTTTTTAGACTTTTCCATAATTTAAATGGTAAAGTTTGGTAGCTTTAATTTTATAACTACATGACCTTAGAGAGAAATTACTAATCTATTTCAAACCCTTAAAACTTCTGATAGCAATTAAAGAAAGAAAAATAAACCTAAACTAACATTAAACTTTTTACTAAATAATAAAATGTTCTTAGAATATGTTCCTCAGTTTAATTGTTTCCTCATAGTTGTTTCTCTGTGAGTGGGTGTGTGAGTACTCCATGGGTGCTGTGATATGTGATGAATCCCACTTTCTCTTTGTGTTCTGAAAGAGGCAGTGAATAACAATGAGCAACTCAGTGTACTCCTTTGCTTTCATCACTTCAGCCTTATGTTGGATGAAATAACTGTTTAAAAAATAAAACATACTGTGACTAAAGACCATGTTCTGTAATAGCAGCTGAAGATCTCTCCTGTCAAAATCCATTGCGCAAGAACCGCATTTGACAAACCTACATTTATCCACCATCTTTTAAATTTTTGTATTGAAACCTCTACTTTAATCAAATAACTAACATACAAGAAATTGTATATATTATATCTAATTATTGTATATAATAAACTTATACTTTATTATATATAACAATTACATATAATTTTATATATAATTTATAAAATAGTATAAAGTATTATAATTACATATAATTTTAAAGTGGCAAGTAGGGCAATATATATGAGAATTAAAGATTCATATCACCAATTACTTTATATACTTGGTTTGGTTCTATTATATTTTAGTAACCAAACATCTGGGAGTTTCTGACCTCAAGAAAAAAAAATTATTTCCAAAATCCTTCAAAGTTAGGAATTAATAATGGCTTAAGTGCAAGTATAGTTACCTTTTCTGAAGGAAGTTAAGCCCACTGTAGGTGAGTAGTACTGAATATTTTTTTTCTTTCATTATTGAGAAAGCTTTCATATTTGGTCCCGTTATTATGCTCCAACGTTTCCAGATTATTATTGCAGGTCCAGTTAATTTTGTAAGGAAAATTGACCATAGGAAACTTTACCTTTAAAATAATCCTGACAAATAAAAAGGAATTTGCATTTTAATATCCCATTATTATATAAGCATAGAATGTAACAAAAAACTTGAAGAATCTGTTGAAAAATGAAGTAGCAGAACTTAGGACTGATAACCGTACATACTCACCTACTTTTGTATTCTCAGTTTGAGATGGAAAAACAGAAACAAAGTGAAAGCGTGACATTCATTGTGCCATATTATTTCTGTGATTAAACATGTAATTTGAAAGTCAGAACACATTGTAAATATGGCTAAACAAAACTTTCCTCCTTTATATAGAGGGGGTAATTAGGCATGTGTGGCTGACAATTCCAAGAGCCCAAAAGTGGGGTTTTCTTCTCAGTAGTCTAAACTTGTCAAATATATTTCTAAATGAAGTGTTTCTCAGCTTTCTTTGTTTTGGAATTCAGGAAGTTGTCAGCATATATTAAGTCCACATATCTAAATGTGCTGAAAGTGATGTGTGCAGTATCTAAAAATATTTGTTTTTAAGGCAAGCAACATACATATTTAAAATAAATCAGTTATTCATTCTGTTTCCTTGTCTATTTCTAGATATGAAAGCTGAATTAGTCTCCACTTTAAGCAACAACCTTCAGCTGAAGCTAGGATTTCTCTACAAATGTCAGGACTTGATTTGGTTCGGAGAAATTGGGTAGTCTTTAATGAAATCTAGGAATTTTGTCTATTTGCTGAACTGTTTTACAATATTTCATAAGAGTAATCATAGACTGTTTTTTTGGCCTGCCAAGACATTTGACACTGCTGATATTTTGAAAATGCATAATATACCTCAGTTATCTGAAAACAAGATTTTCTATAACCTCGGCTAGCCAGTGAAGTTCCAGTGTTTATGAAGATTCTCCAGCCATCCAACTGTCAAAACCTGTGTCTTATTCTAGAAGGGATCATTGACTCTTACATTGAATTGATTAACTCTATTGTAATAATATTAATAAACTTGTTTTGAAATACTTCTTCTACAGCAAATTATATAAAATAAGTTAGAAAAGTTGACAGAAGGGTACGTGTAGTACTAAAGATCTCTTAGGCACAGGAGACAAAATGAACGACAACTTTATCAAAGGTACCAAAAAGCAAAGATGATACAGAAATTGTATTTAGTGACGGAAAAGAGCTTGTATACTTTCATCACCTTGGACAGTATCACTATATAATATTCAACTCAGTCTAAGAAACATGAGTCATTTTTTTAAAAGCTAAATTAGGTTCCATATATTATTTTTAAAGGGGCATGGCAGTGTATCGAATATTAGGTTGATATCTCTCAGGGGGAAAATAAGTTATTCTTTCTTTGAAGCTTCACAGCTTAAATGTATCTTTAGAAAATTACTCCGCAAGTAAAAACTCATTCCCCAAAAATGGAAAGGTGAAGTGGTGTTAGTGGATATAATATGCCAGTTATTGAAAACTCAGATTGGAATGACTTATCACTGATCATTCTAAAAAAAAAAAAAAAAAAAATCTTTTTTTTTTTTTACACTGTAGAAACTGTTTTAGTTTACATTATTTCAGCTTGATAGAAGCAGGAGGCAGAGAAATTCTAGGCAGAAAGGGGCATGTCCCTGACAAAACCCCACCTTTGAGCTAAAAAGCCTGAAACCCATGGCCCAAAGTGAGAATTTCTATCCCTGCTTGCCCACTCACTTCCAATTGGTTCTTTCTGAATAATGTATTTTTACCAATCAAATGTTGCCTTTTCCAAAACTACCTAAGCCTGCCCCACTCCCCATCCTGTGCCTATAAAGACCCCAGACTCAGTTGGTAGAGGAAGACAATTGGTAGAGGAAGAGAAGTCAAGTAACTTGACTTCAGAGGGATGGCTGGATGGCTTAACAGTGGAGAAGAACTGGCTGGAGATGGGCAGTCTTCAGGGAAGATTATCTGCCTGTCCCATCCCTTCTCCAGCTCTCCTCTCCACTGCGAGCCATCTCCATCTCCATCACTAAATAAAATTCTCCTCCTCCAACATTCTTCAAGTGTCTTTGCAACCTCGTTCTTCTTGCACGCTGTAAAAGAACTCAGGACTCACTGTGTGTTGGTACCCAAAAAAGGCTTTCAAAGTGGTCCTTTGTTCTCACTGGTAGAGGGCAGCCACCCTGTGTTATGAGGCGGGGGGCCGTTGAGCTGATAACACACTGCTGTCCGTGAAAGGCAGAGCTAAGAGAGCATTGTAACATGCCCTCTGGGGCTTTGGGGGTCACAGGTACTTCCACTTGGGGTGTGGGGCCCACACAGAACCTGCTCCTGCCAGAGCCCAAAGCAGCACTCATTCACTCATGTCTGGTCGGGTGGTGGGACCTGCATTGGAGCCTGTTCCTGCAGATTCCCAGAAAGGCTGGCTGAAACTTACACTCACTTGCTCAAGTGCTCCATATACTGCAAGAGGTTGAGCATGATGGGTCAAGTAAATGGGGCACTCACATCACAAGTGCAATAAAGAGGTCAAGAAACACTCCTGAATCAAATTCACAGTCACTACTTTGTGAATTGTGTATTCAGAGAAAACTAAGGATTAATAAGATTGAAATGGTCTGGATCTGTGTCCCCACCCAAATGTCATGTCAAATTGTGATCCCCAACATTGAAGGAGGGGCTTGGTGGGAGGTTGTCAAGCCATGGGGGTGGACTTCCTCTTTGCTGTTTGTCTGATAGTGAGTGAATTCTCATGAGATCTGGTTTCTTGAAAGTGTGTAACCCCTCCCTTTTTCTGTCTCTTTCTCTTTCTCCAGCCACGTAAGATGTGCGTGCTTCCCCTTCGCCTTCTGGGATGACTCTTTAAGTTTTCTGAAGCCTCCCAGCCATGCTTCCTGTAAACGGTGGAACTGTGAGTTAATTAAACCTCTTTTCTTTATAAATTACCCAGTCTCAGGTGGTTATGTATAGCAATGTGAGAATGGACTAATACAGAAAATTGGTACTGGGAGTAGGGCATTACTAAAAAGATAACTGAAGATATGGAAGTGACTTCAGAACTGGGTAATGGGCAGAGGTTGGAATAGTGTAGAGGGCTCAGAAAAAGATGGAAAGATGAGGGAAAGTTTGGAATTTCTTAGAGAGTTGTTAAATTGTTGTGATCAAATGCTGATAGTGATGTGAACAATGGATTCTAGGCTTAGGATGTCTCAGATGGAGATGACAAACTTACTGGGAACTGGAACTAAGGTCACTTTTGTTATGCATGAGCAAAGAGATGATCTGAAACCGGAACTTATATTTAATAGGGAAGCAGAGCATAAAAGTTTGGAAAATTTGCAACCCAGCCATGTGGTAGAAAAGAAAAACCCACGGCCAGGCGCGGTTGCTCATGCCTGCAATCCCAGCACTTGGGGAGGGCAAGGTGGGCGGATCCCACCCACCTGGAGGTCAGGAGATCGAGACCATCCTGGCTAACACGGTGAAACCCCGTCTGTACTAAAAATACAAAAAATTAGCCAGGCATGGTGGCGGGCGCCTTGTAGTCTCAACTACTTGGGAGGCTGAGGCAGGAGAATGGCGTGAACCTGGGAGGCAGAGCTTGCAGTGAGCCTAGATAGCGCCACTGTAGTCCGGCCCAGGTGAAAGAGTGAGAATCTGTTTCAAAAAATAAAATAAAATAAATAAATAAAACAAATGAAAAAAAAAAAATTTCTGGGGAGCAAAGTAGTTTAGGTGGTTTTCTTTCTTTTTTTTTTTTTGAGACGGAGTCTTGCTCTGTCGCCCAGGCTGGAGTGCAGTGGCCGGATCTCAGCTCACTGCAAGCTCCGCCTCCCGGGTTTATGCCATTCTCCTGCCTCAGCCTCCGGAGTAGCTGGGACTACAGGCGCTCGCCACCTCGCCCGGCTAGTTTTTTTTGTATTTTTTAGTAGAGACGAGGTTTCACCGTGTTAGCCAGGATGGTCTCGATCTCCTGACCTCGTGATCTGCCCGTCTCGGCCTCCCAAAGTGCTGGGATTAAAGGCTTGAGCCACCGCGCCCGGCCAGGTGGTTTTCTACAGCAATGTGAGAATGGACTAATACAGAGATTAACTGAATCACCCCAAGTCACAGAGCTGATAAATGGCAGAATGTGGCCATACAAATAAATGTCATCAAAGCAAATTTTTTTCTGTTTCCTTTAAGACCTTCCATTTCCACTTTTATTTAGATATAATACATGTCAGTATAAATATGCCACATTATAGACTAGATAGAATCAACAGGTAAGTGAGACTCACATCTTATTACAGTAAATCATTTTATTCCTTTGAATTCCAAGATGAAATTGAAAGTACTTTACTATGGCAAAACCAATTGGCATTGTCCTGAGTTTCCAACTCTTGCTAAAGAAGCCTAGCTTTAATTTATAAGACACAGAACTCCTGCTAAGGTTGTACATGCAGGAAGGGCTTTTGAAAGTTTTTAGGATTTTAAAAAACATTGCTCATTCTCCTTTTCTCAAATGGCTTAGTGCCACTGTATATTTCCACCAAGACAGCAGAGACAGACAAAACAAGGAAATAGGTCAGACTCTTCCAGAACCAGGTTCCACAGATGGAAATCCAGCCTTTCCACTTCCTTAGATTTGTGACTTTCAGCAAGTTATTTATTGCTAAGTGCCTCCTATTTTCTTCTGCAAATGACAATATTAATGTTATTTACCTCACAGCTTGTTGTGAAGATTAATGAGTAGAAACTCATTTATATAGGTTAAAAGCTGTCTATAAAATGCACCTTTTGAGCATTACAACAACTCTAAGATGTAGTTGTCTCTATCTTTGTTTTGGAGATGAGGGAGGTGATTGAATCTTAGAAAGTTAACTAACTTGTCCCGTATCAAACTGATGTGTGTGGCAGTACAGGAAATAAAACACAAGCATGATTATAAAGCCTCTATTTTAACCAGTATGATAATATATTAACCTAGAACTAGGTGGTGTGTGAAATGTCATATTCCCCAAAGTGGTACATTTTTAAAGAGTTCAGTAAATGTAAAATTATATAACTTTGCTTTTCATAAAACTAGACACTCCACTGATTTCTTAAAAAAATGTTTCTATAGAATACCTTAGAATTCAAGGCTAGGTGGTTACCAAAGATAATACTTTACTAACAAAAGTTGCCCTTGCCAAATAATATTAGTTACCATTTATTGAGCACCTACTATATTTCAACCTCTTTCATACATTATATCCAGATCTCATAAAAAAAATGTGACATAGAGACCTGTATGTACAGATGAGCACACTGAGGCTTTTAAAGTTTTAGGACATTCACTTAAACATATCCAAGTATAAAGCTGTAGACCTGTGAAATGAAACCAAGTTGGCTTGGCTCCCAAGTCTCTAACTTTTCTACTCTGCAAAAGCGGCACTTCCTATAATGTCCCCTGATGGCAAAACATTATATTTACTGTGTAAGCACCTACTTAAAGATAATATCTTTATTCATATGAGTTAGTGTACCTGACATGCTTCCACATTCTTTTTGCTTTATTGTGAACTCCAGAATATTTATGTTAATTCCTCGATTTAATTTGTCATCATCCAGCTGCCCATTCAACCATCCATCCCTCCATATATGCCATGCTATTCACTCTTAATTTCATATACCCATTGAACTAATAGATATTGAACATTTCCTCTGTGTTAGAACTCTGCTTGGTGTTGAGAATGAAGTGCTATTTTATTTATGTGTGTGTGTGTGTGTGTATAAAACAAGTCTAATTTATAAGGGGAAAATAACACTTTCTTGAGAAGCCATTGTTAGCTAGAAGCCTAAAATGAATTAGCTACTCAAAGGCGAAAGGTGGTTGTATTTAAAGTCTTGTTCTTCCAAGTTTTCTTGGACCCATTCGGTCTTCTCTGAAGAGCACATCAAGGTACTCTATTTTTTCTCTCTGGTACTCAACTAGTCACTTATTTCCATTAAGGATGGGCAATGATAAAGGGGTTTGGGGAATGCTTAAATCATTTGAGAAAGCCATATTGACTTCTTGTCCTGTTGCTTGTGGTAATAAACGTGCAAATCATAGCCTAAAGGCAAAAGCAAACAAACAAACAACAAGAAAAAGATACTTTGTACTCTGTCATAAATAAAAATCCACAGAATTACACTAGTTCTCAAAATTAACGGAATCTTGGGCATTTTCTATACACTATTCATTCCGTAATTATTTTACCTATTAATTCAGTTGACATCTGAAGAAATGAAACAAGCTTTGTATATATGATAACCATGTGAGAGAGTTGTAGTCATTACAAAATAGACAGATTAACCCTAAACTCAGTAAATTAGCAATTTTGTATATATATATATATATATATGTATATGCACATTTAAATACCTGTTGTGTGTTTTGCTTGTGGTGTTTTAAAAAATCTGATTGACTTGTTTTTCTAAAATCTGGACTCTCTTGAACATATTTTGAGGGAGTAATTCTGTTCTTTTCTGAGTTCTTTTGTTTCTGAGTCTTCCTTTAACACATGAAATATTGCAAACATACATTCTGCCATACAATTTATTCACTTATTTATTATTTAAAGAACTATCCATCAAGCTCCTGTCAGCATCTGTTAGAAATTCATTAGACTCTTGGATACATAAGGAAACAAATTAGCATCCCATGCCTTCACTGAATTTATATTACATGTAGCAAAGACAAACAGTAAACCAGCAACTACATGTTCAGTATGTCAGGTGGGGCTAAGGAGATAATTAAGGTTAGGCAAAGAACATGTACCTCGTGTAAATTATATGCTTAGAAAAAAGCTTTTCTAAATGAACTGATACTTGAAAACAGACATGCAGATATCTGGCAAAAGCCTTTAAGGCAGATGAAGAGCAAGTGCAAAGGCTCTGAGACGGGAACTTGCTTAGTATATTCAGGACTGTGTTCGTTTTGACTGGGACAAGAAGGGAGATAAAGTGGTAGATACTGAGGCTAGAAAAAAGGTAGAGATATTGAGGATACATGCGTAATTGTTCAGGGCGGTACGAGCTGTTTTAAGAAATTTGGGGTTTTTTATTTTTATAGATTTAAGGGGTACAAGTGCAGTTTTGTTACGTGGATATATTGCATAGTAATGAAGTTGAGCTTTTATTACACTGATTACCAGTATAGTATAATTTGCACCCAATAGGTAATTTTTAGTCTGAAACTCTTCCCTACCCTCTGACTTGCGGAGTCTCCGATGTCTGTTATTCCACTTTGTATGTCAACATATACCCATCGTTTAGCTCCCGCTTATGAATGATAACATGAGGTATTTGACATTGAGTTACTTTACTTAGGATAATGGCCTCCAGTTCCATTCATATTGCTGTAAAATACATGATTTTCTTTTTTTATGGATTACTAGTATTCCTTTATATATTTATAAAAGATGAATGGATAAAGAAAATGTGATATATGTGTATGTGTGTGTATATAAGTAATATACACACACACCGTATTTTCTTTATCCAATCTGTTTCTTTGTCCAATCTGTTAATGGACACAAGTTGATTCCGTGACTTTGCTATTGTGAATAGTGCTGCAATAAACATACAAGCGCATATTTATTTTTAACACAATGATTTCTTTCCCCTTGGGTGGATACCCATTAGTGGGATTGCTGGGTTGAATGCTAATTTTATTTTTATATCTTTGAGAAATATCCATACAGTTTCCCATAGAGTTTATAACTGATTTCCATTCCCACCCACAGTGTATAAGCATCTCCTTTCTCCACAATCTAACCAACATCTGTTGATTTTTTACTTTCTGAAAATAGGCATTCTGACTGATGTAAGATGACACATCACTGTGGTTGTAATTTACATCTCTCTGATTAAGAGTAGAGAAATGTTGATGGTGTTGAGCATTTTTTCATGTGTTTGTTGACTGCTTATGCCTTCTTTTGAAAAATGTCTGTTCATGTACTTTGCTCATTTAAAAATTTTTTTTCTTCTTTAGTTGTTTGAGTTATTTGCAGAATCCGAATATGAGGCATTTGTCAGCTGCATAGTTTTCAAATATTTTCTTCCGTTCTGTAGGTTGTCTGTTTACTCTGTTGATTATATATTTTGCTGTATGAAAGATTTTCAGTTTAATTAAGTCCCATTTGTGTATTTTTCATTTTGTCACATTTGCTTTTGAGACCTGGTCAGAAGTATTTTGCCCAAGCCAATGCACGAAAGTTTTTCCTAGGTTTCCTTCTAGGGCTTTTTTTTTTTTTTTTTTTAAATAGTGTGAGGTCTTACATTTAAGTCTTCTTTAATTAATCTTGAATTAATTTTGGTAGATAATGAGAGATATGGGTCCACTTTTATTCTTTTGCATATGGCTATCCAGTTTTCTCAGCTCCATTTATTAGAGTGTCCTGTTGACTTTGTCAAAGACCAGTTGGTTGTAGATATGTGAATTTATTTCTCTGCTCTTTATTGTCTACCATTGACCTATCTTTCTATTTCTGTATCAGTATCATGTTGTTTTGATTACTATAGCCTTGCAGTATAATTTGAATTAAAGTAATGTGATACCTCTCACTTTACTCCTTTTGCTTAGGGTCGCTTTGGCTATTCTGGCTCTTTTTGATTCTACATAAATTTAAAGTTTTTTCCTAATTCTACATTAAATGATGTTGATAGTTGGATAGGAATTGCCTTGAATCTATAGATGCTTAGAGCATTATGGCCATTTTAACTATACTGATTTTTCCAGTTCATAGCCATGGGATGTTTTTTTCATTTATTGTGTAATCTATGATTTCTTTCATTAGTGTTTTGTAGTTCTCCTTGTAGAGTGTTCCCTCTCCTTGGTTAAATGTATTCCTAGGTATTTTTATTTTTATCTATTATAAATGGAATTAATTTATTGATTTTGTTTTTAGCTTGATCATTATTGGTATATAGAAATGCTATTGATTTTTAATTAAAACGAATTGGGAAGATAGTAGAGTGATTTTGCCAAGGGAAATGAGTTGATTAGACTTGCATTTAAAAAATATCACTTTACTTTTTGTTTTGAGAATTAACTGTCTAGCAGAGAGTATTGTTAGTTGAGATATTAGAGTGCCTTGGTCTGGGGTACTTGTAACATACAGGGAAAACCACAGAGCAAGTAGAAAAAACATGCTTTCTATGTGAATTAGAGGTGATATATGCGATACAGAGAGGAGACAATAGTAGTTTCAGGATTGAACTAAGTGATTGGAAGGATGCAGCTGCTATTTACTAAGATGAGAAAGACAAAGGAGGTTTTAATGGGTAAAATCAGGAAAACTGCAAGCCAACATCACTAATATATGCCAACACTTTATATGCATTACTCCATTAGCTCTTACATAAAAACTTTCAAATGAGTTTTTATCATCTCGTTTGTATAACAGAAGAAATAAAGAATGAGTGGCAGTAAAAAAATTATGTAAATCTCCACAGATAAGACAGGACATCAGAATTTCAACTTGTATCTGTATTATAATGGTGTCATTGTCTGCACGATACCTGTCTTTTGCATTCTACTTGGCATTACATAAATGTTTACCAGGCTCTTGTCTCACTCTTTGATCCATCTGTAATCACCTAAGTGTATACATACTGTATGTTTTTCTAAAATTCCCAGGAGTGTTTTATTTAGAGCAGACATACAGTGAGAGAGTGTGGGACAGAATTACCTCAGTATTATTACCATGCCTGACAAAACAAAAACAAACAAACAAAAAACTCTTATGACTGCAAGGAAGATAGCCAATATTGCCTTTTTGTGACATAACGTGGTATTTAAATGTTTCGTTTCATCACCTAGGTCAGTTGTTTTAGTGAATAATGGAAAGTTGAAGCTCTAAAATTACAAGCCAGCTGTCATGTATACACACACACACACACAGCAGTTAGAATTGTTGAAGAATATTAGTGCTGGAAAAGAACACAGAAGTACCATGTTACTATAGAAATGACCAAATAGGACCCAGTGTAATTATTCGTCAACATCACAAAACTGAAAAATCTGGCTTCAGAGTTTCTTCACTTGTTTGCAAGTATACACCTTTCCTTTGTGTTGTGTTATATTCCTAATATTTAATAATATCAATAAAAGTGAGGCTAAAGTTTAAAATGATACAATTTAGAAACGTTCATGGTCCATAGGAATCATTAGCACAGGTTAATATAATGACAAAAAAAAGTAGATTAGCAGTTTCAGAAAGTTTTTTTTTTACAAGGTTTTCATGTTTTAGAGTTATGAATTTGAGGCAGTTTGCTGCAAGGATTGTCTAAATAGTGTTTCTATTTGAATAGGGCATGTCTGCTTTGCTTAGGGAGTTGTTATTAGTGTTTCAGTATTGACTGGAAGTGAAAATATCGAGTGCTATTCTATGAAGGTCTGTATTGGGAATGAGTAGTCCACTAGAATCTATCAGTTGGTAAAAAATTGTTTGCTGATCCTGTGTCACTTTGAAGCTTTATTAAATCTTTTTTAGTTCCCTTGAGCCCAAATAAGCAATAACTATTTCAATGGATGAAGTGATACCACTAGGTCTTGCAAAACGATACAAAATAATGCCTCTAAGGAAGACCTAACACGAGGAGAGGTTTTTGGTTTTCTTTTAATGGAAAAATTTAAAAAATGTATGTATTTATGGTGTACACCATCATATTTCAAAATATGTATACATTGTGGCATGGCTAAATCAAGCTATGCCTTACCTTACATACTTCTCTTTTTTTGTAGTGAGAAAAACAAAATCTACTCTCTCAATCTAAACTCAATGCACTCTTTATTTCACTGTACATGTTTCCAGACATAAAACATATAAACAAGTCTCTAATTTCAATATTGTATTGTTTTTGCACAAAGGAAAAGTAATATATTTAATAAGTGAGAATCACCAATCATACTGGTATTCTATATATAAAATTCCCTCATTTCTTAAAGCATTGTTAAGGCGATTGTGTGTGAGTATGTTTGTGTGTTAAGATTCAAAGTTAAGTGGTTACGAATTACTTATTAAAGGAAAACTCATACAGCATTAATAACTTTAATTAAAACTGAAACATTCTTTAAAATAATGGAAACTTTGGATTGTTTCACCACTTTTTGGCAAGAATTCATGTCTAGAATGGAGGAGGAGAAATGTCTGAGGATAATAGTGATGTAACGTCCTTGCAAAACACATTAGGTAAATTAAGAAAGAAGCTGTAGGCTTCACATAATAATTCCTGTTTGTCTAGACTCAAGTTGTCTAGAATAGATGCTGAATATATTTGAACCTTTTTATTTTGTACTTCCATTTTTCAAGTTACCATAATTAGGTACAGAATGCCTTCATTATTATAAGCTATATGGCAAATGTTGACCCTTAAAATAGCAGTTATATAAATGAAGTCAGTCTGAATTAACAAATGCCTGTCTTTTCTGTAGAGCAAATAAGCCATTTATGTTAAATTATCCACAAAGGGCATTTAGAAAATCGTAAAAATTATTCATCGCGGTTATACTTGTGTATGAGTGTGTGTGTGCGTCTGCATGTATATGTGTGTATGATTAAGCCTTCATTTCTTTAACAGACTAATGCTCTGAAGGTTGAAAGTTAAAATACTGTGAGTTAATTTGTGTTTTTATAGTAATGTGAAATAAAATTATTAGGGATACTAAACTACATGAAGCACACAAACACTGCTGATTTTATTCTATGTGTGTTTCACTTATTGGACTGCTTGGGTTTGAATCTTGATGCCACTACTTGCTAAGTAGGTAGTTTTCTTATTCATAAATTGTTTCATCGTCCTGAAATGTTAAATGAAGGCAACAATAGTAACGTGTCATAGGTTGGTTGCCATTATTAACATAATTATTAGATTGGTGCAAAAGTAATTGCTGTTTCAGACTGAATTTTAAATCATTATAACTAGGTTCAAACACATCTTTATTAATCAAAATAGAAACCATTACAATCAGCACATTTTTGCCAACAATAAATAAGTTTGTTTATTCCTGTAGCGTAAAAATCTATGCTTTGGCATTCAGAAAACTTTTGGGAAGCATTTTCTGCATCCTGCTGATTGTGAGAGGATTTTCCCTGCAGAAAGTTGTCGAGATGTTTGAAGAAGTGATAGTCAGTTGGCAAGAGGTCAGGTGGATGAGAATATGTCAGATGAGACAAAACTTTGTAGCCCAATTGGTTCAGCTTTTGAAGCATTGGTTGTGCGTCATGTAGTCAGGCATTGTCATGGAGACTTGGGCTGCTTCTGTTGACCAATGCTGACTGCAGGCCTTGCACTTTTCAATGCATCTCATCAATTTGCTGAACGTACTTTTCAGATGCGATGTTTTTCACTGGGATTCAGAAAGCTGTAGTGGATCAGACCAGCAGCAAACCACCGAACAGCAGCAAACAGTGAACATGACCATTTTTTGGTGCAAGTTTGGCTTTGGGAAGTGCTTTGGAGCTTCTTCTTGGTCCAACCACTGAACTGGTTATCGCTGATTGTTGTATAAAATCCAATTTTTGTCACACATCACAATGCAATCAAGAAATGGTTCATTGTTGCTGTGTAGAATAAGAGAAGATGACACTTCAAAATGATTTTTTTAAATTTTCACTCAGTTCATGAGGCACCCACTTATTGAGCTTTTTCATCTTTCCAATTTGCTTCAATGCAAAACAACCATAGAATGGTCAACGTTGAGTTCTTTGGCAACTTCTCATGTAGTTATCAGAGGATCCTCTTTGATGATTGCTCTCAATTGGTCCTTGTCAGCTTCCAGTGGCCAGCCACTACGCTCCTTATCTTCAAGACTCTCTTCTCCTTTGCAAAACTTCTTGATCCACCATTACACTATACATTCACTAGCAGTTTCTGGGCCAAATGTGTTGTGGATGCTGCAAGTTGTCTCTGCTGCTTTACGATCCATTTTGAACTTGAATAAGAAAATCGGCTGAATTTGCTTTTTGTGTAACATCATTTCCATAGTCTAAAATAAATATAAATAGCAAATAATGTCATTAGCAAATAAACAATAAATAAATAAAATGAGAAATGTCCATTAAAATGATGTATAACATAACCATATTTATTTAAGAATGTATTTCAGTATCAAATGGCAAATTCCAACAATGCAAAACCACAATTACGTTTGCAATCACCCGTTAATACATGTAGATATCTTAGAACATTCTAGGCCGGGCGCGGTGGCTCACGCCTGTAATCCCAGCACTTTGGGAGGCCCAGGCGGGCGGATCAGGAGGTCAGGAGATCGAGACCATCCTGGCTAACACAGTGAAACCCCATCTCTACTGAAAAAAAAAGACAAAAAATTAGCCGGGCGTGGTGGCGGGCGCCTGTAGTCCCAGCTACTGGGGAGGCTGAGGCAGGAGAATGGCGTGAACCCGGGAGGCGGAGCTTGTAGTGAGCCGAGATGGCGCCACTGCACTCCAGCCTGGGCGACATAGCGAGACTCCATCTCAAAAAAAAAAAAAAAATTAAAAAAAAATTAAAAAATTAGAACATTCCTATGTATAATATATGTACAAATCATGCTAAGAACTATCAATAATATTTTTTATTTTTACTGATATTTGACATTATTTTCCTAAACTTTACGAAAATTTACCTAATTTGACATGCTGGATGACCTTTTATGTTATATGGTAACTCTTCTATTTAATATCTAAAATGGTTTTTGTATTTATAAAATCATATTTATTGTGACAATTTTGGATATAAATTTTTCTGTTAGCAATTTAAAAGCAAAATTTAATTAACTAAAGATTATCACTATTCATATTTGCTGATTTGGTGAGTTTCTTTTCAGGCACAGCTTTTATGAATATTTTACATAGTCTAATTCATTGTGTGTATGAACTTTTATATTATAATTATCTAATTAGCACTTTAAAACATTCTTCTGTATGATTACAATACTTAAAAAAATGTTTTAATGGATGCATAATATTCCACCTGGTGAATTAACCATGATTTAATTACAAAGCATATATAGCTGATAATCTTAGTGCTTGCTCAGCATGAAACCACCACTTTTCCGATTTCAAATGAATTCTGTCCTCAAGAATAATCATGGCCGGGCGCGGGGCTCAGCCTGTAATCCAGCACTTTGTGGGGGCCGCGACGGTGGATCACGAGCTCAGAAGATCGAGACCACCTGGTCTACACTGTTGAAAAACCTCCGTCTCCTACTAAAAAATAACAAAAAAAAAAAAAAAAAAAAAATACAAAAACTAGCCGGGCGAGATGGCCGGGTGCCTGTAGTCCACTACTCGGGAGGCGAGGCAGGACATGGCTAAACCCGGGAGGCGGAGCTTGCAGTGAGCCGAGATAGCGCCACTGCACCCAGCCTGGGCGACAGAGCTAGACCTCCTCTCAAAAAAAAAAAAAAAAAAAAAAAAAAGAATAATCATAATAGCTAAGAATTTTATTAATCACAAATAAATAAAATGTTTGAGTTAGTCTATTTGCTCACGAGGAGAGGGAAATAAAAAATAGCATTTTTTGTGTGACAGGTATTATGATAAGTGCTGATTTCATTTTGTCATAAGTTTAGAATTTAGAGAATGTATCTTCTAAGATTTTAGATCTAATAAGTATGGGATTCAAGCCTAAGATGCATGCAATCTGATTGCAGGACCCTATACTCCTACTCAGGAGGATACATTGGCTTCTATGTATTTATCATTGATGAATATACTGTTTTCACTAGCCTTTCAAAAAATAAAAAATATATTAAAAAACTCATATTGCAAATTATCTTATAGGAGAATCATTACTAGAAACTAGTAAATAAAGCAACTGACACTCAAATCCTCATTTCTCACTAAAATAATGGTTGTCTTAATATCTGTATATTCTTTATAAAGGTTTTTTTGCTTTTGTTTTTATTTTCATTTTTTATGTGAATAATCCTACTGTTTAGCAAGTGCATAAGTGAACAAGATCTATGTCATAAAATCTTCTTCCTACTACAGTACTTAGAAGTGAGATAATAAAAAATCAAACCTCTGCAATTTATAAAATTGGAGATCTATACTGTTTAAAACATAAATAGTTTAAGAAATCGGTACTATTGCAGCTCTGTTTTTTTTTTTCTTTTTGGTCTTTAATGTTTTAATAGAAGACCAAGAGGTCTTCTATTCCCACAGAAAAACAATAAATATAAGTAAATTCATTTTAATTATAACAAGACAAAGAATTAATTAGATGTCTGTTTTTAACTGTGATTTTATTACCTTTAGATGCAATATTAGTGTTTATGGCAATTTTTAAAATTATTTTTGTAAAAAGCTAACAATGGCTTTGATGCTAAAATGTGTTCAATATTATCTTATTGGTGACTATGAACCATTTTGTTCAATTAAACTTTAGCTCCAGGGTTTATGTAATATTCATTTATATTATAAATCATTAAATAATCATATACTGGATTATGTCTTGGATACTGTATTTAAACAGTGGGGGTACAGTGACAGGTAAGAAATTAAAAATGAAATCAGTTATTTGTAATCCTTATTGTTTAGTAGAGTAGGCAGAAACCCAAGCGAACAATTAGCAGATTATATGATGCATTGTATAGTAGAATTTGATGCAGGGTGTTAATGAAACATTCAAATGAGGGAAGCTGATCTTGCTTGGTGTTTGAAATGAGTTGAATAGCAACCCCCTCCAAATTCCTGTCTATCTGGAACTTCAGAATATGACATTTTTTATTGGAAACACGGTGTTTGTGAATGTAATTAGGTAAGATTAGGTAATATTGAATTATGGTAAGCTCTAAAACCAGTTTACTGGACTGACATGTTAGATGACCTTTTATGTTATATCTATAACTCTTCTATTTAATGTCAGAAGTGTTTTATATATTTATAAAATTATGTTTATTGTGAAAGTTTTGGAAATAAATTTTTCAATAAGCAATTTAAAAACATCAAATTTCCTTAACCAAAGATTATCAGTATCTATGTTTGCTGATTTGGTGAGTTTCTTTTCAGTCATAGCTTTCATGAATATTTTACATAGTGTAATTCCTTGTGTGTATGAACTTTTGTAATTGTCTAGTTAGCACTTTAAAATATTTTTCTGTGTGTCCGTATTTATGAAAGAAAAAATTGGATGCAGAGACACAGAAAAACACATGGATAAATGGTCTTGTGAAGATAGAGACCAGAGAAATAAGTTATTCTGTTCTAAGCCAGGAAATGCTTGGGGTCACCAGAAACTGGAAGAGGCAAGGAAGGGTTCTTCCCTAGAGACTTTAATGGGATCATGGCCTTGCTGACAACTTGACTCTAGATGTCTAGTCTGTATAACTGTAAGAGAATGCATTTCTGTTGTTTTAAGTCAGCTGGTTTATTGTAATTTTTATGGTGGACCTTGGAATCTAGTAGAGATTTTAATACCAAAAGAGAGATATTTCTGCAGCAAATATTTAAAGAGGTGGAAGTGGATTCAAAATTGGGTAAAGATTTGAAAGCTAAAAGAATTTTGAGGGACATTGTCAGAAAAGCTCACATTATCTTTAGGAGACTGTTGATAGGAATATGGATGTTAAAGGCAATTCCAGTGAGGGATCAGAAGGAAGTAAAGAGTATGTTGGATAGCTTTTCTTTTGTTTTATATAATTGCTGACATCATCAACAGAATGTTAGTATAAATATCAATGTTAAAGGTGCTTCTGGTATAGTCTCAGAAAAATAAAAGCAATGTTACTGGACACTGGCTGAGAGACAACCCTTGCTATAAAGTGGCAGAAAACTTGACTGAATTGAGTTTGTAGTATTGGGTTGGAAAGTAAAATTTGTAAGCTATGAACTTGAATATTTAGCTGAGGAGGTTTCTAAGCAAGTTGTCAATTATATGGCTTGGTTTCTTCTTGAGCTAATAACAAAAAAAAAAAAAAAAAAAAGAGAGAGAGAAAAGACATAAATAGACACTGGAACTTTTAAGTAAAAGTGAACCAGCACTGGATAATTTGGAAAATTCTCAACATATCTACATATTATATTATAGGAATACATTCAAGGGTATGGCTGAGAACAAACTTTTGCTGAAGAGATGATGTGTGACACGTGAATCCAATTTCCCATCTCAGCAGAAACCAGGAATAGAAATGGGTTATCCAAGAAGAATCTGTAGAGAACCTTTTTGTGCAATGTCATGGGTCTCTTTCATATATTTGGGAAACTAACAAAGTCTTTAAGAATATTATATTAGCAGAAACACTACCAATGTGGACTGAAGGGTAGATACATAGGATGAAATGACGGACAGCTGTTTAATTTCTTGGATACAACTTTGAAATGAACTGATAGTACTACTCAAGTACTTACGTTTGCATATCCATCAACAAAAAGGAAAAATTAGGAGAGAGAAAAGAGGCCGACAGAAAATGCCAGCCAGACAGGTACATGGCAGTGGCTAATGTGGCTTCTGCAGGCCCAGAAGAGGAGCTAATGGGGCCTCCTTGAGCCCAGGGGTTGACTGAGCCACAGAGAATTATTCCCAGGCCTTGCATCCTAGAGGAATTTACCCTATTAGATACCAAATTTACTTTAGACCAGTGACCCATTACCCTTCCCATTTTCTCCCTTTCAGAATGAAAATTTTATCCTATATCTGTCCTGTGTACATTAGAATCAGATAATTTGTTTTCTACTTTCACAGGCCCACAGACAGAGGGAAATTTTGCCCCATAATGGATAATACCCAGAGTCTTATTCATAATTATTTGATGATATAGATAATGAAATTTGAATCCCTTATAGTTGATTTTATATGAGATTTTAAATTTAAGGGTTATGCACAAATGAATTAAAACTTTTTGGATGTTGAAATGTTGTAAATGTAGTTATCATTGGGATAGACATAAATTTTGGTGGTAAGAGTGTGAGCTGTATTGGGCTGAATAGTATCTGCTCCCTGACAGCCCCAACAACAACAACAACAAAATTCATGTCCATCCAGAACCTGAGAATGTGACCTTATTTGGAAACAGAGTCTTTAAATTTAATTAGTTAAATTAATATTAGGTCATATTGATGCTTTTGTAAAAAGAGGAAAATTTGAATACAGAGACACAGAGACACACAAGAAGATGCCTTGTGAAAGTAGAGGAAGAGGCTGTAGTTATGCTTCCTCAAGCTAAGGAATGCCTGAGACCATTAGAAGCTGTAAGAGACAAAGGGGAATGTCTTCTCTAGAGACTTTAAAGTGAGAATGACCCTCCCAACACTTTGCCCTCAGACTTCTAGTTTCCAGACAATGAGAGAATAAATTTCTATTGTTTTAAGATACCAACTTTGTAGTAATTTGTAATGACAACCATAGAAAACTGGTACTGTGAAGAATAGATAAGGCAGAGCTTCACAAAGGAAAAAATATTTGAGTTGGCTTTTAAAGGATAAATATGTTTTATAGGCCTAAGAGAGTAAGACACATAAAAAAAAAATCAATGTCCAAGTTCTGAAAAATAGAGAAGTTCGATTTCTGAAATAAAAGGCTTCATACAAAAATATTCTTTCATAAGAGTAACACATAGTAACGACTGTCTGATACTTGACACTGAATACCATTGGGCCAAATTTGTCATGCAACCCCTCTCCATATGGCTTTTGCCCATATGTCCAAAGTTTTCTATGGTCATGACTATTATTATTGAACCTGATTTTTTAAATGTTCACAGTTTCATGGAATTATAATTGACATAATATATGAAAGGATTTAAAGTATAGAATATGATGATTTTTTTAAAAATGTGTGTATCTGTAAAACCATCACCACAATCAAGATAATACACATTTCTATCTCCCTTAAATGCTTCCTCATGCCTCTGCAATATTTTATTTTCTCACTCCCGTATCCCAATCCCAGGTTATCATATATTTGCTTTCTACTACTGTAGATTAGTTTGCATTGTCTATATTTTATTTTTAGAAAAAACTTACTCTATGCTTTTTGACTTGATTTATTTCATGTAGCATAATCATTTGCAATGTATCTATGTTGTTCTGCATAAGAAATATTTCTTAGTTAACATTTCTAATTTTTTTCCATCACTTCAAGCACTTATCCTTTCTTTGCATTACAAACAATCCAGTTATACTCTTTTAGTTATTTTGCAATGTATAATTACCATCAAATACTAGATTTTATTCCTTTTATCTAACTATATTTTTGTGCCCATTAGCCTTGCTAGTGGAGGGTTGGGGGTGGAATAATATCTAATTGTGGCATTAATTTTATTTTCTTAATGACTAACTTGTTGAATGTCTTTTTGTATGTGATATTTGAAAACACAATAAAATGAATTAAATTCAAAAATAATACGTTTACCTCATTATAAGTAAGGGGAGAAAATAAATGTTCCTATTTATCAAGCCCAGCTGTTTATCTTTTACAAACTAATGGACTTTCTTCATTAAATACCTCCACTTTTGATCTAAACTTCCCTAGAGTTCAAGAAAATAAGTGAAAAGTGAATATTTTAATATTTAAAAATGCTCTAATGGAAAACTACTAGAGGATTCTATACTTCAGTTTTCAGTTTGGAGCCCTTTCTGCTATATTATATTTTGATTATATGCTAGATTTTGGATTATCTTTAAAAAATTGAAGATTATTCTGAAATACTTTGATGTAAATCTTTCAGGATTAAGCACTGCTACAGTCGCTCTCCCATTTTGTACTAATAATATCGTGGTTTTCCAGTATACATTTGAATGGAACCACTTGATAATAATTATCTTGGCTTTTAAAAATCCCATCTAGTCAATCCTATGTAACTTTGACTTACTAATGTACGAGGGACCTATGTGCCACTGTTTTTGGTAAAGTAGGGAAATGCTTTTCATGATTTTCTAGTTTCAAATATTTTCCTACCACTTACTGAGTGTGTGATTTTGGCCAAATTGCATAACCCCTCTATGTCTCAGTGACTTCATTTATAAAATGTAGATTATAATGGATTCTTTTTCCTGGATAATTAAGCATCTTAAATGAATAATATATGTAAGTCACTTAGAATTTTTAATATTCTATGTAGCAAGCACGCGATAGTAAGAGGCTCTTATATAAAATATAGTTCATAATTTCAACTTCCGGATACATTTATAGGATTTGATAAAATAATATATATAAAGGTGCCTGATATATAAGGTTTCTAATTCCAAGGAGGTCTGAAATTATGTTTTTGTGGCTGCTTATTGACAATCTTATTGATATAAAGAAATATTTATGTAAAAGAGTTTATTGTTTTCTATTATACAGGTAATTCAAATTATAATAAGGAAAACTTTAATGGATTCTTATTTTCTTAACATGATTTTAGTTCAACCATGAGGGGCTAAATGCCAAGTATTTCCTGATATGTAAATCAATCAAAATGCTTGATCAATCAAAATGCCTTTCCATCTACCTTTTTGCTTCAATATATATAGATACTACACATAAAATAAATGAAAGAAAAATACCAATCAAAGTTTTGATTGCTGAAGGAGTAATAGCTTTGCATTTCTTGATTTATGTACAATTTTAAAGGTCAGCCATGCACTGTGTATGAAAGAATGAGTACAAACACTAAAATGAATGGCGATTAATTAAAAGTAAATCGGATGGGAAATTGGAATTTTCACTTAATTTTACTGTTTGGAAAGTGCTCGTCTCTTAATAAGTGGTTCAGACAAATGCTTATTGATGCTAGTTAATGAAGGTATTAAAAGATGAATGAACTTTTTTTGGGGAAACATTTCAGATGGAAATATCTTATATTGTTTTCTCACAGGTAATTTTTACTTTCCAAGAGCTCAGTAGAAGTGTATTTTGCCAATTTTAATTATCTGACCATTAAGAAGAATGGGGAATTTTTCTTTGCAAGCAGCTAAGAGAATTTCCAGTGCTTTAATGTGTTTGGAGAACCCAAAGTGAGTTATTATTTTATTTTTAATTCAAACTTGGCTTAGATTTGGTCCTCTAGGAGAAAACTGGAAGACACCGGTTTTGAAAGAATAATAACAATAACAATATTAAGGGTTTATGCTATTTACTAATTGTTTTTTATTCATTCCCAAATGGCTGAAAATGCCTCTTGGTAAATTTTGCAAGTGTTTGCAGGTGCCGAGTATGTCAAAATTGCACCTGCAGATTTCTATGAATGTGATTTCAGTAAGCTTCATGCTGCATAGTATATGGTAAATGCAATAAAAACAGATGGACCTAGGGACAGCTGGAGTCTGAGAAGATAAAATGAAAATAACAACAAAAGCAACAGAACCAATAATCTGGCAATTGTTATCAATGTAGTTCTAATCTTTCATTGAATTAGGGAGTATAGCAGGGCTTTTCAGCATCAAATCCCTAGCAGTTCAATTACAAATAGGAGATAAATTCCTCAGACTTCTCAAATTAGTAACCCAACTAAACTATCATGGAGTAATAATATATAATCCCAGGTAACTCTGTAATAAACTAGACCTAGGTCTCCCAGAACCAGCTGCCAAATTTCCTCAATAGTCTTCCCTTCCCTGAATTCACTTTCTGTTGTAGTCTTTCATTAAATTCTATAGATCCTTCCTGCAGCTTGATTCTCTAATTACAGAATTTTCCCATTTCCGTTGCCAAAAATTAGCCTACTCATTATTTCAGACAAGAGTTATTACAAAGATGCCGTGTTACTAGTAAGATGAGATGGCATAGGGGAGATTATACATGCAGTTTTAACTGATTTTAACTTCATCACTTGCCAGTTTCACCCTTCCAAAACTTAACTACCTGATACAAAAATATGATGAATAACTAATTCCTCTAGAATAATGGAAGAATCAAAAGATTAAGGTAAGTGCAGTTGATGCTATACATCTGGTAATGAATTAACTATGTATTAAAACAAAGCAGTTTAGGTAAAAGAGCGCAGTATAAAGCCTGATACTCAATGAAATTTTCTTCCAATTTCTGACTTAAGCTCAAGATCTATTTTCCAAAAATATGCTGCATAGTTTTTTTCTTTTAAGGATTAAAAATGCCAAATATATTAAATATTAATTAGCACTATAACAACATGTGTTTCAAATATCTTCCACTGCCTCTTCAGAATCATTCTCCACTATTCCACAAACTTCTATCAGCCCTAAAAAAGGGGAAGTAGAAGAGTAAAGACAAGTAATAAAGTTATTGTATTGTAACTATCAAACAATAGTTAATGATTGAATTAAATATGGTATGCTGAAGAATAGTGAAATTGAGATATTTTGTACATTGGAAGAAGAATCCATGAAGAATGTGAAGATGTCCATTGGGAAGGTGAATTAGTCAGGTTCTCCAGAGAAACAGAACCAAATAAATACGCAGTCATGCATGGATTACCAATGGGAATATGTTTTGAAACTTGTTTGGTGATTTCTTGATTCCATGCACATCATAGAGTTGATTTATGCAAATCTAGATTGTATAGCCCTCTATACACCTAGGCTAAATGGTACTACCTATTGTTCCTAGACTGTAAACCTGTATGGCATATTACTTTACTGAATACTGTAGGCAATTATAACACAATGATAAGTTTTGTGTATCTAAACATATTTAAACATAGAAGAGGTAGAGTAAAAATACAGTATATAAGATTTTAAAAAATGGTACACCTGAATAGGGCACTGTATTTGTAAGTGCCCTATTCAAGTACTCTATTTGTAAGTGCCCTGTTGTAAGAGGGACAGGACTAATAGGATAAAATGCATATATGAAAGGAAGCTTATTAAGGAGTATTGACTCACATGATCACAAGACCATCTGCAAGCTGAGGAGCAAGGAAGCCAATCCAAGTCCTGAAACCTCCAAAGTAGGGAAACCAACAGTGCAGCCTTCAGTCTGTGGCCGAAGGTTGGAAAACCTCTGGCAAACCACTGATATAGGTCCAAGAGTCCAAAAGCTGAATAACTTGGAGTCCACTGTTTGAGGACAGAAAGCATTCAGCACAGGAGAAAGATGGAGGCCAGAAGACTCAGCTAGTCTAGTGCTTCCATATTCTTCTGCCTCCTTTTCAGTCTAGCTGTCCTGACAACTGATTAGATTGTCCCCACCCAGATTGAGGGTGGGTCTGCCTCTCCCGGTCCACTGACTCAAATACTAATCTCCTTTGGCAACCTCACAGACACACGCAGGAACAATACTTTGCATCCTTCAATTCAATCAAGTTGATACTCCATATTAACCATCACAGGCACACAACATAAATGAAACCTGAAGGATTGGAAGTTGCTCTGGGTAAGTCAGTGACTGAGTAGTGAGTAAATGTGAAGGCCTAGGATATTGCTGTATACTACTGTAGACTTTGTAAATACTATGCAAGTATTGTATACTAAATTTATTAAAAATATTTTTCTTCAATAATACATTAACCTTAGTTTAGCTTAACTTTTTAACTTTATAAACTTTTTAACTTTTTGACTCTTTTGTATTAATAATTTGCTTAAAACACTAACACATACAACTATACACAAGCATTTTCCTTTTTTTTTGGACAGAGTCTTGCTCTAATGCCCAGGCTGGCATGCAGTGGAGCAGTCTCGGCTCATTGCAACCTCTGCCTCCCTGGATCAAGTGATTCTCCTGCCTCAGCCTCCCGAGTGGCTGGGATTACAGGCGCCCGCCACTACACTTGGCTAATTTGTGTATTTTAGTAGAGACGGGATTTCACCATGTTGGCCAGTCTGGTCTCAAACTCCTGATCTCAAGTGATCCGCCCGCCTCGACCTCCCAAAGTGCTGGGATTACAGGCATGAGCCACCACGCCTGGCCCATTTTCCTTCTTTATATCCTTATTCTATTTTATTTTTATTTTTTAATTTTAAAAATTTTGTTAACAATGAAGACACAAACACACATTTTAGCCTTGACCTACACATGGTCAGTATCATCAGTGTCACTCTCTTGCACATCCATATCCTATCCCACTGGAATGTCTTCAGGGTCAATAACATGCGTGGAGCTGTTATCTCTTATGACAATTTCTTCTTCTGGAATACTTCTGAAGGACTTACCTGCAGCTGTTTTATTGTTAACTTAAAAAAAAGTAGAAAGAGTATACTCCAAAATAAAAAGTATAACATAGTAAATAAATAAACTAATAACATATTCATTATTGTTATTATCAAGTATTATGTACCCTCCATATACAGCAATTTTTTCACACACAATTACATGATTTTAAATAGACTTTATTTTATTATTCATATGTTTGCATTCTCTGGACTTTAATTAGAATGCATGTCTTTATATCAGTTTTCAAAATTTATCACTTCTTATGCTCTCCACAAAAAACTGACTTTAAATATAAATATAAAGATTGATTACATATAAATAATGAAAAATACATGAAAACACTAATCAAAAGAAATATTGAGGGACTAACTACACTAATAACATACAAATTAGACTTTGGAATGATAAATATTACTAGAGTAAAAGAGAAATATTTCATGTTGATAAAAGGGTCAATTCATCAAAAGGACATAGCAATCTTAAATGTGTACAAGCCTGATAAAAGTACTTCAGAAAACATGAAATGTGCACTAATATGACTTGAAAAGGGAAACAGAAAATCCACAATTACAGGATGGAATTTATTAACTCCTCTTGTAGTAACTAAAAGAATAAGTAGATTAAAAGTCAATAATTATATAGTGTACTTGAGCAACACTAACAGCCAGCTTGACCCAGTTGATTTTTTTAGAACACTTTAGCTAATGATCACAGAATATGTCCCCTTCTCTAGTGCACATGGAGAATTTGCCAAAATAGACAGTAATTAAGAACCTTAAAAATCTCAGTGAATTTCAGTGCATTGAAATCATATAGAATATGTTCTTTGAGTACAGTGAAATCAAACAGTAAATTATTAGCAGAAAGATGACTGGTACACTTAAAATATTTGAAAATTAATACCTTTAAAATAAGACATTTTAAAGAAAAGGAAAATATAAAATATTTTGAATATAATAAAATAAAAACACAACTTATTCCATTTGTGATATGCAACTAAAGCCATGCTTACAGGAAATTTATAGAAGTGTTTACATTTAGAAAAGAGCAAAATTAAAAATAATAGTTAAGATTAATGATATAAGCTTTCACTTTAGAAAACTAGAAAAAATGAGTAAATTAATTGCAAAGTTAGCAGAAGGAAAAAAATAAAGATAAGGGCAGAGATCAATTAAAGAGAAAACAGAAAAACAATATAGAAAATCAGTTAATGAAAGTTGGCCTTCTGAAACATTGATAAAAGTTACAAAACTTTCCAGAGGGAACAAGGAAAATGAGAAAAAATATACAAATTAATAATATAATCACTGAAGTAGAATTCATAACATAATAGTTTGACATTTTTATAATTTTTGAATTATGAGTACATAATAGTTGTACATATTTATGGGGGACATATGATGTTTTGATTTGACAATGACTATAATAACTTTATGGTAGCATATTCTATAATTTATAGGATATTTTAAGGAATTGTTCCCAGTATACAAAATTCCAAATCTGATTCAAGAAGAAATAGATAACCTACATAGACCATTATTTACAATAAAAGCTGAATTTTTTGCTTTAAAGTCTACCCACAGAAAAACCATAAACAGAGCTTTTCTGGTCAATTCTGACAGGCACTTAAGAAAGAAATACCATAATTTCTCCACAAACTGTATCAGAATTTTTTTTATAAAAGGAAAGGAATGTCAGCTCATTGGCCTGATACTGAAACAAAATGCCTTTATTTTAAAAATTACAGACCAATATTGTTCATGTTTGTATATGCAATAAAAGTGAACAATTTTAGCCAATTGTATCCAGCAATGTCTAAGATGAGAGTCCCCAAAATTCAAGGATTCGTTAGTGTTTGAAAATCAATCAATATAGTTCACCATTAATTATATATTTAGTATACTAAAATATTTTGTACTGTGAAATGATTAAAATGGACTCATACAAAAAATTATTTTAAAATCTATGAAAATCCTATAGCTAATATTATACTTTATTGTGAATGACTGAATGTTTTCTTCCTATATGGGGAATAAGGCAAGTTTATCTGCTGTTACCACTCTAATTCAACACTGACTGAAGGTCCTAGTCCATGTAATAAGGCAAGCCAGTGAAATAAAAGTCATAGACTAGAAAGGAAGAATTAAAGGTATAGTAATTCACAAATGATATGGTTGCTTATGTAAAATATCTTAAGCAATCTCCAAAAATATTTCTAGAACAAAAAGCTAAATTTAGTAAGGCTACAAAATATAAGTTCAATATATACTAGCACAAACCAGTGAAAACTGAAATACCAAACTAACATTTATAATAGCATCAAAAATGGTTGAATATGTAAGAGTACATTTTACAGCTATGTGTAAAACATGAGCAGTATGGATTATAAATGTTCCTGCAAAATTTAAAGAGAAATGAAGTGAAATACTGTGTTCATGGATTAAAAGATTCAATATTCTCTCATTCTTAAAAAATTAATGTATAGAGACATCATAATCCAACCAAAATTCTGTAATCTTTTAAAATAGAAAGATTCAGGCTATTCTGTCTTTTATAAAAGTTTAAAGGCCCTAGAATACCTGAAACAATTTTTAAACAGAAGGACAAAGTTGTAGAATATACGCTATTTGATTTCATGACTCGCTATAAAGTTACAGTAATCAATGTATTAAGAATATATATATATATAAGGATTAATAATATAAAAGTATCCCTAAATAGTCCCATTCACATTTGATCTATTGATTTTCACCCAGGAAATACTACCAAGCAATGAAAAGGAATGGAGTTACTGATACATGGAAAAAAAAAAAAAAAAACATGAACGAATGAAACTCATTCCTTCTATGTTAAGAAAACCAGTCATAAAATATTACATACTATATGAGGATAACATTTATATGGAATTTAACAAATGACAAAATGATACTGATACAAATCACACCAATGTTTGGGGCTAGGATGGGGAAAGGGTATTGATTGCAAAGGGATTTCAGAGTGACTTGAATATTCCTAATTTTGATGGTGGTATCAGTTAAACAACTGCATGACTTGTCAAAACTCACCAGGCTGTATTCTAAAAGTGGGTGAGTTTTATAACTCAATTAGTTACTATTATTTTTTAAATCGATGATTTTAGCACATCTTCACATTCAATTACTGGACTTTTCATTTTCTTGTGATACATTTAGTAGGCTTTTTATTCAGAATAGTTTTAGATTTACAGAAAACTTATAAAGATGGTAGAGAATTCCTATATATCCCATATCCTGTTTGTCCTATTGTTAATATCTTACATTAGTATGGTAAATCTGAAACACTAATGAACTGATATGGATACACTGTCATTGACCATACTCAATATTTTATTCAGATTTCTTTAATTTTTACCTAAAGTCCTTTTTCTGTTCTAGGATCCCATTCAAGAAACCACAGTACATTTAGTTGTCATGTATTTAGCTCCTCTTGACCATGACATTTCTCAGATTTTGATCTTGATGACCTTGGCAGTTTTGAGGAGTATTGGTCAGGTGTTTCATAGAATATCTCTCACTTGAGATTTACAAAAAAAAAAAATAAGATTTACATGAGGTTTTTTTTTTATTTGTTTGTTTGTTTGTTTGTTTGTTTTAGACTAGGGTTATGTGCTTATGGAAGAAGACCACAGATAAAGCTAGGTTTTCATCTCATCATATCAAGAATATATACTACCAACATGATATTTCACTGTTGATACTGATACTGTATTAGTCTGTTGTTGCATTGCTATAAATAAATACCTGAGACTAGATAATTTATGAAGAAAAGAAGTTTAATTTGTTCATGGTTCTGCAGTGTGTACAGGAAGCATGATGCTGGCATCTGCTCGACTTTTGGGGAGGCCTCAGAAAAGTTACAGTTATGGGGGAAAGTAAAAGGGGAGCAGCCACACATATGGCCAGAGAAGGAGCAACAGAGCAAGGAGGGAGGCGCTGCATACTTTTAAACAACCAGATCTGGTGAGAAGTCGCTCACTGTTATGAGGGAAGCACCAAGAGGATGATGCTAAACCATTTCTGAGAGATTTGCTCCCATGATTCTATCACCTCTTACCAGGCCCCACCTCCAATACTGGGTATGACATTTTAACATGATTCAGGTTGGGACAAATATACAAACTATTTCTACACTTATGATTTGGCTCATGTAGTGTTTATTAGGTTTCTCCACTGTAATGTTACTCATTTTTCTTCTCTTTTAATACTGTACTCTTTAGAAGGAAGTCACTATGAGCATCCCTCACTTAAGAAGATGAGAATTGTCCCTGACCTCATTGACAAAAAATTAATTGCACAAAATTTTGGTATTTTTCTGTGCAGAACATGTGTCTCATGACAAACCCCATTTTGTTACTTATGCATTTAATCATTTATTTATGTCAGTACAAATGATACAGTTTGGCTCTGTATCCCCACCCACATCTCATCTCATAGCTCCCATAATTCCCACATGTTGTGGGAGTAACTAGGTGGAACATAACTGAATTATGGGGACGGGTCTTTCCCATGCTGTTCTCATGATAATGAATAATCTGATGGTTTTAAAAATGGGAGTTTCCCCACAGAAGCTCTCTATTTTTGCCTGCTGCTATCCAAGTAAGACATGACTTGCTCCTCCTTGCCTTCTGCCATGATTTTGAGGCCTCCCCAGCCATGTGGAACTGTGAGTCCATTAAACCTCTTTTTCCTCCCAGTCTCAGTTATATCTTCATCAGCAGCATGAAAATGGACTAATACAGTAAATTGGTACCGAGAGTGGGGTGCTGCTATCAATACCTGAAAATGTGGAAGTGACTTTCAAACTGGGTAACAGGCAGGGGTTGGAACAGTTTAGAGGACTTAGAAAAAGACAGGAAAATGTGGGAAAATTGGAAACTTTCTAGAGAATTGTTGAATGGCTTTGCTCAAAATGCTGATAGCCATATGGACAATAAAGTCCAGGCTGAAGTGGTCTCAGATGGAGATGAGGAACTTGTTGGGAACTGGAGCATAGGTGACTCTTGTTATGCTTTAACAAAGAGACTGGCAGCATTTTGCCCCTGCCCTAGAGATTTGTGGAACTTTGAACTTGAGGGAGATGATTTAGGGTATCTGGCAGCAGAAATTTCGAAGCAGGAAAGCATTCAAGAGGTGACTTGGGTGATGTTAAACACATTCAATTTTATAAGGGAAGTAGAGCACAAAAGTTCAGAAAATTTGCAGCCTGACAATGCAATAGAAAGGAAAATCCCATTTTCTGAGGAGAAATCCAAGCAGGTCGCAGAAATTTGCATAAGTAACAAGAAGCTGAATGTTAATCCCCAAGACAATAAATGACAATAATTAAAAAAAAAAAAAAAAAAAAAAACTGGTGGAGCAACTAGAATGGTAGTTCACAAACAAGAATACTAAGTTATTAAGTAAATACATGAAAAATTGTTCTGTTTCATTATCTGTCAAATGAAAATTTAAATTGCAATAAGATACTATTGTATAAGAATATTTAATGTTTAAAAGACTAAAAATGTTATGTGTTGATTAAGACATGGAGCAACAGAAATTTTCATTCACTACTGTGAATAGGTTTATTGGTACAACTCGTTTTGAAAACCCATTAACATTATTGACTAAATTTGAATATACTCAGATATATTCCGGAAGAAATGAATACAACTGTGAATGAAAGACATGCATAGCCATGGCCATAGCCCCTGTTGAAAGCAATTTAAAGATATATTTAAGAGTAGCATGATGAAATTGATCACATATTCATACAAGGTAATATTAAACAACAATAAAAATAATAAAAATATTTGGGTTTCTTTAAAAAGAACATACTTTATAATTTAATCTACATAAGCAAAGCTAGTATATTCTGTTAGAAATCAAGAGTGTTTTATTTGAGGTGAAAGTACAATAGTGTTTAGGAGGAGGTTTTTTTGTCTTCTGTGGTGTAGGTAATGGTTTATTTCTTGGCTTACATGTTATTTACAAGAGTGTGTTCAGGTCTGTGGTAATTTATATCTATGGACTTAAATTTGCGAACTTTTCTGTGTGAATGTAATGCTTCAATTTTAAAAAATTAAATATGCAGTACATTAAAATAGCAAAAAAACAGATAAAAACATGTATAAGCACAGTGTTATGCCTTGCTGTCACTTGATATCATGGGATCGGACTCCTTTGCAAATCCAAAGAAGTGACACTTGGAATAAAGATGAAATTTAAGGCTTTGTGAGACAAAGAACAGAAGCACAATCTTTTAGAGGTAACTTAGTTTGCAGAGAAAAGTGGCATTAATTAAAATAAACAACTTGTCCTCTGATTTAGTGTGCCTGTTGTACGATCTGGAAACAGTGTTACATTCATCTCTGAAAAATGACACCTAAATGAACAGAACAGCAATAAAGGCAATAATTGCAAAGATTTTTTTCTTTGTAAATATTTCATGTATATTAATAATAATTTAATTTAGAAGGATTAATGGCATTTTGATGAACACGAAAGCAACTAATGATTAATCTAGTTATTATAGAGTGCTTCTGCTTGAGATAACATTTCACAGTCCTGGCATTAGCACAATCCATCTGGCTCTTAAATATATGCATATTTAGATGAAATCATAAAATGTTGCAGTCTGAACACTAATAATATATGTAACAAATTCACAATTGCCAAATAAAATATTTTTATTCACATGTTAAAAATATAGCTCTTAGTAAATATGTTCTTTTTTTAGTCTTTCTTGATCTTAGATGAATTTGAGTTTGTTTTTACTATTTAGAAATTGTAGTAGCTTTATTTCTCTGGTAATATGACATGAATTAATTTTTTATAATTTTTTGCTCTTGTGCTCTAAGCATGAAGACCATGTAGTTAAACTGTCAACTGAAAATTATTCAAATTAAAATAATAATTCCTCACCGTATTTAACAATGTAGTGAAAAAAGTTTTTTCTGAAAAATTCCAAAGTGTGTATGGTTGATGGTACCACAATGCAGCTACTAATTTTGTCTTATTTACCTTTTAAAAAAATTTAATATGAATAGCACCTACAAACATCCTGGTTCTTCTGATCACTTACCATCAATAGCTTCTGTAAAATGGAAAGAGAACTATGAAATAAGAATTATAAGCAGTAGGGAAGGTTCCTCAAAAAACTAAAAATAGAACTACCATATAATCCAGCAGTCCCACCTCTGAGTATCAAAAATAATTAAAACAATATCTCAAAATTATATTTTCACCCTCATGTTTATTGCACCATTATTCACAGTAGCCTAGATGAGAAAACAATTTAAATGTCCATCAATAGATGAATAGGTAAGGAATATGAGATATATGCATACAAGGGAATATTATTCAATCACGAAAAAGGAAGTCCAACCATATGCAATACATGGATGAACCTTAAAAACATTATGCTAATGATTCTTCTTTTTGTGGGGTATCTAAAATTGGCAAACTCACATAAGCAGAAAGTAGAATGGAGGTTATCAGGGGCTGAGGGGAGGGGAAATGGGAAGTAACTGTTCAATAGAAAAAAAGTTTCAGTTATGTGAAATGAATAAGTTTGGAGATCCGCTCTACAAGCTGTACTGTGCTTATAGTTAATAATATTGTACTATACACTTAAAAATTTGTGAAAAGGGTAGATACCATGTTATGTGTTCTTACCACAATAAAAAATGGTATATCAGAAGCAAAATATAAAAATTCCTAACTCCAAAATCAAAGGACTGATGAGAACATATGTGAAATGCAATGTTGATTACATTTGTAGAAAATGTTTTCAGCACTCTTTCAATTGTTGTCTCTAAATACAGCACTGTCCCCTCTAATGGAACAATATACCCAATTACTGGGACAGCCATATTAAGAGACTTCCTTTTTATATCAACATTTTTGTTTGGGTTACAGATGGTTGATGTTGCAGAAATGGGTCTTGTAATTAACGTACTCACATTTTCTAAAACTAGAAAGTCTAAATTAGACACTAAATATTAAGATTTCATAACTTTAATTACTCAATTCTTTGGATTGAAATGATTTGCCATTTCTGTTACATACTGATTTAACTTCAGAATCTACAAAACAGAGTAGGTTTTAACTCTATAATGAACATTATGTTGCATGATTTTACATAAATTATCACATTGATTCTGTATTTGTTTTATTTAATGGGGTTTATATTTGTATTTTCCAGGTGATAAAAGACTGTCTCAAAGTTTTAACAACTTACCTAAAGTCTCATAACTAATAAGTAGAAAAATGGTTAATCATCCCAGGACTGTCTTTCTGAAGACAATGTCCTTTCTACTATTTCATTCTATTCAAAAGTTTATTTCACCTGTCCCTTATATCATTGGATTCTTCGTCAAAGAAAAGGAACTCTGTAATCAAATATATTTAGAAAATGATGCATACAGTCTCATTTTCTTGGAGTTGTACACTGCACATGAGCATAATTAAAATCCGGAGGCTGGACGCGGTGGCTCACGCCTCTAATTCCAGCACTTTGGGAGGCCGAGGCGGGCGGATCACGAGGTCAGGAGTAGGAGACCAGCCTGACCAACATGGTAAAACTAAAAATACAAAAATTAGCTGGGCATGATGGCACACGCCTCTAATCCTAGCTACTCAGGAGGCTGAGGCAGGAGAATCGCTTGAACCGGGGAGGCAGAGGTTTCAGTGAGCTGAGATCGCACCACTGCTCTCCAGCCTGGGCGACAGAGCAAGATTCAGTGTCAAAAAAAAAAAAAAAATCCTGAGAAGTTATCCAGTGACAACCGGAGCATTTTTTTAAACAGGGGATTTCCAAACTTTGGGTGAAAGGACCCCAAACCCTTCTCACCAACTAAGATCCATGTAGAAGAAGCTTTCTGTGGAAAATAATTTAAAAAATTGATTTTTTCCACCATAGTTGCTTGATTCTTTACCAAATTGGTTTTATTATAAACTTAAAATGAACTTAAACATATTATGTGAAAGATAGACACAAAAAGCCACATATATTATTATTCCGTTTATAAGAAATGTTCAGAATAGCAAATCCACAGAGAAAAAGAAAAAAAAAAAAAGAAACCAGATTAATGGCTATCAGATGCTGGCAAGAAAGGAGAAATGAGTAGTAGCTGCTAATCAGTATGGGGTTCTTTTTGGTGTTATGAGAATGTTCTACAATTAGATAATGGGGAGGGTTGTATAACTAAGACTATACTAAAATCATGAAAAGGGTGAATTTACTGTAAATAAATTATATATTAATAATGCTATTATTAAAAATTAAATAGATTCAAGAGGAATTATACATGGTTATTAAGCATACAAGTCACCAAATAAATGCAAATTCAAATTGCTTGTCAAGAATTAGTGCGTTTAAAAAGTGAATACATTCACTTTTCACCTAGTTAAGATTGGCCTCAGGAACCAGAGAGATAAATGTATGAATTTAACTCCTATATTTACCAACTATGGGATGCATGACAAGCAATTTTGTGTTGTTGCTAATGATTGGTTTGCTGTAAAATGAGTATAATTGCATTCACCTCATTGAGTTGCTGTGGGTGCTAGAGGAGAAAACATATTCAAACATCTTATATTGGGTGTGTCACAGAGTTTTTCGTTGCCAGCAACACTGTCTAAAACTTTTTGCTTGGTTGGCCATGACTGGCCTATAAGCCAGACAAAGGAGTGGGTGAAAAAGGAAGATGGAGAGAGATTGGGGCTCACCACAAATATTGTAGAGTCATTTTCTGTGTTATTCATGTAGTGTGAAACTAGAGGTGTGGGGTGGATAGGAAACACTTTGCATTGTGTAATCCTATGTACCATTTTTGTACTATGTGCATATTTCTATCTTGCCATATGTGTAATTTCCATAATAATAAAAAAAGATAATCTGCCATTTTACTTAATCACCATTAAAAAACGAATATTCTGAAAATTTTGAAAAGGGATCAAGGAGAAGCCACTCCTAAGATGTAATTTCATTAACTTATCTGGAAAATGATTTGAGGGCCTCTATGTATTTAAATCAATTGTTCCAGTAACTCTTCCAGAAATGTCTTAGAAAAATTTAAAAATAAAAACAAATTTTGATGAGCACTAATGCCATTTCTAGGGTTACTCATAATGACAATAAAATTGGAAATAGGATATATGATAATTTAGTAAACTTTTTTCTGAAAATAGTTTGATGATGAGAAATAATAAAATGTATCAATAGTGGTAAAAAAAATTACGATGGTAAACCTTCAAATCTTTAATTTTTCAATCTTAGTTGTTGAAGACTGCAGAAAGAGAGATATGTACTGGTGACAGCTGTCACATAGAAAAGTTAATTAGGGTGAACTGTGATCTGATGATTATATAGTTATCTATTGTTATAAAAGCAAATACAAAAATATACTTTTAAATTAAATTACTTGATTCATTCATGCAAGTTATTTTTTCAGTTTGGGGGTTTGTTTCTCAATTTGCCTTTTTAACTTATATTACTGTAGAACCCACTGTATTTTCTTGGAAATGCGCTTTTAAGTAGAGGGAACCTTTGTGAGATTTGTGAGAAAATTAAATAAAATTTAGTTCTTCCTTTCTCTGAGTCTTTGCAAACTTTTTTTCTTCCAAAGAAAAACACTTTTTCAAAGGGTGAAAGAAAGCAATCTGAAAGCTATGTAATGCAGCTGTTCTGTGTTACGGATTTCTGAAGACTTCCTATGGCTTCCAAGTGAGAAGAACTACTGGAGATGAAATAGAATTTATTTCCTATGCTGAAAGAGGATGCAGTTCTCTAGTCAGTTTCACTGGAGCAAATCTTTTGGCTTTATTTGTAGGGCAAATGAAATGGCAGAATGCACAGAAAACTTTTTATTTTTTACTAGAAAAAAACAAAAAATAACTAGTGTTTCCAAATTAACATTGATTGTGTCCTGGAAAAAATTTTGACTAGTAAGTTTTTCTGCTATTACTAGCCAACACTTTTTAAGTGGGCATGTGGAAGAAATTACTGTAGTAATTTTGTTGATATAATTGCATGTTAGATCCTTGTATTTGAGCATTAACGTATAATTACCTTCTTGGCAAATTTGAACACACTTTCATTAACGATTATAAGTGGTAACACTCAGCTCTCTCATGGTATGTCTCAAGAAAAAAATTAGGCTTTTAGTCTAGACCACTTTTATTTAAAGAGGAGAGCACTACCATGTTTTTAAAAGTTGTCACTTTTTAATTTATGTTACAATATAGATTGTATAGAAATCTCTTCCAACTGTTTAAAATTAAATACAGGTTGCTGGAATAACTAGTTCAATTTTATATATATATATTTTTTTTTTTTTCTGGCAATTAGAGCAAAAACAAGTGGCCCTCAGAGGAAAAATATGTACATATTTTTAGTTATACATACACATTTACAACTGATATACCCTACAGAGCCAAATAGAGAAAATATCTTTAGAAATCTATTCAAATTTCTAGTGAATGTCCCCTAATTTGAGTGATAAGATCCTTAGATAAAAGAAGAAGTCATAGGAACAAATAAAAATGTTTCATACTGTAAATGTTAGTATTGAGTATAGCTGTGATTTGTTGTCAGTGTAAATATACTGTAGTCTTGAAAAGTAGCACAGTAGTTTGAAGAGAATCAAACTAAAAATGCCCTAAGAATGAGAGAAGAAAGAGGATGCTTTTGCAATTTAGAGGGCACAATGTGCTTTCTGTTGTTTAGGTTGTTAGGTTGAGACTCTTTCTTTGAGCAACAGCCTTGTATACGTGCCCTAAGCCTCTTTATAAAACTCGATGCCAAATCAAAGCAGAGTTTTCAATTACTAAGAAGTGTTTCTGTTTAGCTATTATTTTATGTACTCTTTTAAAATTACATTTTGAAAAATGCTGGGTGCCTTTGTTTTTTAATTGACTGCAAAGTTCCAACCCCCTAGGTTTTCATTTTTGGTGAGCGGTGAAGAAGTTTTTTAATGAGTTGGTAAGTGACATTGATTACCATTGAATCACATCAAGGAGAGGAAACAATGATATTAGCTTATAGTTTTCTGGATTCCACCATAGGTTATGCAAGGGCAGTCTTCATGTTCAGCAGCCCCCAGGCCACAGAGGACCTGATAACTTACTCTAAGAGTGTAGAATAGAAAAAAAATAATCATGGCTATAATTTACTGATATTCTCAAACTTGGTTATTATCTAGTCAGCCTTTAGACAGAATTACAATGTTGGTATTGTAATAATAAAAATTATATTATCTTGCACTTCATTAGTATAGCTAATTTTACCAAATTTAGCATGTATTAGATTTTCTACACCCTAGGTAATGTTGGATCTAGTTTGCTGTAACTTTTGTAGACAATTCATTCCATTTTATTTTCTCTCCAATTTTTTTGTATTTAAGCTAGTAATAGTAGCTTTCACGACAACATTCTAACGAGTTGTCCTGATTTTTGACCTCCCCCTACTTTTTAATCCATGAGGCATACTTTGCCTCATGGATTAAAATTTTCCTAAAGCACAGTTTGGGTAGAGTGATTTCTCTGTTTTATCATCTTTTTCATTATTTAATAAAAATAATTTAATTTTCTTAGTGGGACATTTAAGAAACTTTACAATCTGATCCTTTTTATTGTCATCCAAACTTCCACACTCAGCTTATTTATGCTCTAGGTTAACTTCAGTCCCTCAGCTTCTTACTGATTTTAGATGAACTGGCCTTCTCTGCAGTATTACGTCTAACATACTGTTTCTTCATCAGTAAACAACAAAATTTTCACAGCTATATTTCCAAATTTTTACCCATTTTAAAAATCTATTTTGATATAACTATAAATACTTGGTATTATGATGAGGCCTGCCAGACAAACTTTTATGAAGAAGGTCATTCAGTGAGCAGGATGTGATTTGCTACAAGGCAGAGATAGAAATTTAATGCCAAACTACCACCAAACATAATACCTTGTTTAGTGAGATCAGTAATAACTGCCTGGTGAGTATATAAGGAAGCTAGGTCAGGGCAGTAAATGATTCAATCTAAACAGCGATATGATCCTGAAGGAGCACCAGTTCAACACAGCGATGACCATGGTTGCCTTTAAAGACAATGTGGAGCATTGTTTTAGTGTGATGGTGATTGCGTTGTTTATTATTGCCTCATACAATGTTTTTGTTCCAAAGGTTGCTGCAAATGTGATATGTTGGAACATTGCTTAACCAATCCATTTTTCCTTGAAGATCGCACCTCTGCTCTGCCCCCAGACTCCTAACTGGACCCTTAACATCTCATCCTTCAAAGTGTTCTATGCTAAAATCACTTTATTAATTACTCATTATCTAAATTCCTATAATAATGTGACAGAACCTCTCATGTGGGCATTTCCATTATTTTTTTCTAGCTTTACATTACAATTCTATTTTTTTCTTTGCTTCCTCACTTCCTTTATATGGTTGAAAATTCTTATGGACATGGTTCTTACCATAATTATTTATATTTCTGTAGTCTCAATATTTTTACAGTTTATGTCACATATTGTCTTCTTGAAAAATATTTCTTTTGTAAATGGTTGCATTAAACATGAATGAATGAACATTCTTTTTAAAAAAAATAACTAAATGTACGATTTATTTTGGAAAAAAGACTAATTTCCAGCTGTCTAAATGCAGACGTAATCTTAGTTGCTTTGTCCAATGTTAATTAATTTCTTAGAGACTCAGATTCATTTAATTATTTCAGACCCTCTTTGCATACTAAATCATATTGTTGTTTCTACATGTAATGAAAACATCCCCTTCAAATTTGTAAATGTGCTATATACTATCTTATCCATTCCATATTCATTATAACTGAGTAAGATAGGCTTTTTTTTTCATTCTAAACTATATTTTTGACATTATCACTGATGATAGATTTTTGAAAACTCCTTGACGTCTTTAGTAAATTATGGGTTTTCGCTTCTGCCTCTCATTTTGTTAGTGGTATTAATTAATCTTTATAATAGCCCTTTACCCACATTTCTTGCAGAAATTGTTTCTTTTACAAGGACACTAATATCATTCATCACAACTTGACCCCCATGACCTAATCACCTCCCAGAGCCCTACATCTTAATCCTATCGCATTAAGAATTAGTTTCCAGCCAGGCACGGTGGCTCACGCCTGTAATCCCAGCACTTTGGGGGGCCGAGGCAGGTGGATCACGAGGTCAGGAGATCGAGACCATCCCTGGCTAATATGGTGAAACCTAGTTTCTACTAAAAATAAAAATAAAAAAAATTAGCCGAGCATGATGGCAGACGCCTGTAGTCCCACCTACTCGGGAGGCTGAGGCAGGAGAATGGCGTGAACCTGGGAGGTGGAGCTTGCAGTGAGCCGAGATCACACCACCGCACTCCAGCCTGGGCAATAGAGTGAGACTCCTTATCAAAAAAAAAAAAAAAAAGAAAAAGAAAAAGAAAAAGAATTACTTTCCAACATACAAACTTGGGGGAACACACAATTAGCAAATATATGAATTATGATCTATTGAATTTATGCGGTTCAGCAATAAAGGAAATAACTTATTGTCATTGAGGAACTTGTAAAATATGTCAGGATATATGATGCATAGAAAAAAATGGAAAGAGCAAAAATGAAAAAACTAGTATCAATTTCTGCTATGCCTATGACAGGTCAACTGATCTGTAAATCATTTTACTCTCTGATCCCATTTTAAAGTCATGTAATAGCTGCTTCCTTAATGTATACCCTCAAGGTTTGTACAAGTATGCATACCTTCATCTTAGGATATGTTACTTAACCTAGAAAGAAAAAAAAATCTTGGTATCTAATATTTCTGCCTTGAAGGGCCTTAAAAGATAATGTTATGTGACTACCTGATTTTAAATATTGGATACTGAGTGTTCAGTGAATACTAAATATACTATTATCAGAGATACTACTAAGGCTGGGTCTTTTAATATTTCAGACAAGGTTTTGTATCTAAGGTTTTAAGAAATAAAGTAGGAAGATACACGATGCTACAGAAGCAAAGAAAGGAATTTCTTCTGTCATAACATATTATTAAGTTGATGATGTGCAAGTCTACAAAGAAGTGCAAGTTTAAATATGGAGACCCTACCTAAATGGATAATCACTAACAAGACAGGCATCTAGGACAGATATCCTCCTGAGTTCATCTTTCTTGTGATTTTTATTGTTATATTTTATTCTTTTTATGTTTATAAAATATTTGTACCTCCAATAGTGATAACTTTTGACCATTAGTCACAAATTTTGCTATGATAAAGAGTTCAGATTTGATACATCCCTGCCTGTGATATGCAAGGAGGAAAATGGGGAAATATTTCTTCTTCTTCTATTTGGCAGGTTCAAATCTTTTGAAACAATGTAGCAAGTAGGCATTTAGAAGAGATATGTAGAGTTAGAGATATAATGAGGAGGAAGCCCCCAAAGAATAACTGTCAATTCTTTATGACCCCAATTTCAGAAGCTTCAATAATATTTCAACTAGAAGCAAAGAAAGCTCATTTTTTACTAGCTTCTCTGGAGACAATATCTCCTATCAAAATTGATTACTTTTTCATGCTATCTATCATGCAGAATTACTAACAGGAAATCTACTATTCACTCATTTCCTTGGCCTACTTCTTGGCAACTCCATTACACTGTACTTAATTTTTGAGTAAATAACATATTAAAAATTAATCAAAGGAAAGAGTAATTTGGAATTTAGAGGTGAAATAAAAGTAAAACGATACAGCCTGTTTTCAGAGACTCTACCCTGGTAGAGACTTAAATTTTAGGTATTGGAGGAAGGGAAGAATAAAAAAAAGTTCTTCAGGCATTTAAAATTTCAACAAAAATGGCCCATCAGTTGAAATTCTGGGGTTCAAAGCTGTATTTCCTTAGTGGACTGAAGAGAATCTTTTCCAACAGCTCTGCCCCTAACATTCATAGACTGGTATGGAACAAATGTACATGTATGTATATATACACACACATATATACTTACACACACATATACATATATATACCTAATATATAATAGTAAAATATGTCCTTGTATCAACTTTACAGATACATATTCAAAATAACTTGATGTCTAAATTTGTAAATAAAATTCTCAAAGCCTTCTGTAGGTCACACAAACAGAGCCTGAACTTAGCCCCCGGCTCTACTGCTTCTTCTCTTTCTCTTCACGTACTGCAGTCAGCACTGTAAGGGGCTTCAGATGGATTTGTATGGGTACCACAGCCCATTAGTCAGAGTTTTCGTGCTCCACAAATAGCTGCCTCCTCTTTGGCATAGTGATGTGCTTGATAACTTTCTTTCTTTGGGGAAGTGGGCCGTGGATTCCTTGGGCAGGGAACATTTGGGTACTGTAAAAGTCTAGAAGCAGAGGTTATGACAACGTAGCCTTGGTCCTTTGACCATATGAACTAATTACCTCATGGGACAGCTACAATCATGGGAAGTCCAGGGAGGAATTATCTGTCTTAGGACTCAGAGAGGAAAAAAGGTGGAGGTATCACATTGCCTGACTTGAAACTATGCTATAAGGCTATAGTAACCAAAACAGCATGATACTGGTATAAAAACAGACACATAGAAGAATGAAACAGAATAGGAAACGTAGACATAAAACCACAAACCTAAAACCATCTGATCTTTGACAAGTCTGATGAGAGCAAGCAATGAGGAAAAGACTCCTTATTCAATAAATGGCATTGACTAGCCATATGCAGAAGAATGAAACTGGACCCTTACCTTTCACCATATACAAAATTAACTTGAGATGGATTAAATATTTAAATGTAAGACCTCAAACTATAAAAATCCTAGAAGAAAACCTAGGAAATATTTTTCTTGACATCAGTCTTGGCAAATAATTTTTCCCCCCAAAAAGTCCCAAAAAGCAATTGCAACAAAACCAAAAATTGACAAGTGGGTCCTAATTAAACTAAAGAGCTTCTATATATCCAAAAAAACTCAACAGAGCAAATAGACAACATAAAGTATGGAAGAAAATATTCTCTAAGTATGCATTCGACAATGATCTAATATTCAGAATCTAGAAGGAACTGAAACAAATCAACAGGCAAAACACAACCCCAATAAAAAATGGGCAAAGGACGTGGACAGACATTTTGCAAAAGAAGACATAAAAGTGTCCAACAAACATGAATAAATGCTTACCATCACTAATCATCAGATAAATGCAAATCATAGCCACAATTATATAGCATCTTATCCCAGTCAAAATAGCTGTTATTAAAAAGTCAAGGAACAACAGATTCTGGTGAGGCTTCTAAGAAAAGGGACTGCTTATATACCATGGGACTGTAAATTAGTTCAGCCACTGTGAAAAGCAGTTTGGAGATTTCTCTAGGAACTTAAAGCAAAGCTGCCATTCAACCTAGCGGTTCCATTACTGGGTGTATACCCAAAGGGAAATAGACCATTATACAAAAAGACAAATCCACTCATAGGTTCATGGTTGTTGTATTCACAATAGCAAAGACATTTGTGATGGTTCATATTGAGTGTCAACTTGATTGGATGGAAGGGTGCAAAGTATTGTTCCTGCATGTGTCTGTGAAGGTGCTGCCAAAGGAGATTAAATTTTGAGTCAGTGGACTGGGAGAGGCAGACCAACCCTCAGTTTGGGTGGGCACCATCTAATCAGCTGCCAGTGTGGCTAGGATAAAAGCAGGTAGAGGAACGTGAAAGGACTAGACTGGCTAAATCTTCTGGAGTCCATATATATGCCTCTCATGCTGGATGCTTCCTGCCTTTGAACATCAGACTCCAAGTTCTTTGGCTTTTGGACTCTTGGGACTTACACCAGTGATTTTCCAGGGGATCTTGAGCTTCAGCCACAGACCGAAGGCTGCATTATCGGCTTCCCTACTTTGAGGTTTTGAAACTCAGACTGGCTTCCTGGTTCTTCAGCTTGCAGATGGCCTATTGTGGGACTTCACCTTGTGATTGTGTGAGTGAATTCTCCTAAAAATATCCCTTCATATAGATACCTATTCTATTATTTCTGTCCCTCTAAGAGAACCCTGACTAATAAAACGCTGAAATTTTTCAAACAGAGAGAAATGTTTGTCAGTGACATGTTCTCTGAACAACAGTCTTTCCCAGGGGAAAAATAGGAGCCAACTCTATGGCATAGAATACTGTCGAAGGTAGTGTGATTGCACCCCAAGCTCTTCATGACCTTGTCACCCAGATGGCTGTTCTCTGCTGGTGCCTGGGTGCATATGTAGTGGTTTGAGAGGCCTCACAAAGAAACCTCTACCTCAAATGTATTGGCAGTAACTCTAGTTATTGACTTTTCTCCATGATCCTATTTTAAAATGCACAGCTCCTTGAGGAGGAAGACATCTTATCATGAAAACCTTTCCTAACGTTGAGTTTATCAACCTATATTTTCCCATTTTCATCTGCTCTTTCCCGTGGCGCTTCATCATTTATGGGGAACATTGCATAACACTGGATGGAGCACTACATTTGGAGTCCAGCAAATGCATTTGAAATGTTGGCTTAGTCCTTTTCAAAGCTTTCTATCACGGAAAAATTAAATAACTTATCTAAGCTTCAGTTCCATATCTATAAAGCATTCAGAGCCAATCACATGGACTTGTTGTGTGAATGTAAAGTGATAGTGCTTGAAATATCCATGTGCAATGTCTGTCACAGAGAAACTGCTCAGTAAATTGCTATTCTCATGCATATCTCAGAGATCACATTTAATACAATTTCTAAACCACAAGAATCTAAGCTTCTTAAAGTCAAAAGACATTTTTTAATATTTTCTGTATTCTCAGTAGCCAGCACAACGTCTAAAATATAATATAGCCTTAAAATCAGGGTATCGGCAGCAAAGGAGCACAGGACAAACTCTTCTGTCTTCTTGTAGTGGGCCTTATCTCTAGTCTCATAATTGCTTCTCTACTTGGTATAACCTGCAAGTAAAGAGGGTCTGGCATGCATTCATTAGCCTGATTGTTTATCTTCAGTCAGTCAATTCAATTAAGCCAAATTTATTGAGGGCCTACCCTGTGTCAGGCACTGGGAAAATAAAGATAAATAAGACATCTTGTGCTCATAGTCTGGTGGGGAAGAAAAATAATGAAAACAAGAACTGAAGTTCAATTTAAGAGTTATTCCTTAAGATTTATGCTACTCTTCCAGCTTACCTGAGTTTACCTTTCTCATTTGGTACCTTCTGTTCATTCATTATCAGTGTTTTTGATGAATACTCTGTATTTCATTTACCTCTGGCTAAGTACATTGTATTCTCAGACTCTCAATGCCAATCCCAATATAATTATGTTTTTGTACTTTTAAAAACTCAAAACATTTTCACAATCTTTATCTCATTTTAAAAACTCCAAAATATGAAAAAGCATAACTATATTTTTATGTTCAAGGTGATGAAACTGGAGACTTGTTGAGTTTATGTGAACTACTCAAAGTCACAAAACTGAAGGGATAGTAGATTTGACTCTCAAGCTTAAATCTTTGTAAACAGAAGATTTTCTTGTTTATTATAATTTTTTTGAACTCTGCCATTAGTTTTTTGTTGCATTGCATTTTTACTTTTCACATTCTAACAGAATATTTGACAGAAGATACAAGGAGAGACTTTGAGAGGGCCTAATAAATACCCACTTCTGTGCTCAAGTTCTGAGCCAGCTGAAAACTAATAGTGATACTGAAGAATGTGACTTGGCCCTAGATCCGATTTGCCTTACTTGCATTGAAGAAAATAATTAATAAGGCAATGACATTCACTATCGAAATACTCTTCCAATGAGTAGCTTTCTAATAAAACTGTCAGCTTGTAGAAGCAGAGGTCTTGATTCCTACAGGCAGGTCTGTTCCCCAAAAAAGAAGGGGAGAAAATGGTATAGAGTGATATGCAAAGTATCCATTTCCACACATAACAATCAGCTAAGTTACTTATCTTCTCAGATATTATGATGAGAAGATTGGTTTAAAAAGTGCAGCCATGTTACATAAGTAAAAGTCCCTTCACATAGAAGCAGCAACTGAAGTTGGAAGGAAATATTCCCCAATAATATTATTAAAGTTTTGTTCTTTTAATCCAGCATTGGTAGACGTAAGCCAAATGTCGACCAGATGAATGGTTATCCCCTTTGTCGGAGGAGGTAAGATGCCTATTTTGATATCACTGCTGAGTTTAACTTGTTAATATTAACTATTTAAATTATTTTCATTGAGGTTCTGTTGGTACAGATTCTTGCACTGAAAACCTCCAAAATTTCTCAGAAGAGTATATTTATAAAATGAATTTAAAGGCTGTTCTATATCCAGAGCTGACACGTTTACTCCGATCCTTAGTGTTTATTTTAATTGACACATTGTAATTGTATATATCTATGAGATAAAATGTGATGTTTTGATACATACCTATGTTAGATAATAATCCAACCAGGGTAGTTAGTATAACAGTCACCTCAGGCATTCATCATTTATTTATGGTGAGAACATTTTAAATCCTCTCTTCTAACAATTTTGAAAAATATGTTATTTTATTGTTAACTATATTCAGTCTATTGTGCAATAGAACATCAGAATATTTTATGTTATCAAATTGTAACTTGAACCCATTGAACAGCCTCTCTCAATCCTCCTCTTCTCACTTCAGTCCTCAGTTTCTGCTTTCATAATAACAACTTAAAAAAATTAGATTCCACATATGGGTGTGATCATGTGGTATTTATCTTATTATTTCTGCCTTAATTCATTTAACATAATGTCCTTCAGTTTCATCCATGTTGGCACAAATGACAAGAATTCATTCTTTTTATGGCTGAATGGTATTCCATTGTGTATGTATATCTTAGTAATTGTTTGATACTTAGGTTTAATTCCATATCTTGGCTATTGTATATAGTTCTGCAATAAACGTGGGGGTTGATATATCTTTTTGCCAAACTTATTTTCTTTGGATGTATACCCAGGAATGAGATTGCTGGTTCATATGGTAGTTCTATATTTAATTTTTTGAGAAGATTTTGTGCCATTTTCCATAATGGCTATACTCGTTTACAATCCTACCAACAGTGTGTAAGTTGTTTTCTACACAGCCTCACCAACACTTTTTTTTTTTTTTGTCTGTTTGATAATAGCGTTTTAACTAGAATAAAGTGGTATCTCATTGTGGTTTTGATTTGAATTTCCCTGTTGATTAGTGATGTTGAGCAATGTTTATATACCTGGTGGCCATTTGTCTTCTTTTCAGAAATGTCTATTAAAGTTTTTATTTTTAAATCTGGTTTTTTGTTTGTTGTTGCTTTGCTATTAAGTCGTCTGATTTTCTTATATATTTTAAATATTAACCCCTTGTCAGATGTAAGGTTGCAAATATTTTCTCCCATTTTTAGGTTGTCTTTTCATTGTGTTGTTTAGTTTGCTGTGCAAAAAGCTTTTTAATTTGATGTAATCCCATTTGCTGATTTTTGCTTTTGTTTCCTGTGCTTTCAAGTTCTTAAAAAAACGTTTGTCTAGGGCTGGGCACAATGGCTTACACCTGTAATCTAATCACTTTGGGAGGCCGAGGTGGGTGGGTCACTAGGTCAGGAGATCAAGACCATCTTGGCTAACATGGTGAAACCCTGTCTCTACTAAAAATACAAAAAAATTAGCTGGGCGTGGTGGCAGGCTCCTATAACTGAGATTGCGTCACTGCACTCCAGCCTAGGTGACAAGGCAAGACTCCATCTCAAAAAACAAACAAACAAACAAACAACAACAACAACAAAAAAAAGTGTCCAGTCAAATGTCCTGAAGTATTCCCTTATGTTTTCTTGTAATAATTTCATCGTTTCAAGTTTTACATTTACATCTTTAAGCCATTTTGCATTGATTTTTGTGTATGGTAAAAGATAGTGGTTCTGTGTCCAAAATTGGTGGGTTCTTGGTCTTGCTGACTTCAGGAGTGAAGCTGTAGACCTTTGCGGTGAGTTTTGCAGCTCTTAAACCCAGCGTGTCTGAAGTTGTTCGTTCCTCCTGGTGGGTTCGTGCTCTTGCTGGCTTCAGGAGTGAAGCTGCAGACCTTTGCGGTGTTACAGCTCATAGAGGTGGCACAGACCCAGAGAGTGAACAGCAGCAAGATTTGTTGCAAACAGCAAAAGAAGAAACCCTCCACAGCATAGACGGGCACCTGAGCGAGTTGCCGCTAGTGGCTTGGGTGGCCTGCCTTTATTCTCTTATCTGGCCCCACCCACATCCTGCTGATTGGTTCATTTTACAGAGAGCTGATTGGTCCGTTTTATAGAGAGCTGATTGGTCCGTTTTACAGAGCGCTGATTGGCCTGTTTTGACAGAGTGCTGATTGGTGCATTTACAAACCTTTATTGAGACAGAGTGCTGATTGGTGCAATCCTTTAGCTAGACACAAAAGTTCTCCAAGTCCCCACCCAGTTAGCTACATACAGAGCACTGATTGGTGCAAATGTTCTGCAAGTGTCTGTTAGATTTATTTGACCTATACTGAAGTTTAAGTGTAGTGTTAGTTTGCTGGTGTTTTTGTCTACATGATCTGTCCACTCTTTAAAGTGGGCTGTTGGACCTAATACCATAAAAACCCTAGAAGAAAATCTAGGTAGTACCATTCAGGACATAGGCATGGGCAAGGACTTCATGTCTAAAACACCAAAAGCAACGGCAGCAAAAGCCAAAATTGACAAATGGGATCTAATTAAACTAAAGAGCTTCTGCACAGCAAAAGAAACTACCATCAGAGTGAACAGGCAACCTACAGAATGGGAGAAAATTTTTGCAACCTACTCATCTGACAAAGGGCTAATATCCAGAATCTACAAAGAACTCAAACAAATATACAAGAAAAAAACAAACAACCCCATCAAAAAGTGGGCAAAGGATATGAACAGACATTTCTCAAAAGAAGACATTCATACAGCCAACAGACACATGAAAAAAATGCTCATCATCACTCGCCATCAGAGAAATGCAAATCAAAACCACAATGAGATACCATCTCACACCAGTTAGAATGGCAATCATTAAGAAGTCAGGAAACAACAGGTGTTGGAGAGGATGTGGAGAAATAGGAACACTTTTACACTGTTGGTGGGATTGTAAACTAGTTCAACCATTATGGAAAACAGTATGGCAATTCCTCAAGGATCTAGAACTAGATGTACCATATGACCCAGCCATCCCACTACTGGGTATGTACCCAAAGGATTATAAATTATTCTACTACAAAGACACACGCACACGTATGTTTATTGCGGCACTATTCACAATAGCAAAGAGTTGGAATCAACCCAAATGTCCATCTGTGACAGACTGGATTAAGAAAATGTGGCACATATACACCATGGAATACTATGCAGCCATAAAAAAGGATGAGTTTGCGTCCTTTGTAGGGACATGGGTGCAGCTGGAAACCATCATTCTTAGCAAACTATCACAAGAACAGAAAACCAAACACCGCATGTTCTCACTCATAGGTGGGAACTGAACAATGAGATCACTTGGACTCGGGAAGGGGAACATCACACACTGGGGCCTATCATGGGGAGGGGGGAGGAGGGAGGGATTGCATTGGGGAGTTATACATGATATAAATGATGAATTGATGGGTGCTGACGAGTTGATGGGTGCAGCACACCAACATGGCATAAGTATACATATGTAACAAACCTGCACGTTATGCACATGTACCCTAGAACTTAAAGTATTAAAAAAAAAAAAAAAAGTTAAACATAGAATGATCTTATGATCCAGCAATTTTGCTCCTGAGTATACAGCCAAAATAACTGAAAACAGACTTAAATAGACACTAGTATCCCAGCCTGCAGTATAAGTCACAATAGCTGAACAATCTAAGTACATCAACACACAAATGAATAAATAAAATATGGTATATACATACAAAAAAAAAAAAATAAAGTGGGCTGTTGGGTGAGTGTGATGGCTCACACCCTTAATCTTAGCACTTTGGGAGGCCAAGGCAGGTGGATCTCTTGAGCTCAGGCATTTGGGACTAGCATGAGCAACATGGTGAAACCCTGTCTCTGCAAAAAATATAAAACAACAAACAAAAAAGCCAGGAATGGTGTTGTGTGCCTGTAGTCCCAGCTGCCTGTGGGCTGAGGCAGGATTGCTTGAACCCGGGAGGTTGAGGCTTCAGTGAGCCAAGATTGTGCCACTGCACTTCAGCCTGAGTGACAAAGTGAAACCCTGCCTTAATAAAAATAAATAAATACATAAAATAAAAATAAAAATTTAAGAAAAAGTTAAAAAATAAAGTGGGCTGCTGATTTTCCCTACTGTCATTGTATTACAGTTTATCTCCCATTATGTCTAATAATATTTGCTTTATATATCTAAGTGCTCTAAATTTGCTTACAGATATATTAACAATTTTATACTCCCTTGTAAATTTATCTTTATCATTATATGATGAACTTCTTAGTTTCTTTTTACAGTTTTTGACTTAAATCTATTTTACTTGATGTAAGTTGGCTGTTTCCATCTGCTTTTGATTTTTTTTCTATGAAATATTTTTTCCCATCCTTTTACTTTCAGTGTATGCTTGTCTTTAACACTGAGGTAAATCTCTTATGAGTAGCATGTAGTTGGGTCTTAATTTTTATCCATTCAGCTGTTCTATATATTTTAATTGGAGAATATAATCCATTATGAAGGCCAAAAAGTTTCGTGATAAGCTGTCTAGAAGTTGGAGACACTGGGATGCTGGTAGGACGGCTCCATTCGAGTCTTAAAGCCTCAAGAACCAGCGAAGCTAATGATGTAACTGCCAGTTTAAGGCTAACAGCTTGAGGATTCCGAGATCTGCTGGTGTATTTCCTGGACTCCAGAGGCCTGAAAATCGTCATTCTGATATCCAAATGTAAAAAAAAAAAAGTTTCCCAGCTCCAGGAGAGAATGTGTGAGAGAGAGACAGAGAGAGAGAGAGAGACAGAGGAAGAGAGAGAGAGAGACAGAAAGAGAATGAGAAAAAGAGAGACAGAGAGAGAGAGAGATTTGCCATTACTCTACTTTCTTTTTCCACTTATATACCCAGCATATGGGATGGTGCCCACCCACACTGAGAGTGGATCTTCCTCACTCAGTCCACTGACTCACACGACAATCTCCATGGGAAACACCCTAACAGACACACCCAGAAATAATAATTTGCCTGTTCTCTAGGTAGTCTTTAATCCAGTGCCGTTGACATTTAAAATTAAACATTATAAGGATAGGGTGGTGTAAATGTATGTTGCTTGTAACTCTTTTCTTTTACTACATAATTTAAAACACAGCTACATGCAGTAACAAATATAAAAATGTGTTAATCAAAGATGCAATTTGTTTGACAATAGCACAAAAATGAGGATGCTACAATGCAAGAAAATTATGTATACTACTGAAATTAACTTTGTGTTAAACTGAACTAAATTAAATTGTTTAAAATCTGAGACTTGAGGGAAACCAAAAAGAAAATACTTTTTAAAATATAGTGAAATAAACAAGAAGGTAATCAAAATGTTATATCCCCAAAAAGTATATGTTTAATAGGAAAGTAATCAATAATTCTGAAATAGAGAAAGAAGTAGGACATAAGACATGTAGAAAACAAATATAAAAATGGCAGGTGTAAATTATAGCTTATTAGTTATATGACATGAAAATAGTTTAAACACATTCTAATGGAAAGACAGAGACTGACAGAATAGATTTAAAATGACTCAACTATATGCTGTCTACAGTGACACACTTTATGTTAAAAGACATAGATAGGTTGAAAGTAAAATAACAAGAAAAGATTTACAGCGCAGACAGTAAGCCAAAGACAGAGAGTCACTACATTAACAAAAGCCAAAATAGAATTTAAGGCAAAAGGTGTTATTAGAAACAAAGAAGGAACTTTTATGATAATAAATAATTGATCCAGCACAAAGACATAGCAATTATAATCATTTGTGTGTATAACAAGAGAGCTCCAAAATATATAGCATAAATGAACAGAACTGAAAAGAGAAATAAGTGGTTCAAAAATATAGTTGGACACATCATTACCCTATGTTTAATAAATAAAACAACTAAGAAGATCAACAAGAAAATAAAAGACAACACTATAAACCACCTAGACCTAACAAACTTCTATAGAAGGTACCACCCAATGAAAGCAAAATGTACTTCCTTCTCAAGTGTTCATGGACATTTTCTTTTATTTATTTTTTTAAAATTTTTATTTTCCATAAGTACTGGAGTACAGGTGGTCTTTGTTTACGTGAGTAAGTTCTTTAGTGGTGATTTGTGAGATTTTGGTGCACCCATCACAAGAACAGTATACGCTGCACCATATTTATAGTATTTTATCCCTTGTCTCCCCTTCCACTCCTTCCCACAAGCCCCCAAAGTCCATTGTATCATTCTTATGCCTTTGTGTTGTCATAACTTAGCTCCCACATATCAGTAAGGATGTACGGTGTTTGGTTTTCCATTCCTGAGTTACTTCACTTAGAGTAATAGTCTCCAATCTCATCCAGGTCACTTCAAATGCTGTTAATTCATTCCTTTTTATGGCTGCATACTATTCCATTGTATATATATACACCACAGTTTCTTTATCCACTTGTTGATTGATGGGGATTTGGGTTGGTTACACGATTTTGCAGTTGTGAATTGTATTGCTATAAACATGCATTTGCAAGTATCTTTTTTTTGAATAATGAATTCTTTTCCTCTGGGTAAATACCCAGTAGTGGGATTGCTGGATCAAATGGTAGTTTTACTTTTAGTTCTTTAAGGAATCTCTACACTGTTTTCCATAGTGGCTGTGTTAGTTTGCATTTCCACTGGCAATGTATAAGTGTTCCTTGTTCACCACATCTATGCCAACATCTACTGTTTTTTGACTTTTTGATTACGACCATTCTTACAGGCATAAGGTAGTATCATATTGTGGTTTTGACTTGCATTTCCCTGATTATTAGTGAGGTTGAGCATTTTTTTCACATGTTTGTTGGCCATTTGTATATCTTCTTTAGAGAATTGTTTATTCATGTCCATAGTCCACTTTTTGATGGAATTGTTTGCTTTTTTCTTACTGATTTGTTTGAGTTCATTGTAGATTCTGGATATTCGTCCTTTGTCAGATGTGTAGATTTTGAACATTTTCTTCCACTCTATGGGTTGTCTGTTTACTTTGCCAACTTTTCCTTTTGCTGTGCAAGAGCTCTGTAGTTTAATTAGATGCCAGCTATTTATTTATTTTTATTTTATTTATTTATTTATTTTGATGAAGTCTTGCTCTGTCACCCAGGCTGGAGTATAGTGGCGTGATCTCGGCTCACTGCAAGCTCCACCTCCTGGGTTAACGCCATTCTCCTGCCTCAGCCTCCTGAGTAGCTGGGACTACAGGCGCCTGTCACCACGCTCAGCTATTTATTTTATTTTATTTTTATTTTTAGTAGAGATGGGATTTCACTCTGTTAGCCAGGATGGTCTTGATCTCCTGACCTTGTGATCTGCCTGCCTCGGCCTCCCAAAGTGCTGGGATTACAGCTGTGAGCCACTGTGCCTGGCCTTATCTTTGTTTTTATTGCATTTGCTTTTGTGTTCTTGGTCATGAAATCCTTGCCTAAGCCAATGTCTGGAAGGGTTTTTCCAATATTACCTTCTAGAATTTTCATAGTTTCAGGTTTTAGATGTAAATACTTAATCCATCTTGAGTTGATTTTTATATAAAGTGAAAGATAAGGATCCCGTTTCATTTTCCTACATGTGGCTTGCCAATTATCCCAGCACCAGTTTGTTGAAAAGGGTGTCCTTTCTCCACTTTATGTTTTTGTTCGCTTTGTCGAAGATCAGTTGGCTGTAAGTATTTGGGTTTATTTCTGGGTTCTCTATTCTGTTCCATTGGTTTATGTGCCTATTTTTACACCAGTACCACAATGTTTTGGTGACTATGGCCTTATAGTGTAGTTTGAAATCAGATAGTGTGATGCCTCCAGATTTGTTCTTTTTGCTTAGTCTTGCATTGGCTATGCAGGCATTTTTTTTTTTTTTTTGGTTCCATATCAATTTTAGAATTTTTTTTCTTGTACTGTGAAGAATGATGGTGGTTATTTTGATGGGGATTGCATTGAATCTGTAGATTACTTTTGGCAGTATAGTCATTTTCACAATATTGATTGTACACATCTATGAGCATGGAATTGTTTCCATTTGTACGTGTTGTCTATGATTTCTTTCATTAGCATTTTGTAGTTTTCCTTGCAGAGGTCTTTCACCTTCTTGATTAGGTATAGTCCTAAGTATTTTAATTTTTTTGCAGCTATTGTAAAAGGGGTTGAGTTCTTGATTTGATCATCTGCTTGGTCACTGTTGGTGTATAGAAGAGCTACTGATTTGTATAATTAATATTGTATCTGGAAATTTTGCTGAATTCTTTTATCAGTTCTACTAGCTTTCTGGAGGAGTCCTTAGGGTTTTCAAGTTAAACGATCATATCGTCAGCAAACAGTGACAGTTTGGCTTCCTCTTTACTGATTTAGATGCCCTTTATTTCTTTCTCTTGTCTAATTGCTCTGGCTAGGACTTCCAGTACCATGTTGAAGAAGAGTGGTGCATCCATGTCTTATTTCAGTTCTCAGAGGTAATGCTTCCAACTTTTCCCCATTTAGTATTATGTTGGCTGTGGTTTTGTCATGGACATTTTCAAGATGGACTGTAGTTAGATCATAAAGTAGGCCTCCATAAATTTAAAAACTATTGAAGTACTTGTGATGGTTAATACTGAGTGTCAACTTGATTGGATTGAAAGATGCAAGGTTTTGTTTCTAGGTTTGTTTGTGAGGGTGTTGCCAAAGGAGATTAACATTTGAGTCAGTGGACTGGGAAGGGCAGATGCATCCTTAATCTGGGTGGACACAATCTAATCAGCTGCCATCATGGCCAGAATAAAAAGCAGGCAGAAGAACATGAAAAGACTAGACTGGCTTAGTCTCCCAGCCTACATCTTTCTCCCATGCTGGATGTTTCCTACCCTCAAACATCAGACTCCAAGTTCTTCAGCTTTGGGACTCAAACTGGCTTCCTTGCTCCTCAGCGTGCACATGGCCTGTTGTGGGACCTTGTGATCATATGAGTTAATGCTCCTTAATAAACTCCCCTTTATATATACATCTATCCTATAAATTCTGTCCCTCTAGAGAACCCTAATACAATACTTAATGATTTTAATAATGTGTTCTGTGACCGTAGTGGAATTAAATTTAGAAATTTATAGAAATAAGAGAATGATATCTTGGAAATTCACAAGTACGTAAAAATAAATACCACTTAATATTTAATAATGCTTCAGTTGTTGCAACTTTTTAACAACTAATTCATCAAGAAGAAAATCACAAAGAAAATTAAGTTACTTTGAGATGAATCCAAATTATAATATAATATACAAAACTTATAAGATGCAGCTAAACTTGTGTCAATAAAGAAATATATTGCTGTAAATATCTACATTAGAATAGTAGGAAGATTTCAAATCAATAACCTAAACTTCTATATTAAGAAACTGAAGATATAAGAGAATACTAACCATAGAACAAGCAAAACTAAGAAAAAAATAAAAACAAGAGTAAAAGTAAACAAAAAGGATAAGAGAAAAAAAAATCAATGAAGCCAAATATTGTTATTCAAAAATATTAACAAAATCAGCAAACCTCATGCTACATGTACCAAGAAAAGAGAGATAACTAAAATTACTAAAACTGAGAATGGAAAGGGGCATATCAGTATAGGCCTTAGAGAAGAAAAAATTATTTAAAAAGACTTATGCAAAAAATTAGATAATGTAGATGAAACAGAAAAGTTCTTAGAAAGAAACAAGCACCACAGGCCGGGCGCGGTGGCTCAAGCCTGTAATTCCAGCACTTTGGGAGGCCGAGACGGGCGGATCACGAGGTCAGGAGATCGAGACCATCCTGGCTAACCCGGTGAAACCCCGTCTCTACTAAAAAAAAATACAAAAAAAGCTAGCCAGGCGAGGTGGCGGGCGCCTGTAGTCCTAGCTACTGGGGAGGCTGAGGCAGGAGAATGGCGTGAACCTGGGTGGCGGAGCTTGCAGTGAGCTGAGATCCAGCCACTACACTCCAGCCTGGGCCATAGAGCGAGACTTCATCTCACAAAAAAAAAGAAAAGAAAAGAAAAGAAAAGAAAAGAAACAAGCACCATAAACTGAACGCGAGATATAAATCTAAATAAACTTATGAAAGTATAAAAGTTAAATTAGTAAGCTAAGTACTTCCCACAAATCAAATTCTGTGGCTTCACTTTTTAATTTTACCAAATGTTTAAAAGATAACTATAACAGTCTCTTAAAAACTCTTGCAAATACTAGAACATTTTCAAATTCATTGTATAAGGCCAGTATTAACTTGATATTAAAACCAGACAAAGACATCACAAGAAAAGTAAACTTTGACTAAAATCTCTTATGAACATGGACAAAAATTTCCTCAATGCTAACTAGTCAAATTCACAATATGTAAAAATGATTATATGTCAACAAGGAAAGTTATCCTTTGTTCCTGACAATATAACATGATTTATCCCTAAAATCCAAAATTGATTTAAATTATAAAAATCAATCAATGTAAGACAGCATCATATTAATAGAAAAAGGACAAAAACTAGACGATCATGTCAATAGTTGCAGAAAAAGCATCTGACAAAATCAAACACCCTTTCATAATTAAAAACAAAAACTCAACCAGCTATGATAAGTCCACATCTAACATTGTATTTCAAGGTCAAAGACTAAATGCTTTTTCCTCCTTTCAGCTTGTATTGTAAATCTCTAGTTCCACTGTTCTTGCACCATTATTGAGTTGTGTGGGGGCTTTACTAAATCTGAGTATCTATAGTTTCAAGAGAAGACAGGTGACAAGGTGTTCTCCATCATTTTGCCCCTGGGAGTGTTTCTGTTGCTTCCTGCTGTGAAATTCTTTAGGCCTAAGAAACTTGCATCATAAAGATGATTTTTCCTCATATCAGTTAAAAAATATAGAGCTGTCTTAAAATAACCCCAAAATGAAATTAAACTGTAGAAAACTCCATGTATAACCCAGAATGCAGAATTACATTTGGGTTATCTGAGCTAGTTCCACCTCTCTTGGACAACCGTTAAAGTTTAAACCCATAGTTTTGCAGAAACTCTGTATCTTTTTTTATTTTTTGAGACGAAGTCTCGCTCTGTCGCCCAGTGTGGAGTGCAGTGGCCGGATCTCAGCTCACTGCAAGCTCCGCCTCCCGGGTTTACGCCATTCTCCTGCCTCAGCCTCCCTAGTAGCTGGGATTACAGGCACCCGCCACCTCGCCCGGCTAGTTTTTTGTATTTTTTAATAGAGACGGGTTTTCACCGGGTTAGCCAGGATGGTCTCGATCTCCTGACGTCGTGATCCGCCCGTCTCGGCCTCCCAAAGTGCTGGGATTACAGGCTTGAGCCACGGCGCGCGGCCCACTCTGTATCTTTTGTAGAGCACTCTGGACTCAGCTGCCTTGCTTGTGGGAAGACTTACTTTATTAGTATTTATGTCTTAAAGTCCTCTTTCTATGAAGATAATTTCCATGATGCTCAAAATTATTTTCTTTCAGTCATATCTGCTTATAAAAACCTTAACATCTACAGTTCAAAGCCTAGCAGATTCAACTTGGAATTGTATTTAAAACAAAAACAAAAGTATACCTTTGTTCTAACCTGCAGTATAGGGTTAAGCCTGCTAGATCCCTTGCAGCTAGCCTATTTTGAGGCCTCGTATTGTAGCTGAATTTACTGAACCCTGCAGTCTGTACCTTTTCTGGTCCTCACTTTTGATCAGGGCCTCAGCTTCTGAATTTGCTGACATCCACGTGCCTTTGTTAAAGTTCTGCAGTTTTGCTGAGAACTGTATACCACTTGTGTAAGGTTTAGGGCTGTTAACAACTACACTTTATAGAAATGGTCACTTGACATTTGACAAAGCTGTTATATGCTACAATGACTGACAAAGACAAAAATCCTTCTGGCTTATACCTAAATCCTGAAGCTGTCTACCCAGGTTTAAACAGTTACAAGCCAGGTGTGGCTAATTGTATTTTCTGAACATGATTTTAAGACTATCTTTCACCTCACATACTCTTCCACATTCTGAATTTGCTATTTTTTTTTTTTCATGTAGAAGTAGAGACTAATTCCCTTCACTTTGAATCTGGGCAGTCTCAGTGAGTTGCTTAACACATAAAATATGACAGTGGTAGGATCTTGGATTTCTGAAGCTGTATTATGAGAAGTCTTACAGCATCCACCTGGATCTCTTAAAATAATCTTTTTGGAAGCCAGCCGTCATCTAAAAAATATAGCTAATTTGAGACCATCATATTGTGTTATGTTCAAGCCACATGGAGAAGACCTGGAATATCAGACACTATGTCTGAGAGAGAAAGGCAAAGAAGCATGGAGGTACCAGGAATGTGTGTGAGGATACCATCTTAGAAGTGAAAATTCCAGACCCCACTGCCCCAGGTGATGCCACAAAGACACACTGTCTGAAATTTTTGGATAGTTTCTGTTTGTAGTAGTAGATAACCAGAGCATGAATGTACAGATATAAAAACTGCCATCAATCTTGAAGTATTATTTATCTCTCCAATTGCGAGTACCTGTTGAGGTTTCTAAATAGCGTTGCTCAATACAACGGATGTTGTTTTGAGTTCAACTTTTGCCCCTCCAGCTATACTAGGCTTCCTCCCCCAAGGAAAATGCCTGGTATGCTGAAACTTACAGCATGGTAGAGGGCACACATTCTCTGCCGTACAGTGCCGTACAGTATTTCATAAAAAGAAGTATAGGCATTGATTACAAATAAATGTTAGTTTCTTCCAGATTTTCCGTTCAGAAAAGTTACTCTTCTTATTTTATTTACTTCGAGACAGGAAGTGCCTCAGTGCCATGGCCATGAGTGCCATGGCATGATGATCCTAGCTCACTGAGTCCTCGAACTCCTGGGCTCAGGGGTTCCTCCTGGTTCAGCCTCCCAAGTAGTTAGGATAACGGGCATGAGCCATGGTGTACTATCTAGACAAGTCACTCTTTATCATGGACCAAAATGAGTAAAGGTGGAGGCAGGAGGTATATGAAAAATTTCTGAACCTCAAGCTCAATTTTGCTGTGAGTCTGAGTCTGAAACTGCTCTAAAAAATAAAGTCTGTTTTTTTTTTTTTTTTTTTTTTTTTAAGCCTACCAATGAATACAAATATAGAGAGGGAGAAATCAAGAGTGTTAAATACTATAGAAATAGATGGTCCACAAAAAATAAGAAAGGGATGCAGTCATTTACCTACCTCCACCTGTCTTCAACAATCAGAATGAATAAGTCAAATAACTTTCTGGCCAATGCAGTCTGAGAAAGGAAAAGATAATGACACTTAAATAACATACAAAGTTCCATCTTCGTTCTGTTACAATTAATATGTTAATTAACACTAATTTGGCTGCAATTTATTGAGTGCCACTTAAGCTAGCTCAAGAATTAGTCATGAGGATCAAAGCAGGAATATAGCTGGACCTCAGGACATAGCTTATGCTCTTATCTCTGCCCCTCCATGTATGTTATCTTTTTTCTCATTTTTCAAGCAGATCTACTTTTTCTCTTTCACAGACTATATGACAGAGAAAAAATTCCTTTTTTTTTTCCAGTTCCAAATTCCTGGTGATTGAGGCAGCTGTGGGAACACACAGCCCAGTGCTTCTTTCTAGACTGGAGTATGGTGTGGGAATATGGCCACATTACATGAGTGTTAGGAAATGACTACCTTAAAATCAAGCAACATTTCCAAGATAGTACCTTAGAAATCTTAATAAGTAATCAAGCATGCGTGTATTACAATCATCAAAGGTCTTGTGGCAGGATGCTCTGTATTGATAGCTCGCTTAGGAATCCAGGACGACTCACATGTCAAATAGAAGGGACCACAGTGAAAACCGTAGAAAATTAGTAGAGGCATTTGGAGAAAAATGGATTTACAAGAGTATTTTGCCTACTTCCTAGATGCTATCTGAGGACAAGAAATTGGGAACATATTTTCTGGAAGATGTGGCCGGCATAACCCGCCAGATGCTAAAATGTATATACAATTTGTGTACTCTACCTTCCTTGGGCAGCAGGGAAATAGTTTGAATTACCAAGTCAAATCACCTTGAAATCTTGATTAGGTGTCTATGGAAACATTGAAACAATATGACTGATATAACTGCAGTAAGTGTCTTCTGCTAACTGAATTGGAAATCATACAGCCTGTTCAATATATCAGATAATGCTCAGATTGCAGTATGCCTCATGAACTATGTCAGGAAACCAACTAACTAGGAAAATTGACCAAAAAAAAATTACTTAGTATGTTTCAAATGTTTCATGTATGACTCTAATGATATCTCTGAAGAAATGTCCATGGCATATATGTACTTCTTCATAGTAGATAAAATAAGTCGGAGTTCTTAGTATGGGTGTAATCAATGCTCGAACTGATTGAAACCTAAGAAATGTTCAACAGCTGTAAACACTCTTGGCTGGATTTAAAGCCCTACATTCCTTAGAATGATAGGAAACATATGCATTGTTAAGACACTTAATGTATAGAATCAACAGAATCTGGAAATATTAGCATGGAATTAGATGTTGTTTTAATTTCTGAGGGTTGCCATAATAAAGTATCATAAACTGAGGGGCTGAAACAATAGAGGTTTATTCTATATATAGAGAGGTATGTATGGAGCTTCTCGAGGCTAGAAGCTCCATATCAAGATGTTGGGAGGGCCTTGCTCCCTTTGAAGTCTCTAGGGGAGAATCTTTCCTTGTTTCTTCTACCTCCAAATATTTTTTGTCATGTGGCAGTATAACTTTAATCTCTGCCTCCATTTTCACTCATCCATGTTTCCTCTGTGTCTCTGTGTCTCCATGTCTCCTCTTCATATGGCACTTACCTCACTGTGTCTCTGTTTTCTCTTCTTATAAAAACATCAGTTCTTATACTAGATTAGAGCCCAATCTAGTCTAATATGAACCCATCTTAATTTGATTACATCTACAAAGTACGTATTTTCAAATAAGGTCACACTCATAGATAATAGCCATTATGACTCCATGTATCTAAAAAGGGGACACAATTCAATGTACAATAGATGTTTACTTTGTATGTTAAATTGCCAACTGGTACACTGCTAAATTCTTAGATTGATAATATTCAGGAAATCCAGCATTTGATCTTGCTTGCTGCTTTTGAACAGGGGATCAGGTATATACACAGATTTCACTTTCTTTTCAAAGGAACCAGACTAAAAGTCCTTTTTGCTTTAGTGAAAAATAGATATACTTAATTTAATGTTTTTAAATCCAAGAATTAACACTATTTATGTAGGTAATTATAAAAGATAAAAGCAATTAAATAATAACCCCTCATTATAATGAAAGCCAGAGCAAGTACCACTATTTTGGTATACTCAAAACATACTGATTCAAAAGAATACTGCATTAAAAAAGATTTAATGGGCCATGAGAACATAAAAGTAATGTATTGTTTTATAATCCATTTGAGCATTCTTAGAAGAAAAGCTCTTTGTGCTTGGTGAGTAGTTTATGAGTCTTAGAGGCCCCTGTAAATGTTTGTGTTGATTTCTGTACTTTTGGAGGCAGCTGCTTTCATGAGAAAAGGAGTTTGGATTTTGGGTGACAGATACTGTGACATAAAATCAGCTTTTCTTCCCATTTAAAAATGTACTTCATATTGCAGCCAAACTTTTCAAAGAAATATTACCATATAAAACACTTGCATTGCTGCATGTATTTATTCATTCAATAAGTATTTTTAGACTCCCTAAATGTGCCAAAACTTTTGCTAAAAATTAAGTGTGGTAATATATTTTAAAGTGCTGCAGTAAAATGAATATTTAACTGTGTCTTAAAAACCTTACTTCAAACATAGTGTTACTCTTGGGAACCTGAGATTTGGAGGAACAGGGACCTAGATGTGAGTTCTTGCTCTGCCATTTGCTGGTTATCTGAAATTATGTAACTTCTGTAAGTTTCGATTTGATCAAGTAAAAAATGAAAATAACAGCTTCATCCTTAGTTAATAGAGTTGTCTTTAAATAACATTCACATGTAAAAGCATTTTGCAAAATAACCAGGTACAATCCATATTTGTTAACTACTGTTATTCCTATTTACTTTTATTATATTAATAATTATAAAAATTAATGTTCAAAGAATGTACAGATAGTTAAGCCTAATATATACATATGTGAGTATGTGTGTATATATATGTATAATTTCCAAGGAATACCATAATAATGCTGAGAAATGACAAACTTGAAAGACATAAAATAACAGAAAATATTTTTTCACAATTCCAAGGAAGAGAAGTTTCTGCCATTCCTAAGATGTGCAGAGTGACTTAAATGAGCAAAATACCCAGTGTTCTCAGGCTAAGCAAACATCTGAACTGGTACACTGAAAAGAAAATAAAAGAGTCAATAAAAGGTGTGGAATTAGAGAAAGATCAAATAGAAAGGACTTAAGAATATACTTCTTTCCTTCACTTCGCAAAACTCAACTGATTTTATCTGTAATTACAATATTAAAAGATGTAGATTAAGGCTGTGATAGTATTCTGTATAATGTAAAATGGAAAAAAGGTAGAAGATAATGATTTTTGAGTAGTGGTTTCCAATGTGTATATTTCAGAGGAAAATATTTTAAAGGTTATGGGAAATTTATACTCATTTAATTATTAATTTGTGATTTCATGGTTTCTATTAGTACAGTAGGGCATATATATCAAAAAAGTTGTATGTAATAGATACATATATAGTATGGGAGCTAATTTTTTGAAAAAAATTCTATAAATATGTTGTATACAATAGGTGGTTTTGAAATACAAATACTTAGATCTAAAATTTTATTGATGTATGTAGTGTGTTAAATATATGGTAACTACTGGCTTAGGACATAGCTTTATATTTCTATTTTTATATGCTTATATACTTATATATACATTTATCAACTATTTACTGAATGGATCTATTTGATAGATAGTAGTTTAGGTGTAGAAATATAGTATGAACAGAACAATGTACCTGCTTTCATGGAGTTTACATGCTAATGAGGGAGAAAGCCAAGAAACAAATTTCTATCTGGCATAACAAGATATATCATGAGAATAAAAATAAATCATAGAATATAAAAATGATTTATTAAGTGATAAAAATTCATAATTTGCACTTTATTAAAATTAAAAATTTCTGATCTATTAAAGATACTGTTAAAATAATTAAAAGACAAGAAAAAGACTGGAAGAAAATATTTGCAAAACACATATATGAGAAAACACTTGCAAATTATATCTCATAAGGGGTTCATATAGAAAGGACTATTACAACTTAACAACAAAAAAAACCCATAAACTGATGAAAAAGTGGCCAAATAATTTGAATAGACATTTCTTTAAAGATAATATACAAATGAACAACAAGCACGTGAAAATATACTAAATATAACTAATCATTAGGAAAATGAAAATCAAAACCATAATGAGGTACTATCTCATATCCATTAGGATGGCTACTTTTTTTTTTTTTTTTAATATATAAAAAGGAAAAAATACCAAATGTTGGCTAGCATGCAGAGAAACTGGAATCCTATTTACTGTTGGTATGAATTTAGAATGTTGTAGCTGTTATAAAAAATAGTATGGTAGTTTCTCAAAAAATTAAAAATATAATTAAGATTCAGAAATTTCACTCTTGAGTTTACATACAAAAGGACTGAACTGAAAGCAGAATTTTGACGAGATCTTTAGACAACCATGTTCATCACAGCACAATTCTCCATAGCCAAGAGGTGAAAGCAACCCAAGTGTCTGTCAATAAAAGAATGGATTAACAAAATGCAGATTCATGATTCTGTGAATATGAAACATTACTCAGCCCTAAGAGGGAAGTAAATTATGACAAATGGTACAATATGCATGGACTTTAAGGGCATTATGCTAAGTGAAATAAGTCAGTCATAAATTTATATCCAGAGTAGTCAAGAAATTAGAAACGGAAAATTGAATGCTGGTTGCCAGTGACTGGGAGGAGGAGGATATGAGGAATCGTTATTTAATGAGTACAAAGTTTCAGTGTTTGTGTGTGTGTGAAACTTGTTTGTTTGTTTGTTTTGTGAGTCGTGCTGTGTCACCCAGACGAGTGCAGTGGCAAGACCTCCGCGCACTGCAACTTCCGCCTCTCAGGTTCAAGCGATGCTCCTGTCTCAGCCTCCCGAGTAGCTGGGACTACGGGCACATGCCACCACCGCCGGCTAATTTTTGTGGTTTTAGTAGAGACAGGGTTTCGCCATGTGGCCCAGGCTTGCCTCAAACTCCTGACCTCAAATGATTCGCCCCTCTCGGCCTCCCAAAATGCTGGGATTACAGGTGTGAGCCACTCCATCTGGCGCAATGTTTCAGTTTTGCAAGATAAAAAAGTTCTGGAGATTGGTTGCATAATGTGGTTATACATAACACTAGTAAACTGTACACTTAAAAATGATTAAGATGGTAAATTTTCTTGTAGATTTTTATTGCCATGATAGTTTTAATTCAATTTTGTTGCCAAATAGGTTTTTTAAAGCCCTGAGAATACTAATTGGTGTTGAAGATGTGAACAAGACCTCTCGTTCATTTCTGTTAGGAATGATACATGGTATAGCCACTTTGGAGGACTGTTTGGTAGTTTCTTACAAAGCTAAACATAGTATTACCATAGAATCCAGCAGTTATGCTCCTAGGTACTCATCCACCTGATTTGAAAACTTGTTCACATAAATACCTGTATGCAAATATGTATATCAGCTGTATTTATAATTGTCAAAAACTGGAAACAACCAAAATTCCTTTTAATATATTAATGGATAAACAAACTCTGGTGTATCTATGCAATGAAATCTTATTTGGTCCAAAATAAATATTATTCAGCCATAAACAGTGATGACATTCTGTCATTTGCAGCAACGTGGGTGGGATTAGAGTTCATTTTGTTAATTGCCATGGTGTGTCCTATTTGTTATTTAACATTATTATAAGGAAAAAATTAAATTTTATGTTTTAGCATGAATTTTACTGTTTATATTGTGCAATGCCAATTTTATTTTTTATTTATTTATTTTTTATTATACTTTAAGTTCTAGGGTACATGTGCATACTGTGCAGGTTTGTTACATATGTATACTTGTGCCATGTTGGTGTGCTGCACCCATCAACTCGTCAGCACCCATCAACTCATCATTTACATCAGTTATAACTCCCAATGCAATCCCTTCCCCCTCCCCCCTCCCTGTGATAGCCCCGGTGTGTGATGTTCCCCTTCCCGAGTCCAAGTGATCTCATTGCTCATTTCCCACCTATGAGTGAGAACATGCGGTGTTTGGTTTTCCGTTCTTGTGATAGTTTGCTGAGAATGATGGTTTCCAGCTGCATCCATGTCCCTACAAAGGACACAAACTCATCCTGTTTTATGGCTGCATAGTATTCCATGGTGTATATGTGTCACATTTTCTTAATCCAGTCTGTCACTGATGGACATTTGGGTTGATTCCAAGTCTTTGCTATTGTGAATAGTGCCGCAATAACATACGTGTGCATGTGTCTTTATAGCAGCATGATTTAGAATCCTTTGGGTATATACCCAGTAGTGGGATGGCTGGGTCATATGGTACATCTAGTTCTAGATCCTTGAGGAATCGCCATACTGTTTTCCATAATGGTTGAACTAGATTACAATCCCACCAACAGTGTAAAAGTGTTCCTATTTCTCCACATCCTCTCCAGCACCTGTTGTTTCCTGACTTTTTAATGATTGCCATTCTAACTGGTGTGAGATGGTATCTCATTGTGGTTTTGATTTGCATTTCTCTGATGGCCAGTGATGATGAGCATTTTTTCATGTGTCTGTTGGCTGTATGAATGTCTTCTTTTGAGAAATGTCTGTTCATATCCTTTGCCCACTTTTTGATGGGGTTGTTTGTTTTTTTTCTTGTAAATTTGTTTGAGTTCTTTGTAGGTTCTGGATATTAGCCCTTTGTCTGATGAATAGATTGCAAAAATTTTCTCCCATTCTGTAGGCTGCCTGTTCACTCTGATGGTAGTTTCTTTTGCTGTGCAGAAGCTCTTTAGTTTAATTAGATCCCATTTGTCAATTTTGGGTTTTGTTGCCGTTGCTTTTGGTGTTTTAGACATGAAGTCCTTGCCCATGCCTATGTCCTGAATGGTATTACCTAAGTTTTCTTCTAGGGTTTTTATGGTATTGGGTCTAACATTTAAGTCTCTAATCCATCTTGAATTAATTTTTGTATAAGGAGTAAGGAAAGGATCCAGTTTCAGCTTTCTACTTATGGCTAGCCAATTTTCCCAGCACCATTTATTAAATAGGGAATCCTTTCCCCATTTCTTGTTTTTCTCAGGTTTATCAAAGATCAGAAGGCTGTAGATGTGTGGTATTATTTCTGAGGACTCTGTTCTGTTCCATTGGTCTATATCTCTGTTTTGGTACCAGTACCATGCTGTTTTGGTTACGGTAGCCTTGTAGTATAGTTTGAAGTCAGGTAGTGTGACGCCTCCAGCTTTGTTCTTTTGACTTAGGATTGTCTTGGCAATGTGGGCTCTTTTTTGGTTCCATATGAACTTTAAAGCCGTTTTTTCCAATTCTGTGAAGAAACTCATTGGTAGCTTGATGGGGATGGCATTGAATCTATAAATTACCTTGGGCAGTATGGCCATTTTCACGATATTGATTCTTCCTATCCATGAGCATGGTATGTTCTTCCATTTGTTTGTGTCCTCTTTGATTTCACTGAAGCAGTGGTTTGTAGTTCTCCTTGAAGAGGTCCTTGACATCCCTTGTAAGTTGGATTCCTAGGTATTTGATTCTCTTTGAAGCAATTGTGAATGGAAGTTCATTCATGATTTGGCTCTCTGTTTGTCTGTTACTGGTGTATAAGAATGCTTGTGATTTTTGCACATTAATTTTGTATCCTGAGACTTTGCTGAAGTTTCTTATCAGCGCAATGCCAATTTTAAATGCAAATATAAGATAATTCAACTCATGCAATATTACTGATATTGTGCAACTTACAGAAAATTGCTCCTTTCAAATATGTATTGTGCTAATACCTGAATCATGGAAATGCACAAAAGTAACTCATGTGTTCTTATTTCACTTCTTGATTCACGCATATTCCACCAATACCCTCTATATTTGCCCTATTGATGACTAAGTAAGGACTGAATAGAAAAGTAACTTTGTGTTGCCCTATTATTTTCTTTTCTTCTACATCATCATTTTCAAGGTAAGAAAGAGTATGACAGAGTTCCTTTGTTATTTCTGTTTCTCAGAGTGTCATTGCCTTCTTACTGCATTTAAAACAAGTTCTTTTGATAGCAGAACACATAGCCTCTTGGGACTATTAGTTTACTTAGTGATAGATGCAACACACCTTTTGTTCATTTTGAGTCTCAGTGAACTCCTATACATTGTGAGTCCATCAGAATTCTGTGCACATGGGCCACTGTGAATGCCATGTGAGAATGGGGTGGTGAGGAATAAGAGCAGACATACATTACACAGATTTCTTCTGTGCACGTGCATACTCAATTGCTCCATCTGACTTCACTTACAAAACACAAACTAAAGGATAAAATTATTAAGGTGTACACAATAGAGAGGCAGAGCCTTAAACCGAGTGGGGGCTCTTTTGAAGGCAAGGCCATACGGAATTGCACAGGATACATGTCCATGAAGCTGGCTGTGCATGAATGCTTCATTTGCTAAATTCATGTCATACACTTAAAAAATGATACTAGGGTATGTAATAAGTAAGTGAGAGGTGTGTTTGAGTAAAAGAAAAGAAACACCCACTTCATGACCTTTCTTTCTTTCCTTCCTTCCTTCCTTCCTTCCTTCCTTCCTTCCTTCCTTCCTTCCTTCCTTCCTTCCTTCCTTCCTTCCTTCCTTTCTTTTCTTTTTGTTCTCGTTCTGCTTGTGTTTCTATACACTCTATATGAGGCTTTTCTTCTCATGTAATTCCCGACTTAGCAAAAGTCTGAACTCAATAAATCTTAAAGCTGAACAACTACCTTAGAGATATCCAACATGGATTTCACTTGACATGGCCTCAGTTGCTACAGTTTCTCCAAGACACACTGCTATTCTCCATTCATGCTTTCCTAAGTATGAAAGTTTCCTGAGACCCGGATGAATAAAGGTGTTTACTTATCACTCAAGAAGACCACTCATATGTGTCTGAAGAAGGAAGAGTTTAGTGGTTAAAATCATAGCCTCTGAAGGCAAACTTCCTGTTTTTAAATATCAACATTGTCACTTAGTACCAGTGGGTTATTACCTACATTACTTACCTTCATTTTGCCTCAGTTTTCTAAATCTGTAAAATAATAATAACTGTGTATCTAAATCATGGGAGTGCTGTAAGGATTAAATGAGCTAGTATGAGTAAAGGACATAGTAAGTGCTTAATACAGCACCAATATTCAATCAGTGGAAGTCATTATTTTCTTAAGTGTCTGGTAGACATATAGTCTCCTTAATGTTATCTTTAAATTATTTGCAGGTTTTATTACATATGCCTTACCTTTTCTATTTCCCAACACTGCTACTGTAATTTTTCTGTTATTTAATTATTCCTTACAATTCAGTGGTATTTAGGGATTGAGGATGGATAAAATTAATGGCTTGACTCACCATCTTGAAAACAGAAAATTGCTTGCTACTATGTAGTTTATATAAAAAAGCCCCATTTCTAAAACAATTACTATTTATCACAAATATTTCAAAGAAGAAACAGAGGCCCAGAAATACCGTAATATACCTAATATCAGAAAATGGGAAATGGTAATATTTGAAAGCACATCTTTCCTACATTAAAATCTCTACATGTTATATTCCACTGCTTCATTAGGTAGTACAGAGTTTGTTAGAAAAATAATCATAAGCATAAAATTCAAAGAGTAACCCCACTTTTTTGCAAGATTAATTTTAGAGAAACAGTAAATGTTCAATATAAGTGAGATGAACAGCATTTGCTTGACATTACAAAATGGGAAAAATGAAGAAATTTATTGACCATTGACTGCAAATTTACAGAGGTGGTGAAAGTTGCTCACTCATCAATAAGTTCAGAGGGAAGATATGTATCAGATTACAGAGAGAATGCTGTCCTCATTCGGAGCTCAGACCCTGAAGTCAGAGGCCTAACCACAGATTCTAGTACTATCACTTATTAACTCTTACGGTTTTTGAGTAAGTTCCTTAACCTCTCCAAGCATCAGTTATCTCATCTGTAAAACAGAGAATAATAGAAAAATGGTTGAAATATTTACAACAATCTTTGACAATTCTTTAAAACATTTTAAACAATTCTAATGCCAAGTATTATTGTTAATGTTTCAGCTCCTTACCTAAGAGTCTCCCTTATCTTAATTTGTTTGAAATGTATAAGAGCATTAAAATAGTCACTAAAATTCACACTTCAATTAAATAACAAGCTGAGGAATACAGGGACACCAATCTAGATGACAATACAGTCATCTCTCCATGTCCACAGGGGATTGATTCCAGGACCGCATGGCTACCAAAATCTGTAGATGCTCAAGTCCTTTTTGTAAAATGGGGTGGCATTTGCCTATAACCCAAGCACAGCCTCCTGTATGGTTTCAATCATTTATAGATTGCTTATACCTGGTATCATGTAAGTATTATGTTGTATTATTTTTAATGTTTACATTATTATTTTGTTTTTGCAAACATTTTTGATTCATAGTTGGTTGAATTTGTGGATGCAGCACCCACAGATATGGAGGTTCAACTACACTCTCTTTCAACATAACTGTGTTGCATTACCATGAAATAAAATCAAGTACATGAAATGGATTGAGATTCTTTAAAATTTTTTCCATTATGTGTAACTGCAGTAAGCAGAATAACAACACCCCCTGCCAACACAAAAGATGCCCCCTTCCCAATCTCTAGAATCTGTGAATATGTTAACTTACATTGACAAGGGGACTCAGCATATGTTATTAATTAAAAATCTCAAGATGAGGAGATTAACCTGGTTTTTCCAGGTGGGCCTATTGTTATTATATGGGTCCTAATAAGGGAAAGAAAGAGAGAGGCATGCAAGTCAGTCAGATAGAGATACGATTACAGAGAGAGGGTCAAAAGGAGATTGCTGGCTTTGAAGACGGAGCAGGAGGCCATGAGCCCAGGAACGTGGGCAGCCTCTAGAAGTTGTAAAAAGCAAAGGAAGGAATGCAACTTGCCAACACATTATTAGTCTGGTAAAACCCTATTCATATTTCTGACCTCCAGGACTGTAACATAATAAATGTATGTTTTTTTAGCAACTAAGTTTGTGGTCATTGGCTACAACAACACTGGGAAATTAATATATTAACTACAGTAGATAAGTTAATAGAATTAGTTTCTAAAGATAGAGTTAAATGTCCTTCTTCCAAATGAGGGTTTTCTGTATTGCTAAAAATGGCACTATTTACACATCATGTGAATAGAGGTGTACTTTTGTAAATTTTTTATTCTAGTCATGTATTCTTTAAATTTTGCTAGTGAGATTGCCTGCAAATAAAGTGGCAGAAAATTCTCTGAAGTAAAGGACATTGTACTTCCAGCTAAAAATATGAATTTCACAGTGTGGAGGGTGAAAACCAGTTCTCAGTGTTTTAATTTTAACATAATCATCTGCCAATTTTTCTAGTTATAATTTAGTCATAAAGACTGTATTTTTCTGTTCAATTATATTTTATCTTTTAAGTTAATATATACAGAATTCATAAAACTACTGTACTGGGAATGCAATTAAACTTGCTTTTAAATTGTGAAATACCCATTTGAATCATTTTTCTTGCCTGACAAGCAGATGTTCAAGAAAACAGCAGCTCCAAACTGAAACATAACATGCAGAAAAAAGATACATCTCCTTGTGTATGAAACCTTAACAATCTTGCTTTAGTTTTTAAAACAGTACTATTATTTTCTTTCCATTTCTCTTTTATTAAAAGCCAAGTTTCTTGACTGAAAATGTGTCTTTCAGATAGTGATATTTATTTCTAATGCAGCACTTCATCTCCTTGAAGATATAATTAAATGACATTCAACCAAACACCTTTATTCTGCTGGATTCTGATTTTAAAGAATAAAGTAAAAATTTACTGTATTCTTGTTCTGAGGCCCTTGCTTTGTACCATGCCAAAAATAAAAATGGCCTATAATAATTTCATCTGCTGTTTTAGAAAACACACTGTATGCCTCTTAGTGGTTTCAAAGAGTGGCACATTTAACTTCTATAAAATTTTGCTCAAAGGAAAGTCTTTGTGGTACATTTTCAAACAATCCATTCTTAGATATAAGAATACCTGTATATCTAGCTTGATGATCTCTCTTGGGCCAAAAATGATGAGTATAATAGGTCCATCAACAAATAAAATGGAACTCAATATTTTCAGGATTCATTTAGTAAAGGAAAGCCTGGACTTGAGGCAGAAACAGTTGCTAAACTTGTGTTCTGATTAATCGACACTCACAAATATGTCGAAGAAGAAACTTTGAAGATGGGGATGACAGTAGTAAAATTTAGTATAAACTACTCATAAAAACAGGTTGTATCACTTTTCCATTTAGAACTTTAGATGGTCAAGAAAATTACTTCGTATTCTAAGAATATATTTCTAAGTAATATTCTATTTAGTTATTTTCTTTATAAATCTTCATTTTCTTTAATGAGACATCATACAATTTTATCAGCTACATTTCACTTTCAAGATAACCTTTGAAAAGAAAATAATAAAAAATGAAAATCAAAAGATACTAATAGTTGTACTTAGCATTAGTCTTCCTTTGATTTAGAACCACATATGATAAATACAAATGAGCTACTCAAGAGGCTGAGACAGGAGAATCGCTGGAGGCTGAGACAGGAGAATCGCTGGAACCTGAGAGGCAGAGGTTGCAGTGAGCTGAGATGGCGCCACTGTACTCCAGCTGGCGACAGAACGAGACTCCACCTCAAAATAAGTAAATAAATAAATAATAGAGACAATAAAAATAGTATCTTTAGCTCGGGCTCCATTAACAAAATCTGAGGAAACTCCGATCTCCATCTTCTTTTTGATCTTAATGTTTCAGTTTAAAGTTATGATTCTGTCTGGAAATGGTCACCGATCTTCCTCTTCATGGCGGTATCTCTTCTCAAAACCCAATGCATTGACTTCTGAGAGCAGATGCTGATACCATCCTGCCTCTGGGACCATGTGAAGCTGAGTATACCCTAGGTTCCCATGTTCTTTTGGCACTTTTCAGTGGCATATTCTTTGTCACTTTTTACTACGAGGTAAATTTTATCCACCACTTTTTAGTATAAGCTATCCCAAATTACTATGCTGAATTCAGGGATAAGTCTCCTGTATCTGTATTTTACTCTTGAAGAATACCCGTTTGAATCTGTGTCTAATCTCTTGTATCTTTATCCTACTCTATCTTGGTCTAGCAACTTTCTGTACCCTAAGGTTTTCTTTTGCCTTTTGTTTAATTAATTCGGTAGTATTATAAAGAGAAAATGCAGCCCTTTAGTTTGACTCTTAATTTATTACACTGGTTTCTGGGAATCGATCTTTCAATTACCCATGGAGTAGGAGGCCACTTGAATAGCATCTAGCAGGTTAAACTCAATCCATTACTTCTTTCTATTGCTAGGCCTAGCCTGTATATCTTGTTTTGTGGTTTGTTTCCCAGCTTTAGAAATAAAAAATGTTACTTGTTCTCCAGAGGGGTTATGCTTTAACCTGCACTCATTATCTTTATAATAGGATTAAGAAGGGCTGTGTTTATGAGTTTTCAGGGATGACATTTATAACATTCTTGCCAATAATCCATTTGGTTGATAAAGAAGCCAGAGGTGAACGGTAGGGGTGAAAAATTTAGTAAAAAAAAAAAAAAAAAATAGAGCTAGTGGTGTAGACCACTGGAATAATAAACTGAAAAGATAGAGGCATCAACAAAGTTCATTTGGTGGTTGTACAGTTTATATGCTTGTATATATGTTATTTGCAACATATATAACAAATAAAATAAATAACAAAAATAAATCAGCATTATTCTAGCAAATAATACAAATTAAATACTATGATTATACAGTAATCTTTCATGTATCCTAAAGAGAGGAATGCAGGTAGGTGATGGAAAAATACTAATAAGAAGGTTTAGGAAATTACTTAACTACTTTACACAATTCTCTCTCACCTTTTCCCTCTCTTTTACTCTCTGGAAAATATTTTTTTTAAATAAATAATTATTTTCATATAATATAAATGCTCACATTAATGTGAGAGGAATGTGGTGTTTGAAGCACCATAATGTCTAAATTCATTTAATATTCAGAATAAATCTATGAAAGTAGTATTGTTAACATCAACATAGATGATGAGAAACTGAGGTGTAGGATACTCAAGGAATTTGTCCAAGTGCACCAACTGGTAAGTGGTGGAATAGTAGATACAATACCAAGCAATGTGATTCCAGGGCTTACATTATTAAATGTTTCAAAAGTTGAGAGAGCTTTAAGAGTATTTAAAAAAAAGGAAACATACATACGAAGAACATTATCTTTGGCTGGGAATGGTGGCTCACGCCTGTAATCCCAACACTTTGGGATGCCGAGGCAGGCGGATCACCTGAGGTCAGGAGTTTGAGACCAGCCTGGCCAACATGGTGAAACCTTGTCTTTACTAAAAATAGAAAAAATTACCTGGGCATGGTGGCAGGTGCCTGTAATCCCAGCTACTTGGGAGGCTGAGGCAGGGAGAATCACTTGAATCCAGGAGACAGAGGTTGCAGTGAGACAAGATCACACCATTGCACTCCAGCCTGGGTGACAGAGCGAGACTCAATCTCAAACAAAACATTATCTTCAGGAGATTTGGTTTGAAAGTGTACAGGACACTGAAGATGAGATTGAGCAAATCTTCAGATACTAGTAAAAGTAAAAACAGATAAACCTTAATAGAATCATTAAATAAAATTGAGGGTTGTTAAAGGAGCATTAGAACATTAATTCATTTACACATTCAGCATTTCTTTTTTAACCTCCATTGTATATCATACCTTGTCCTTGACACTAGAAATACAGCCATGAATAGGACAGAAAGCTTTATTGTCTCATAGTTTATTTCTAGAAGATAAATATAAACATAAAGAAACTTAATAAAAGTGCTAATTATGAAAAATAAGTGGTAGAATAATGACATAGCAGGGTGCTACAGTCTTGATACTTGAAAATAAGAACACTGATTTACTTAAATAGTGATAGAGTGCATCACTTTGTGGAACATATTTCAATTTTGACCTGATAAATGAAAAGGAGCTGGCTTTGGGATGATTTGATGTGTAACTACTTTTAATAGAGTAAGAGATTCAGTCATTAATTAAGAATCTGATGGCAGAAAAAATTAAAAATATAAAGGAAGCTGAAACAGTTACAGTGGTGACTGACACCGGGTATGTCCCAAAATTGAGAAAATAATCATCTAGCAAAAATGAGGGACAACCAAAAACTAAGTTGATTTGTCAATTTTTAATGGTTATGGTTAACAATATCTGACTTGTAAACCTCACAAGATAAAGGTCACATATGAACACCAGTAAAATATGGAATACATTGCAATTTTATATAAAAAGTAAGGATTAATTAAACCTTATAGACTGAAAATCTGACTACGTCAATAACAAGTGAGTAACACTTTGGAGATATTACTGTGGAGGTTTTGATGGAAGGAAAAAACCAGAATAGTCTTAATAATATGTTTTGGAAGATTTTTTTCTTTGTGTGCTTTTATACATTATAATGCTTTTGGGGATTCAGACTTTCAAAAGCACTAAAAAAGTATTTATACTCACCAATAGAAATGACAAAATGTTAGATAACTTCGTATGAAATTTGGAGTACTTAAACAAGTGCTCAATCCACTGCCGAATATTACTCATCCCAAATGACAGTAAACAGCATTTCATTCTAGTGTGGAATTATGCTATGATCAATGCTAAAATTAATCAACCTTCCTTGATTAATCAAAATTATATATCATTCTCCTGATTGCAATCACCTATCAAAGAATCATCTTCCACAGTGATTTATATAAAACATAATCAGTGCCAGTGAACCAAAAACTGGAGGTCTGTGAACCTAAAAAAAACTAGTTGAGTATCTCTCATTACCCTCACCCTAAAAACAAACAAATGGTAGGATGGACAGGAATAGCCTAGTTCGGAAGTATTAGTTGTTCTTCACCCCACTATGAAACCTATCAAACACAATCAAACCAAAATTAGATGGTAATTATATTAGAGATTGTATGCCTAGTCACATCATCAGATGATATTATCACTTTAAAAAAATTACTTTTTAAAAAATTTGCAGAAACAAAGCTGTTTTTATTACAATAGTTTGAAGGGCTTTAATTTTACATTGTTCTCACTTTACTAAGAAACAAGTTTAACAATGTAAATAATCTTATGCCCTTGAAATGATTGAAATGAAGAGGTCCCTCTCAGCCTGAAGAATTCATTAAAGTGTGCTTCAAGACAGCCAAAATTATCCTAATCTTTATCATATAGGGTTTATTTGTCTAAGGACACTATATCCTTCCATTTTGTTTAATTCACATCACCTATCCACCTGAGTTAAATTGCACCTTCTAAAAACATATATTCCTCTAATGAAAACAATGTGGTACAGTGGAAACTGTTCTTAACCAGCTAGAAAGTAAAATCAAGTTTTGCGATTAACAAGTTCTATTACCATTGTCAAACAATGTTATTCCTTTGGGCCTCAGTTTATAGACAAAGGAAATAATAAATTTCATATTTCTTAAATTATGTCACAATATGAAAAGGCAAAATAATGGTTTGTCCTTATACCAAACCTGTTGAAAATTAAATACATGAACTTCCTTAAGATTCTTCCACCAACCCATTATCTCTGTTAACATTTCGGCTTGTTGCTTACAAGACTGACAATCTATGGGCTGTTGTCTCCCTACAGTGAACATATCCCTGCAAAAATTAGAGAAGTGAAACAGAATTATATATTCCAGAACTAACAGATTGAACAGATTGAAGTCTATCTTGAAACTGGTGTGTGTTGAGTGGGTGAGGGTTGGTTGGTGGTACCTGCCACGTGGAGCAGATGGAAACTGGAGGGAACAGAGAGATAATGGATTGAAGGAAAACTGTTATGCTCTGCTCTTGACTCTGGCCTCTGGTGCTTTTGAACAATTGCTGCACACTTCTTCACCAGGGAAATCACTAGCAATAGCCCAGTTGCTTTCCTGGCAGTGACAAAATATTATAAGGGCAACACAAAAAGCTGAGGGAAGAGTTGATGAAGATTGTTAGTGGCTAACTGGTCTCCCCAAGACAGACACTTCATCATCTCATCTTCCAAGAACTTCAGATTTATAAAGTTTAACCAGAGGAGATTACCTTCTCCAAATGTTACTTCTCCTTATGGGTGTGTGTGTGTGTGTGTGTGTGTATGGTAAGCCATGTAAAAAGATTTACCTGCTTTGTTTTTTTCACTCTACATAGAATGAGAGCTGTATATTATATATTAAACTCAACTAAAGTTGCTGCTTGAACAATATGGGTGTTTCCAGTGCTAACTCCTGCACAGTAGAGAATCCATGTACAACAACTTCTGACTCCCTCAAATCTTAACTATCAGTATAACCCACTGTTCACCAGAAGCAGTATCAATAAGATAAACAGTTGATAAACACTTATTTTATATGTTATATGCATCATATACTGCATTCTTACAATAAACTCTAGAAAATGAATTGTTATTAAAATCAAAATAAAGAGAAAATATATTTACTATTAAGTGGAATGATTAATAATAAATGTCTTCATCCCCATTATCTTCTAGTGGAGTAGGCTGAGGAAGAGGAGGAAGAGAAGGGGTTGGTTTTGCTCTCTGGGGGCAGAGGGCAGAGGCGAAAGAAAATTTATGTGTAAGTGAACTTGTACAGTTCAAACCCTTTTGTTCAAGGGTTGACCTTGATGCTAAGTTACCTGTTACCTGTGCATGAAAGCAGTAGTAGGACAATGCCAGAAAATAAGGCTGCAGACGTTTAGAGAAAAACATAGGATTGTAAAGGTCCTCAGATGCAATACTGTTGAGTGTGACTGTGATCTTGTAAAAACATGTGTACATCAAATATTTAGGTGGTATTTCTAAGTCTGATATTTGTCCTTGAGAAAAATTGACATGGAGGAAAGAGTAAAATGGAAGAATGTTAGGGAATAAAAAAAGGAAATTAAAATGATTTAGGCAAAAGGTGATAAGGAATTAGACAAAAACAGAAATAATAGGGATGGATGAAAGTGGCTGATTAGATGAAAAAGCATGCATTAAATATGGACCTCTGTTATCTACTGCAATATTTAACATGGAATAGACTATCAATATGTGCTGTAGGAAGAATGAATTTGGACTTCCAAATGGAAGGCAGAAATTGTCTAGTAACTCTTCCACATCATCCTATCTCCTAACAGCCTTAAGATTTATGCCTGTTCTTCTTTATCCTTAATTTTTTATTAATCGAACTTTTTTTTTTTTTTCTCTTTTTTCTTTTCCACACTCCAGAGTTTGGCTCCTGACTCGATGTAGTATATATGGTCACAAGCAGTCTCTGTAGAGAAAGACTTCAGAAACATTCCTTGAGAATTACAGAATGTGTTTAAAGTAGACTTTCCACACGGAAGGGATGAGGGCAAAAATGTGAATCCATTTCTCTGCCTCATAGGGGAAAGATGTTCCCAAACTTTAATACATGAAGTTCTCCACAATTTATCTTACACTGTTGGAAATTTATTCTGAGAGTTGATGTATTAGCCATAAAATATGCAATAGATTTTTATAGCTGTGAATAGCTAGCATATTGGAAGTGTTGGTTTCAAAGCAGCCTGACAAATTTTTATAGTTCGAAAAGAAAGAAGGATATTGAGGTGATGTGTTTATTAGGCAAAGAGAGTTATTAGAGGTAACTACAATATTAAGAAAATTTAATAAAATGAATGACAATCAAAAAATCACAATCATGTGATAGCTGAACTAAAGCAAAAATTCATATATAGAATTTCAGGCCGGGCCTGGTGGCCCAAGCCTGTAATCCCAGCACTTTAGGAGGCGGAGACGGGCAGATCATGAGGTCAGGAGATCCAGACCACACTGGCTAACACTGTGAAAACCAGTCTCTACTAAAAAAATACAAAAAAACTAGCCGGGCAAGGTGGCGGGCGCCTGTAGTCCCAGCTACTCAGGAGGCTGAGGCAGGAGAATGGCGTAAACCCGGGAGGCGGAACTTGCAGTGAGCCGAGATCTGGCCACTGCACTCCAGCCTGGGCGACAGAGCGAGACTTCATCTCAAAAAAAAAAAAAAAAAAAAAGAGAGAATTTCAAGACAACTATTTAGATTTTATTTAGTTCAATCAAATTATGCATGCTTCAGGGTTACATTTTAAATGTTGTATTGATGCATACATGTGCATATTTATGGGGTATATGTAATATTTTGATACATGCATATAGTGTAATGATTAAATCAGGGTTGTGTTGGGAACATTTAAAATCTTTAGCTATTTAAAAAAATACAATAAATTTTTGTTAACTATAGTTATTCTACTGTGCTATCGAACACTGGAATATATCCCGTATATCTAATTGTATGTTTGCACCCATTAATCAACCTGTCTTTGTCTTCTCTCACCCTTCCTAGCCTCTGTTGACTATCTACCCTCTAGCTCCACGAGATGGACTTTTTTAGCCCCCACATGTGACTGAGAACATGTGATGTTTGTTTTTCTGTGGCTTATTTCACTTAACATAATGGCATCCATATGCATACAAATTGCTGCAAATGACAGGATTTCATTCATTTTTATAGCTGAATATAGTGCTCCATTGTGAATATATGCTACATTTTCTTTATTTATCCATTGATGGGCACGTAGATTGATTTTGTATTTTGGCTGTTGTGAATAGTGCTGCAATAAACATGTGAGTGCAGGTATCTGTATGCATTTTTGGGAGGGTGGATAGGGTTTTGTTCTGCCACCCAGGCTAGAATGCAGTGGCATCATTGTAGCTCACTGCAACTTTAAATTCCTGGGCTCAAGTGATTCTTCTGCCTCAGCCTCCCAAGTAACTGAGACTACAGGTGTGTGCCACCATGCCTGGCTAATTTTTAATTTTTTTTTGTCAAGACAAAGGCTTGCCCAGGCTGGTCTTGAACTCCTATCTTCAAGCAATCCTTCTCGCTCAGCCTTCCGAAGTGCTGGGATTAAAGATGTGTGCCACTGCACTCAGCCTACTTACATTTTAGACACAGTCATTACTTATTTCAAGATACAGTCATTCTGCCAAGGCAGAAAATAAGCCAGAGAAGTTTTACAGTTTTTTGTAATGAACTATTTCTAACTTCTGCTATACAACTTTTGTGACTTCCCAATTAACCATTTAGCAAAAACAGTTACTATATCTGTCTTATTCTTTAATCTGGTAAAAATGCTGAATTTTATTCCTGTGCATATTTTCTGATAAATTCCTAAATAAATATTTTCAAAATAACATTTACTTGATTTTTCAGACATTTTTGAAACCTCCTTGGACTTCTTCATGTTACCACTTTTCAAGTTGTAAAATAAAGACATGAAAACAACAGCAACAAGCTAAAATGTGAAACTTGAAATGTAATTTGATCTGTCACAGTTCTCTGATTGACTGAACATCTTCAGATTGACTAAATATATTTAGAATATCTTTAGATGGAATGGTCTATGGCCAAATCGGGACATCTTGACAAAAAATATAAGAATGCAAAAAGTAACAAAGTTAGTCTACATATTTTTGAAGTAAAACCTCTGTCATTCACTACCACCTACCTTGTGTCTTAAGTTTTGAAGGAGGAAAGGAGGGTGAGAAAATTATACAACGTATTCTATGTCCTCTTAGAGATTATGACAGAATAAAACAACAGAAAAATCTGTATGTGGAGTCCTGCTTTTTAATTCACATTGATACTCCAATATCCTCTCCTATGAAAGGAAAATAATAGCTATGTTATTTACATGTCATATGTATGAAATGCAAAAATAATGTAAACATTCTTTCAAACTATAAAGTGGTATAGAAATAAAAAGAATTATAGAATAATTTAATGTAAATGATGTAATAATAATGTAAAATTTCTTCTTGCATAGCCTAGATAATATTAGGTAGACCTTTCTAGTATCCTTTCTTACATTCTTACGCTAAAGGTTTCATTCTGAGGACTCATTCCTAGAGTTTATGTGATGAGATCGAACAGCTCTAACAATCCCCTTAAAAGTGCTTGCTGCTCAAGTAGATTATTTTTCAGCCCTTTCAGCTCCAACTGAGATTTTTCATCACTTTTCTTCACCCTACTGAGTCCTACAGAAATTGTGGAATATTTATTTTGTACTGGTCAAGTATTTTATTCATTTGCTTTTATAATTTTCAAGAGTATGTTTTGAACTCCAACAGAATCCCTGTAGCTCCACACCTTCTCAGATATGGATGAGAGGTCACTTGCATATTTCAAGTCCCCTGATTTCCTGGGTCATCTCAAAATATATTATGTTGTCAGTGAGGAAAATCCCTTCTGACTCCTTCTCCCCAATCCTTTTAACACATTGCTAGGAAACTGAATACTTCATATGTCTTTGCTCTCATGCAAAGAACATGTTTTCCCCTAAGAATTAGTAAGCAAATGCAGTGTTTTCCCATTGACTTCAATCCATTCAGAAAGAAAATCAAAACAAGCCTCTTGTGTTTTGTTACAGTTTTCAAGCCTCTCACCCAATATATCCATTAATAATAAGTAACTTCTGCTGGACTCATAGGTTAAGTAAGACCATAGTTACTGGAACTTTTTGTCTTTAGGCAATGATTTTCATAATTACAGAAGCTATCTGGAGAGGATAAGGCAATGACAAATCAAAACCTACCAAATATTTAAGCAGCCAGTGTCAATAGAAGCTGCCGACCCCTGAGTTTTCAGTTCTCTAGAGCTGTGCTGCTCAAAATGTACAGTAAAGGACCTTTTTTAAAAAAAAATAAAAATAAAAAGATCATTTCTTTTGTGAACCAAAATTGGTCCTCCGATGCATGACTATCACATAACTGATGCCACATATCCCTCACCAGATGAGTTTGATAACAAGGAATTTTTCTGTACTCTGTTCTACAAGAAGAATCCTCTAATAACACACATGAAAGCTGCAGCAATGAGAACTTATTATAAATTTTCTAGATATATTTTCTCAATTTACTTACTTGTCTAACATGGTCCAGTGATACATAGTTCACAGAGAAGTGCCATGCTAAGGACCATCTTTTCAGTAGCAATGTGAAAGGGGAACTATTCCAAATATTCCTTGATGTAACTTAAAAGGAGTCTCATTTCTATTGGGGTAACAGTTGGCCAATAAAAAAAAAAAAGTCACTTTGATATTGTGATAGATATAAAGAGCCAGATGCTCTGGCAATTTTCCAAATTTCCATCCTTGCTCTACACAAACAGAACGGTTAAGTTTTTCAGATCACTGAAACACAGATAAACTGCCATAAGAACCCACTTTACAGAACTGAGTAGGATTTCAGCAAAAAATTCATAGCAAAGAGCCCTGGAGGAAAAATCAACAGAGGGTTAAGGACTCTACTGTGTTGGTCAATAATGGTGTAGTCTTTTCCCAGTCAATTTACCTCAGTGAATTACACTTCCTTATTTAGAAAATAAGATGATAAATCAGATTATTTGCCTACTAAGTCTTTTCAGTACTATAATTATAAATTCATTGCTCCACTTAAAATCCACAGTCTCCCTAGCTACATTTATGATAACAAAGGTTTCACATCAAAATAAGTAACATTTTCTACATCCATTACTGGTATTTCCCTAGAATAACATTCCATTTACAGAAGCAGTATTGAAGAGAATAATATAAAGTAGAAAATACAGTCTATTATGTAATCACAGGAATTTACTAAAATGTCAGTTTCCTGATTAGGATTGTGAGTCATGTTTGAGTCTCTTAATTTCAAAGAGATGGGATAAAACACTCTTCAAAAATTAGAATTTATCTTCTCATATGTTTAAATCTAGATCTGATTTCATGTTTCCTTAGTGAATTACAGTACAATAAGTGGGGCTATGGAAACAAGTAAACTTCTTTTACTCTATTGTCTTTCAAGTAAAGGGCTCAGCTCCACAACTTGCCTTTATAAAGAAAGACTAAGTAAGACAGGAAAAATAATCCAGTTGAAAATAACTCTGAGAAAAAATTGAAGGATCAAGGTACTAAAATAAATGGCTGTCAAGACTGGGAGAGAAAATAAAGACTTCCTGTGAACACTGAAGCCATTGGGGACTCCAAGGCATATTGTGTTGATCTGAGAGCAAATGCAGGAGAAAATGCATTGGAAGAGCTATTGGAAATTGTCTAAAAGGAATTAAAAGAGAATTTTGTGACTGTCCACAAAAAAATAAGGGGGTTGAAACTAGAGATGGAAAAATTTAATGGATTTGAGGAAAGATTATTTTCTACACAATTTGTTGGCATAAAAAAATATGTATCCAACAGAGCCATAATGATCTATAGAATATACTTCAAGCCAAGTTTCAACCTAAGTATATTAGGCCCATGCAGTTCTAGAAACAGATATTCTAAATATTCTAAGAGTAAGATAGGTAAAATGCCTTATGTTTTCTGAATAGTATGATCATCTGCAATCTCATCCACTCCCATGGTGTATTTTGTTCATTGTTCTGCTCGACAATTTAAGCTAGGAGACAATTCCAATAGAGCATCCCTTTAATGAGTGAATGAGGATTTATTGTGCTGACAATTTGGGCCAACAATCTTTCTCAGAGAAATCAATGGAAATAATTTTACTACATATGTAACAAACCTGCACGTTATGCACATGTACCCTAGAACTTAAAGTATAATAATAAAAAAAAAGAAATAATTTTACTTTTGTAAAACTGTTACATATAGTATGGATTATGTACATCATTTAGTTAATCATTAGAATTTCTCAAATAAAATAATACCATCAAAGACTTTCCCAAAGAAGCTGGTTAGATGTCATAATTGAATTTTCAACACAACACCTTGTTATATATCACAAAATGATACATACCTGTGAAAATGAACCATATAAACACATTTCTTACTGATTCAGATAAAAGCTTTATATGAGTTGTTCTTTCAATCCATTGTAACTTGCATGATATACATTATTCACTCATTTAAGCACTTGGGAATCTGTTATGTCTACCTATTCCTTTTTAAATTATTAATATGCCAAATTTCCATTTTTTCTTTTTCCCCTTTTTTAAATCAAATGTGGTATATTCAAGACTGCTAGAAAATCCTTCTTCAAACTATATTTTCATGTTGGCATTTACCGATTCAAGACCTAAACTATGTTAAATCTTAAAGTTATATTAAATTTAAGTTCAAATTTAATTTAATGTATGCATGTTTCAACATGTACCTCATCTGTAATATCTTTGGTTGTTTGGTTCGTTGTTTGCAGATGAAGTGCCCCAAATCTTGAGGTAAGAGTTCCACCTTTTTTGTCTCAACAAAGCACACCAATCAAATCTACCAGCCTTCCCCTTCTCTAGTAATTAATCCATGGTTAACTCCATCTGACTTTGAATTCCTTAGCTTTTGCACTGTGTTTTTGTATATAAATGGCTATGAAACAAGTTAAATTTAAATCTCTCTCAGGTATCACTGAATATGCTCCAATTGGTTGAACTTTAATAAATTAATAAAAAAAAAATCTGGCATACAGAGAGGAAAGACAAGGCAAAGCTCAAAAGGAAGTGAAGACTATGTGGTTGTTATTTAGTGACAGAAATTCCGTGACACTTCACCTGTAGTTCTCCAAAGAGTAAAGAATATGCCTAGTGAGTGGGGTGATGCAGCTGAGAGATTTCTTTTTTTTTTTTTTTTTTTACAACAGTATTTATTGTGAAAAATACAGAAAATATTTATTCCAAATTTTATTTAAGTAATGGCTTGCTTTATAGAACAATGGAAAGGATCAATCTGTATCAAAATTTGAAACACTGAAGCAAATATCATTGATGATATTTTTGTTTTATAGTGTTTAGCAGAATAAGTATGTTATTTTATATTTTTAGGCAGAAAAATATTACCAACGAATATATGTTGTGAATAAATAAAATGACTCTTCTGATTCTTCCTCTGCATATTGGCATCCCAGAGTTATTATCTTGGTCAACTAAAGCAGCTGAGAGATTTCTAAGCCAAGTATTGGAGGTGTCATCTTGTTTCTTCTAGCCAGTACAGTAAAATTCAAGAGGAGAGAGATAAATGAAAAACACTGTTAAGCAAAAGGAAGCCAAAATTTGATGTTTTCATAAATCCTCTGCCCTTCCAGATGACCAGAAATACTAAAATTAAGAAATAACTTTCAAGAAAACATAAAATCCAGTGCACTTCCACGAAAACTTAGTCAAAAGGTGAAACCAAGGGTGTGGCTGTAAAACCTTTTGTTAAAACCTCAGTATATTCAGTCATACAGAAAGCCTTTTAAGACATTAGAGTTGTGCTTCCAAGATCTCCTGAAACAACTGAACATCAGAAATCTTAAAGACATTGTTCCTGGGCTCTTTCAACAGAACCCTCAAAACGGAGGACTGTTTTCTCTACAAGAGATTTGTAGGTACAGCTTTTGTCAAATGGAGCTAACACCAAGGATTACAGAAGACACACAAACTTCTTTAAAAAATTAAATGTGGAGAAATATCATTGTTTGGAATAAGTATCATAGAGATCATAAAGAATTGAGAAGAGGCCTTTGTACCCCAGAATACAGCTATGCAAGTTACTGCTCTGTGAGTTTCCTCACAGCAGCTACAACCCCTAACCAAAATGAAAGTCCTAAGCTAGTCCCCTTTCCCTGATCTCTCAGGTCCATCTTGGAGGCATCTTTCAAAGCTTACTTTATTCTCCTCAGAACCCCTCAACTGCATAAGTAATAAACCTTTTTTCTCTTATATGATGTGTGTGGTGTCATCGGCTTTGACAGCAAAATCACATTTTGAGTTAGTAAATCAAAGGAGATTCAAATTAGCACTTTAGTTTTTTGAATATGCTTAGGTTTTTTTAAAAAAGGTTTTAGTTTCATATTTATAATTTTGAAAGCAGTAATAAAATTTCTAACCACAGGAAAATTGAGTGGAATGTAATGTAAGCCCCGATATTGATTAAGGCCATAACAGTGGTGAGTTGGTGCTTTTTAGCAACCTTAATATGGTGATTCTACCCTTTGAGACCTTCATATCCAGTATTATTGAAATTACCAGTTCCATATTTTGCTATTATAGATATGGCTAACATTTTCTATTAGTTGTCTATTAAAAAAGTCTTACAGTTGGTTTGCCTTCATCTGCTAAGGAACAAAATATACATACATATACCACATAACTCACAGAGTGCCTCAACAGTCTTGCCACTGCACACTGTCTTTGTATAAGACATTTTAACTGCATACAACTTCCTCTAGGTGCACAGGTATGGCATTTCATTGATGACATCCTCCTCTGAAGACGTTCATTTGACACACTCATTCAGGACATAAAAATACTGACAAAGAAGCTCACAAAAAAGGATAAACCGTTGTCCTACACATAATGCAAAGCCTCACCACCTCAGTTAAATTTCTGTAAATTATTTTAGGGAAGCTGAGGGTTGCTGCATCCCTGACATTGCCAAGAAAACTGTTGGGGATTGACAACTGACTATTGACTCTCAGCACTCGTAATTTATTTTAGGCTCTTTCTGGTTTGGTAGACAGCTTATTCCTTATTTACAATTTGGGTTAAGCCTATTTAAAATGCTACTGCAAATTGGCCGACTTTGAATGGGCCCCCTTCTAATAAAAAGCTCTCCCAAAGTGCTGGGATTACAGGCGTGAGCCACCGCACCTGGCCAGTTAGTTTTAATATTATAGACCAATTACTTTGTAGAATGTTCCTACATTTATTTCATTTAATATTTTTTTCATGATGTGATTCAGATTAGACTCTTTGGCAGAAATATCAGAGAAGTGATGCTGTTCTTCTAACTGGATTCTCTCATGTGACACGATTTTGATTTGTCCCAAATCCCATGTGGTTTGTCCCATATTAACTTTGATTATTTTATTATTTTATCGACAAACTTTTATGTTTTTCTTTTGAAAAGTTACTCTTCGCTATTATAATTAATAAGTATTATATATGAAGGTTGTTTGTGACTATGTAAATATCCAATTCCCTATCAAACTTTCACACTTATTTTAGCATCTTTGGATATTAGTTGGCTAAATTAATTCATACTTGATAGATGTGGAATTGTGATTATCTAGATTAATCTTTCTAGATAATTAGATTAGCATTTTACTGTAAGAAAAAAAATTTCTCTTCTCTCTGTAGTTTATTTAGTTTTATAAACATGGACTCATGGATTCTCTTTGTATTCATTGGTTTATGATCCGTTACCACTATTACTTAATAGTATCTGAGATTGCCTCCAGTTTTGCCAGTGGATACTTCAAGTTGATTTGGGGTCTTTTTTCACCTGTATTCATTATTTTTGAGCACTTTCTTACTCTTGGGCACAGCATGATATTCAAGGATCACCATGTGTATCTCCTACCCCAGCCCTGGAATTAAAACAGCTTCATTCCTTTCTGTGGAGAATCAAATTTAGAAATGAAGATCTTGGCGATAGGTTTGCTGACAGGTACTGAGGTGTTGCTACTCTAAAGCTCTCTCAGTGAGCACAGGCTCACACATATACATCTAAATTAATTTTAATATCTCTCCATATATACTGAAAACTTTGAGTTACACCAATACTTTCTATTTTGATTCACTATGTACGACTCATTCAAGTTTCCTCCCTTTGCATATTTGCAAGTCCCTTCCATAAAGTCAGAAAATTAGCTTCCATTTTCATTAGTTTATTTACTTATTTAATTAATCCTCCTATATGTACATATTTGTTTACTTATTTAATTAGTATATTTACTTATTTAATTAATCCTCCTATATGTAAATAATCTCCCATCACTTTGGACATTCTCTCAACCACAGGTGACCCCCCTACACCTGCTCAAGCTCCAGCATTCTGTGCCCTACCACACAAATGATACAATGCACTGGATCGCTGTTGTCATCACCACTCACCAAATACAAATGTCCCCCAAGTGAACTGAGACTCTGAGCCAGGTAGCTGCTATGACTGCCCCCATGCACAGTACATTTTTTATTCCACGTGGGCTATGACACATGTCAAGAGCACCCCACCACTACCACCACCATTATGTCGCTATTGCATGGATGCTTTTCTAACCATGTCTCCCTCAATGAGACCCATCCTCCTAAACTGTTTTTGGCTGAAGCATGTCATGCAATGCCCCTACCCATTCACTTCCGTACACCTTCTTCGCTCTGGCTCCGACTCCCTGCACCAGGATGTTGCTGTCCCCAGCGTCCTCCACACTGCTCTACACCTCATTCTATTTGAGCTTTATACCACAGCTCAGGCTGCAGTAATGAACCAAGATGTAATCTCTCTCTCTAACTCTGTTTCTTTGTCTATGTAAAGTTGATATTCTTGGAATTGTATTTCTGGTTAATTCCTAAATCTAATTTGGGAATATCCAGAACTTCATTATTAATAGAAAAAAAATAATGTTTTAAAAGATAAAAATGCATAAGAAGGAAGCCTTTTAACATTATTTTGAAATTACTTTTTAAAATATATCATAACTTGTCACCTTACACATAGCCCCCAGGCATTGTTAATGCCCATGAATGCTAATTAACACTAAAATGCTTACTACAATGTTTTTCTAGTAGACAGTCTCAAAATGTCCCATTATCGTGATTAAATATTTATTGAAGTGTGTCCTCAACACTAGAAGAAAGGTATAGAAAAAGGTTTCTACTTTAAAGACATTCTTGTGCTCAGAAGTGGATAAAGGCAAGTTTTGTATCCAGAATTTCTTTTCTTACATTCTATCATACTTTGTCTTGTATTTATTTATGATTGTTCTACTTATTAAACAAATAAAAGTTTAAATAGTTTCAATTAGAAAAAGCTTTCTGGAGAGAACTTTTGACAGTAGCTACCAATTACTTAAAATCCACCCATATCCTTTGATGTCCTTTATAGGAATTTACTTTATTGCTTAAAATAGTTCAGTCACTAGGTACTATATGATCAACCTCTGAATCGAGGCTTTACAGCATCAGCTCAATTCACATTTGAGCTGAAGTTTTCCTTGTTGTGGGGGCTGTCCTATGCTTTATGAGATGTTCAGCAGCATTCCTGTCTTCTACCTACCAGATGCTAATATAATTACCCACCCCACATCTCATAGTGGTACAATCAAAATGTTTCCAAGTATTGCCAGATGTCTCATGGCAAGGCAAAAGCCTGTGTGACACCCATTGAGAACAATTGCTCTACATACAAAAAGGTACAGTGATTTGGAACATGGCAGTACATTACATATTATTTTCATGAAGTGCAGAATGTTTTATAAAAACCTGTGAATAACAGGAATCAAATACCAATAACCCTATGGGACAGGCAGGTAGAGTAAGTGAGTAGAAATTGCCAGTGAAGACTTTGGTAAACTGGGAACTTAAGGCATGTTTCAACTAGCAGAGGCTGCTGTCTTTACTTTGTTATTGTCCAGTACTACAAGAGTCAAATACAGATCCAATCTTGTCAGTTCCTATGGTTATTCAAGGAAAAACACATTGGGGCATCTTCCTATGTTTAAAATATAGAGAAATAATTCATTTTTCAAATACTATGCTAACCAAAACAATGTTTTAAATTTTAAATTCATGCTGTTGTGACCTCTGATATACTGTTAAACGATAACATAATACAAAATTATACATCAATTTTTAGAATTTATCTGAGTTATGTAAATATATATGTATTTATATGCATGTATGTATATATACACGTAAACTTACAAAAATACATCAATAATAGCAAAACTCTTATAATATTCTTCAATGGATAGTTATTACTTTCATAATAAGAGTCATAATTGCCAACACATTGCTTATAGCTATAATGAAGCTTTGATGATGATTTTTCTGGAGAGAACACATGACCATCAGAGCAGAAGACCTAGAGGACTTGGGAGTTGAGGAAGCAGAGATGGACAAGAGAGAGGAACCCTTCAATTTTTATGAGAACCTAAATTTCACTGGTGCCATGTCTATTCTCTCACATAAGAGGTGAAAGTCAGAATTTGGAGGAAACAAGAAGTGTCAACTACCTGAAGAAAACTTAACAGGATATAACAGCTGCTCACTGCTCATCTTCCTATTACGGCCAAATAGAAGCTGAGGATATCATTCTACTTTGTGTGCCTCAGGGTTTGAAAGAAGAAAATGATTCCAAGGGTAAAGACAGTACAACACGAAACTTGGAGCTCAAATCAAATCCTGATGTAACTTGATCAGAACCTTCTCTACAACTATGGTTCATTCTGTTTGTGCTAAAATTTTAATTCCCTGGTAAATGGAAGAATGGAGAGGAAGAAAAATCATTACAAGGAATCAATATCCCAGAATCTTAAGACAAAAACTTCATGTGGAACCTAGAATAAAATCAAAGACCCCTGAGGCTCGAGGAAAGACTAGTGACAGATATATGTGCTGCTTTATGTCGGAGTTATTACCATTCTAAGGGAGCCCATGTGTTCATAGTTAGGGTCCCTCCCTCAGGAGGTGACTTAGGCAGCACGTACTGGAATGAAAATAAATTTTTCTTGTTGGACATACCAACCAGGGAGTATTGCAGGATCTGAACAGTCCATCCATCTTAATACGGAAAAGTAATTATTTCACTTTTTTTTTTTTTTTGAATTAGTAATGTTTACAGGTCAAATCTTCTTTCTGTCCTCTGGAAAGAAATCTACCAACAGCATTTAGTTTATTTGGATTTGGAGTCTAATGGGTCTTTGATGTCTACTGCAGAAGAATAAAAATGAACTGGGTTTGCTGAGTAGATCAAGAAGGAAAAAAAAAGAAAAAAAAAACCTAAAGAAGAGAGAAACAGAATTGCCTAACTTGAAGAAGACATCTGAAGATTGAAAGTGAGGGAGCCAAGAGAACAGACCTAGCAAAAGACTGGTCAGCTGGCTGCACTTCAAAGATGGGCGAGTCTCCTAAGAAAAATGGCTACTTTCAGTAGGACCTGGCCAGAATTAGCCACAGAAAAGACTCTCTTGTTGGATAATTGCAGAGAACTAGCAACAACATGCTGGACCTAAATGAATCCTTTTCATGGGGAAAATGAGGATCACAGTCGTAATTTTTATGGGCAATTGTGCTATAACCACTTCCTCCACCATTTCATTTTAAGAAAGATCCCCAAACCTGTGCTACAACTGTAAAGGAGGCCCAAGAATCACTGAAGTGAAATTTTCAGTCAGTGTCCAGGATTGTGCAGCTAGACTTTGCTTAATTACTACATAAAGAAATGGAATATTTCTTCTTGACTTTGTGTATTGATACTTAATCACCTACTCTCGCACTCTTCACACTTTTTTATGTTCTACATTTTCTAGTACACGCACTTATCATTTTGGGGGATCAAAAACAGTGTTATGAGCAAAATCCAATTGTACAAATTACACATGATACCCTTATCTCTTTGTTTTCAATGAACACAAGCTATTCATGACTGGAATTTTAGAACGACAACATGTAAGTAAAATTGACGTTACCAACGCCAATGTATGTTTTCTTAATGATTCATGGCAATATGTAGAACTCACTGAAAATAAAACTATAACTAATTAATCCTGTTTTGAAATATAGAAAGTTTGAAGTAATGAAAACATATTATTTCTCATACAGACTGTTTTTATTAATTGTATTCTCTTCTATAGCTTTGACATGGGTATTACTTTTCTCGACATTAGTGTTATCTTATTATTCAGCTTGAGGGATTAATAAGCACTACATTTTTGAGAGGCTAACATTTGGCAAACAGTAGAAATAAGAGATTTCAAGTGAAAATGAAAACAGAAAGAAATACACAATGCCATATTTACTCAGAGAAACAAAGTTTTGATGGCAAACATTTCAGTTTATGATTTACATATGATCTTTATAAAGCATTCAGCCAGACGCGGTGGCTCACGCCTGTAATCCCTGCACTTTGGGAGACCAAGGTGGGTGGATTTCTTGAGGTCAGGAGTACAAGACCAGGCTGGCCAACATGATGAAACCTCATCTCTACTAAAAATACAAAAAATTAGCTGAACGTGTTGGTGGGCACCTGTAGTCCCAGCTACTCAGGAGGCTGCGGCAGGAGAATCACTTGAACCCAGGAGGTGGAGGATGCAGTGACCTGAGGTCATACCATTGCACTCCAGCTTGGGCAACAGAGTGAGATTCCATCAAAAAGAAAGAAAAGAAAGAAAGAGAGAGAAAGAGAGAAAAAGAGAGGGAGAAATAAAAGAAAAAAGAAGGAAGGAAGGAAAGAAAGAAAAAGAAAGAAAGAGAAAGAAAGAAAAGGAAGGAAAGAGAAAGGAAGGAAGGAAGGAAAGCAGGGAGGGAGGAAGGGAGGAGGGAGGGAGGGTGGAGAGAAGGAAGGAAGGAAAGAAGAAAGAAAGAAAGAAAAGAAAGAAGAAAGAAAGGGAAAGAAAGAAAGAGAAAAAGAATGAAAGAAAGAGAGGAAGGAAGGAAGGAAAGGAAGAAGGAAGAGAGGAAGGAAAGCAGGAAGGGAGGAAGGGAGTAGGGAGGGAAGGTGGAAGGAAGGAAGGAAGGCAGGGAGGGAGGAAGGGAGGAGGAATGGTGGGTGGGTGAAAGGAAGGGAGGGAGGGAGGAAGAGAGGGAGGGAGGGGGGAAGGAAAGGAAAGAATTCAGCTTCCTCTTTTTTCTTTCCCAATGAGAGCACCTGAGATCTGCCTTGCTTTGGCCCAAAAACAAGACAAAGAATCTGTGACCATTTTCCATTATTTTTACACTTACATTATAACAAATACATCTGAAATAATTCCTATCCCTGAATTGCTTTACCTATTATACCCCAACTCTAATCAGAGATTAATTAAAATAGGCTCCATTAAGAAATAGAATTCATATGCTTCTCAGTGTACATACATTGGGATTATCAATGAAATATTGAACTTCTTGTTTTTCATAAATACACAGAGATATGTTTATTTGTGTACAGATATGTATAATTATGTGTGTAGAGTATGTGTGTATAATAAAAAACAAATGATCAGTATTTCTTATTTCTATATCTAGATTATTAGAAATTACCTGTATTATCATCCTTCTCATATCAATATGTACAATAAAATATTCATCTACATTTATTAGACACTTAATAGAAACTATGTGTGTGTGTGTATATATATATGAACCATATTTGTCTGTTGTCTTCATTTAGTCTATGCATTTGTATTAGGGTTGGCTATGTAAAATTTTTTTAGACATTTTAATTTAAGTCTAGCATATGTAGAGAAAAGGATACAGATTATAATTATACAAACCAATAATTTTTTTACAATTGAAAAACACTTATATAACCAGCATCCAGATCAAGCACTAGAGCATTACTAGCATTTCAAAAGCACCCGACTACGTTCTTCCCCCTCCTTTTACTACCTCATTTCCCCAATAGTAACTACAATCCTAACTCCTAACACCCATGTTTTGCCTGATATTGAAACTTATATCGGTGGAGTCATTTATCAAATGTTCATTTTTAAATTTTTTAAATAAGTTCAATTTTTATTTTGGATTCAGGGGCTACATGTGGAGGTTTGTTACATGGGTATATTGAGTGTCACATGGGTATATGTGGGCATATTGAGGGTTGCTGAGGTTTGGGATGTGAATAATCTCATCACCCAGGTAGTGAACATAGTACCCAGCAGTCAGTTTTTCACCACTTTTCCCCCTGCCTGCCTCCATGGTCTTGTAGTCCTCAGTGTCTATAGTTGCTATCTTTATGTTCATGAGTACCCGATATTTAGCTTCCACTTATAAGTGACAACACATTGTATTTGGTTTTCTGTTCCTGCATTAATTTGCTTAAGCCAGTAACCTCCAGCTACAACCATGTTACTGCAAAGAACATGATTTTGTCCTTTTTATGACTGTGTAGTATTCACAGGTATATATGGATCACATTTTCTTTATCCAATCCACCATTAATGGACACCTTGGATGATTCTGTTTCTTTGCTATTATCAATAGTGCTGCAATGAAAATATGAGTGTATGTTTGTTTGTTTTTGGTGGAAAAATTTATTTTTGTTTGGGTAGATACCCAGTAATGTGATTGCTGGGTTGAAAGATAGTTCCATGTTAACTTTTTTGAGAAATCTTCAAAGTGTGGCTGAACTAATTTATATTACCACTAACAGTATATAAGAGTTTTCTAGGGCCAACTTAAGTCCAATCTGCATTGCTTTAAAAACCATTAACATAGGGAACTCTCATTAGTGAATAACATCACAGCATAAATTAGATTTATTCATTTAACAATCCACATTGTTAAATTGCAATCCTGAATTCTGCAACAAATCCAGTAAAAGATACTGTCTTCGCCTTGGAAGTATGCATAAGCATGTTGAGGAGGAGAACAGTTTTATAAATCAGTAGTTACAATAAAAGTTCTATGATACGCATTTGTACAAAGTGCCACAGAGTATAAACTCTGCAAAGGAGAACCAAGGGGGAATTCTGTTAGACTCTCTCTTCCTCCCCACGAGCACAATATATTACAGAATTTACTATAGCCAAAAAATTTTCCCTCTAGGATGCCATGGGTCCTACCTAGATTGAAAGGACTAAGAACAGCACAGAGCCCAGTGCTCAGTCTTCTAAAAAAACTAACAAAATATTAAGTCTCACAATTATAAGCATGATCTATTTATTTTTTTCCCGAGTGGAACAGGAGGCAACAGGAAAATAAGTTTTTATGGTGTGTTCAGCAAGATGTTACTCCTCTTTTTATATAAGATTGGTTCTATTGCTGACATTTTCTATATGTCACACAGCTTATTATGTCACACAGTTCCTCAGCGTAACCTTACTTGCCCATGCTCCATATTGAATCCTGGACAATTTAACTCTGACAGTAATCTCACTTCCAGCTGGGAACTGTCCTCTACGCGCCCTTCCAGCTTAACCAAGAAGAACATTGAGAATGACTGCGTGCACACGTTTGTGAGGTCAGTTTAATGACGAACCATTCTGTGACCTTAAATGTGATAGATTCGGTAGGAAGACATATGTTTATAATTATTATGTGTAATTATTTCTTGCTTAAGCCAGTGATGTTCAAACATAGTTTAAGGAACAACAACTTGCAGTGGCCATTTTATTGCGATTAACAAAAGATTGCCTGAAATGTTCTTTCATCACATTTGCCTGGCAGCCTTCTTTGACATTTAGCTTTCAATTTATATATTACTTTATCAGCCAGCCCTTTCCTAACCATCAAAAACAGTATCTCTTTATCACATTGCTTCATTTTCTTCTATAACATTTATTCTCTGGACTTTTGAGAAAGCTGTACAGAATATCCAGTAAATATTGAGAATATGAAATAAAACATGTATTTTTATGAAATTAATATTTGTGTTAAGTTAATATTGAAGTGAGTTTGCCATAATCCAGCAGAATTATCTCAATTCAACCATAGTGGTGCTACCTTTATGTATTGTAGATATGGAGAGTATGTGTCAGATTTTCATCTCAAGAGTAAGTAATGCTCCTAAAATAAGTTGGAAAAACAATGCCTTGGCTCATAGCATCAGAAATTCTGTGGTATCATAATATTCGCTGAGTTAGATTTTGTTATAATGATTTTTACAGTTATCATTGTTTGTGTGCTGACCCACCTTAAAGTCCTGAAATAAATTTCACATTTTAGCTCTTAGTTCTACAGGCCAGGAGTGTCACTGCACTTGACTGGATTCATTGCTTAGTGTCTTACAGACTCATATCTACGTGTTGTTCAGGCTGAATTCTCCTTGGAGAAAATCTGCCACCATGTACTTTCTTGTTGTTGGGAGAATTTGTGGGTTTTTTGTTTGGTTAATTTTTTTTTTTTTTTCAATGCAAGGACTGAAGTCTTCATTTAATTAATAGTTCCTGGTCAGGTGTGACTCTCAGCTCTTTGAAGCCACTCACATTCCTTCCTATGTGGCTTCTCTCTCTTTGAAACAACAATGGCATGTAGAATCTTTTTCATTCTTTGCATCTCTGAGTTCCTCTTCTGCTTCTAACTTCTAGAGAAAACCTTTGCTTTTAAAAGACTTGTAATTACGCTAGACCCATGTGGATAATCTCCTTTTCTTTACATCAACTGTTTTATATAACATAATCTTATGATGAATGTAAAATCATCATATTTACTCTCCAAGGGATTTGAACTTCATATATACCAGTGGACAGGGAATCTTAGAAGCCATGTAAGACATCTGCTTACCATGCAAGCAACTATAGGTTATGTATTCAACAAAGCAGGGGTATTAAAATAAAAATATTTTAGAAATAAATTGAAATTTTAAAACTGTTAAAATTTAAAACTGTTAAAGTTTTTAAAAAGTTATCTTTGTAGGAAATATCAGGATTTTATTGACGTGTTATAGTTGCACGTGTGTGTTCACTCTGCTTTTGTTTTATTTTATTTTTCTTTTGCTTTGGTTGTTTGCTTACTTGTTAAATTGTATGTGAAGGACACAAGTGATATTCTAATTTCTGACACAGTTGCAGGGCCAGTTGGTGAACTATTTATTCAGAACATCAGAAAATATGCATAATTCTCTTCTTCTTTTGAATTATGAACAAATAAATATAGTTGTTGATATGCTTTTCCTTAGAAGACATACATTACAAGGTCAGGATACTGAATGTACTATAAAATTGATAATGTATTGTTTTTATAGATATTGAAAAACATTCTAAATACTTCCACATCCCTATGGAAGAACGATGCCAATTTATTTGAATGTTCTATGCTGCAAGGAAAGTTTAGGGTAGTCATTTAATTACTTTTTATTATAAACTAAAAGTAGACACTAATAGAAATTTGTTTACATTAAAATACCTAGAAATACCCCTTACAGGTTAAGTAACTTGATTCAATTTTACTTACATTTCTAATAATAACCTGACACCAGTAACCAATGGCTTGGATGAAAATACCCATAAATATCGTTTGTGTATAGAACAAGATAGAATGAGACTAAACATGATATTCTAAAATTTATGTTTATTCATAAACACAGTCACAGAATAGATGCAGGAGGTTGCACCCGTTTAAGGCACATAGTTTCCCAGATTGCAATTAACTCAGTCTCATCATCTCCTCTAGATGAGATTTCTCCAGTGGGATGGAGTTAATTAAATGAATTCTATGAAAACAATTAGTGTTTGTGGCATATGGAAACAGAATTGCTCTAGTAGGTGTATATGAAGATATTATATGAAGATTATTGCATAGATTTTCAGATTTCAGGCATTACTAATGAATAAAATATTCACAGTCGTGCATGCAAAAATCTCCCTATGTAGGCACGATATTATCATATTACCCAAGTTGATTAATTCTTTAGTTGCAAACTAAAGGTAAAATATTCATGTAACTTTCTGTTTCTACAAGTAAAATGAAAATAAAATAGCTTTTTCCAAAGTTACACGAAATGTCAAATAAAAGTGGTTTGCAAATTAAACTAACTAGAAAATTGACTCGGTTTTCCAGTGATACAATCGCATTTTCTTCCCTGAATTTTTATGAGATAAAAATAGTCTTATTATTATCTCTTACTTTGACTACAACCAAAAGGAGATTGAATTACTTTTTAAAAGATGAAATAGTTGTAATTGTCCAAAGATAGATTTCCACATGGGACCAAATGGAAAATTTCTGGTAAATATACAAAACTCCCTTGAAGCTAATAATTAAATGACTTACTTCCCATATACTTTAATAGTTGTACTCAATCTTGTTATAATTTACACAGAACTTGATTACTAATTCCAGCAAATCATAGAAAATCAAATTCTAAGAAATCATAGAAAGACTTTAAAGGTACCTATCTTAACATAGAATTCATTCATTAGCTTTCACTATTCTTTCTGCTGGACAGCTGCATTTGTGGTACCAGGAATGTTTGCAAATTTAACTCAATAGAGAATAAGACAAGTCTATCACCTACATGATAGAGTGACAAATACTTGAAGTTGGCTAACATAGATTTGTGCATAATCAAAACGTATCACATTGCTTTATGTATTTCTTATGTAATGCTTTTGCTGGATTTTTCACCTTAGTTGCTCATCTCTGGCCAAGTGCTTACTTACTAATGTTGCTTTCAGATATGGAACCAGCATTATTAAAACTCAGCCTCCTGAGCAGTGTAGCCTGGAATCTGAATGGACACTATCTCTTCATCCTAGCAAATTACATAAAATTTTAAGGTCATACTGAAGGTATTTCTATTTGGACAATGTAAGACATAAATGGTATTTTGTTTCAGCTTGACTTTCTGGCCCTTTAAGAATCAACCGAATCCTACTAGGAATTCTATATCAGAGAATGAACTCTCTATTTTCCTAACTTTATAATTAACATGCAACAAGGCATCTAATCAAAGCATCCCTTTCTCATTAGTACAGTTCTGACAGTTTCATCATCAAGTGGCAAGTGTTCCAGCAAATTATGTTGCTGTCCTATCAGATATGTCAAGAACTTGATCTTCCTTTCCATTAAGTCAGATTAGGGACAGGAACCAATTTCCATTACAAAAATGTAACTAAAAACAAGTAATGCTTTTCCGACAAAATTTTCTAAGAGAAAATTGATTTAAGCTCACATTATTTTTCCTATATATTCTACATGAGCCAAGTATTTTTAAATATTAATTGAATGATTCAATATTCATGAACTAATGTGAAAATTAAAAAAATTGAAATCAATTAGCTATTTCCTTACAGTAAATTTTGAGATATCACAAAAAGAAAGACAAATTGGAGCTTATTAATGACTTTGGCATAATTATTGTAACAGTTATACTTATTTTGGGATAAGTTGTATTTACGCTTCCATTTATTGCCTCATATATTACTTAATTCTGTATTTATTTATCTCATAAGCTATTCATAAAGCTATTAGGAATATCTGATTCTGATCATTAACTAATGAAATTGCTCCTTTAATTATGTTTATAATATATGTAATATATATATAATATAAATTATATTTATATTGAAATATTGTTATAGGAGACTAAATAATAATTTTATCTTTGGTTCACTGTCATTTTAGATTCTTCATCTTCATTGCTGATTGATTTGCAATACCCTTTCTGGTCTTCAATCTTGTTTCTAAAATTTGCTTTATATGGAAACTCACCTAATTACATAGGGATATGACTCTTTTCAGAGCGTTTATAAATAATCACTTTGCAAGGAAAAAAAATTGTGTTTATATCTATCTAAACTATTTTATAAAAATAATACACCTGAGAAGAATGCAATTAAAAATCAGTTGACACAGAAGATGATGAAAATATGAATAAGATCCCAAATTGAGACTTGAAAGTTACAGTATTCATGTTCTAAAAATTTCATAAAGTTATGCCCTCTTATCATTTTATCTACAACAAAAAATAAAAATGGAAATAAAATCGTTATGAATTTAAAGGTCTAGGAAGCTCCTGAACTTTAGAAAGGCCATTGTCAATCACATGTGTTAGCTTACTATTGGGCAATGTGCAAGAAGGTGTCCTGGAAAGTTCAGGTGTGCTTTAGTAGTGTAGAATTTCAGAACTGATTGTTAGGTTTTAATAATGGCTGTTGCAAACACTTTTCCTGTACATTTTGTGTATGCTGTATGTGTTACTTAGTATTATAGGATCGTTCCCTTTTTCAACTCTCTAGTTTTAACTCTTAAGGAGTGGCTTCATACATTTTTAAGGTTTTATTATAATTTTTAAAATATGGAAAAGTAAAATGATAGTAAAACAATAAATCCACGTCTTCACCATCTAGATTTAACAATTTTTTGTTTATTTTTATAATTTATTTCATTGTATGTATATGCGTGTGCACCTGTGTATGGGAGAAGTGTGCTTTGCTGAACCACTTCAAAATAAGTTGTGGACGTTGCACTTCATTCCTAAATATTTCAACAAATGTCTGTGAAAAATAAGGATATTATGTGATGTAAAATGACATTATAAGCTCCAGTAGCTAATTTGTTTTTATTTTTATGATATCTCAAAATTTACTGTAACCAAATAGCTAATTGATTTCAAATTTTTTTTTGTTTTCACATTAGTTCATGTGTGAACAATATTAGCAATATGAAAATGAAAAATCTTAGCAGTAATTCCCTAATGTCCTCTATTATCAAATTGAAATTTAAATATACCCAATATGTCATAAGTTTCTTTTCTGAAGCTTTTCTTTTCGTTTCTACCATTATCTAATCAAGATACCCACAAACATGTTTTGTCTCTTACTCTAGAACAGTTCCTACTTTTCAAAGTGACATTGATCTCTTGTACAGTTTATACTAATTTGTCTTATAGAATGTCCCATAGTTTGGAATTGTCTGACTGTTTTTTGAAGGTGTTGTTTGATTTGTTCTTCTTTTCTCTGTATTTACTTTAAACTTAATGCTAGGTATAAGATTACATTGTAATTTTAACATGGCAAAAGCTCAATACCTGTATCAATCAGCCAATGTGCTTAAAAAATTAATAAATAAAGAACATAAAGTGTACTTTTAGGCCAAACAAAATAATATATGGGTTGCCAAGGTTTTTAAATACCCAATTACATTTAACGAAAGCAAATCAAATTTGAATTTTCCTCTATTCAGTATTAATAATTGACATTTAAATATAGCATTGCTTTCTGTATCAGTTAAATAGAACTATAATGTCCCAGTGACTATTTATCTATCTTTATCAATAATAACATGTTGGTAATAATAGTAACATTTATCATGAATTAATGAAGGTAATAGAATTAGTTGTGAAATGTTAATGAATTGACTTTAGATAATAATATTACTGATTAATATTTTAGAATTTTATTTAAATACTTTACTAGATGTATATCACTGTTTTCTATGTCTGATAAATAAGAAAACTGTTTGCTTCATCATTTTATTTTTTCTATTCTGCTTCATTTTATGTTATTTGGTCTCAGTTGAGTTTTGTTATCTTTAACCAACACCAAATCCTACGACAATATAAGCCTTGCAAAAATGTTTCTTCTTTCCCCTGCCTGATAATATTTTTGTTTGTATAGATGTATCAGCTTTTTCAAAATATCACCCATTAAGTCCGTGTAGACACATGAATTATTCTATATGGTTTACATACATGCCCTTAACTATCTATCTTTGAGATATGAAAAGCAGGCAGATACATGTATGGTTAATGTGAAAATTTTGAAACTTATGTAAAGTCAAAATAAGCCAAATTAACAGAGTAATTACCTCATTATGAGTGTGTAAACATATAAACTCAAAACTGTAGTGAAAAGGACACATGAATACTTGTACTAGATGAAAAACAAAGAAGCCCTTTTTCCAAGCAGCAGAGGGATTATGAACAAAAGCATCATGAACAAGATGAGTTTCAATTTATTCTTATTTAGTTGTTTCAGCCCATTCCCTAAAGAATTTTGTAGAAAACTAAGAACTCTAAAACAAGAATAGAGCTCTTCATTGTTTCTCAGAATAGTAACCACCCAGTAAATATGGGACACCAAAGGAAATTTAAAGAGTTCCATCAAATACACAACTTGTCTATATTAAAAGGAGGAAAATATAACATGACATATGGACTATGAGTCATATGCCATTCTTCCAACTTGAGAAAAATATGGTTTACTTACCTGATTGAATAAACAAACTGAAACTGATTGAATAAATCTACTGAAACACAGACTCATATAGTTTATATTTATAAACACAAACTCATATAGTTATATATTATTTTGAAAATCATATTCATTTGCATTTTCTCATTATTTTAAAATGGAACTTACACAATCTTTCTATGATCAATAGGTTTTTACTGGAGAAAACAGAAGTTGATAGACCACTATATGGTCTGCTGCTCTATACTCACTTCACTCTTTATGTATGCAAATTTATTTTTTATTTTGTATTGTTTTTGAGACAGTCTCACTGCCACCCAGCCTGGAATGCAGTGGCACAATCTCTCTCACTGCAACCTCCACCTCTCAGTCTCAGGCGATCCTCCTGCCTCAGTCTCCCGAGTAGCTGGGATTACAGAAGTGCACCACCAAGCCCGGCTAAATTTTTGTATTTTTGGTAGAGACAGGGTGTCACCATGTTGCCAAGGCTAGTCTTGAACTCCTGAGGTCGAGTGATCTGCCTGCCTTGGACTCCCAGAGTCCTAAGATTACAGGCTTGAGCCACTACTCCCACCCTCAAATAATTTTTCAGGAGAAAAATACCTTTCTGCCATTTCATTTTCCTACTCCAAGAAAGCACATTCTTTCTTTTGAAAGTCACACTCAGACTCTGCCACTTTACACTAGACTTTTTTAGACAAAATATGACTTTTGTAACTCCTGGGAAATAAAGTTGAGATAAATCAGGATTGGTTAATTTAACTGCCCAGATATCTTCAACTGTATAGGTAATGTTCGTGTATACTTTGTAAATGGTGATCCAATAATTTATTAAAGAGCAATCGATCCCATGTTGTAATAGTCAACTAAAATAGAAATATCAATGTTAATTTTACTGCCTAGAGAGAAAATTTCTTGTACCCCAAATCATAAAATATTAGACATTCTCACAAAAACATCAGAGGGTATATTAGTTATGGTAACTCAGACATCGAGATATCTCTGTGGATTTAATACAATAGGAGTTTATCTCTCCTTTACATAAATGCCAGATGTTGATATATTCCAGATGCTGTCTCAGATCATTCCAGGACCAGGCACTGCTGGAATGTGGCTCTGCTATTTTCAACAATTCTCGGCGGCAACAGGATGGGAAAAAGTGGATGAGGAAAAGAAAACTTGTTTCTTAATCATGTCAGTCCAGAAACAACAAGAGCAACAACATCACATTAGCTCACAATGTTTGGGAAATAATCACAAGGCCATACTCTAATGTACCCTAAATATAGCACCAGCCTGGGTAGCTGCTTCTTAGAAACATGTCTACAAAAGGGAAGGGGAACATGAATCTTTAATGGACAGTCAACAGTCTCTGCTACAGTTGGAAATTTGAAGAGGTTCATAAAGTAGTGAACTTACACTTTAGTAAGTTTATTTTCTGGTTCACTTATTTTACTATATGTAACTTCAAGTATGAGAAGGCATTGTAGAGCCTTCTACATGATTATATAATGTAATCATATATAATCATGTAATATATAACAAGCAAATCATGTAATATATGATAAGCAAAAAAAAACTATGGGTTATGTAATTTATTTTCAGCTTTTTGTGGCTAAATTTTTAAAATTAAATTTTGTTTTATTTTATTTTCAAAGAAAACAGAGGTTGGCACATTGGAAAAAAAAAAAAAAGAGTGTTATAAACGGAAGAGTGGTGATAAATGAGCCTAGTTCTGGCTTGACTCAAAACTTGTTTGAAATCCCAGCACTTTAGGAGGCCAAGATGAGCAGATCACGAGGTCAAGAGATCCAGACCATCCTGGCCAACATGGTGAAACCCCATATCTACTAAAAAATACAAAAATTAGGTTGGTGTGGTGGCATTCCCCTGTAATCCCAGCAACTTGGGAGGCTGAGGCAGGAGAACCGCTTGAACCCAGGAGGCGGAGGTTGCAGTGAGCCAAGATCGTGCCACTGCACGCCAGCGTGGTGACAGCGAGACTCTGTCTCAAAATAAACAATAAATAAAAAATAAAAACTTGTTTGAATCTCTTTAGAGCTAAATTAATCACGTAAAGTGAAATGTTGTTCTACATGGTTTCTCTCTCGGTTTTAAAAATTTTCATGATATTCTGGCCTGGCGCAGTGGCTCACGCCTGTAATCCCATTTTGGGAGGCCGAGGCGGGCGGATCACCTGAGCTCAGGATTTTGAGACCAGCCTGACCAACATGGAGAAACCCCATCTCTACTAAAAATACAAAATTAGCTGGGCGTGGTGGCACATGCCGGTAATCTCAGCTACTCAGGGGGCTACGGCAGGAGAATCGCTTGAACCCAGAAGGCGGAGGTTGAGGTGAGCTGAGATCGCGCCATTATGCTCCAACCTGGTCAACAAGAGCAAAACTTGTCTCAAAAAAAAAAAAAAAAAAATTTTTTCCATGATGTTCACCAATAATCAGGCCAGTCACACTGATATTCTTTTTGTTTCTTGGACATGTAGAGCTCATCCTCATTTTTGTCCTTTCTGTTATCTCTAATGGCATTTTTTTTCTCCTAGTTCTTTCTTTGCCTAGTTCACTCTCAAATGTTGACACTTCAGAGAATTATTTTCTAGTCATTTCATCTAAAGTAAGCTTCCAACGCACAGAGTGTGTCAGCAAATATCGCATTCCTTTGAGCAATTGTGTCTGTTCTTTTGTAACATTAAGCAATGCTAGTGTTATAAGAACTCAGTGGAAGTAGTGGGAACACCTGGGAACTAGAATTTTTGGAATGTAATCACTCATAGTGCAACCCTAAGAGAGGCATCCTGCAATCCTGTTTGTCAATGTGTGCCAGGCCTTCAAAGGAGCCAAGTCTTGTCATTCAAATGCTCTCAGCTGAAATGAATTGTGACAGTTTACATAATCTATTGTATGTTAGGGAGCATCTGTTTTAACCATATTCTACGTAATTAGGCTCTCTGCCACTTTTCAGAGGTTTTAGGTTTATTAACAACATTCAAATCTAGTAAAGTGACGTCCCATGCTTTGTATGATGACTTTCTCCAATACTTAGCAGAAATAAAATTGGAACTTCAGGGTAGCAGGAGTATCCCAGGATCTATTGTTGCCCTTTGCTGGGAAAATCAAAATGTTTTTCCTAGGATTTCATTTTGTATAACTGTATAAACTAAGATATTTGAGTTTTTATGAATTACAGTTTCTCCTGTAGTATCTATATTTTTATTGAAAGACCAAACTAAGCTTTAGTTTTTCTTAAAAATATATATTGAATTCCATTCATTAAAGAAGATCTTGATGTTCTGTCATACACTAGATATTATCCTAAATTTCTAGATAAAGCATTACATGGCACATACAGTTTTCTGTTGAAGAAAATCTTGACAATGGAGAGGGAAGAAACTATTTTCAGATAGTCACATAGGCTATGTATAAAATGAAACACAATGATGTGATATAGAAATGGACTACTCTGTGTATGCTTAGAGGTTACTTTAGATGAAGTAACTAGAAAACATTTCTTTGAAATGTCAACATTTAAAGAAGAACCAGGCAAAGGAAGATCTGGGAACAAAGCATTGACGTTAGGGATAATAAGAAGGACACAAATGCGAATAAGCGGTACACGTTCAAGAAACAGAAAAGACAACAGTGTGACTGGCTTGATTGTTGTCACAGCAAAGAAGTACAGGATATGGTCAAATGGGCGGGCAAGGGGGATGACTTATATGTCTTTTGTTAACTTTGGAAAAGAGTTTTTAATTAGACCTTAAGTGCAATAAGAACTCACTAGATGGTTGTAGGTTGAAGTATATTTATAAAGATAGCTTCTACATGGGGACAGGAGAGGCTCAGGGAGAGCAGTTGGGCATCTATTATAATAGTCATGGTGTGAAATAATGGCAGCCTGAGTTAATGTCATGGCAGTGAACACAGAAAGGAACTATGAAATGCAGTGTGTATCAGGAGGTAAAGCCAAAGCTTACTAATGGATTGAATGTGGTGTGCGTTAGAAAGTAAAAGAATTATAGCTGGCCCCTGGGTTTTGGGTTTGAACAAACAGGTAGAATAGTAAATCTGCTCTGATGGAGAAGCCACAGGAAATAGGTTTAAGAGTGAATACATAGATAAATAGAGAGGTTGTCTTAGCAAAATCAATTCAATATACAGTCCTCCAAACCTCCATCTGAGGGTAAATAAATTTAAGCTGTATCAATTGACATGTGTCTGTAAACTTAATACGTATTTTAGTCTACAAATAAAAAGAAAGATAATACATTTGGCACAGTTTCACAATAAAAATAACCTTAAAAAAAAACAACAAAAAAAAACCTTTCTTAAGTGACATATCACCCCATTAGTAGCTATAGATTTTTCTCTGTCCCAATGTTAAGAGAGATATAGGAGCTGCCATTATTTCTAGAATTAAATATTTAAAATCTCTCATTTCAAAGAGCACAATTTCTTCCTTAAGGATAATAAGAAATGTTCTCAATTATTTCAATATAGTTAGAAGTGAAATCATTATCACCAATGGATCAAAATGAACTTTCTTTCATCTTACATGTGGAGAGATGCCTTTTCAATATCTTAAAAACTTGCCGAAATTTCACCTTCCCCAATTTTACCTACACCTTGTCTTAAAATCATAGACTTATATTTATGTAGAATAATGATACGTTGTAAGCATTGTAATAGTAATAGAAGTATCAGAAACTAGTGATTACCACATTATCCTTTTTTGAGAAAATAGAAGAATGCAGGCCAGGGTGATGATTAAAGAAATAGGCAGGACAAAAGATCCATCAGCATTACTCAATGATTTCATATATATTATATTTAAAACTGTCTTTAAAGCATGAGAGACTGCTGTTTTTTAAAAGTTTGCAATATGTCATAAAATTTATTGTGTTGTAAACATACAGAAAACACAGCTTCACATATTTGTGCTTATGAGCTTATGAAGAATGTATTTAGTATGGCCAATCTTCCAACTAATCAGTACTGGCTTCAGCAGCAGGCATAATTTTGAGAATGATTTGCACATAAGGAGGAAGCCAACTTGTTGAGCTCTCAGAGGAAAGATAGAAGAATAAATGATTTATATATTTTTTTAAAACAGTTGTTTGATTAAAAGACAAGGGTAGGCATGAATGTGATTTAGGGCAATAGAAATGATTGTGTGTGTGTCTGTGTGTGTGTGCGTGTGTGCATGTGCGTGTGCATGTGCATGTGCATGCATGTGTGTGAATTAGCAAAAGTTGCTAAATTTCAGAGCAGGACAGATACAGGGATAGAGGTAAATTTAAAAGAGCTTCTTTATGCAACTGAGCAAGAACTTTAAAGAGCAGTTAATATTACCTTTACACTGCTAGTGGGGATGTAAACTAGTACAACCACTATGGAAAACAACATGAAGATTCCTTAAAAACCTACAAGTAGATCTATGATTTGATCCAGCAATCCCATCACTGGATATCCACCCAGAGGAAACGAAATCATTACACTTGCACCTGCATGTTTATAGCAGCACAATTTACAACTGCAAAATATGGAACCAGCCCAAAGGCCCATTAATCAACATATGAGTAAAGAAAATGTGGTACGTATATACTATGAAATATTACTCAGCCATAAAAAGGAACAAAATAATGGCATTTGCAGCAACTTGGATGGATTTGGAGACCATAATTCTAAGTGAAGAAACTCAGGAATGGAAAACAAACATCCTATGTTTTCACTCATTAGTGGGAGCTATGAGGAAACAAAGGCATAAGAATGATATGGTAGACTTTGGAGACTTGGGAGAACGGGTATGAGGGGTGTGAGGGATAAAAGACTACACAGTAGGTGCAGTGTACGCTGCTGAGGTGAGAAGTGTACCAAAATCTCAGAAATCAGCACTAAATAATTTATATATGTAAACAAACACCACCTGTTTCCCAAAAACATATTTTAAAAAATCCTTATCTTAATCACATTCACAAAGTCCCTTTCCGCCATGGAAGGTAAAATATCTGTAGGTTCTGGGTCATAGGTTGTGGACGTCTTTAAGGGTCATTATTATCCCTATCATATTTGGTTTATTACTTGTCTAGTGAAATCTCAGAGCAGAGGCTACACTTTATTTTCACATTCCTAGCTCCAGCACAAGGAGCTTAGTAAGCTTTTGTTAGCTGAATAAAGTGATGAGTGAAAGTTAAAAAAAAAAAAAAAAAAAAAAGTAAGTGATATGGTTTTGCTGTGTCCCCACACAAATCTCATCTTGAATTGTAGCTCCCATAATTCCCACATATTTTGGGAGTGACCCAGCAGGATATAATTGAATCATGGGGGGAGTTTCCCCCACACTCTTCTTGTGGTAGTGAATAAGTCTCATAGATCTGATAGTTTTATAAGGGGAAACCCCTATTGCTTGGCTCTCATTTTCTCTAGTCTGCCACCAGGTAAGATGTGCCTTTCACTGTCCACCATGATTTTGAGGCCTCTCTAGCCACATGGAACTGTGAGTCTATTAAACCTCTTTTTCTTTATAAATTACCCAGTCTCAGGTAGGTCTTTATCAGCAGTGTGAAAACAAACTAATACAGTAAATTGGTACCAGGTAGTGGGGTGCTGTTGTAAGGATACCCAAAAATGTGAAAGCAACTTTGGAACTATGTAACAGACAGAAGTTAAAACAGTTTGGAGGGCTCAGAAGAGGACAGGAAAATGTGGGAAAGTTTGGAACTTCCTAGAGACTTGTTGAATGGCTTCAACCAAAATGTTGATAATGATATGGACAATGAAATCCAGGCTGCGGTGGTCTCAGATGGAGATGAGGAACTTATTGGGAACTGGAGTAAAGGTGACACTTGCTATGTTTTAGCAAAGAGATTGGTGGTATTTTGCCCCTGCCTTAAAGATTTGTGGAACTTTGAACTTGAGGGAGATCATTTAGAGTAGCTGGCAGAAGAAATTTCTAAGCAGCAAAGCATTCAAGAGGTGACTTGGGTGCTGTTAAAAAGCATTCAGTTTTAAAAGGGAAACAGGGCATAAAGGATAAAGGTTCAGAAAATTTGCAGCCTGAAGATGTGATAAAAAACATAAGAAAAGCCAATTTTTTGAGGAAAAATTCAAGCCAGCTGCAGAAATTTGCATAAGTAATGAGGAGCCAAATGTTAATCATCAAGAAAATGAGGAAGAGGTCTCCAGGACATGTCAGAGACCTTTCTGGCAGCCCCTCCCATCACAGGCCTGGAGGCCTGGGAGGAAAAACTTGTTTCATGGGCCAGTCCCAGGCCCCTCCTTCTGTGTGCAGCCTAGGAACTTGGTGCCCTGCATCCCAGCCACTGTAGCCATGGCTAAAAGGGACCAAGGTGCAGCTTGAGCTGTGGTTTCAGAGGGTGCAAGCCCCAAGCTTTGGGAGCTTCCACGTGGTGTTGAGCATGTGGGCGGACGGAAGTCTAGAATTGAAGTTTGGGAACCTACGCCTAGATTTCAGAGGATGTATGAAAACACTTGGATGCTCAGACAGAAGTTTGCTGCAGGGGCAGAGTTCTCTTGGAAACCTCTGCTAGGGCAGTGCAGAAGGGAAATTTTGGGTCAGAGCCTCTACACAAGAGTCCCTACTGAGGCACCAACTAGTGGAACTATGAGAAGAGGGCCTCCAGATCCCAGAGTCACCACCTACTGGAGCTATGAGAACTGTCCTCCAGACCCCAGAATGGTATATCCACCTACAGCTTGTACCATGTGCCTGGAAAAGCCATAGACACTCAATGCCAACCCATAAAAGCAGCAGACAGGGAGGATGTACCCTGCACAACCACAGGGGTGGAGCTGCCCAAGGCCTTGAGAGCCTACCTCTTGCATCAGTGTGACCTGGATATGAGACACGGAGTCAAAGGAGATTATTTTGGAGCTTTAAGATTTGACTGCCTCGCTGGATTTCAAACTCGCTTGGGGGCTGTAGCCCCTTTGTTTTGGCCAATTTCTCCCATTTGGAATGGCTGTATTTACCCAATGCCTGTACCCGATTTTATCTAGGAAGTAACTAACTTGCTTTCAATTTTACAGGCTCATAGGCAGAAGGGACTTGCCTTGTCTCAGATGAGACTTTGGACTATGGACTTTTGAGCTAATGTTGAAATGAGTTAAGACTTTGGGGGACTCTTGGGAAGGCATAATTGGTTTTGAAATGTGAGGACATGTGATTTGGGAGGGGCCAGGGTGGAATGATATGGTTTGACTGTGCCCCTACCCAAATCTTATCCTGAATTGTAGCTCCCATAATTCCCATGTCTTGTGGGAGGAACCTGGTGGGAGATAATTGAATTGTGGGGACAGTTTCTCCCTCGGTGTTCTCATGGTTGTGAACAAATCATGGTTGTGGACAAATCTCACGAGATCTGATGGTTTTATAAGGGGAAATCCCTTTTGCTTGTCTCTCATTTTCTCTTGCCTGCTGCCATGTAAAACATGCCTTTTCACTGTCTACCATGATTGAGAGGCCTCCTCAGCCATGTGGAACTGAAAGTCCATTAAACTTCCTTTTCTTTATAAGTTGCCTTTATAATTTTCTTTATAAATGTCTTTATCAGTGGTATGAAAATGGACTAATACTCTACGATTATTATCCAAGGAGTTATCTTGTAAATTAAGTATTAAAACGCAGTATCTATTAAGTCATTTCCAATGGTATAAAGGTGTGTATAAACATGCTAGTAAAAAAGAAAAAAGGGAAGTTTTTTCAAAATGTTGAATCATAAGATGGTCTGTAGAAGGGTAGGAATCATCTAGAATACTCTAGTCAATGGGATCTAAAATGGCAGTCAGAGAACTGAGACACAGAAGTGATTGCAGAGATCTAAAACTTTGTAAAAATGTAACTGAATATTAAAATAAAGAGAATAAGAGAAGAGCTACCAAGAAAAAATTTAGTGAAATAGACAGGGACAGTTCATAGACATATTTTAAAACCTTAATAATAACATATAGCATTTTTATGTAACTGATGTTCTAAAATCTTTTTTTTTTTTTTTTCTTTTTGAGTCGGAGTCTCACTCTGTAGCCCAGGCTGGAGTGCAGTGGCCGGATCTCAGCTCACTGCAAGCTCAGCCTCCTGGGTTTACACCATTCTCCTGCCTCAGCCTCCCAAGTAGCTGGGACTACAGGCGCCCACCACCTCGCCCAGCTAGTTTTTTGTATTTTTTTTAGTAGAGACGGGGTTTCACCGTGTTAGCTAGGATGGTCTCGATCTTCTGACCTCATGATCTGCCCGTCTCGGCCTCCCAAAGTGCTGGGATTACAGGCTTGAGCCACTGCGCCCGGCCTAAAATCTTTAATAAATATTCTAAATCCATTGGGGTGGAATCTTTACAACTGCTTAGTGCACACAGCTTTTGGGTCCAGTGTGTGTGTACATGGAAGTAAGGTTTTTACTTATATTGCTGCAATTTATATCTTTGCTGGTTTTATTTTTTGCTGTTGTTGTTTCATTGTTTTAATAGTTGTACGGGTAACTTTAAACATTCATTGTGGATATAATTCATCAATTTTAAACATAACATTGTTTAATTTTCTCGGATAACTGGATAATATATCATTAGATTCATATAAAATTTTAAATTATATATTTCTGGTGAATTTAAACTCATCACGATAAACTGAAACTTTTTGTTTATTATAGTGTTTTATTCTATAAATATTAATCTGACATTAATAGCCAATTCTGACATTATATTGTTTAGCATATCCTGGGTTAATTTTTTAACTTTATTTCATTTTAAAACATACATATGTAAATTTATACATTTATGTGTAAAATTTTACATATGTTTTATTTTCATCTTTTAAAAAGAGCATATAGTTGGTTTTTCTTTGGAATAATCCTTGTAGCTTAACCAGAGAATGTATTCTATTTAGAGTTAATATAATTTCCATATATGTTTGATAACTAGTATCATACTTTGTGCTTTGTGCTTTTTATGTGTCTTGCATATTCTAAATTTCTTTTTCTCTTCTTTTTTCCTTTATTTGGGTTTACTGAACATTTTCAAATTCATTTACTCCCCATCCACAGTATAGAATGTATTTACTCTATTGTTATCACTTTAGTTATCTGATAAATTACAATACACAAATCTCCTTACCAAAATGTAGATTTAATCAATCATGTCATTCTCCTACTAAACTAGAGAAGACTCTCCAAATACTGTATATAATTCACTTTCCTGGCATACATGTAACTGTTGTCATGTAATTTAATTCTCATTTTACTTTGGGCCACACAACAATTTAAATGCTGTTTATTTTATACAGTTAATATTTACTTAAATTTTCCCATATAGTTTCTACATTTAAAAAATTTTTCTTTAATCTCAAATCTACCATTTGAGATTTACTTCATTATTCCTGAGATACATTGTTTTACATTTCTTTTAGTGTGATCTGCTGGTGGAAAACTTTCTGATTTTTTCATTTTTTAATACGAAAATAGTTGTATTTTGCTTTATTTCTTGAAACATATATTTAATGGGTTTAGATTCTGCATTTAGAGTTAGTTTTTTAAAGGTGTCACTCTACTGGCATAGCTCTTCTATTTTTGCTGTTGTAAAATCATTCAAACTATATTATTTTCCAGTAATCTGTAAAATCTCCTTCCCTCCATCTCTCATCCCTAACTTTACATTTTTTTTTTTTTTTTGGTTTTGAGTTTATGTTTTTGCAGTGTTACTATAATACAGCTGGATGGGGATTATGAATTTTTTGTTTAGTTACTTAAAGTACTGTGGACTTGATGGCTCCATGGATTAGTACCTTTTATGAGTTATGTAAAATTATAAGTCACTATCTTTTCAAATAATAATTTTTGGTCTGATTTTCTCTCTCTCTCTTTCTTCTTCCAGAATTCCACATAGGTATATATATTCAGCTATCTCAAACTGTCCCAGATGTATCCCAACTTCTAATTTTCCATCTTTCATCTATTTATGTCAGAGTTCTAAAATTTTTCTTGTAGTGAATGAGAGACAACACACAACATAAATGATCTATCTTAGTGGAAGCCATCCTAGGCAAGCTGTCTAGATGACTTGTTAGCTGACTGCAGTCCCATGAGAAAGCCCAGCTGAGACTCAAAGAACTAACCTAGTCCAGCCCAAACTGCTAATCCACAGAATTATGAGCTAAAAAGATGATTGCTAAGACATTATGTTTAGAGTGATTTACTGTACACCAATAAGCAATTGCTACAAAATTCCCCAATCTCAATGACTTGAAACAATGTACAATTATTCTTTCTCACGTTATTATGGGTCTGCTTGAATGATATACTGGTGTGGCTCAGACTCAATTGATCATAGCTTTTTAGTCAGCTAACAGGTTGGCAGAGAACTGACTGACCTAAGATGGCTTCATGCACATATATGGTAGCAATCTAGTTCTTAGTTAGAGCCATCAGTGACTAGGCCATGTGTATCTTGTCATCCAACAAGCTACTCTGGGAAAGACCACTGGGAAGGATTCCAATAGAGACATGTGTGCAAAGTCTCCTGAATCGTAAAACTGGAACAATGTCACTTCTGCTGCATTCTATAACCCAAAGCAAATCACAGGGATAGCCTATATTCAAACAATGAGGATACAAACTCCCCTGTTGTTACAAGAATTATGAATACACAATGGACACATAAGCTCAGAGTGAGTGTTAAATAACTAGAGCCATTTTGTAATCTAATGTGGTTTGCAATATTGCCAAAGTGAGAAATACAACTCAGGAAATTATTTTAAACATCTTTCCATTATAAAATTCTGCTTAATTCTGGTGTTAATCTTTACATTCATACTTGAGGAGTAAAAGTTTGTTCATTAAAACTGTATGCTCTTCCATATTCCCATCAATATCTGAATTGCTATTGAATGGTGTTGACTGACTATTCAGTATGCTGGTGTATGTAGAACGCTGTGACAAAATTAGAGAGAGGCTGAACGTGTGCTGAGTTCATTAGCTCATGATTTGAAGAGTCAATACATTAATATTAATTTTGGTCTTTATTACACACACCATTTCAAAAGTTGCAAATATAACTTTAAAAAGATATAAAAGACGGTTTGTTGAGAGCGGTAAAGAACTAATATTTTATGATGTTTTGGAAGAAAATTATATCACATATGTGGCAATTAGAGAAAATCTCACAGTGAGCCCTAGCAATTTTGAAAATGAAAACAGGAAGAGAACTGCAGGCTGCATGGGTACTGAATCTTTCAAAAGCCAATCAGTCATGGTATTTCTACTGCCCTTGACCAAACACTGCATTAATGAGAATGATCATTGAAATCCATGACATTTGCAGAGCTCTTTCACATACTTCCTCTTGCTTTATCCTGAGAACCATCTTTTGAGGAAGACACCATAGCATATTATAGATGATGAAACAGCCATTTTGAAACAAGTCTATAGCCAAATGAATACTTAAACTCAGGACTTCTCTCTTCTCCTTCAGTGCCTTTTTACTACATCAAGCTGCCTAAAAACTATGTCATTAAGATACTCAGGTAAGAAGAAAACATTGGGGTGGTAAGGCTCATTGTTTTGGAGTTGTTTAGAAAAATATCAGTGGTTTAGATTAAGAATCTCTTGTTCTGAATAACTTAACATATGCTCAGCCAATCACTGGGTTTTAAGACCCCAATGAGATATTTGGTGAAATGGAAAAGATATATCTAAAGCACTAAAAGGTATTTAACTTCCATCTTTATGAGTAAATCTATCCTGAATTCTTAGTATAACACAATTCAAGGAAAACATAAACACTTTAATGTTTCTTAGCTAGTGAAATATTGACAAGTTGCCTAGATTTCCTGTTGTCTGAACATTTTACATAGACTTATATGTATGAATGGTTTCATTATATGTATAATTTTTGCATTTGCGTGTGTATATGACTTGCATGCTAACAAGGATTTGTTTAGTGGTGGTGTGTGATATATTTGTTGTTCAACTGCAGGTTATTTTAACTGTAAAAAGAACCGTGGGCCAGGCACGGTGGCTCACACCTGTAATTCCAGGACTTTGGGAGGGTAAGGGGGCCAGATCACTTGAAGACAGGAGTTCCAGACCAGCCTGGTCAACATGCCAAAACCCTGTCTCTACTAAAAATATTTTAAAAAATCAACTGGATATGGTGGCGCCCGCCTGTATTCCCAGCTACTCCAGAAGCTGAAGCACGAGAATGTCCTGAACCCAGGAGGGGGAGGATGCAGTAAGCCGAGATCATGCCACTGCACTCCAGCTTGGGTGACAGAGCGAAACTCTGTCTTGAAAACAAAGACAAACAAACAAAAAAGAACAGTGATCAGTCAACTCTTAGGATGCATTATTTCAGCTTCTTACACCTAGCATTTTGTGCAGCTGAACAAAGTGAACTAAAAAAGAAGAAAAATAAAATAGCAAGAATTTTATATCATAGCAATCTAAACATAATATTTCAGACTCTTGATAATGTCTTTATGTCATTTGATTAAGCATTCTCTGCCTAAAATAAATCTATAGATCATAGAAATTGATTTACTAATGCCCAATTTAATGTAAGAAGATTTAAAACACAGACTTGACGTATCTTTTTAAAATTCCCAGAAGTGTTAAAGGTAAAAATGTATGTGTGTCATGTAGTTAATCTAGATATTTTATTTAGTATAATGTGTCATAGTTTTGCATTTTGCAAAACCTTTTTTTTCTAGTGTATTCTACAACGGTATAAGCATTACAAGTTAAGTATTCAAAGGTAATTTGAATTTTTAATGGGCAAGTTAACTTAGTTTTATCTGCTTAAACACTTTCGCATAATAAAATATTGATAATCATCACTTACATGAAACTTCATTCATCCATTTTTTCTGTGTATAACAGGCCTTATCTGAAGTAGAAAATAGAAGGGAGTACAATCCTTGATTCCTCTCTTACTAGTTGTGAATTACTTTGGGCAAGTTGCTTTACCTAATTGTATCTATTTGTTTTCCATCTCTGAATTTAGTATAATAGGATTTTTTGAGGATTAAATGAGATATTATATGTAAATCATTCAATACAGCACTTAGCAATATAGTTCACAATTGTGTTATTATTGCTATATTTATGATCGTCCTCAGCCCTTCAATAAAGTTTAAATAGCCTTTGTACAGTTCTTCACTAGGCAGTATTTCAAATCTTAGGGTATGATGTCAGTCATAATCTGAAATTGAGGTTTTTATTGCAGTTATGGCTCTATCTTTAGATGGAAACACTAGTAGTTGATCTTACAATAATCTTCAAGAAAAAGAACATTTAAACAATAATTTCCATAGCGTCTAGAGTTTAGTTCAGTAAATCATATTACATACAGTTGCCCAAGGGGGGAAGGCTTCTAATTTACTATTTTAGATCAAGTTTTATTGAATTTTCAAAAGAATACCCAATCCAAAAAAATAAAAAATAAAAATGATTATTCTAGATAACAAAGATATGCTGTCCCAAAGTTTCTGTAATAATGGAAAAGTTCTATATCTGTGATCAACACAGTTGTCATTAGTACTTTAAGTGTGCCTAGTGAGATTGAGAAACAGAATTTTTAATTTTACTTAACTTTAATTATTTTAAATCTGAACTTAAATAGCCACACATGTGGCCGGGGGTATACTGTATCAGATGGCACAGGTTGACAGTCTATTCCTGAATCAAGCCGAAGCATCAATGCACCAACTCTTAGCACCCTACTTTATTCTAATGTTGCCAACTCTTGACACCATATTCTATTACCAATTAAATAATTACATTGAATGATTTATGCTTTTGACATGATTTTAAAATTTATTAATATAGCTAAGTAAAAAAGGGTTCCCCGGAGAATCTTCAACCAGCCTGAGCACTGAGAGGATGGAGTGGGGCCTGAGGAAGCGCCCACCATTTGCAGAGGGTAGGAGCCTGGCCTCTCCTGTTCTTGAGTGGGGACCTGAGATTCAATCTGAGATGGGAGCCTGTTAACAGGAACCCTGCTTGCTTGGCTATGAGTCATTTTCCTTTTAGCCCAATAAATTCCATAACCCCTCACCCTTCAAAGTGTCTGCGTGCCTAATCTTTCTTGGTCTTGTGACAAGAATCTGTTTTTTTCCTACAAAACTATCTTGAGAAATACCAAGAAAACCAGCCTTCACACTAGATTCTACTTATGAGGATGCTCAATTTTTTAAGCATTCTCCTCTCTTCTCAGTAACAGACCACAAATGACATTTATCTCTTACCACACTATCAGGAATAAATGTGCTTTTCCTGAGCAATTGCTTTATTTTAACTTATGAACTCTATGATGAATTAAATTTTGTTGCTCTCTTTCCAATGCCTGATGCCTGTCCCAAATATAAGACACTCTTAGTGACAAAAATCAGAAAATGAAAATAATTTTCACACGAACTGACCCCAAACAGTATTGATACTTTCAAGTATTGTTATTTTTAAAATTAAAAATATTTAACATTAACATTTGATCATAAAATGGAAGAATTGTAAGCATAGGAGGCATTATTTGATGCAAACAAATGAAACCCCAGGAAATCTATAATTAGACTTTTTACCTCTCATGCTTTACCAGATTAACATGCTATAAAAGAAGTAACATTACATCTGTCGCAAATGACTATTTCAATTTAAGACTACAGAAGAATCTCCATTGCCTGTTTACTAGATAATTACTGGGTCATACGTTAACTGTATGTTTAACCTCTAAAGAAATGTCCATGGCCAGGCATGGTAGCTCATGCCTATAATCCCAGCACTTTAGGAGGCCAAGACAGGTGGATCACAAGGTCAGGAGTTCAAGACCAATCTGGCCAACATAGTGAAACCCTGTCTCTACTAAAAATACAAAAAATTAGCCAAGTATGGCGGTATGCACCTGTAATCCTACTCAGGAGGCTGAGGCAGGAGAATCATGTGAACCCGGGATGTGGAGGAGCAGGGAGCCGAGATCGCGCCATAGCACTCCAGCCTGGGCAACAGTATGAAACTCCATCTCAAAAAAAAAAAAAAAAAAAAAAAAAAAAAGAAAAAGTCCACACTATTTTTCAAGGGATCTGCATCATTTATCATTTCCACCAAGAGTATATATGGAATCCAGTTTTTTATATTCTCACTAAAACACGTTTTTATCTGTTTTTGATCAAAACTATCCCATTGACTGTTAAGTGGTATCTCATTGTGGTCTTCATTTGCATTGCCATGATTGCTAATAATATTGAGCATATTTTCATGTGCTTATTAATCATTTGTATATCTTATTTGGTGACTTGCCTTCTCAGATCTTTTGCCCATTTTGAATGTTTTTCTGAAGGAAGAAAACAAGGGTTAGAAACATTAAGTCAGCTGCCCAAGTTTATGCAGGTAATGAATCAAGTATAATATAACTTCTCTGAAACTCAATGTGCTCTTAGGATCTGAGGTCTGAAGGACTACATTTATTCTATTAATCAACTACTTCCCAATTATTAACATACTTGAACAGAAGACATTCATATTTCTGGAAATGTTTTCTACATTAAAGAACAATTTTTGTGTTTAATAGCAGCAAATACTGCACTATTTTTCATTATGAAAATAAGTCTACCAACTCAAAGTCTCCAAATGATAAACTAAAAATTAATACAAATAGTTTTTTCAGATTTCTCAGAAGAAGGAAGTGGTGATGATATGTTTGCATTAGGGCAAATACAAAGGGCAAGTAAGTGTGTGCAGTTAGAAAGGAGGTTTCACTTGATTCCCTTCAAATTCTTGTTTCTCCTAGGCAATGAGGACTTAGAGAAAACACGGTTAGGTAAACATGAATACTAAAAATGGGACACCTTTCTCTTCAGTACAAACTCCTATCAAAATCTTTTCCCATCTTTGGGAATTGTAATGATCTTTAATCTTTCTGAAAATCAGCTTGTTGAGCTGAAAGCTTTTAGGATAAGAAAAAATGCCCTCCCAAGAAATGTCAGCATAGCCCGAGTGTCAGAAAGAGAGCAGGGTGCAAAGCAGAATGTGTGAAGGTGATTAGATAATAGAGACAGGTCCTGGAAGCCACACTCATGAAGGACGGAAAAAAGAAATAATTTTCTATTCCAAAACTGGGTTGTTAACGTTTTGCCACAGAGCATTGCGTTTCTCATTCCACTCACTGGCAGCAAATTTTGCTGTATGTCATTCTGGACTGTTAAAAAAAATGTGATCCCTTCTGTGATAAATCTAAGCATGTCAATCATATTTTATTAAACTTAGCAGCAGCAATATCTTCTAGCATGGTATCAGTCCATCTCTATTTAAGATTTTTTTTTTATTTTTTATTTTTTTACCATGGGTTTTGAGTTATCAGAAAGCATTAGAGCTCTATATTTGTGTGACACTTCTGGAACCTCATATTTCCAAAATGTATTATGCTGTATGATGTGAAGCAAAGTTAAATAGGGAATGAATTTATTCATGAGGGAAAAGAGGTTAGGGTAACTTGAATAGATCATGCAATCTAGAGTTAAATAAAGATAGAAAGGATGCAAATCCATGGTAAATGCTTATTAATGTTTTTGTGATCAGGTTATAAAGAATATTAGTTTTGCCTGTCAGCATGAAAGATAATCATGTGAATTATGGGAAACTCCTCTTGAGTTTTTAACTCTTTATCTTCCAGATTTTGTGTATAATTTATCTATGATATTTTCCGTTGTACACTAACCTTTCCTTTCTTAGCCTTTTTCAATTATAGCTAACTATATGTAAAAATAGTATTTTAATAAATAGTGCATAATTTATGAGGCCGAGGCGGGTGGATTAACTGAGGTCAGAAGTTCAAGACCAGCCTAGCCAACATGGTGAAACCTCATTTCTACTAAAAAATACCAAAATTAGCCGGACGTGGTGGCAAGTGCATGTAATCCCAGATACTCAGGAGGCTGAGGCAGGAGAATCACTTGAACCAGGGAGGCAGAGCTTGTGATGAGCTGAGATCATGCCACTGCATGCCAGCCTGGGTGACAGAGAGAGACTCCGTTTCAATAAAGCAAAAATAAATAAAATGTGTCAGGCAATTTGCTGATCTGTTGCAATGTAGTGCTTTACTTAACATTCCCAGCAACTCAATGATGTAGATAATGCTGTTACTCAGTTAATAAGATAACCCAAGGTTACAGCAGATAGCAACTTACCTCCATGGTAAATAAGACCACTACTAGATTGGATTCATTTTAACTAGTAATAGTTCCTAATCACATTCTGGCCATGTATATAAAGATTCCTCTAGAAGTTTTCACCTTGCAGTAGAAACGATCTGATATTAACTATACTGCAGTTATCAAGAACCACTACAAATAGCACTCTATTATAATTGTCTAATTGTTTGACTCTTTTTCCCTCAAAGGATATCACATTTAGGTGGGCCAGAATGGCATGTTGTTCTCAATTGTATCTTGAAATTGAACACAGTAATGGTAAGTATTAAGCATTCATTGACAAAACAATTTTAAAAGAAGCACTGATGAAGGGCATGAGCAACTTCATGTCAACTCTATCACACCCTATCCTTCCCCCAACATGTTGTTCCTATTTGACAAGACTTCTGTGTGTCATAAGATCAGTTTCTCCCTTTTAATGCTTGATTTTCTCCTGAGATCTGTATTTCTCCCAATACCCTGGAAGCTAGGGTAAAACAGTAAAATTCTATGAAATGCATTTTAGATCATAGCCCCTTTAGTTAAAACCATTGTTTAAGATCCTACCCAAAGGAAATTACTTGGAATTACAACGAGCACCTTTCAAAGTTGGAAGTATTACTGCTAGTTTGAATCCTCTGTAGTCATTTATCTTCTACCAGTTTAACCAAGACAAAGTTCACTTGCCACCATATTATGGTGGCCAATTATATTTCCAGTTCAATTTCTCAGCTTTGATCTTATTCAGTCTCATTTCCATTTCCATGAAAGTTTACAAATGTAATCTTAGTACTTATACAGAGGATCTGAGTGACATAAATTTTCAAGTACATTAATATTTTTGCTGAAAATGGATCAGTATACATTGAAAGGATCTATTCTTTTTTTTTTGAGATGGAGTCTCGCTCTGTTGCACAGGCTGGAGTGCAGTGACGCCATCTTGGCTCACTGCAAGCTCTGCCTCCTGGATTTACGCCATTCTCCTGCCTCAGCCTCACAAGTAGCTGGGACTACAGGCGCCTGCCACCACGCCTGGCTAATTTTTTGTGTTTTTAGTAGAGATGGGGTTTTACCATGTTAGCCAGGATGGTCTTGATCTCCTGACCTTGTGATCTGCCTGTCTCGGCCTCCCAAAGTGCTGGGATTACAGGCGTGAGCCACCACACCCGGCCTGAAAGGATTTATTCTAACTAGAGTCAAGCTTTAGAAACAGTGGATTTTACACTTTCCTTTTAAAATACTTTAATTGAATCTAAAAGGAGTGAGTTCAAAAATAATAATTAATTTTAAAACGCATTTAATGAGAAAATAAATTCCATTACTAAATTTAAAATGTTAACATAATGATTTGCTACTCAGTTCACCATTTTTTTTTTTTTTTGACTCAATCTTTTGGTTTAATTAGCTTCTTTTTTTTAAAATTCCTAAATTGAATTTTATATTATACTTATACAAGTCCAGCCTGCAGATATAATGAATGCAATAATGGATCTAATTGTAGATAAGAATTACTCTGTGTATGCTTTTAAGATTTATTCAGGATAGTTAGAAATAATTACTGAGAAAGAAAAAGGAAAAATTACAAAAACTATTAGAAAAGTGAACTTACATAGTGAGTACATGTGTGTGCATGTGTTCATGTATGTGGACGTGTGTTATTGTATATGAAGAGGTTCTTGTGATTCAATTGTGGAATTTAAAGGTAATATAGCATTTTAGATGTATTTGGCTGCTTGTTTTTTTTCTATTAGTGGTTTGGGAAATTTTTCAATTTATTCAGATTAAAAAATTGGGCTTAAAGTGACTTAGAATCTTCCTATTATAATGTGTTATTCATTTGAGAATTTATTGTTTAAGGTGGTGACACATTGTTTATTATATTAATTGTCATGGAAACTAATTTTACTATCACAATATAGAAACCAGCCAAAAATTACTAATTTAAGGATAAATAAAATATTTAGTTTCATTACTGAGACTCTAAGCTTTTTACTGCTGAGCTCAAATCTTAGCTATTAAGACACAGAAAATAGATGATATAGAATTTTCCCTTCTAACATTATATAGACTAGAATGTCGACTCCACAAAATTGATTTCTCAACTTAATTTTACATTAGTCCCCCAACATATTTTAATTAATTTTTAAATTTTACTCTGTAAATACTTAAACTTTTATAGCATTAACATCAACTAATTTTTATTTAATTTTTAAATTGTATACTCTAAGCAATATTTTTGCAGCATTCATGTAGAAATTCTACAATGTGTGCTATTCTAATATAGTTATTCTAATAGAGTTAACTCACACAACTTCTATTTATAAAAAGTTGAAATAGATTAATGTAAAATGAAAAATAAACCTATAAAAAGATTAAAATTAAGAATCATGTAATAAATTAAATATCTATGGGAGAAGATAATTATTATATTCTAAGACATAGACTGAAACAAATAACCAAAATTGAGTACATAGCAAAATTTGAGTTTTCCAATAACCAAGTAAAAGTGGAAAATCCTAGTTACTTAATTTTTGTAGTCCCATTTATGTGATACATGGTAATTCATTAGAAAGACATTGTACCATTTTTGTAACCTGAGAACATTGATCTTTTGGCCCATTGTGTAAGCATAGCAAATATTCCTATACTCAGTGACTTATTGTTTTAAATGATTTACATTTATTTAACTCATGAATCTGAAAGTTTCCTAGCGATAGTTTGATGTAAGCTAGGTGCAATGGAGTAGCTCTGCTGACCTTAGCTTGATTTGGCTGACTAACTTCGGGAATGTTCTTTTCTGATGGCAGAGATGCAACCTGAACTTCTAAGTGCTTTTTAAAGCTGTATTTGTACTATGTCTGCTATGAGCACATTAGCCATAGCAAGATACATGATCTAGCCCTAGTTAAAGAATGGGAAACCCCCTCACACAACCCCATAGTGGGAGATCACTACAAAAATACATGGAGAAAGGTATGCATGTCTAATCATGTTACTGGAAGAGGACGGAGAATTACAATAGCAATCGTATATACCACAACCATGTCCTGTCATCCACTTAACATTTATTGAGAAATTAATATGTTGCAAAAACTATACATGTGCAGAGGATACAACTAGGAGTCAAATGCAAATTTCTCTGGCCTCACAGAGCTAAACTTTTATGGGAGGGAAAGAGAAAATAAAATATACAAGTAAAACATATACTTATTAGATAATGACCAATACTGCAGAAAACACTATAAAGCAGGAATGAGAAATAGGGAGTATTGAGAGGTAATATTTTAAATAGAATTATGAGTGAAAGACACATTGAGGAAGGAATATTTCACTAAAGACACAAAGGAGGTGAGGGTACTACTAATATAGATTACTGAGATTTCAGGAAATAATCTAAATTGAGAGAGAATTAAATGAAAAGTACACCCAAACTGATGTCAGTCTACTTATGCAAAGACGGGGAGTAAGTAGGAGATGTGAAAAGTAAGAGTGAAAGGGAAAATAACATATCTATATACAGTGGCTTTATAAACCACCATAAAGACTTTGATATTTACTCTGAATGAGAGCAAAGGCAATAAAGGTTTTTGTGGCATGATCAGATATAAGTTCTAACAGGCTTATTCTGCTGGTTCTATCGAGCGTAGAGCATGGGAAGGCAAAGGAGTGGCAGGGTGTCAAAAATTATTGCAATAATTTAGATGAGGTAGGATGATGGCTTGGAGCCTCGGCCCAGAGCCATAATGTGATGGTGGTGAGAAATTGTCCAAGTTTGAATTTCTTTTAAGGAAGCATTGACAGGAGTGGCTAATGGATTGATTGTAGCTAAGAGAAATAAAAAACCTGCCTTCAAATTTTTGGTCTGAGCAACTATAATGTCTAAGTGACCATTACTAGAAATGGAAAAAGTGTGGAAAGTATTGGGTATTAAATGATGACCAGGAGCTTGACTGCGGACATTTATTAAAGCGGAGATGCCAAGTAAGCAGTCCTATATGCTAGCCTAAATGTTCCTGAGGAGGTGTGATGTAACAATGCAAATAGTTGAGTTATCACCATGACATCTAAGGATGCTTAAAACAATGAGTATGCAGGGCGTGGTTCTCAAATACAATTTTACCAGTACAATATATTAATCCATTACATTTAAGTAAACAAATATGTACTGTTTACCCACTCTATTTAAGACTGTTCTAGGCTCAAAGTACCTATAATATCTAGCATACTACCTTACAGTTCTTAGGTGTCTTATAAGGGATCCATAATTTTGTTTAAGCCTTAACCAAGTGGCTTGGAGTTAAGAAAGGATTTCTGTTGCAACATTGGAAATATAAGTAGAATAAAGCTATAGAAACCAAACTGAATGAGCTAAGAAAATATAATGATGATCTGATGAAAGGATCTCACTAAGCATGCAGAGGCCGAAGGCCCACTCCATATCAAAGGATTCCCGACTGGAGCTTGAGGTGTGCGTATTGCTTAAGCTCAGGAGTTCAAGACCAGCTTGGGCGACATGGCAAAATCCCACCTTTACAAAAAATTCAAAAATTACCAAGGCATGTTGGTGCACACCAGTAGTCCCAGCTACCTGAGAGAATCACCTGAGCCTGGGAGGTAGAGGCTGCAGGGAGCCATGATCACGCCACTGTACTCCAGTCTGGGTGACAGAGAGAGACATTGTCAAATAAAAAAAAAAAAAAAGAAAAAGAAAATGGTCACAGGTTTATGTTCGATGGCCAAGAGTCTATAACGCTAAGTCGTCTGGGAGTCATCAAACTTGATCCTAGAGTTTGTATATCACAGTATTTTAGCAGAGCTGGACTGAGAATACCCAAATCTGACAGCAAAGTCAAGCAAGGCACAGGGATGAACAAGGATTATTAATTGGTATAGGATTCCAGAAGGCACCATTCAAGTCACTTGAGAGACATCGTAAACGCAGTCTCAAGAAAACTAGCCCATTCTAGTCTCTTACTTAAAGTTCAGTCTCTGAAACACTTGAGATTTCCCTCTGATTGTCCTTTCTCCAATTACAGAGTGCTATGATATTTCACTTCCATTTAAAAAGCTATAACGCCCTCTTGCTCCTACTTCAACACACAAGTCAGGACAGCAGGGGTGATTAAGTTGGTGTGTGTTTTACAGATAAGTATGGATTTTGAACTAATCTGTACATAGGGATATTTGGTCAGGGCTGAAGATTTAATTGAATTTGGCATTCATACAGTTAGTTTGGTTTGTTTACTTTCTTATATCATTAGCAAACTTATTAAAAAGGAGATACAAATAAACTTTGCGCCAATTACATAAGAAAATAATTGGATTTTATTAACCCAGGAACTCAGGCAATCAATTAAGGCAGGGGTACTCTGGTCTCAGTCACCTCATTATTCTTTATATGCTAATTAACCACAAATACTAATGGATTGTTTAGAAATGAGACACTTTATTCCATTAAACAACATGTAAAAGCTCTTAAAGTGGCAATGTGGGTTTCCTTGAAAAAAAAAAAAAAGAAAACATATTTTTGCTGAATGAGGTGTTTGCTTTAAAGTAGAAAACCTCTTTCTGAGCTATGATAATGGGTTCTTTATAAATTCTTGCCAAATAAATAACTTTTAACAAATGGCCCTTTCAAGTTTCAAATGTGACAATTTTAATTGGATTATGAACTAAAAAGAGAAAAAGAGATCAAATATAGGTTCAAAGTCCATCTATTAAAGTTACTACCTAAATGGTAATACGCAAGACTGCCTTTGCCACTTCTCTGTGCCTCAGCTTCTTCACTGTAAACTGGGGGTGCTCATATTAGCATTGGCTGTGAAAAATTCTGGTGAGGGGAAAAACGACAATGTATGTAAAATTACTGGCACATATTAGGTGCTCCATAAATGTTGCTTTTTTGCTTTTCTCCCTCTTTTTCCCAAGTTTAGGATGCACCCCCTTCATGTTGTAGTTGGCAAGAGACACTTTCGAGATTTTCATTCTTAAAACAACAGTGTTGTGGTTCTTCAGTATGATCAAGTCTATTAATCATGAACCAACTGTACAAATATAAAGATTATCTAGAACCTGTGGCTATTTTACTTTATTCTTCTATCAAATATTTCTTTGTTACCTACCAAGTACCAACATTGCATGGAAAACCTCATTCTGAGGGTTGATAAATACTGGCATATTTCTGCCCTATTTGAGCTTTTACCTGAGTTAATAAGTTAGATGATTTTTTAAAAACTTATAATAAGTGTTTTGATATAGGAAAGTGTATCAGGGTCTTTTTGAAATCCTGTCTCCTGTGCCGTTACCTGGAAACTCATTCTAGGCAGTAAGATGGAACAATTGCAAGGCTGATTTTAAATGTTATCCTTATCCCCCGAATCACAGAAATTTACTGCCTCTCATCTAATGTCTGAAACCACTTGTTCTATGTTTTATTTTATTTGCTACATGATTACAGTGTGAGGAAAATTGCTATATAAATCACTGCTTTATGTGTGAAAATGGACATGATTTATTTAATATTCAGTTAGACACTAGGGAGGGGCTTCAAGATGTTTGACTAGAGGCATTTCACCTTGCATCCTCCACTTAACCAAAATACTGGATGGGGCAATCACACTTCGAATACATTATCCAAGAGAAGATGCTGGAATTCAACAGAAAAGTGACAGGAAACCCCAAAAGCAAGGAAAGAGAAGGAAGAAAAGCAGCCCACTTGGCTGGGATCATCTCAGAGCTAAAAATGGCTTCTCAACATGAGGAAAAGGTAAGTTAAAGATCTCCAGTGGCCCATATCCCCACCGGGGATTTGTGCGATCCTGGCCATGGGAGAACCCCTGGACCCTCCTAAGCCCTGAAAACAACATATGGAGCAGGCAGGAGTCTGTCGGACAGAACTGCTCCAGGGAGGCAGCTCTTGCTGGGTCCCACATCCTTTCTGAAACCTAAGTGGCTAGAGTGAGGTACCATTTTGCATTCTAGCTTTTAAAAGAATGCACACTGTGCTAGGGCCCAGTGGTGCCAGGACTAAGGCACTAGGGAAACTCATGCTGTTACTGTTGGGATAAGGGCACAAGCGGAGAATGAGCTCTCAAAGCTGGGGCTGAGAAGTGAGCAAGCACCCTGGGGACTTAGACAGGGATGCCAGGGGCCACAGGTTGTTTCTGGATCTTAGTTGTGAGCTGGCCAGGGACTCCTGCAGCTGGGATTGAGGTGCAAACTAGGTATGGGCTACTGCCTGCCACTAGGGCTGGAGCATGAGAGGGACAGGCATTCCCTACCCTCCAGCCCAGGCTGTGGCCACTGAGGCAGGCGCTACCCTTTCCAGTGGTAGTTCATTCACACATTCCTCCTAGGGCCTGAGGATGGTCCAGTCCTGGTCACCATGGCTGGTACCTACTCTCACCACTGGAGGGCCTGAACATTAGTCAGCCTACCTGCTTTTGGTTTTTACCATCCCCTACTCAGCTTCAAGATAGAGCACATAGCTGGGGTTCTGGGAGGATTGTCCAAACCAATCCACCATTTGGGTCACCTGGGCACTTTTCTCCAGGCCTGAGGTTGGGCCTAAACTTCTCACTGCTACTATCTCAGCTGCACCAACCTGTAAGAAACACTTGTGGGCCTGAAGAGTGGCCCACCCAGCCCATGGCAGCCACTGCCAACTCAACACACAAGGCTCAAGACTCACAGAATCATCAGGCCACTGCTAGTGCCATCTGTCAAGCCACAACAGCTTCCCAAGGTCCCAAAACCTGCCGACACGCCAGATTCACTCTGACCACTACTGACACCTGAGCAGCCCAGTAATCACCAACACCAGTGACAGCATACACTGCCCTAGGGCACAAGGACAGGTATGCTCAGCCCCCTGCTGACACCATGAAAGCCTGAAGACTGGCCTACATGACAACCCAGTCCGCTGCATAACTTCACCACAGCCTCTAATAACTGCACCCTAACCCACCAGAGAAATCACAGATACCACTAATTCAGTTTATAACCAAAGAAGTAATTCAAAGATTACACTACTGCACACAACCAGAATAAAAGCCAAAGTGCCCTACTTAACCAACACCAAAGGTACATCTTCAGGAAAGTCCTCCTCTATGATAGTACATTTAAAAATATGAAGAAGTGACTTTATACCACATGTGCATAAACCAACAGAAGGACACATGAAAAAACAAGGAAATATAACATCTTCAAAGCAACCCCGTAGTTATCCAGCAGTAGGCAAATATTGCTATATTTAAGGAAGTTCTTCAGGTAGAAATGAAAGGACACTGATTGCTGACATGAGAACATATGAAACTATGAAACTCACTGGTAAAGATAAATATATGGTCAAATTCAGATACCCTGGTATTGTAGTGATTAAGTGTAAATTATTTATACCTCTAGTATGCATGTTAAAAGTCAAAACAGTAAAATCAACTACAGTTACAATTATTTTGTTGAGAAATACACAACATAAAAGGATGTAAAGTGTTACATCAAAAATATAAATTTTGTGGGGAGGTAAAAGTACAAAGTTTTTGTGTGGGATTAAAATTAAATTAATTGGCTTAAAATGGTCCAGTACAACTGTAATATGTTTTTATGTAAGTTTCATGGTAGTCACAAGGCCAGAAATGTATATATAGCATATACACAAATGATAAAGGGAATGGATTCACAGATTAGCCCTATAGAAAATCAATACCAATTCTTGAATAGTTAGAAATTTAACACACTGTTTACATATGAAACTTACTCCAAACTACAATAAATTATGGTTTCTTGAGGTATAATGATAGGCTATTTATTTGGGATCTATTTTTCTCTAATTTTAGTGTGGGCATTTATTGCTATACACTTGCCACTTATAACTGCATTGGCTGCATCCTATAGGTTTTGGTATTCTGTGTTCCCATTGGCATTTGTCTTAAGTTGTTTTTTAATTTCCCTTTTGATTTTTTCTTTGAATCATTGATTTTTCAGGAGAATGTTACTTAATTTCTACCTGTTTATGAATTTTTCAAAATTTCTCCTCTTGTTGATTTCTACTTTCACAATATTGTACCTGAAAATCATAGTGACATCATTTTAATATTCTTAAATTTTAATATTCTTAAATCTTTCATATTCTTAAATCTGTTAAGAATTATTTGATGCCCTACTGTGGTCTGTCCTGGAGAATGCTTCATGTACACTAGATAAGAATATATATTCTGCTGCTATTGGATGAAACGTTCTTTATACGTCTGTGGGATAGATTTTGTCTAAATTGTAGTTCAAGTCTAGTATTTCTTTGTTAATTTTGCATCTGGTTGATCTATTCATGATTGAAAATGGAGTATCCAAGTTCTTTATTATTATTGTATTGTTATCCATTTCTCCTTTCTTGTCCATTAATATTTGCCTTATCTATTTAGGTGCTATTATTTTGGATGCATATATATTTATGATTGTTATAACTTCTTGATGATTTGACCCATCTCATTAACTAGTAAACGTTTATTTCTCTTGTGATAGGTTTTGCCTTAAAATCTATTTTATCTGATATACATATTGCCACCCCGGCTCTCTTTTGGTAGTTGTTTGCATGGAATGCTTTCTTCCATTTACATTTAGCCTATGTGTGTTCTAAAAGTTAAAGTGGGCCTCTTGTAGGCAGCATATAGTTAGAATTTTTTTTTTATTCATTCAGCCACTCCATATCCTTTGAAGAATGTAAGCCATTTACATTAAAAACTGTTATTGATATATAAGGAATTACTACTGCCATTTTGTAACTTATTTTCTAGTTGTTTTGTAGAACCTCTCTTTCCTTCTTCTGTGGTCTGCCTTTGTGATTTGCTGATTTTCTGTACTGCTAAGCTTTTAATTCTGTTCCCTTTATCATTTATGTATGTGCTATGTTGTTTTGTTTTGTTGCTACTATGAAACTTTTGTAAAACATCTTATAATCTGATAAAAATTTAATTTTGGTCACATACAAAATCTCTGGACTTCTACTGTCCTCCTAAAATTTGTATTTTTGATGTTACAATTTATATCCCATTCTCTCCTGGCTTACAAGTTTTTTTGTTTTGTTTTGTTTGCTGAGGAGTCTACTGATAGTCTAATAAAAATTCCTTTGTATATGACATGTTGTCTTCTTTTGATGCTTTTATAATTCTCTGATGATAATATGCCTCAGTGATGACCTCTTTGAGTTGAACTTGTTTGCTGACTTTAAGGCTTTATAGACCTGGATGTTCGTATCTCTCCCAAGACTTGAGAATTTTTCAGCAATTATTTCATTAAATAAACTTTCTGTACTTTTTTTTTTTTTGTCTCTGTCCTCTGGAACTTCCATAATGCAAAAATTTATGTTTTCACTTAATGGGGTCCCATAAGTCCAATAGGCTTCCTTTATGCTTTCTCATTATTTTTCAAATTTTTCTCTCTAGGTAATTTTAAGAGAGTGGTCTTAAAGTTTACTGACTGTTCTTTCTACTTAATCTAGTCTGCTGTTGAAGCTCTTGGTTGTCCTTTTTATTTATTTCTATTGAATTACCCAAGGTTGACCCCAGTGGCTCACATCTGTAATCTCACTGCTTTGGGAGGCCGAAGCAGGAAGATCACTTGAGCCCAGGAGTTTGAGACAAGCCTCGGCAATACAGTGAGACTCATCTCTACAAAAATATAATTAAAAAAAAAACAATTCTTCACGTCCAAGGTTTCTTTTAGGTTCTTTTTGATTATGTATGTTTCTTTGTTGAATTTCACATTCAGATTATGAATTGTTTTTCCTGATTTCCTTGAATTGTCTCTGTGTATTTTTTTTGTATCTTGCTGAGTTTCTTCAAGATCATTATTTTGAATTTCTTTTCTGACAATTTGTAAATTCTCTTGTCTTTGAAACCAGTTACTGGGGAATTATTTTATTCCTTTGGTGGAAAGCAGAGTGCTACAGGTTTCAATTCAATTGGCAAAGCGGCCTAGTTCAACCAAGGCTTTATTTCACTGCAGTGTGGGTTGTGGAATCAGCGCAGCCCTGGCAAGAAACCTGTTCATTTAGCACAAGGCTTCTACTCTCCAGGGGGCAGAGCACCATGTCAGCTCAGGCACCAGAGTGTGACTGCTCTTCTTGCCCAAGGCACCAGTTTCCTGGGAGGGCAGGGTACTACCTCAACTCTTGCACTAGGGGCTGTAGGTTCTCTAGTTGGACAAGACACCCATTCAAGAAGGTAGGTGCCACTTTCACTCAAGTGCTAGAAGGTGTGACTACTTTTCTTGGCCAATGTATATATTCCCTGGGAGGTGGGGCATCACATCGGCTCAGGCAGAGAAGCGCAGGGGCCAGCAAAAATTGGAACAGAGAAGATTGAGTGACTTTATGGCAGCTTGTCCTCAGGGGGCAAGGTGTAGCAGCTGCTCAACTTAAGGATGGTGGGTCGCTGGGCAGGTGGGTTCAGAGTTGACAGAGTCTTTGGAATGTAAAGGTAAAGTGGCTACTGTCTTCCAAGGCAGAACACAATCACTGTGGCTCTGCTTCTAAGGTGGCACAACACAATAGCAGCTTGGGCTGTGGTGGAAGAGGCACAGCATTGGCTCCTTTTTTGTTCGGAGCATAGCCAGGTGGACTCTGGGAAACATCTCACTTGGGCTCAGTGTACATGAGGAATGCAGGAGTCTTTAAAGACTGTTGGTGTCTGCAATGGTGATGAAATCTGCTGAGTTCCTGTTTAGCTTTTCTCCTCAGGGAGTAGTCCCTCCTGGTTCCAAGCTGATCCTGACTTTGGGTTTCGTGAAAGTAGTAAAATGTTTTATTACCTTCCCTATGCAGCCATCCAGTTTTTCTTTGCTCCTCAGAATTTCTGCTACTTCTTTGCTGTATGCTGGCACTGTACTTTACTTTCACCAAATGTAGTTGTTTATTCATAGCTTTGTTTGTTTTTATTGGGGAAGATGAGTAGTAGGAACTTCTAGTTGGACATCTTGTTGAACTTATTCCACATTTTCTTTATCCCTTCATCCCTTGATAGACACTTAATTTGTTTCCATATCTTTACGATTGCAAATAATAGTGCAGTGAATAATGGAGTGCCGATATCTCTTTGGGATCATGATATTATTTTCTTTTAATATATACCTAGAATTGAGATTGCTTGATCATGTGGTATTTCTATTTTAAAATTCTTGAGGATCACACATAATGTTTTCCATGGTGAATTTACCAATTTACATGCCCACCAATGATTCCTTTTCTCCACATGCTCACCCACACTTGATGTCTTTCCACTTTTTTTGTAATAGCCATTGTAAGAGGTGTAACATAATATCTCATTGTGGTTTTCATTTGCATTTACCCAATGAATAGTAACATTTAACACCTTTTGATATAACTGTTGGCCATTTTTTAATGCCTTTTTTTGTAAAAAAAAAAAAACTATTTTAGTTCTTATCCATGTTATAAACAGGTTTTTTTTTTCATTTAAATTGTGTAAGTTCCATATATATTTTATATCTTAATGACTTATCTCATATATTTCCTCCCAGTTCATAGGTTGCCTTTCATTTTCATCTTCTATTTCGTCAATTGTTTCCTTTATTATGCAGAAACTTTTTAGTTTGATGTAGCCCCACTTATGTTTTTGCTTTTGTGGCCTATACTTTTGTTGTCATATTCAAAAACCAGTATCAACAATTTAAAGGAGCTTTTCTACTATTTTTTTTCTAGGAGACTTATGGTTTCAGGTTTCACTTTGGTCTTTAATTCAGCTTGATTTATTTTTTGTGAGTGTTATAACAGAGGTATCCAATTATTTCTTTTGACTGGATATCCAGTTTTTCCACATTAAAGAGACTACTCTTTTCTCATTGACAATGCATAGTGCCTTTTTGAAGATTCATTGACTGTACAAGGAAGAATTTATTCTTGAGCTGTGCACTTCATTCCGTTGGTCTATATGTCTACTTTTATGCCAGCACAATACCATTTTGATTACTATAGCTTTGTAATACAATCAGAAAAATGGTAATTATGAAGTATGATGCCTCTGACTTTATTCCTGTTCAATATAACTTCAGCTATTCAAAGTCTTTTGTAGTTCCATACAAGGTTTAAGATATTTTTTGTTCTATTTCTGTGAAAAATGCCTTTGGAATTTTTAGATGGATTGCATTTAATATGTATATTCCTCTGGGTAATATGAAGATGTTAATATTAATTCTTCCAACCCATGGACACAGAAGAGTTTTTCATTTATCTGTGCCTCGCTTATTAATGTGTATTTTATTTATCAATTTATTTTATCACTGTTTTGTAGATGTCCCTGTATTATTTCCCCTCCTTAGTTAAATTTATTAAGTATTTTACTATTTTTGATACTATTACAAATGTGATTTTCCTAATTTTTTCAAATAGTTAATTACTAATGCACAGAATTACAGCTGACATTTTATGTTGGTTTTATATCTTGGAAGTTTACTGAATTTATTCATTATTTCTAATAGTTTTTTTAATAGTTTTTAAGCCACTTCTTTTTAAAACAGTGTTTCATAAATTAGTTTTATTTTCTGAACTATTTCTGAACTATTTTTCTAATTTTTTTTTCTTAATAGTTGCTCTTTTGTTACAAGTAAATTACACTTTTATCCCCCCTCACGTTTTACGTTTTTGATGTCATAATTTACACTTTTTTTTTTTTTTTTTTTTTTTTTTTGAGACAGCATCTCGCTCTGTTGCCCAGGCTGGAGTGCAGTGGCATGATTTGGGCTCACTGCAAACTCCACCTCCTGGGTTCAACCCATTCTTCTACCTCAGGCTCCCAAATAGGGGGGATTACAGGTGCACGTTGTGTATTCATTAACAAGTTGTGATAGCAATAGTTATTTTTAGTACTTTTTCCTTTTAATTTTTATATTAGAATTAAAACATGATTTATACTATACCATTACTATATTTAATCATTCTAAATTTGAGAATGTAGTTACTTTTATCAATGAGTTCTATACTTTTATACGTTTTAATGTTAGTAATTCATGTTCTTTTTTCAGTTTAAAGTACTTCTCTAGCATTTTTTGTAAGACAGGTTGAGTGGTGTTGAACTCCTTCATCACCAGCTTTTATTTCTCTGGAAAAGTATTAATCTCTTTTATTCCTGAAGGACTGCTTCAGTATTCTTGGTTTGAAGGTTGTTTTGTTTTGTTTTTCAGCACTTTAAAAATATTATCTCATTTTCTCCTTGCCTGCAAGTTTTGTGCTAAGAATACATTGATAGTCTCCTGGTGGTTTTCTTGTATGTAAAGTATTCTCTTTTTGCATTTAAAATTCTTTCTTTGTCTTGGATTGTAATAGTTTGATTGTAGTGTGTCTCAGTGAATTTCTCTTTAGGTTTAAACTGTTTAGGAATCTTTAAGCTTCTTGTCCCTGTCTATACCTCTCCCCAGTTATGGGAACTTCGCAGTCATTGTTTCTTAAGTAAGAATTTGTCCTCTTTCTCTCTCTCTTCTCCTCCTGAGAGTTCCATTACCTGTAAATCAGTTCTCTTGACGATGTTTTAGAAATCTCTTAGAGTTTTTTAAATTCTCTTTTGTTCTCTCTACTTTTTCCTCTTTGACTGATAATTTAAAATGGCCTGTCTTCAAGTTTACAGGTTCTTTCTTCCGCTTGATCAAGTCTGTTGATTGTGCAGTTGCATTTTTTTATTTTATTCATTGTATTCATCAATGAATAAATCTGGAATTTCTGTTTTATTTTAAAATGATTTTTACTTGTTGAACTTCTAATTCTGTCTCTGTATTACTTTTCTGAATCATTTAGTTGTCTGTGTTCTCATGTAACTCATTGAGCTTCCTCAAAACAGTTATATTTTTTGTCAGGCAATTTGTAGAACTTCATTTGAGGGAGGGGATAGATTTCAGGAAACTATTGTGTTCCTTTGCTGGTTTCATGTTTCCTTGATTTTTTTATGTTACTTGAATTATTGTGGATGTCTTTGCATTTGAAAAAGCAGTCATCTCCTCCAGTCTTCGCTGACTGACCACAGAAGAGACCGCTTTCATCGTAAGCCTGGCTAGGGATTTTGAGGCTACCTGGGATCTCTTCTATGGATATGCCTGCTCCCCACCTCATGTTTCCTCTTGGAGGGGAATTTAGAAGTTCGTATGCCTCCTCTCAGTCCCGTAAAGACAAGCTGTGTCCTGAGAGCTTCCATTTGTTTTCCTTAGGGTGATCCCCTGATGTGCTTAAGTTTGTGTTTCTTCTCCCAGTCTCACAACTTCAGCCTAGTGGTCACCACATGTATACAAGCCATCTGCAAGACACACTTTCTATCCATGGTGGTGTGCATGGGAAGCTGGTCACAGGTATGAAGGAGGCACACAGAGCATTGAGGGGGTGCCCATGCACCAGTTGGGCCATTCCATGAGTGAGACATCTCAAGCAGCTTATAGGCAGGCTTCCTGAAAACGTCTCTGAAGCAGTCAGTAGGATCCATGGCCCTGTTTGGTTCTGCGCCCTGATTTCTGTTAGTTCCTACCTCTCTTCCCTGCTCCCAGACTCTCCCAACCACTCAGCCCTGCTAATCAGCTCAATGTTCTGGGTGAGGCATGGAAAGAATGGGCCTCTTGGGCAGTATCCAGCCTGGCTGGGCATACTGATGCCCCTTCACTATGCTTGTACTGATTGCCATGGGATAAATTGTGGGCAAAAGGGGGTCTCTTTTGGTTCTGAGCTGTACCACCTTAGTCGGAGGTATGAGGCAGGTGAAGACTAAGCTCTGATTTTTTTTTATCTTGCTCAAATTCCTGTCTAAGGGACCTGGGGAGTCACGCCCTACAAACCAGAAATTCTCATCAGATGAGGTTTATTTTAACCCTTTATATCGCAACTTACTTTGCAATCTAACTCTGGCATAACAAGCAAGAAAATCGAAATATTTTACCCTAAAACGTCTTTCTCTGCCATATCTTGAAATGACCCTGCAAAGCCATCCCTTGTGGGAAAAACATCCACATTCTATAGAAAAGCCCCTTTCTGCTTTGTTTTCCTTTCTTCCTTTCCAGATCCAAGAGATAATCAACTAAGCTCCAGGCACCTTTTTAGGTCCAATAGGAAACATTTTACAACCTGCTGTCTCTGAAGTCTGCTATCTGGGAGATTCGTCTGCACAATAAAACTTGATGTCTGCAATCCTTTATCTTAACTTAAACATCTCCCTTCTATTAATCCCAGGTCTTCAGATAAACTCAACCAATTGTCAACCAGAAAATGTTTAAATTTACCTATAGCCTGGAAGCCCCCGCTTTGAGTTGTCCCACCTTTCTGAACTAAACCAATGTATTTCTTAAATGTATTTTATTGATATCTCATACCTCCCTAAAATATATAAAACCAAGCTGTAACACGACCACCTTGAGCACACGTTCGTAGAACCTCCTGAGGGCTGTGTCGTGGGCCATGGTCACTTTCATATTTCGCTCAGAATAAATCTCTTAAAATATTTTACAGATTTTGACTCTTTTCATCGATACAGGTAAAGTGAAACTCTTCTTCTTAACCTCTTCAGTGCATCTATTCTCAAAAAGTTTGTTCCAGTGGTGTACTGGAACTTCTCTGCTGGACCCCCCAGGCTCCCATAAAGGCATGCTGTTTCATTGATGTTTGTCAAAATTGATGCTTCTGTTGGGAGTTATGGTAGAAAACTTCTTTTCCACCATTTTCCTGATGCAATTCCTTAGACATGTTTTAATATATTTACCCATATGTACACTATTTACACATAATGACAAATAATATTGTTTAACATGGTCAATATCTACATGTATGGTATTATAATTTTGCTTTTTGTATCATATTTATATATGTTATTAAATATAGATTTTTGCAGTCCCTGTTCTGCCTTTCCATAACAATAGTTTTGGAACATTCCTTTCCTCTCTGTTTCTTAAAATAGATTGAATAGCTTCAAAATTATTTGTTCATTGAAAAATTTGTGAGCATTCACTTATAAAACCTGTTGTGTTACTTTTATTTTGACAAAGGAGGTAATTGAAAGTTGAAATGGTGACTAAAGATAATGGGAAATATTAAAAATATATTTCTTAACTGTTCCTATAGTAATTGCTTGTATATATTTTTCTGCTATTGTTGGTCAATGTTAGTATTTTATATATTTTGATGCATTCATTTTTAATGTTTGAAAATCCATTAATATAAATTGAGAAAATATTATATTAATTCCTACGTTTTACATGTTGATGCTTTCTGATGCATTTTTAAAAATTTCATTCATTGCATTCATCAGCTCTGGAATTTGTTTCAGCAATATCTTTGTAATGTAAAATTTTGCTTTCTTTTATTTTGAAATTAAATATGTGTGTTTTTATTCAGTGAAAAATAGCAAAAGATTGTGAAGAGCTTCAATAGTCACAAATGACAATGCAAGTAAATTGGATACTTCTGTACATTGGAATAGGCACCCACTCCCACACCACCACCAAATAAAGAATGCTATAGGTTAGTGAAAGAAAAATTGTGAAATAATGAGTGTAACATTCTATCATAGGCATAAAAAAGAGAGTTAATGCATTGTATATGTGAATAGAAAATATATAAGTAAATATATGTGTGTATTATATATGTATATATAAAATATATGTATGTGCATCCACACACATATGCATATGTAAACCTCCATTGAAACTTACAAGTTCATGATGGCATCAGTTGCCTTCTAAGAGAAGAGCTGAAAACTAGCCAGGTGATAATAGTGTAAAGGACAGTTTTCACTATTCATCCTTTATATCTTTTAAATTTTGAAATATGTTTATTATGTGTATGTATTACTTACCCCAAAAGAAGAAAATAATATGTTCTTCCCAACTTCAGTTTTCTAATACTTGCCAGCAATTTAAACTTCTATCAGCAATTCATGAGACTACCCGTTTTACTGCACACTTATTAGTACTCAATGTTATTAGTCTTGATAATTGTTGTCATTTTATAGGGTGAAAATAATTATATTATTGCTGTAATTTTCATTATCTGATCTACTAGTGAGTTTGGACATCTTTTCATATGTTTATTAGCCATTTGCATTTCCTTCTTTATAAATTGCCTTTTATATATTTGAATTGTTCTTATTTTTAGCAATTTGCAGAGTTCTTTATGTATTAAAGTTATTAGCATTATACCTTCCCCATTTCCTGCAATGAGTGTATATAGTTTTTATAATACGATAAATGTAATTTAAAATTCTATTGCCTAATCATTTAACAAATTTCACAGATAGTGCTTAGTAGCAATAAAATATGAGATAAATTCTTACACTTTCAGCATTTTATAGTTTATAGAGCTTTATCATGACATTCTATTTGGAAAAAAGGCTTACTTAATTTTTGAAGGTGACTCATTCATAATTCAAAATTTAAAGGATACAAAACTATATGTGAAATCATTTTCCTTGACCTCAAATGGCTGGGTCCCCTTTGCTAGTTAGTCAGTAATACTAGAAGCTTTTAATGTTCTTTCAGAGTATTTATGCATATAAAATTAAATGTGTATAATTTTCCTCTTTTGGAAACATACTAGGGACAATATGCTTCTTGCATTTTTATTTTATTATGTGTCTTAGAAAACATTCCAGATTAATATATACAGACCCATAATGGTACCCTATTTTATGGATGCATTACAATTTATTTAGCCAGTATCCACTTAACAAATACTTAGATTGTCTATGACTGTTTGTATCTTCCCTAGGTTCATATGTTGAAACCTAATTTCAGTGCAATAGAATTAAGACTTAGGGCCTTTAGGAGGTGAAAGGTCATGAAGGTGGAGCCTTCATGAATGGGCTCTTAAAAAAGAGATCCAAGAGAGTTAGAGAGTTCTTTCCATCATGTGAGGACACAGCTGGAAGGCTATGCTATGAGAAGTGGGCTCTTGTTAGACACTGAATCCACCAGTGACTTGATTTCTTGTACCTTCCAACCTCCAGACTGGGAGAGATAAATTGGTGTTTTTATAAAGTACCCAATTTATGATTATTTTCTTATAGCAGCCCAAATGGACTGAAAGCCATACAGAACTTAAGTATTACCAACAGTTGTGTAGAGAAAAATATTTTACATTTCTCTTTGCACATTTTGAAGCTATAAGATCTAAAACTTATATAAAACTGGTCAAAACTTATATATGTTTTGCATTTTAATAGATATCACTATATTGACCTTTCTTTAATAATGGCTATTTTCACATGCCTGCCAGTTCAATGAAATATCAGACTTTTTATTTTTCATAAATCTGATAGGGAAAGATAACATATTTGCATTTACCCTGTTATCATGTTTAATTAGATATATTACAATATAGTATATTATACTATAATCATATATTATTTTATATACATAGAAAACTGCTTATATAATATATAACACCATTTGTAATTCCTTTTCTTTGAAATGCATATTTGTGTCTTCCAGGATCTAGGTCACTCTCCATTTTGTTAGAAAACACACAATTTTAATTTGGTTCCATTTAAAGCATATTCTCCTTTATTTATTGCTATATTTATGACTATTCACTTCTTTTACAATCATTTATGGGATAATCCAACTTTTCTTATTGAAAGGGAGACTAAACTTTATACTATATTTTCTGTGTTCTGGGATCCTTCTCTAAGATTTGTATTCTCTTTTATTGATCTATATGTTGATTCAGACTTATTACATGGTTTAATCATTGCAGTTTTATCATATTTGCATATATCCTTGTAGTGTAAGTCTCTCCTCGTTGTTTTATATTTCTACGAAAAATATTGCCAATTTATGTTTATGTATGCATTTTGACATTAGTTTTCTAAATAATGCTCTCCACTCATAACAAGTTTTGATATTTATGAGCAGAAAAATGGATAAATTTATTATTGTAGTCACACAATGGAATACTACATAACAATAAACACAGTGAAACACTGCTAACACAGCAAAGCTAATTGTTAATGACACAGGTTAGAATAATAGTTTCTGGCCGGGCGCGGTGGCTCAAGCCTGTAATCCCAGCACTTTGGGAGGCCGAGACGGGCGGATCACGAGGTCAGGAGATCGAGACTAGCCTGGCTAACACGGTGAAACCCTGTCTCTACTAAAAAATACAAAAATACTAGCCTGGAGAGGTGGCGGGCACCTGTAGTCCTAGCTACTCGGGAGGCTGAGGCAGGAGAATGGTGTAAACCCTGGAGGTGGAGCTTGCAGTGAGCTGAGATCCGACCACTGCACTCCAGCCTGGGCGCAGAGCCAGACTCTGTCTCAAAAAAAAAAAAAAAAAAAAAAAGAATAATAGCTTCTTTGTGAAAGAGGGGTGATACTAAATTAGAAATGTTACAAGGGAATCCATTAGGGTGATGGGACAGTTATATATCTTGACCGAGTGACAGTTACTTCATTGTATACCCAAACACCTCATCTGTTTATCATATATAAGTGAAATGACAAAGTGGTTGTCTATACATGTAATCTTGCTTAGTAAAGGATTTAGCATTGTTTGCACATTTAAAAAATAGTTTGAGTTTAAGTTATAAAGGATTTCCTACAACCATCCATACTTTAGCTCTATGACAACATAGGAAGTTTGGCAACTTGGGCCCACATTCCTACAAGGCAATAATCTGTTGAAGCTATGTATAAATTGTTCCACCTACAATGGAAAGATGATCTCTCATTCTCCATAGTTTTCTGCAATAACTATTGTCCATTTCATTCATTCCTTTTCTTGAATTTCAGCTTTTTAATATCGTTTATTTTGCTGAATTTTGTGTGCTTGTTCATCCTTGAATTAGCATTTGCATTTTTATTACCGCTCATTTGTTATGAAGCAAACCTCATTTGTAATGCCCATTAAATTCTGTTTTTGAAAAATTTCGAGTTATAACCTTGTCCTTGAATGCTTCTTTAATCAACCCAATTCTCTAAAATCTATTTGAATACCATTATAAGTATATTTAATCTGATTATCAATTAGTATGTAAAATATCTATTTATTGATTTTAATTCGAATACATGTTCTATATCCTGATTGGATTATAACACTGTTAAAAATAAATCCAGTTTTAGATCATTCTTTTTCCTTAGCGTTTACAGAAAGTTATGTCTAGTTAGTAATATTGTAAATTGTTTGAGCCTTAGACATTTTAGAATGACTATTTGAAAACCTAAGTATTTATCAGAAAGTTGGCAATGGAAAAATTGCTACTACGTTCTACTATTGAGTGCCCTCTTCAAGGTAGAAAAAATGTAATGTGTAGTCAGATATGTTTTGTTATAATGATTTATAAGAACTATGGCTTAGATCTAAATGTAGTAAAATTCAAATATTAATGGTTTTAAAACCAGGATACAGATTTAGAGAAGAATAAAGAAAGTGCTTTGGTTCTGAAAGTCTGCCAAATAGGGGAGGATGATGCAAAACTAATTTTTATAAAATGGAAATCGATACATTTTGTGGATTAAAAAGTAAAATAGCTGGATGCAGTGGCTCATGCCTACAATCCCAACATTCTGGGAGGCTGAGGCAGGAGGATCACTTGAGCCTGGAAGGTAGATTCTGCAGTCAGCTGTGATCACACCATCGCATTCCACCCTGGGCATCAGAGTGAGGCCCTGTGTCCTAAATAAAATAAATAAATAAATAAATAAATAAATAAATAAATAAATAAATAAAAAGCAAATTGATGTCCCCCTTGCTTTCTAGTACAGAATCATAGAGGAAAAGACTGCATAACATTCACAGTGGTTTGTTCCATATCAAATCACTTCCCACAGAGGATTAGTCCTCATTTGGATTTTTTTTTTTTTTTACTTTATTGTATATTTCTGTAAGATCTATCATTACTAGGTAAGCACCTTTCAATATTTTATATTTCCTTTTATTGATATGATGCTAAAAATAGTCATTTATATTTTCCAGTTCGGATGGCACCAGAAAATTATAAGTCCTTGCTTTCAACTCTCTAATTAAGTGATTACAGAACTACAGCTTGTTGTGGCACTGATTCTGAGAACAGTCTTCTCTGTCTGAGGCATTCATGACAGACACAGTCACAGACAGCATGTACCCCATGGGACTAAGAAATTAAAAGATAACGTGAGCGATATTGTACCAGAAAAACCATTACAGTGATAAACAGAAAAAGACAATTTAGCCTAAGTCTTTGAGAAATCTCAAATAATGCTCAATATACTGAAAGGTTTAACTTGCCTGTGGGAAAGTCACTGAAGTCATCCCTAGATAAAAATCAGCCCTTGGATGGAAAAGAGGCAGGTAGTGAGGTTGTTTGAGTGTGACAATGACCTTTGGTGTCCAACTAGGTAGGTTAATTTCCTTAAAGTGTCGTTTATGCCCAGACATGATCAAAGCCATCTCCCATCTGTATCTGGAGATTAAAAATAGGTTATTGCATTGCAGTTTATTCTCTTCTCTTAAATGTGTATTCATCCTTTTTTGTTTTTCCAATGCAGAGTTTTGACAGCCTGTGATGTTTAAAAATATTTTGAAGTGGCTAAGGGAATATACTTAATCAATCTCAGCAGAAAATAATTAACTTTCTGTATGAAAATGCAATTCAGATTTTAATATGACTTTTTGATCTCAAAGACCTATGTTTATTAGCTTCATGTGACATTTGATAATTCACCTTGTTAGGAATAAATCATCAGTTTTGAGACATTTTTATTTTATGAATTTATATACATGGTAAGACACATAATTACAATAGAATACACTAGTGTTGCCTTGGTTTTCATACATTTTCTAAATTATAGATGTAAAATATATATTAAGTAAATGTGGCCAGTTGGAGACATGACTCTGAAAATGTAATGAAAAACAATGTTAATTAACTGACACATCGTACTATTTTAGTGGTTGAATATTCTTTTATTAACTTAAAAAAACATATTTACTTAATAAACTATTCTGATACATAGCTACTAGCTAAAAAGGCAGAGCTGTGATTAGTTTCACTATAACTGGGACTGCTATTTCAGGTTCAAATTGAAGGGGATTGTCAGATACCCAGAGATTTAGTCAATGCCAGGAGAAGGGAGTGGGTGGAGAAGGGAAGAAACTGGTAATATCCACAAGGTATGGCTAAGTCCCCTAAGGCAACACGCTGAAGACAGTTCAACTCTCATTCCAAGTGTGATGCACAAGTTGCTTATTATCTTTCTACAGTGTCTTTTCCGCCTTCAATTTGTATTCATTGTTGATTGAAAATTATTGTCACATGGAATCAAATATATTCAACTAGGTCACATTATTCCCTGTGATTTTCCCAAATCTTGTATCCGCTTCTGAAAAATCAATACTAGGAAAACTTTTAAGTGTATACCATTATAAATGTTATATATTATCAAAGAATGACATTCAAATATATCAGATTTCTCTACCAATGCCTATTTTTGACATTTTTGAAAGAGACTTTTACAAAACACATAAATATTTTGAGGTTTCTATCAAATATAGGCAGAAACTAAATACAGTAAACTTCTACAGAACGGTAACTATTTTTTTTTTGTCTATTTCCCCATAGTACCTTGTCCAACCAAGTGCACTTAACAATTATTTGTTGACCTAATTAAAATTGATACAATTATTTGGTTTTTGATAAGCTATTACTGTAATGAGCTTTAATGATCATCAAAACATCAACTAATGTATCTACCTAAATATTTCCAGTGGTGCTTCTCATCTTCATTTTAATATGCTCTAGAACATGAGCTCTAATAAGACAATGATACAAACATAGTGGGAAAACATAGTTAATTTGGGTCTGTGTTGATCTGAACTTCTGAAAGTTCTTGGATTATGGATCACGTAGAGAAACCTTAAGCATACTTACGGTTTAATAGTTTGTCTAGACTCCTAACTTCACAGTATTTAAACTACAAAACATGATGACATTTATAAACATCATGGACCCAGACCTGGCAACAGTTCTTTGGTACCAAAACCTGTAGTAAACTAACAGAAGTATAAATATGATCGATGATTTGGCTGAGGTATTTATGAGCCACTTAGTGAGAGAGGGATAGATCTTTCAATAGAGCCATATCTTCTGGTGTCTGATCTCTCAGCATTTGGTTTCTGAGGCTTGCCATCAGCTCGGCTTGATGACTTGTTAATATGCATGTGTACATCAATCACCATCTGTCCTGTAGCCAAGGCGGTCCTCATGGGCATGCAACCTCTGCAGTCCCACAGGGCCCCAAGCTCAAAAGAGTGCAGTGCTTGGTTTAATACTCCATTGTCACAGTCTTAAAATTTTTAATATATTTAAATTGGTATTTTTAAGTGAATTCCAGTTACACAATAGACCATGGTGGGAGTGGGAGGCAGAGGAAACTCAGTGTCGGTTTACATACAATTTTGGCTCCCAAACACCTCAGCCCTGGCTACTACTTCTGTTTCCCTCCATCTGGGAAAGCAACTGATCCTATCAGGCATTGGGGGTAAGGGGACTTGGGATGGGGAACAGGGGATTCTGTTATGCCAATGCGGGCATTCTGCCATTGCCCTCTGCCCTCAGTGGGGACCTGACTATAATCCAGAAGACCTAGGTCAGAGTTGGGTGCATGTACTCCCGGGTGTCTCAGGGTAAGTTTGGTGGTGGTACCCCTCCCCTCTGCCAAGGGCTGCCCAGTGCCCTGGTACATCCAGTAAGGCAGCTAGAGGCCATGTCTTAAAATTGGATGGAGTAAGCCCTTCTACCACAGTTTGGAGCAGCAAACTATTGAAAGCTGGGAATGCCTGGCTCAAATTCCCCAGAGCCTGCTGCCAGCCCAGTGTTGTGCATTAGTTTGGCAACTCATGGAAGGGGGAAACTGGATATTCTTAGGTCCTAGCAAGTGCCTGCTAGATGCCTCCAATCCTGGGCTGGGCATCCAGGAGGCTGTAAGGGTCCTCATTCCCCAGTATTCTCATACCCAAGGCAGCACCCCTTCGAGGTGGCTCTATGCCTGGCCTCAACTCTCTTTTCCTCCCTCAAACCCTGCTTAGTATGAGTTGCATTTTAGTCTCTGGCTCACTAGAAGCATCCTCAAGAAATGAGATACGAAATATAAACTGCCGTTGTGGTTACTCCAGATGAGTTAAATGCCCTTATATTTGCATTTTAAACAAGCATTGCAGACTATAAATCTGAATGAAAAAAAATCCATGCTAACATTTTTCTTTCTTAGAATGATGTTAAATAGCAGAAACACCATGATAAATTAAAAGAGAGACCACTGAAGAAAGGAAAAAGCTTTATTTCAGGATCTTGGCCTGAATCTTACTCTGTCATATTTGGCTGATAGATTGTACAGATGTACGTAGTTGGCTGATATGTGTAACACTGGGTAGGAGTGGAGATCTGGCAAGAGTTTCAATAAGAAGTCAACTGAAAAATATAGACTGGATTACTTTGGGTTGTTATAAATTTTCTTTATACTGTTATAAACAGTAGTGAGGACAAAAATATTGTGCAGGAAGTATGGATTACAGACTTCATATTGTCCTTTTCATCTCTAAATTTTATTATTTTAGAACATAAAGGCTGCTGTTGGCATAAGAAAAATTATCTCTGATGTGTTCTTCACTATTATGCACTATCACTGAAACTTGCCTTCAAAATCTATGCAGATTATAATAGTTCATTCATTTTAGTTGAAGAAACTTGATAGAGCTCCTTACACTTTTTTTCTGACACAATTTGCTGGTAGCTTAGAGAGAATGGAGTGTTATACAACATGAACAGATGAAAGAAGTAAAGAAAAAAATTATAAAGAATTCCCTGATTTGAGTCAATCACTCATCATACCAGTATTTTTAGTGTTAATACTTAGTGTCCATATTGAGAGTAGCTTGTGAGCTTTGGTAATTCATTTAATAACTCTGAACCTGTTTCATTACCTTTAATATGGTGATAATAATGCTTCAATTTGTGATAAAATGCAATTGCATATAGAAAATCCCCAGAACTGCATACCAAATAAAATTTAATTCCCTTTCTGTTTAAAATACCTTAGTTTAATAACAACTTCATAATGCACTACCCACATGACAATAGCAACTAACCTCTTGTAAAAACAAATTATTATAAAACCAATTTCAGGAGAGTAATATATATGAAAAGTAAGGAACTAATTAATTGATTAATTAATGTAATTCCCTTTTGCATTTTCCTTGAGGTCTTGAATCAGCCTAATGGGTATGAGGGCTAAGTTTTCAATTATCCACCAAGAAGGGCTTAGGCAAATGATTCTAATTATTTAGCTCAATATTTATTTAGATATATTATAGATAGGACCTGACATTACTGGATGATATACTGTTCATACTTATATTGCCACAGTCATCTAGGTGGGTTCCCTTTACTTTCTCTAATTGTTCTTGCCTCTAAGTAAAACAAAACAAGATAGATAGAAAACCCTTACCTTACTTTTTTTTTTTTTTTTTTTTTTTTTTTTTTTTTTTTTTTTTTTTTTTTGGTTAGGGCTCATGTCAATGACTTGATGATTCAGAAAACTATATTCAGGCTGAAATTGGTGAAGGCTATTGGGTATGTTCATAAATTATAAAACCATATGGTTTAGTTCAATGCAGCCGGTTCTTTCCCTTTCCAATATGACTGCTTGAATAAATGCTTGTTGATTCAATTTATTGATGTGTTTCTTTACTTTTAAATTCTTTCTACTCTCACAACCACTTACCTTGTGCAGTAACCTACCATATGGTCTCACTCTCTCTAATTTATTTGTGATACAAACTACATTTTTTCTACTCTCTTGTTCGAGTCAACTACCTAAGATAAGGAATTGAAATCACTGGACATTTGAAGGGAAATAGAAAGCATTTTTCCAGAGTTTGGAATGAACCAAAATTTAAGATAGTACAGAGGCTAGGGAAAGTACAAAAGCCAACTTTAATACTCATACAATTTATTCTACAATATAGTGTTAGATATGCAGCCAAGTGTGTTTATTAACACCCACTACCCAAGTCTATCCCCTAAGTTAGCCCACTTAAATAATAGTTTGGAATTATAGCTGCTGATACTTAAGGAAAATTGGGGATTTAAGGGGTTGGTGAATAGAGAATATCTCCAGAGTTAATAGACTAGCCGTATTAATACACTCAGGTCAAACTTAGGAAATCAAATCTTTTTTCCCTTGCAGCAATATGTCAGCTTTCTCTACACCATTAAAAAGTCCTAGTAAAAAGATATCTCTGTGAAGCAGTGTATATCACTTCTGTCTAGAATTTTCCCATGATTGCTTAAAACATCATTTCAAACTCTTTCCAGCCCTCAAATTCTTTTCACAGCATAGCATTTTATAAAGTGGTTCAACTTCACCTACTTCTCTTGACCTTAGTTGTTATACTTCAATTAAAATCACATTCTTCCACATAAATCTCCTTTAACATATGCATATGTCTCCATATCTGTTCCCCTCCCATGGCCTGAATCTGCAAAGCCATTTCCTTGGAATATTTTGCTTATCAAATTGTATTCTTTCTTCTCAATTTAAATGAGATATTGACTCATTGATTTTTACAATCAAAATTCTGAGTTACCTACCAATTAGGTGATAAAAATATATATCAGGCTTCACATATCACAATTAAAAATCAAGTTTGAAGCTCCATCATACAGATTTTTGGTTTCAGGAAAGGGGTTAACTAAATTAGAAAGATCCGAAGGGAGTATTTTGTTTTTGGAGAATATTGGTTTAGACTTTTCTGGAAAAAAACCACTGATATTCTGAGAACCAATAATGAGTGTTAGGGTATTTTAGACATTATGGTTCTCATAAAAATATGATACATGCCACAATTTTCATGATATATAATATAATTTTTCTTTAAAAAGGCAAAAAAAAAAAAGATCTGACAAAGCTGACTTCAAGGAAGAGAAAACCACAGGCAAGAAAAAATAAAAATGATCATTATTTTGGAATCTTGAAGTATTATTTACTGATTTTAGAAAATGAACTTGATATTGCAAGGTTGAATGAAATAGAGTATGATACATGATGGGCAAGAGCAGCTGGCCAACAGAATGGGTTCCTCTCTGGTCACAAATGTCTTGATGGATATATCATGATTTAGAGTCTAATCCTAAGGTCTGAAAAGCTCAAAAGAAGATGAGGTCCACACATTCAGTTTTCCATTTTTTACACCAACCAAGGACACTAAGGCTGATGGAGAATATACAGAAATAAAAAGCATAATCTTGTATGCTTTGTGTATGTTCTTTTGAAATTTTCTGGGGGAAGGAGGCTTACCTACTAAAAATCACACCAAACACAATAGAATGGAGTGTATTAGGAATTTCCAAATGCTTCAATCCAATTTAAGCCGTCTCTTGTTTTGGTGATGAAATATACTAATTCTGTCATTGTGTTTGAATTTACTTGTTTCATTTCTCAGAAGAATACTTCTCCCATCTCTATATGATGCACTGGATATGGGCAAGGTGTGTGTGTGTGTGTGTGTGTGTGTGTGTGTGTGTGTAATTTAACTTTTTGCTATAATTCTGATTGTAGCACTAGGCACTACCAAGGAAAGACTATCTATGTGTATGTATCCTCCCAATATATACCTACTGTACCTATAAATTATGACTAGAATTTTTTTTAATGGAAATTAGGGTTTATACTCAAACATGAACCTTTAGAGACAAAGTACTATTAAAAATTTGTATTTAAATCTGAAAAAGCTTGGAATGAAAAAGTTTGACGGTATAATTTCTCCAGAAAATCAATTCCTCAGAACCTAATTTGTAAGAACATTACTTTTCTAGAATATGACATAACTGATACGCTCTAATTATTTAGAAATTTTTTTCATACATTTGTATATAGAAATGTTAAATAAACATGGAAAAAGAGCAAATACCATTGGTCTTGACATCCACTATCCCCGTGTTTTTTTTGTTTGTTTGTTTTGGTTTGGTTTTTGAAACAGGATCTCACTTTGTTGCCCAAGCTAGAGTTCCGTGGCACGATCACAGTTTACTTCAGCCTCAACCTCGCAGGCTCAAGGGATCCTTGCACCCCAGCCTCCTGAGTAGCTGAGACCTACAGGTGTTGCCATCATGCCCAGTTAATTTTTTAATGTTTTTTTGGTGTTGCTCGTTTGTTTGTTTTGTAGAGACAGGTTGCCCAGGTTGGTCTTGAATTCCTAGGCTCAAGCTATTCTCCTGCTTTGGGCTTCTAAAGTTCTGGGATTACATGCGTGAGCCACCACGTCTGGACTCTGTGTTTGAATTATATTAGTTAAGTGAAGGAACTGGATATTAAGCAGATTTTATATCTTTATGAGAAAAAAACAGAACACTTTTATAATAGTTTTTCACTATAGGAATAAACAAAAACTTTCCTTTATGCAGGGATTTTTCTAATATATGTGATTATCTTGTCTGTTTTTTCCAGTTCTACAATTTAAAAAGGTATAAGATAGTTACTATAGATATTTCCATGTGACTTTAACTGGAAGTTCTGAAATATCATTTAAAGAATACAGTATATTTATTAAATTTTTATTTTTAATCTAATTGTGAAAAATTAATTATAATTCATCATTGCTATGTTCTCCTTTTTTAAATTTACATAAGAAGGCCTAGAGATGGGGGACAGTTACAGTAATATACACAGTTATAGGTTCTCTTTTGATATTTTATGAGTAACTTCATTCACATTTCTATGAAATACATTCTCTGCTCCTTCAAAAGTCATAATAGTACATATGACTTGAACTTAGGAGAAATTTTGTTGATCATGGGCTCCACTCTTTTAGAATGTTTCAAAGTTGGCCACTTTGTTTTCAAGTTCTTTTCTAAGACCTTCTTATTACACATATATTATAAAATTTAACCTTATTACATTATAGATTTTTAGAATTTAAAATCTTTATTACTTTTCTGCAATAAGAAATTAAAATGAACAACAAAATCTTAGAGTGTAAGACTGGTTAAGAAATTTTTTTCAACTTTGCTTTAGTGGACTAATCTGCAGCTATTTCAAATAATGAAATTAATGTACATGCATTAACATGGAAAATTATCTACCGTGTATTGCTATGTGAAAATAACGTTATAAAATACTATATGTGGAATATTATAGAATACCATATGCGGGATATATGGAATGCCGTGTGTGTATGTATGAGAATATATGGTCCATAAAAATACACACCCAGGGCTGGGTACAGTGGCTTATGCCTGTAATCCCAGCACTCTGGGAGGCTGACGTGGGCGAATCACGAGGTCAGGAGTTCGATACAAGCCTGGCCAACATGATGAAACCCCGTCTCTACTAAAAATACAAAAATTAGCCAGACATGGTCGTGGGTGTCTGTAATCCCAACTGCTAGGGAGGCTCAGGCAGGGGAATTGCTTGAGCCTGGGAGACAGAGGCTGCAGTGTGCCGAGATCAAGCCAAGCCCTCTGCACTCCAGCCTGGGTGACAGAGTGAGACTCTGTCTCAAAATAAACAAACAAACAAATAAATAAATAAATAAATAAATAAATAAAAATAATAATAATACATACCCAGATGTGAATTGTGCATACCTTTGTGTAGTGGAATGTGGGAATAGGATAGAAATCAGAGGGCTTATACTTTTTACTATGTAACATATGCCTTTTTAAAAATCAGACTATGAATCATTTCTATAATTAGAATTTTAATTTGAAACTTATTAACTTTTATATGCCATATGGGTTTCTGGCCACTATTCATTAAATTCAAGTTCTCTCAGGGATTTACAGTTTAGTGGTAGAAAACCATAAACTGAGGTCAACTGTTCATCAAGTGATAGCTGAATCTGAGGCCTTCAACTTTACCTTCTGAAGTATGTGGGGATTTCTGCGGCATTTCCACATGATAGTATAAAATGTCAGCTCCTGAACTTTCTAGTGATGGATGAAAATTATTTGATGGCAGCAACTTGGCATTAAATATCTAGCTTATATTCAGAATGGCCACCATCTGTATTTTTACACTTCTAAAGAACTATTTTCCCTCTACTATATTGTAAGAATATTCTTTTGCACCTGCTAGAGGCTGTTTCTTGCAAAATTAGGCACTTGCCCATGAAAATGTATAATTAAGCATGAAATTAGTTACTTATTTTCTATGTAGATAGGTGACTACATAATTAAATCTTGGCACTTTGCTGATAAAAATATTATGCTTAAAGAAAAAGTTATCAGTGTAGGCTCTGAAGGGGTATTTGGTTGAAAAGTAGCATTCCAACCTTTTGGAATTACTTTTTTTCTCAGTATATTTTTTTCTGTAGTATTAAAACCAGAATCTTGCACCAGGCTGAATACTTTCACCGTAAATACTTCTTAATCATTAATGTGCCATTGTTACAACAGCTTCCACCACTCTGGCTTTTTTTCCACTCCACTTTCTATTCCATGGTTACCATGACTTTTTCTGATTACTTCATGATACTTGGAACCGTGTTTTTGGCTATAATAAAGCAGGAGGTTAGTGCTATAAAACCATTGAGATAAAACCTTTGGCTGGTTCCACTGGACCCCCTTTCATAGGTAGGCTTGACATTATGCTTGAGCAGGAAAAGAGGCTCTAATGCACTCCACCTAACTCATTTCAGACAAGCCTTGGGTTTGTGTCATTTGGAGCACATGACCTTGTGTGTAGAGGGTGTCCCCTATCTCCAGGTTTCCTCCGCTTTCAAGTCATGAACAGCAGATCTTGCCAACCACACTTACAAGTCTACATTTATTGCAAATTATTCAAATGGATGACATGCTTCTTGAGAGCAGGAATACATTCTGTGTTGTTTATATTAAACATGCCATTTATAGATTAAATGTATAATATTAAACATATATTAAATGAAGATGAACAATATTATAGGATAGTTATTAAGAATAAAATGAATAGGAACACAGTTTTTTCCATTTTCCTTGGCTCAGCCATTTATTATCTTATAAATTTTAGCCAAAGCTGAATGCATCTCAAAATGAAATAATAATGTGTGCCCATATCAAAAATAATGTTGTGATATTTGAAAACACACGAAAAGCCCCGAGAAAAATCCTGGGAAAAAAAACCTTATAAGAACTGAATATGTTTAGGTATTACTAGGCATTATGACTGGTGGTAAACACAGTAAAACTTTTGAACTAACTAAATTTACTCAAAATGTATTTTCTTCATTTGACTGCTAATATCCAGTATTATACAAAGATAGTCACTGTAGTGTTTAAGGAATACATATTAGCAATTTTGAAGTTATACTTTTGTTGTTAAAAGTGAAGCAATTTGGCATAGTTTCTTAAACTTTTCTTAATTCAAATGCCCACAACTAGCCCTAACTTTGTCAATGACTTGAGAAAATTATTTTCTGTATATACTCAAATCAATTATTTGAAGGAAATGTACCAACCTACACAGAAGCAACAGATGAAAATTATTCCTAATTATTGGGTTTTTAAGTAAAATGCCTAGCTGTACTAGGGCCAGACTTTTAAATAGCCAAGTACCTAAGCATTCTAAATCTAATTATTATTTTCTGTCCTTAAAACCTAATTACACCGAATGATTTAAGGCTGTTTACCTTAAATATTGATCTGCTATGGCTTATTTCATTTTATAACAATATTCTCCAAATATCTTCTAAGTGTTAGAAAAATCTATGTCTTAAAACACCTAACGGTAACATCATTTTTATTATTGCCTGATTTTAAAATTGTAGATTTCAGCCATTTTAATTTAACTATACAACTATTACTGACTTTCTTGCTATCTAATGCCAAGTGTAAATTGGAATTGGAAATGTGTGTATAATTAAGCAAGCACAAATGTGCCTTTCAAATAAAATAGAAAAAGTGCATGCAGTTGTTGCCTAGTATTTTCAAAAAGTATGAAAAAAAATTACAAGGATAAAATTTAAAACTGCAACTAATTTTATACCACTGTTGTTGAAATAATTGATTTGTAAACATTGTGATTCTACTGTTGCCGTGTCTTCACTCTCGGGTGAGTGACATTTTTTTTTTTTTTTTTTTTTTTTTTTTTTTTTGAGACGGAGTCTCGCTCTGTCGCCCAGGCTGGAGTGCAGTGGCCGGATCTCAGCTCACTACAAGCTCCGCCTCCCGGGTTTACGCCATTCTCCTGCCTCAGCCTCCTGAGTAGCTGGGACTACAGGCGCCCGCCACCTCGCCCGGCTAGTTTTTTTGTATTTTTTAGTAGAGACGGGGTTTCACCATGTTAGCCAGGATGGTCTCGATCTCCTGACCTCGTGATCCGCCCGTCTCGGCCTCCCAAAGTGCTGGGATTACAGGCTTGAGCCACCATGCCCGGCCCGGGTGAGTGACATTTTTAAAGACCAAATACACTATGTAAAAAAAAAAAAAATAAATTTAATGTATAGTTATATGTTCTTTGATTATAAAACTCCTACTTTATTAACTTTATCTTCATGTTTTAAGTGAAAACTGTCCTTTGAATTCTTCTTCTGAAACAGGAGACTTCATTTGCCTAAAATTTAAAACAAAACTCCAAGTGGTAAAAATCGGAAAAAAAAAGATGTCTATTTGTCTTCTAACATATGAGTGTGTGTGTGTGTGTGTGTGTGTGTGTGTGTATCACTGTCATTCTACACAAGGAATTACTTTCTGATACTTGGTTTGTTTATACATGAGTCTGTTGTTTTAAGATTTAAAATGATGTAAAATTTATTATTTGAATAGTTCCTTGCTTAAAAGTGTACTGTCATGCATACTAAAATAAAGATAAAATTTATGTAAACATAAAATAAGGTTGGTTTGGTCAATTAGTATATAAATATAAAATATCTTTGATTTGTTAGAACAATTGGGATTTTGAAATACATGAAAAAATGAAGTTACTAAATCATAAAGTACAAATTCAAACTATTAGAGAGATTGAACTATACTTTAAAAATACGGAGGTGACATTTTTGATGTTTTAAGATTATTAGGAATATGTATATATGAACATCAAGAACATTATGATATATATTCCTTTAAATTACAAAATGATCCTATAATTAATATTTAAAATGAATTCTAACATAAAGTTATAGATGATTCTCTATTAATTTTAGAAAAATGCTTGATTGCGAACTGTGAATCTTAGTCCATTGGACTTTAAAGCAAATTGATTTTTAGAGTTAACTCATGCATGTTTATCAGGCCACAATCAAGATATTGTACCTTCTTACATGAAGCGTATACATGTAGAAGTTTACCACAGATAGGAAGAAAAATTGTTCACCTATAGGTACAGAAGGAAAATCAAAATATGTGTTTGGCTCTATACCTCAGAATTATAAGGTCTCAGTCATTATCAAATGCTATATTTGAAGGTTATAGTGACATTTTCTTTACTCTTTCTCAGCAATAAATTTTTCTGTATTAACTCCATTTGTGGGCAAGCAAAACAGTTTAGCATGAAAGAATAAAACTTCCAGCTAATATCACCAATTTTGTCTGAAAGCATACCATGTACACACATCTTTCTAAAAAATATATTATTAATATTATTTCTGATGAGCAAATCATAATTATCTACCTTTATGGAGAACAGTGTGATGTTTTGATATCTATATACAGTAAAGAGAGATTAAATCAGGCAAAATAACATATTCATCACCTTCTTACCTGGAATCTTTTTATGGTGAGACATTTGAAATGTATTCTCTTATTTTGAAATATACATCATTATTGACTATGTCACCCTGCTGTGCATAGTGGATGTACTACTAATTTACATTCCCACTAACAATGTACAAGAGCTCTGTTTTCTTCGTATCCTCTCTATATTTGTTATCATTAATCGTTTTGATAGTGGCCCCTCTAACAGGTGCGAAGTTATAGCCAATTGTGAGTTTGATTTTCGTTTCCCTAATTAATGATGCTGAGCATTTTTTCATGTACCTATTGACCATTGTATGTCTTTTTTTAAGAAACGTCTATTCCAGTCCTTTGCCCATTTATACATGTATTCATTTTTTAGGACAGAAATGTGGGGTTTTGTTTTGTTTTGTCTTTGTCGGCCAGACCTAGGGTCCTGTTCGTACCCTCAAAGCTAAAAGCACAGTGAGTACAACACAAAATCTGTGTACGGTGGAAAAGGACAAACAGGTTCTCTAAAGAAAAATTTAGACTGTTTTAATCCAAAAGAAAAAGCCTTGAGTGGCCAAAATATAACGTATGTCCTCACATTTCATTTCTTAACTCATAAATATTTACATAAGTCTATCATCCCATATATTTATTCTTCAAAAAGGTGGCCATATACACCATTTGATTATCTCACACAAAAAATAAAAATAAAATATTTCACTTTTTACCCAGGGAGGTATCCAAATTCTCAACCTAGATACCAGGGTGACGGATACACTTTTCTGTCATGACTGACTTCTCACCATTGGCCAACTCGGGGCTAAATAAGTAATTAAATAAAAAGTAATCCAATATGTTTCATATGCTACTTTCATACTAAATGTAGTAACATAAAACACACTGAATGTTTAGTCAAGAGGAATGTGTTCATTTCCTAGCATTGCTGCAGGATTACTACCACAAACTAGGTGGTTTAAAACATTCCCAGTTCTGGAAAACTAAAAAAAAAAAAAAATGGACAAAATCATGCTCTCCATTCTCGTTTCAGGTTGTCAAGAGCAATGCTAGGCTTGCAGTGGCACAACTCCACTATCTGCCTTCATCCCACATGAGTGACTTACCTCTGTGTATCTGTGTCTTCACATAGCAATCTCTCTGTGTTATCTGTTTCTCCGTGTTCCTTCTCTTGTTACAAGAAATCTGGTTATACTGAATTAAGGGTCAACTCCACTCTCGAATGACTGTATTAACTAGATTATACATGAAAAGATCCTGTTTTCAGATAAGGGGATGTGCACAAGCATTTCCTATATCTTTCAGGGGAACAGAATTCAATTCACAACAGGAAGAAAGTTAATTCATTCACCACCCCCATCATTAGTGTATAATGATCTATGATGATAAAAAGGAAGCAACTTGTAAATATTTGAAAACAGTAGATATTACATTCAAATGAAGGTTTTTAATTTTACACAGAAATTGAAAAGCCCAAGTTAAAAAAAATAAAAACTTATTATGAGACTTTAGAACCTGTTTTTTTTTTTAGAGGCTTTTGAACTAGAATGTATTTGGTCTTTGGAGAGAGTTATTACAGTGTAAATTCATATTTAACAACGATATGCTGTCCTAATCCTTCCTGCTTAACTGAAGTTTTATGGCGTGGTTTTTCAAGGTGATTACTCAAAGCTCTGTGAAACATATTCAATTGATACATAATTATCGGAGAAATCAAAGGACAAGTGATTGGCTGGCTATTGTTGGAGCAAAGGGAAAGTTGCTGCTTCACTGCAACTTGTCAACCCTTTTCCCATTTGCCCGGAAAATTCTCACCAGCAGTGCTTGTGGCTGCAGTGTTTACTCCCAGATAACTTTGCCACAAAATGTCTTGCTTTTATTATTTTCACATGACTCTAGTATATGGACTTTAGAAACAAACGGTATTCTATTTATAACATTCTGTTTTTAGCAGTGGTATTTCTATTTACAAAACATAATAATTCTCAATCGCTAAAAATGTCAAATCCTAGAAAACATAGCATTCCTACATGTGATGTAAACATCCTTCTCAACGGATGATCAGTTATTGGCCGAAGGTTCGTTTGATGAATCTGATTTTTTCCAAAATAGATGATTCTGATGATTCAGATGATTCTGTTGTTAGTTATGTTTAGAAATAACCCCAAGAAGAGTTTTTATATTTTATTTTCACATTGCAAATAAGTCAGATTTACTTCAGCCTCAAAGTGGGGTGTATGTGTGTGTGTGTGTGTGTGTGTGTGTGTGTGTGTGTGTTGCTCTGTCACCCAGGCTGGAGTGCAGTGATGCCATCTCGACTCACTGCAATCTCCACTCCCTAGGTTCAAGTGATTCTCCCACCTCAACCTCCCAAGTATCTGGGATTACAGGCCACACCACAACTCCCAACTAATTTTCGTATGGAGTCAGGGTTTTACCACATTGGCCAGCCTGGTCTCAAACTCCTGACCTCAAATAATCCGCCCTCCTTGACCTCCCAAAGTGCTGGAGTTACAGGTGTGAACCACTGTGCCAAAGTGTATATTTATGTAAAATTAAGTGAACGTTTGGAGGGAGCTACACTTCTTCTGTCTTAAACAGGGGGAAAGAATGCAATAGTGTTTTCATGGATAAAAGAAGTGCTCTCAGAAGAGACAGAATTGATATAGACCTGTAATAGTTTTCTCCAAGAACAGCCCTGAAATGAAAAATGAAGCTAAACAGGTATCAACAGAATCCTTGCGGTGGAAGAAGAGTTTGGGATGACCTGAAATACAGATTAATTAAGGATTAATTTAGAGACTAATTCCTTAGAAGGTTAAAGATCAAGAACCATGAGGGAGTTCCCAAAGAAACCATGAAAGTGTTCGCAAGGGAAAAATAATCATTAAATATCCGGAGAGCAATGGTAAAACCAACTTTGCACAAGAATGATGGCATCAATAATTTCTTACCCACCTCTACCCTTACCTCCAACTCCCAGATGCATCCTAAACTGCAATGAGCAAGGCAGGCTTACCATTTATATTTGGCCTGAGCTAAGGGAGCCTAAAAAGAAAAGTTGAAAGGGAGCCTAAAAAGAAAAGTTAAAAATTTTGATTTCTACATCAAACTGGGTTTTGTTGGATTTTGAGATATTATACAAACAGCCAGAAAATGGAGTAGGCTTTTCTGAGTTCACATCTAGGTTCAAAAGAAGAGACAGTCCCACTAGGGAAAATAAAAATAAAGGTACGTAGGTCCTCAGGAATTTTACTTGCTTAATATAATGGTTTTTATGACATATATTAAATTCTATAGAACCAAGATAGCCCAAATTCCCTGTTCTAGTTTTGTGGATAATCATCTGGGATAATATCCATGGCCACTAAGTAGCTTTTGAAAATTCAGCTCTTTTGCAAGCTACTTCATACTGTCTAGTGTGAAACTAAAGGTCACCTTACTGTGGTCAGACTTAAAGAGTCTCTTGGCTTTGTAATGATGTTAAACTTTAGAAGTCTTTTATTGCTTTGTATCTTATTTTCTCAAATTGATTAATCCATGTGTGGTACCTATTCCATTGAACTGAGAATATAAAATATTAAATAAAACAAATTGTAAGTAGGATAGTTAATTTGCACATCACCAATAAAATACATTGTTTACACACAAAGGCAAATACTTTTGAAACAATTTATTAACTATCTCTTTGAAAATGAAACATCCCCCCAAAAAACCCATCTCTTACTTGAGATGTGGCTCTGAATAGAGGTAACATCTCAAACACTCAATAAGGCTTATCACAAATTTATTAAATTCTACTGAAAGGATTCTGACACATACTTAGGCAGGAAACATGAACAAACAGTCAGAGCCTTTATTAAAAATTTAAATGTACATTAAAAAATTTTAAAGGAAAACTTGTCCTTCAAAACTCATTAATTCTCTTTGTATTAAGAGACCATAATTTAAGTTTAAACTCTATAAATCATTTATTTGTGGTGGCATTATAATACCACAGCATAATCATATCAAAATTAATGAAGAAATTCACATGAGTTTACATATGTGAGGCAGTGAAGATAGGTAGCTATGAATTCATATGCCTTTCTATTTCAGAGCCCTAAAAGAAGACTGATTTTTTCCTATTAACTTTTTAATTAATCAGATTCAATCTGACCATATATATATATATATGATATAAATTGGTTTCTTCTGGTGAAAAAGTATTTTAGGTAAGAAGAGTATGGCCATATGAAAGAATAGACATAGAGTATCTATCTTTGTCAACAGTGAGATGAAACATTCACTTTGCTGAAATGATTGAAGTTCCATTCTGCATGCTTGGGAAAAGACAGGGCCACAATAGGGGTAATTTGATTCTCCTGCTAGCAAGGACAGCGAATAAACAGCAATGTACTACTACCTCTGCTGTCGTGGCAGACATTTTCATCCATCCAACTTCTAAAATTTCAACAAAATTCACATTTCAAAAGACCTACAGAAAAATGGAGTACATCTTCAAGACTCTTTGATCCTTATCTTTACTTTATCTCATTTGCCTTCCGACTTTGGAGATTAGACGTCTGTGGTTTTGAGTGGTCAGTAACATACATGGAGATCAGGGCAGAGTTCAAATTACCTTACTGATTGATTGTGGTATTCTAATACTCTATGGTTGTAATGTAAAAAGATTTCTCATAGGAAATTAATAATTTTTTTAAACAGAGAGACACTTTGGAAAATGGATTTGTAAATTATGTAATTGTTCCCACTTTATCTTTTGAATAGGATAGAAATGTCCATTTATAAGTAAGTAAAGAAATCTAAAATTTATTTTAGCAGATATTAAACTTTCAATAAGGTAATAAAAGATATCTTTTTGTGCCATTGACTTTCTATGGGTTTGAAAATATTAAAAAGTCCCTATAGACCATAAAGTGTGTTATGAGGCTGTGTGTTGTTCAGGGACAGAACAAAATAACTATTGTACATTACAAAATGCTAATAATAGGTATGTATTTACTTATTCTTAGATTATCCCACATTTATATGCAGTTAAAAATACATAATATGGGGATATAAATATACTACATTCAACAAAGAGGTGTATCAGTTCAAAGAAATAAAACAAGACCTGTGTTTTAGGCTTAAACTGATTCAAAAAATATATTTTGGTGCTTATGTGAGCTCAGAAGTAATTAGTTTAAGTTCCTCTGACATCTAACATATTCAAGGCAAATGAAATACTGGAAAAATGCCTCTGAATTATTATGCAGTGTGGTAAACTGGGTAGTGCTGATAACAAACATGTATTTTTCCAAATAAATATAAAATTCAAAGATAGGTAGAAATTTGGTCTATTAGTGTTTCAATGAAAAAATTCTGAATTATCTGCCTGAATCCTATATATAATTATAGAATTATGTATTACTATAATACATACATGTATACAATAAATCCTCACTTAATACCTTTGATAGGTTATCAGATACTGAAACTTTAAATGAAATGGCATATAACAAAACCAATCTTTTCTTTCTCATCAGCATGATAACAAAATGACATTGAATAAAACAGTGTTATATGAGGGCCTGCTATATGTCATTTTTCTTAAAGTTACAATTTTCAAGTACCTATTTGTGACATTTAATGAGAACTTACTGCAGTATATAAATAAATATGCATGTAGATAAAAAGTACAGACATCAGAAACAAAGAAAAATATGATAAAATAATTTTAAAAATTCATCTCCCAGAAACAGCTATACTAAATATTTCTGTTATATGTCCTTTCACTTCAGAGGAAGAAAATACAACTGAAACAGCAAAGACTGTGTTCTCTTTATGTGATACAAAACTGGAAGTGATATACAGTCACAGATTGATAATATCTCCATATTAGAAGGGACAATGATTAAACATTAATTTGTATAAAATTAAGATTATGAAAATTCAAGGAAAGTTCAGGTCAATTTTCCATTCTTTAATGAACTCATCTTCAAAATCTTTGAAGACATTCATATTATCTTTAAATATTTATGGTGCAGAGCAACTCACAACTTTGAGGTAAGGCATGCTATTTCTGTGAACACAATTCATTAATGTGTTTCATCATTAAACTCCTTTTCAGTCATTTTACCATTTATTCTACTCTGGTTTCTGGTGTGACACAAATAAATTCCACTTTCACACCAGAATTAAGATATATATAGCTCAAAGCCTTACAGGTACTTTTTCTTGTCTTCAAATTGTATAAACCAAAGGCATAAAATTATTTTTTACCAGACTCATTTAAATAGGTATGGCTCATTTGAAAGAAAGGTTGAGCAAATTCCCAGTGACTCAGTTTAAAAATTGAAGAACTAAGATTTTAAATCAAGGCAACCTGGTTCTTAGTTCCATTCTTTTTAAAGCCAAATGACCAGTGGAAATCTATTTAATCTCTGTGACTTAATTTCTTCATATGTAGCATAAGGATAATAATACTATATAACATATAGGGTTATTATAAAAATTACATGACTTATAACATGTAGTATGTAGCACGGTATTTTGGTATAATTAATATTCACAAATTCTATCCATTGTTTTCATTACTTTTTTTTTGCAAATACAAATAGAAGAAATAGTCAACTTCGATCTGTCAGTAAACTTCCAAGAAACTAATTTAAAACATATTTTTAAGAAACCTGATGAGCAAATAATTTCAATTTCATGAGAAAATGAAGTGGGTTAGATTTAGAATAAAAAGTTTTCACCTCCTGTTTGGGGAGGTGGAGAAGCTTTCTTCCATAGCATCATCCAGGACCCCAATTTTTCTTCCCTAATATTCCTCCTCCTCTAAAATACTGTGCTTATCTAGATAGTCAGAACTGGCTCTCCTGATTCATTTTCCAGCCTGCGTGAAGGAAAAAGAGAGAATGCCCTGGACAAGCAATTTCATTTTGATTAAGTAAGTTGAACATTCCCCATACATGTTCTGCTCATTTTTCATTGGCAAGATTTTCAAAAGGCCACACCCACCTGCCAGAATAGCTGAGAAGTATGGTGCCCATTGGCAATAGGAGATGAAAAGAATCAATTTGAGGAGGGGAGAGAACTACTATTGGGCCAAATTTCCTCATCTGAAAAACAGACTAAAAGTAATAGCCATCCTTTATTGCATGTCTGCTCTCCTGGCCCTATTATGGTTCCAGTTGCTTTGTGTGTGCTATCTCTAATCCTCACAACAATGTGGCAAGAGAGACATCCTTCCATTACTGATAAAAATTTGAAATTCAGTAAGTTAATTTGCCAGTGCTCACAGATTTAGTGGCAAATGACACTGACAGTCTCAGTGTAGACTAAGTAAGAGTAATGTTAAATGAAACAAGCCCAAGGCATTTGGTTACCCTGAATGTCAATCATACATCCATCAAGAGGAGGTTGGAGCTGAGTGCCTTAAATTCACATCAATATGATATAAAATATATCACATTTATCCAATATATATTTATTAACTGATATAAACAATGATGAATGCTCTCAACTATGATGAATATATATAGACTCTGCACTCAGTTGGCTAACATTAGGGTGTTTAACAAATAGGTTATTTGTATATTTGGTTCACTTACATTTTATATTATTTGCTGTCATAGCTCAGAACACTAACTTATATCCAGCTTTAACTCACTGGCCTTTCCAGGCTAAGCTTTGAAATCAATACCAAATTTTGGATCCAATATTTGGGCTGAAGAAAATATTCATTCCCAAATACCAATTATCACTGATTTTGGATGTCAATCTGTACTAAATCGCAAAGTCTTTGGAGATTTCTTCCAGGTAATAGCCATCTCTTATTAAGAGTGCTTCATTTATTAGTCATTGAGCACAGGCCTCGGCCTAATTGCTTTTCACAGATGCAGAAAAATTTTTGAATGTGTAAAAAAAAAAAAAAAAAAAAAAAAAGCATTGGTTCATAGCAGGAAAAAGTTACAAAATTAAACTATATGAATATATAATTGTATATTTACCAAAAAATTTATATTTATCAGACTATTGAACCACAAACCAAATCTTGTGTCGTTACACATAAATATCGTTTCATGTGGAATATGAGTGAATTTCTATATGTTTAATATGATATGAGGTGGAGAGCTGCAAAAATTAATAAATAAGACCTAGGAAAATCTTAATTATACTCTTACCACCTCCTGCTACTGGCAAAAGAAGAATCTTCTTTGAGTGCATAAGACAGTGATGGACACAATCAGTTAAGTTCCTGATGTTCAGGAAATTCTAGTCAGTTGTATGTTGCTGCTCTGCTTAAAAGAGAATAATATGTGACATCTAAATTATCCTGAGCCATCAATAAAAATTATTATTATTATTTTAGGACCAAGTAGCCTTGAGTGACTCTTCTATTACTGAAGCATTATAAGAATTATTTCATTAAGTCATTTCTCATCCATAAAAGGAAAGTCAGTATAATAGTATGGTTGGAAAATGAACTGACCCTTCAAGTAACTTAAGGTCTCAGTTTGCTCCTCCGTGAAATAAGAAAATTAAATTATATCAAGATATCTTACCTTGGTATCTACAACCTATAAATGAGCTCCAAGAAATTCATGAATATCATGAAATTTTATGTTTGTGTGCACTCTACTTTTTTTTTTTTTTTTTTTTTTTTTGAGACGGAGTCTCGCTCTGTCGCCCAGGCTGGAGTGCAGTGGCCGGATCTCGGCTCACTGCAAGCTCCGCCTCCCGGGTTCACGCCATTCTCCTACCTCAGCCTCCCGAGTGGCTGGGACTACAGGCGCTCGCCACCTCGCCTGGCTAGTTTTTTGTATTTTTTAGTAGAGACGGGGTTTCACCATGTTAGCCAGGATGGTCTCGATCTCCTGACCTCGTGATCCGCCCGTCTCGGCCTCCCAAAGTGCTGGGATTACAGGCTTGAGCCACCGCGCCCGGCCGTGCACTCTACTTTTTATAGAAAGTATCCTTAGTTTGTGAAACATTATTAATAGAGATGCAAAGAATGCAAGAAGTAGATAAGTGGCTTTGTAAATGTGTCATTGTGTGTGAGTCATTATACATAAGATTCATTCAATAGTATATATTTAGTGATGATCATGTTCAAGGCAAAATGCCCATCTGTTTTGTATCTATGAATAAAGATATCGAGGAAGGGCCAGTGCAATATAACATCTTAATGTTTGTTTTTTTTTTAGCGTTCCCTTTCTGAGTTATCTAATCCCTTCTATTTTCCGCAATAGAGTCATAGCTGAACCTAAAAAGGCATCCTGCAGGCCTGCATATGTGACTGTGCCACTGAGCATTTATTCACATTGATTGCTGTGCATGATCCAAGGAGGCTGTGATTACATGGTTTGTGTACTGACACCTGGGGATACTTGCGAAGAAGGAGATGTAAAGTATACACTCCAGTTCTCATCAGCCTTCAGTATTGTTATGTGCACTTTTTGCATACGTGCTTATTTTCGCAGTATGAGAGGACTGCAGAAAGAGTTGACAAAGATAACCTCGCAATGTAATTGTAAAGACATAGATACTGAAACCCTTGTGCTGAGCCTTAACCAGTTCTAGGTACAGGAGATGTTGTAACATACATGTATCCTGCCATCTAGGTAGGAACTTGACAACTAGCATTATTCAGAAGGAACACAAACACATACAGTTTCCGTCATTACTCTAAATGTCAAGTGATCTATACCTATCAGCTGCTAAGATATGAGGAATCCAGGGTTATACATTTTGTAGCCTTTTCCCTGCCCTATTTTGCCTCCTCCAAGATCTTTCCAATTCAGTCACAACTAAACTTCATATCTGTGAATCTGATAAAAGTAGCTGATGAATCCTCAAGAAAATAATTTGTTTTACCTTTCCATTTCTTTTATCCATTTGGTAGATGAAACTTTCCTATCTTCAAGCTTTTCAACAAGATGCTGTAGTAACTAAGTCCAAATAGATAAGCCCAGAAGTATACTTTCTTATAAAGAAAGCAGTTTCAAGTAATTTAAGCTTGATGCTCAGAGATTAATTTCAGAAAGAAGACTTTCAGCCTTAAGGCATGTGTTTGATAAGGAAAATTCAAAAGGAGAGGTCACAGTCAATTCTGGACACATTTGAGTCTATTCCTTGCTAGGTGACAGGGATTTAAACATGAGTAAGATGTACTTTTTACCTTCACAGAGCTAAATCTAACCATGAGAAGAAAAAAAGAAAAAAAAATATGTATATATATATAACTAGACATAACTAGCACCTTTACCAAGCCCTGTCTTCACCAGGCAATGTCCAAATAGCTAAAATAATTCCCATGTTCCATTTCATATCCAAATTCTCATTTTCTCATGTCCTATTTTCAGCTTAACAGTTAAAAAGGAGGCCAGCTGAATTTATATCATACTATTTTCTTTTTCTTATTTTCAGATAAAATAAATACACTCCTTCTGTGTATCCCATTAATACTTCATACGTTCCTGTCCTGTGGTAATTATATTAAGTTATGTATCACCTCCTATTGTTCCTGCGTAGGATCCGTTAGTTTTATTTATGTATTTAGAGCACTGCCATTGTAGACTTCCCACAAATGTTTGACGACCGATTTAATTCATATTGAAAATCAGGACTGACTGACAATTATTAAATAGGCTGTTCCTCTAGTAGCTATTTGCTGCAGAAGAGCTCTCCAATAGCAATAAAAATGGTATAGAACAAAGATACCAGGGTATCTGGATGATTCAGCTATAGTACGCTGTGGGAGGAGGAATACACCTAGTTTTCATAAATAAAAATACAATATGAAATGAGAAAGAATTTATTAATGTAGCTTGATTTTTTTCTTTTATAACTAATTTTGAAGATCTTTTAAGTACCCCTTGTAGTCAGAGCCATAGTTAGCCTTGTATCCCTAGGCCAAGTGTTTGAACCATCAAACCCCTAAAGTCTTTTAGTGAAACTTAATGCCCACTATCAATGAAAACAACGTTTTTTCAAAAAAAAGAAATCATTTATTTTATTATTATCCCATCTAGCATCTTAGATAATTCTAGTTAAAAAAAAATGTTATACATAGTTCTCAGCACTGTTGCATATTCAACAAATCTTTCAAGCTCACTGCTGGGCTGGTTCTTGGAATGAGTCATAAGCCCGACACCAGGTAAATTTGTCTACGGAAGGCAACATCACTATTGTTCTGAATCTTAGGGTTATCAACAGAAAGTATCAGAATCCATTCTGGCTTAGTATGATCAAAGTACTTTATGATGCCATTCCATAGATTTATGTTCTGTCTGCTGGTAACAGAACAAAAGTTCTAATAACAAATTGCTTGCCAGAAATTCAAGTTACACAAAGAGGAAATTGATATTGCTTCTCCATTCTCCAACGAATCTGACAGTTACCCTCTTCCTCTCTCATTCAAACTCTTAATATTTATGTGCAGGAAAGATTTTAAAAACTTATCACAATGTATTTTCTTCTCATCTTTCTCAAATCCCTCTTAAATAAAAAGAAGATATACAAAGCAATCACATAAATATATGTTAAATGGGCATAAGTGCTGAGTTAGCAAATAAAGTTTTCCTTAACCTTTTATGTACAATAGGGGCTTTTAGACTTAATTTTAGTTTCTGATTTTTTTTTAAATTTGACATTTGCAATATTTTATTATTTATTTCTGTGTGTCATTTCAAAGAATAAAAAAACTAATTTTGATTTAATAAATTTAATTATATCTCTATATGATAAAGATAGAAAGCATAGTTACCAAAGATTCTTACCATATGAATCCATTATACCTTTTAAGAACATAAAACTCATGAAGTTACAGTGACATTTTTTTTTTCTACATCTTAAAACATTTTTCTATTTTATCTTTTGGGAATTATTTCATCATTATTTATCAAATATTCCCAACTAAACAAAAATACTAAAAATAAACAAAGGGTAGAATTATAAAATTTTCTGGAATAATGATGAAATACTGAAATAAATCATCATTATTATATTGTCCTTCAATTTTCTTTCATTTTTTAACTTTTATCAGGGGTACATGTCCAGTTTGTTATAGATAAGTTGAGTGTTGCAGGGGTTTAGTGTACAGATTATTTAATTACCCAGGTAATAAGCATAGTATCTAATAAATAGTTTTACAATCCTCACCCTCCTCTCAATCTCCACCCTGAAATAGGCACTGGTGTCTACTGTTCCGTGCTCCATGTTCGTGTGTGTTTAGCTTCCACTTGCAAGTGACAACAGGTGGTATTTGGTTTTCCGTTCCTAAGTTAGTTCACTTAGGATAATGGCCTCCAGCTCCATCCATGTTGCTGCAAAGAACATGTTCTTGCTCTTTGTTATGGCTGTATTTCCATAGTGCATATGTACCACATTTTTTTAATCCAGTCTAATGTTGATGGTCATTTAGGTTGATTCCATGTCTTTGCTATTGTGAATAATGCATCAGTGAATATATGCATGTATGTGTCTTTATGGTAGAATGATTTATACTCCTTTGGGTATGTATCTAATAATCAGATTGCTGGGTAGAATGGTAGTCCTGTTTTAAGTTCTTTGAGAAATCACCCAATTTCTTTCCACAGTGGCTGAACTAATTTGCATTCTCATCAAAAGTGTGTAAGCATTCCCTTTTCTCTACAGCTTTGCCAACATCTGTTATTATTTGAATGTTTAATAATAGCCATTGTAACCTAATGTGAGATAGGTGGTTATGATTTGCATTTCTTTAAGTATTAGTGATCTTGAGTATTTTTTTCATGCTTGTTGGCAGTGTGTTTACCGTTTTTGAAAAATGTCTTTCACATCCTTTGTCCACTTTTTAATAGGGTTGTTTGTTTATTGCTTGTGGTTTAAGTTCCTTACAGATTTTGAATATATTAGATCCTTTGTAGGATGCAGAGTTTGCAAATATTTTCTCCCATTCTGTAAGTTGCCTGTTTGCTCTTTTGAAAGTCTCTTTTGCTGTACAGAAGATCTTTAGTTTAATTAGGTCTCATTGGTCAATTTTTGGTTTTGTTGCAATTATTTTTGACATCTTCATCATGAAATCTTTGCCAGGGCCAATGTCCACAGTAGGTTTTCCTAGGTTATCTTCCAGGGTTTTTATAGTTTCATATTTTACATTTAAGTCTTTAATCCATCTTGAGTTATTTTGTATATGATATAAGGAAAGGGTCCAGCTTAAATCTTCTTCAAATGGCTACCCAGTTATCCCAACACCGTAAATTGAATAAGGAGTTCTTCCCCCTTGCTTGTTTTTGTCAACTTTGTTGAAAATCAGATTGTGTGAGTAGGTACATAGCATTATTTCTGGGCTCTCTATTCTGTTCCATTGGTGTTTGTGTCTGTTTTTGTACCAGTACCATGCTGTTTTGGTTATAGTAGCCTTGCAGTACAGTTTGAAGTCCGGTAATGTGATAACTTCAATTTTGTTCTTTTTGCTTGAGGTTGCTTTTGCTATTTGGGCTTTTTTTGGTTCCATATGAATTTTAGGATAGTATTTTCTAATTCTGTGAAAAAACATCATGGGTAGTTTGGTAGGAATAGCATTGAATCTGTAATTGTTTTGGGCAGTATGGCCATTTTAACTATGTTGATTCTTCCTATCCGCGAGAATGGATTTTTTTTTTTTTCATTTGTGTCATCTCTGATTTCTTTTAGCAGCATTTTATAATTCTCACTGAGAACTTTTACCTCCCTGCTTAGCTGTATCCCTGGGTATTTTGTATGTGTGTATGTTTGACTATTGTGGAAGGGATTGCACTTTTTATTTGGATCTCAGTTTGGGTGTTATTGGTATGTAGAAGTGCTGCTGGCTTTTGTACATTGATTTTGCATCCTGAAAATTGCTGAAGTTCTTTATCAGATATAGGAGCTTTTGGGCAGAAACTATGGGGTTTAATAGGTATGAAAACATCTTATCTGCAAACAGAGATAGTTTGACTTCCTGTCTTCCTATTGGATGCTTTTTTATTTCTTTCTCTTGCCTGATTGCTGTGGCTAGTACATCTAGTACTATGTTGAACAGGAGTGGTAAGAGTGGGTCTCCTGGTTTTGTTTCCCAAACGAAATGCTTCCAGCTTTTGCTCGTTCAGTATAATGTTGGATATGGATTTGTCATAGATTGCTCTTATTATTTTGATGTATATTCCTTTGATGCTTAATCAGTCAAAGGTTTTTAACATAAAGGGATGGTAAATTATATTGAAAGCCTTTTCCACATCTATTGAGATGATCATGTGGGTATTTTTTTTATTATTATTATACTTTAAGTTCTGGGATACATGTACAGAACATGTAAGTTTGTTACATAGGTATACATGTGCCATAGGGATTTGCTTTATCCGTCAACATGTCATCTAGGTTTTAAGCCCCACACGCATTAGATATTTGGCCTAATGATATCCCTCCCTTTGCCCCCAACTCCCTGTGGCCCTAGTGTGTGATGTTCCTCTCCCTGTGTCCATGTGTTCTCACTGTTCAACTCCCACTTATGAGTGAGAACATGCGGTGTTTGGTTTTCTGTTCCAGTGTTAGTTTGTTGAGAATGATGGTTTCCAGCTTCATCCATGTCCCTGTGAAGGACATGAACTCATTCTTTTTTATGGCTGCATAGTATTCCATGGTATCCATGGTATGTGCCACATTTTCTTTATCCAGGCCATCATTGATGGGCATCTGGATTTGTTCCAAGTCTTTGCTATTGTAAATAGTGCTGCAATAAACATACATGTGCATGTGTCTTCATAGTAGAATTTTTTATTTCTGTTTATGTGATAAATCACATTTATGGATTTGCCTATGTCGAACCAACCTTGCATTTCAGGGATTAAAGCCTTCATGATCATGATGGATTTGCTTTTTTATGTGCTACTGGATTCAATTTGCTAATATTTTATTCAGGATTTTTGCATCTATGTCTATCAAGAATATTGCATCATTATTCATAATAGCCAAGATTTGGAAGAAACCTATGCATCTATCAACAGATGAATGGATAAAGAAGATGTTGAACATATACACAATGGAGTACTATTCAGCCATAAAAAGGAATGAGATCCTGTCATTTGCAAAACATGGATGGAATCGGAGATCATTATGTTAAATGAAATAAGCCAGGCAGAGAAGGACAAACATTGCATCTTCTCACTTATCTGTGGGACCTAAAAATCAAAACAATTGAATTCATGGACATAGAGAGTAGAAGGATGGTTACCAGAGGCTGAGAAGGGTAGTCGGGGACTGGGGAAAACATGGGGATTGTTGATGGGTACAAAAAAGTAATTTAAAAAATGAATAAGACCTACTATTTGATAGAACAATGAGATGACTATAGTCAATAGTAATTTAATTGTACATTTTAAAATAACTTAAAAATGGTATTTGGATTATTTGTATCACAAAGGATAAATGCTTGAGGGGATGGATACCCTATTCTCCATGATGTGATTATTTCACACTGCATGCCTTTGTCAAAATATCTCAGGTACACAGTAATTATATACACCTACTATGTACCAACAATATTTTTTAAATATAAGATATGTTTGGGACCATGAAAATGATAACTTTTTGGGGAGACATCTTAGCAGGAGATAGGCACTGAAATATGAATGCCTGAAAAAAAAACTCTGAAAAAATGTCATAGGTGTGTATAAGGCTTTCATTTGCCTGAGAAAGTTTCAAAGGAAACTAAATTCTTTACTAACATTTACAAGTTGACTTTAATAATAAAGCTATACTTCAGTGAATTACGTCACAGGTGTTTTCTAAGTATGTGTCAGCAGTAAATCTTTGTAATTTAAGGAAGCTCTGCAAATTAGTAGAGTTGTGGAGTTGCTTGAGTAAATAAAAAAAAAGAAATGTGGTGAGTTATTTGTGAAGGGAAAAGTTGAATATGTACATGAGATTAGTAATATCATACAGCCATAGAAAGACTTGAAGTTTTATTAGAAAGAATTATTTGTTGAAAAGGAGAACAGAGCAAATATGTTGTCTTGTAAAAAAAACCTGTTTTATACAATGAGTATGAATGAGATCCTGGCATGCTCAGTCTATGGTGAGAAATTGTAACTGAAGCTACACTCGTTCTATTTTATTATCATCTCTACTGTGCTATTATGTTTCTATTAGCAGTAGTTTTACTTTGACTTCATATTATCAGTAGCAATCTGCATAGGAAAGAGTTTTATATTTAGATTGTAATTCCATTTATTGACATTTTAAGATTGCAATTCCATTTATTGACATTTTAATATAATAGCACTTATTCAAACTCTTTGTCTTACTTTTAATTTTGTTTATATTAAGATTATGTCTTTCATCAGACACAAGGAATCATTATCTTACCTATACAACAGATTGTGATTAGAAAAAAAGGTAGACAATTCAATTTACTATCACTGTCTGCAATTGGTTCTCAGTTTCCAACAACAATTGCATTATACAATTAAATAATATAATACAATATGGGTAGGACAGAAAGAATACTTTACTAATGTTTAACCTTGGTTGCTAGTGAATCCAGAAAATATCCAAATAAATTTTGTAAAACTCAATTTGGTTAATGTTAATAATTCATTTTATATAAAATTAAACTTCAATCTAGTCAGAAAACAAAATATTCAATTAAAGAAATCACCTATTGTATGCAAACATCTTCTGCCTTGTGTTTTACTGAGTTCAAAACAGCTGGCTTTGAAAAAGAAGAATATATCAAGTAATGCTCATTAAGGCCGGCCTTCCTGGGTTCTAGAGTTGGCAGAAAATTGAGAGGGAAGTTCTGAAAGTATTTTCTATACTATGCTTCTTCTTCTTTCTTTATTTTATGTTATTTTATTTTTTGAGACAGAGTCTCGCTGTGTTGCCCAGGATGGAGTGCAGTGCCACAATCTTGGCTTACTGCAACACCAGCCTCCTGAGTTCAAGTGATTCTCCTGCCTCAGCCTCCTGAGTAGCTGGGATTACAGGTTTCGTGCCACCATGCCCACCTAATTTTTGTATTTTTAGTAGAGACAGGGTTTTGCTATGTTGGCCAGGCTGGTCTCGAACTCCTGACATCAGGTGATCCACCCACCTGGGCTTCCCAAAGTGCTGGTATTACAGATGTGAACCACCACCCCAGTCCTCTATTTTTTATGCTTCTGAGCTAGATTATGAAGCAGCCCCACACTAGTGTTAGAATTATCTGGGTTCATGGAAGGAAATTAGCAGCAGTTGGAGATGCTTTGGGTTTTCCTGATATTTTCTTTTGTACAAAAGTAAAATTGCTTCATGCAGCCTGAATGACACCTGGTTGTAAAGGTTTTGGTAGGGCTGCAACTAATTACAAAATATGTAAGTAGAGTATAGGTAAAATATGAAAAGAATATTAGTATTTTAGATGTCTAGCACCACATTGGTTGGTATAAGGATTAAAAATTTATTATTTTAGGCCGGGTGCAGTGGATCATGCCTGTAATCCCAGCAGTTTGGGAGGCCAAGGCAGGCAGATCACGAGGTCAGGAGATCAAGACCATCCTGACTAACACGGTGAAACTCCATCTCTACTAAAAAACAAAACAAAGCAAAACAAAACAAACAAAAAAAATTAGCCAGGCGTGGGGGCGGCGCCTGTAAGTCTCAGCTACTCGGGAGGCTGAGGCAGGAGAATGCCGTGAACCCAGGAGGCAGAGCTTGCTGTGAGCTGAGATCACACCACTGCACTACAGCCTGGGCGACAGAGCAAGACTCCGTCTCAAAAAAAAAAAAAATACTATTTTAATGTTTAAGCCAGAGTCTTTTTTGCCATAATGCTTTTTCAATTTTATCCTCTATGCTATAGTTAAACCACTTTTTCTGTTGTAGGGACTAAATAAAATCTATCTTCTTAGGATCAATTAGCATTTCATTTCTTTTCTTTTTTTTTTTTTTGTCATGAATTCTCTTCAGGTTCTTGTACTTTTTATAATTTCACTCTGGTGTCAGACTATACTACTTTCAAATATCTGTTCTTCACATCTTAGTTTGGTACCCTATAAAAATTACTTCATCAATCTAAGCCTCAAATATTTATTTTAGCATATTATAAAATACGAGATAAATATACTGCACTATACTATATTATATAACATATTATATAATGTATAATACAATAGATACAATAATTATTAATTATTGTGTAATTAATAATTAACACAAAATATTAATATGTTAATATAAATATAATTAATCATAGGGACAATCTCAGAAGACTTGCACTTAGGTTTAAACTATGTAAAAATCTTAGCACATTCTCTGGAAAATTAGTACTCAAAACATTTTAATGACTCTCCTCTTTCTTCTTATTTACTAACACTCCTCCCAACCCCATCTCTCACATATTCCCATGGCCCTCCAATGTAACATTTTTAAATAAACACTCTGGGATTCCTGGAGCTTAGATTATCTAGAATAGATGGTAAAATGAGGGCAGATGGCTGTCAGAAACTATGATAGCCAACATTCATGAGGAGATATAAGGAATGGACCATGAAGTATTGTGACCTTAATAGGCTTGAGAAGAGACAGAATAGAGTCTGTTAGGATATGAGCTGCCTGGATATTACTACCATACAAAGCATATTCTTGAATATTTTTCTCAGTATAGGTCATCTTGGCACCTGAGGGCACTTGAAAACCCCTACCCAGACATACAGGCTTAAAATGTTAAAGATCCTCTCTAGGAGATAGTTTTTGGGCATTAGTCTCTGAGAACCTCTTGTCCAGTCATATCTGTCACTTAAAATGCTGCTGTTTCTGGAATAGAAGAAAGGAGTAGGTAGCTGTTCCTCAGGAGACTTAACACGGCTCTAGGATTAACTACTCAGTGGCAGACCCCTTCTTCATGGTACTGGCTCTTTTAATGAATCTTTGCAAAAGTGCTGTTGTTGTTTAACACTTAAGGATACTTTGTTCCAAGAGAAGTAACCAGGCCTCCTTGGAGAAACTGCTAAATTTTCTGTTTAGGGTGTAAATGTATACAATGAATCAATAATACATTGTTCAGTTTCTAACTGGCTAAAATATCTAAAAACAAGTAGCTGCAACTGATTGTACCACATTGAATATGTAGAAGTCCATGTGTTCCTAATGATATTACAAAGGGCGGGGGAGGGGGGGAGAGAGAGAGAGAGCACCAGAAATTTCATGGATATATCTATTTGAGTGCTTGTATCAGCCAGAAGATCTAGAGAGAAAATTGAAAAGGCAAGTTTTAACATGAACATCTCTTAACTTGATTGTGTTTCTAGTTTAATTTGTGTTGACTAATAGAATATCTCACTTCTAGTTAATGGATTTTTCAGTGTTGTTCTTTTTATTTTTAATCTTTCCCAATATGAACTAGTTGAATCCTCTTGTTTTCAGTAATTTCTACTTCACTTTTAATTTTCTTTTCAAATTGCTGCAAATATCACTCTAAGGCAAGCTGTGCTTTTTGGCTACACATTCTGACATCCTCCGAGCTGTATGATCTTACAGGTACCATTGTAACAGGAACAGAACATTCCACCACCAAAGAGCATTTTATTGCTCTGTGATATCACATTCTCTGACATTCCTACTGTGTCTCTATCATGTTCCATCTTAATTAGTACAAATACAGACTTCATTGTTTTCACAGTCATTTTCAAATTTACTGTAAAGACAACCCTAACACTACAAAATAGTTTTTGTCTTGAATTTACTTAACTATCATGTAAGAATGCCACTGACTTACGCATTAACTTACCATTCCTTTATTTGTTTGTACCTAAAAGCAGGTCACACACTCTTTCTGTCAAAGATAGATCATTCAGTAAAACAGAAGCCAATGTCAGCTCATTATAAAAAGAGAAATATGCTAAGAGATTTTAAAAATAATGTGTATTATAAACAATACTCATTATAATCTTGAAATTATATTTCATAATGACAATTAGGAAAATGACAATATTAATTCTAGGTGTTGTTTATTTTCCATATGCCCTTAACAGTGTAAAATGCTTTACATACAATATCTCAGTTACACTGACAGCAATATTATAGTAAAGCGTATAATCAACTTCATTTCATTTAAAAGAATTGCTGGTTAGAAAAGTAACTTCACATATAGACTATTACACAGCTGGTAAATGATAGGGCTGGGTGTTCCGAGCTGGCCTAAAACTTTTCTAATTATCAGAAATTACTAGTCACTATTCTAATGTACAAGAATAAGCTATCCATGTATGCATAAAATAGAAAAGGTAAATGAATATCTAGATTATCAGAAACTCAAATTCACTTTTTATATTAAAAAACAAAGATTGCTAGAGTCTCAACTTTTTTATGGATTAAGGCAAAACCTATAAATATTAAATCATTTCTTTCATAACTTTTACTCACAAGTTTATTAAAACTTGGTGATTGTCATAAGGACTGATTGCTTCCCAGGAAAAACTAGCTAAGTCTTTTGTTGTCAAATATGCCATCAGAAAAAAAGTTTTATATTTATGTTTATGGATATATAATAGTTGCACATATTTATGGCATACATGTAATATTTTGATACAAAAGTTAAAATAAAAATAATAAATATTTTTATAAAGATATTTTAGAGAAATGAGGAAAAAGAGAATGGTAATAAAATTGGCTCTTAAAATAAATCTATTAGTCATTATTTGTTTCAGTATGTATAATGAAAGATTAATAACTACAAGTTTAAACCCTTGTTTCTCAAAATGTAGTTCTCCACTGAGTAGACTTCAGATTTTATATTTCTGGTCTCCCATCCTAGTAAATCAAAATTAAATTTGGAGGCCTATAAGTATAGATTATGAACAAGCACCACAGGTGATCCCAGTGTATTTGTTTGAGAATCAATGCTTTAAACTTCTAAAGTAAAATTAACATTCAGCCAGATTAAATTATCATAAAAATGCAGCAACTGGCAAATGTTTAATAGGCACCTTATTAAAAGAAGCTTTTCCTTTCACACAATGAGGACTCACAATCCATTAACCCCCATCTGTGTCTGCTCAATTCATATCTAGACTTAAAAATAAAAACAACACTTACATAGAAGAGCTTCAGGCCAGAAACAAAGCTCACAGGAGTTTAATAGTATCTTAAGGCTCAAAATACATGACATTGAATTAAAAAGCAAAAACATAAATAGGTTTGGGAGATGGAGGAGGAAAAAGAATTTCCTCTTTTCCCTTTATCACAGAGACAGCAATAAAAATAAAAGAGCCTTGCTATTCATTTTGAACCTTTGAATGTGGTAACTTCCAGTAAATCTGTATATTTTGATGTCCCCCCCCCAAATTGGCCATTTAATTCCTTTGACTTTTGCCTCCTAGAGAGAATGAATTCTTTAATAATAACTTTTAAAAGCTATAATTTTATTCTTGATCTTTGAATGTTTCCCACTAAGCCTATTTCGTGCTGATGCAGGGCCAGCAGCCCTCCCTCCTATTATCATTAATGAGGCTAAGATTCTCAGTAATGGGAGAAAGACCTTGTTTAAACAGTAGTTATTCATCCAATTGATTCTGATGAAAACTGTGGAATCATTAATGGAATAAATGATTGCACAACAGATACCAATAGTGAAATAATGTTTATAAAGAAGGGTGATAAAACCCTTGCATCCTTTCTCTTTAGAGTATCCGACCTAGAGTGGATAAATAATCATTTAATTTATGCTTATATAAAGCAGCTACTTGGCATTTCAGCCAAAGGGTTATGTCAGAAAACAGTTAATGGCTATTTGTAGTTTTAAAGCGCTCAGCATATTTGCTGCATGACCAGGCATCATACACATGGTTGAGTTGACTATACTATCTATAATAAGATTTACTATGGTCTATAGCTCCTGGTGTTCATACACAAACCCAAGTTTATGATACATGAAGATAATCTAAATTATTCTTGCTGTGGTCTTTTTGCTGCTTTTATACTTCAGTGGTTTAGGGGGCTTTCTTTCTTTAAATATTTGAAATATGTGTTCAATAATTTGGGGACAGATAAACATTTCAGTATTAGACATTTCAGTGTAATGGATATATTTTATAGAATGTTTATGATATTTAATTTTTAATAAAAATATTTAATAGATTTTTATTTGAAATCATACAAACATAAAACAAAATAGCCCTTAATTTTGAGTGGCTATTTCTTCAACAACACAACTATTTTCTTTTTCTTTTTTTTTTGAGACAGAGTCTCACTCTTTCACCCAAACTGGAGTGCAGTGGCACGATCTCGACTCACTGCAACCTCCACCTCCTGAGTTCAAGCAGTTCTTGTGCTTCAGCCTCCCAAGTAGCTGGGATTACAGGCACACACCACCACCTCTGGTTAAGTTTTGTATTTTTTTAGTGGAAACAGGGTTTTGCCATGTTGGCCAGGCTGGTCTCAGACTCCTGACCACAGGTGATCCTCCCACCTCAGCCTCCCTAAGTGCCTTGGACTTCCGAAGTCCTGGGATTACAGGCATGAGTCACTGTGCCTTGCCGACACAACTATTTTCTAAACAGTCTCTTTATAGGCATGAAGAGTAATTTCTATAAATATTAAGATGGAATTAAGTTTTTAAACTACCTCTGTATATTTTTCAGATTTCTTATAAATATGTGTTAAATTGAATTTAATATTTCAAGTGACATTTTATGTTCTAGATGCTTTTTTAACCCAATGATTACAAATTAATTTTCTATCAGTCAAAATGTTTGTGCTCTCATAATCCATCTTTTTTCTAAAATAAACACAAAATTAGGTTTACATATTACAGGTAGTTTAGTTTCAATTTTGGATATTATCCAAATGTCAGATTCAACAATTTATCTTAAAAATGTTCCCATCTCTCCAGGACAAAGGCACAGAAGCTGTCTTTCCTGAGTTAACTTAAATACAAAAGGTTATGTTTCTTAATTTTTGTGGATGCTTGAAGAAATTCAACAAAATCAAGAACATGGTTTCATATATATTTCAGTTTAGCATCCTCTTCTTCAGCTTTCCTGAAACAGAATATAATATTGAAATGTACATTCAATTATTTCTGCATTATAAGAATCATTAATATTTTTAGTTTCTAATTGTTTTCTATTCTGTTTTTTAAGGTTTTTTTTTTTTTTCAAAACATTTGTTAGATTTTCTTGCTTCTCCATATTTATTAGGTTTTTTAGTATGTTTTACTGTTTGTATTCTTCATTCTGATTCCCTGTGACTATTTTTATTTGATAGCAATTTGAATTTTGTTATGTATATTCTGTTCTATTTGACTTTCAGAATTATTAGTTTCTTTTTTTTTTCTTTTTTTTTTTTTTTTTTTTTTTGAGAAGGAGTCTCACTCTCTCTCCCAGTCTGGAGTGCAGTGGTGCCATCTGGGCTCACTGCAAGCTCCGCCTCCCAGGTTCACGCCATTCTCCTGCCTTGGTCTCCTGAGTAGGTAGGACTACTGGCTAAGTTTTTGTATTTTTAGTAGAGACGGGGTTTCACTGTGTTAGCCAGGATGGTCTGGATCTCCTGACCTCGTGATCCACCTGCCTCGGCCTCCCAAAGTGCTGCGATTATAGGCGTGAGCCACCGCGCCTGGCCAGAATTATTAGTTTCTAATGAAAACAGAGACACAACATACCAGAATCTTTGGGACTTAGCTAAAGCATAGTTAAGAGGAAAGTTAGTAGCACAAAACACCTACATCAAGAAGTTAGAAAGGTCTCAAATTAGCAACCTAACACTCACCTATAGGAATTAAAGAAATAAAAGGAAACCAACACCAGAGCTAGCAGAAGAAAAGAAATAACTAAAATTAGACCACGACAGAATGAAATTGAGATACAAAAATCTATAGAAAAGATTAAAGAAATCCAAAGTTGGTTCTTCAAAAGAATAAACATGATAGATAGATCACTAGCTAGAATAACAAAGGAAAAAGAGAGGATGCAAATAAGCACAATAAAAAAATCAAAAAAGTGATGTAAAAACTGACCCAGGAGCAATACAAAAAATCCTCAGAGAATATTACATGAACACAAACTGGAAAACCTAGAAGAAATGGAAAAATTCCAGGAACACAGCTTTCTGATATTGAATCAGGAAGAAGTGCAAACCATGAATAGGCCAATAAAGAGTTAGAAAACTGAATCTGTAATAAGAAACCTACCAACAACAACAGAAAAGCCCTTGGCCACATAGATTCACAGCCAAATTTTACAAAACATACAAAGAAGAACTGGTACCAATCCAAATGAAATTTTTCCAAGAAATCAGAAAAGTGAGACTCATCCCTAACTCATTTTACAAAACCAGCATGATTCTGATATCAGCTCCTGGCAGATATCACACACACTAAAAGAAAACTTCAGTAGAATATCCCTGATGAATATAGACCCAAAAATCCTCCACAAAAATATTAGCAACCAAATCCAGCAGCATATCAAAAAGTTAATACACCATGGTCAAGTAGACTGTATTCTTGGAATGCAAGGTTGCTTCAACAGATACAAATCACTAAATGTGATTCACCACTTAAACAAAATTAAAAACAAAATCAGATGATCATCTCAATAAATGATGATAGGGCTTTCAATAAAATTCCACATCCATGTGTGTTAAAGACCCTAAACAAATAATTAGACGTTGAAAGAACACACCTCAAATTAACAAGAGCCACCTATGTCAAACCCATAGCCGACATCATGCTCAATGGGAAAATGTAGAAGCACTTCCATCAATAACTTGAACAAGACAATAACTTGACCAAGGCAAAGATATCTCACCATTCCTATTCAACGTAGTATTAGAAGTCCTAGCCACAGCAGTCAGGCAAGAGGAAGAAAGAAAAACCATCAAAATAGAAAGAGAGGAAGTCCAGTTATCTCTCTCTGGATGACATTATTCTAAACTTAGAAAACCCTAGAGACTGTGCCAAAAGGCTCCTGGAGTCTAATAAACTTCAGTAAATTTCAAGATATGAAATCTTTGTGCAAAAATTAGTAGCATTTTACACACTAGTAATGTTCAAGCTTAAAGTCAAATTAAGAACCCAATACCATTTGCAATAGCCACAAAAATAATAAAGTTCTTAAAAATACAGATAACCAAGGAGGTAAAAGGTCTCTTACAGTGAGAACTATGAAACATGCTTGAAAGAAATCAGAGATGACAAAAACTCATGGAAAAATATTATGTGGTCATGGATAGAAATAATCAATACTGTTAAAATGGCCATACTGCCCAAAGCAATTTACAAATTCAGTGATATTTCTATCAAACTACCAATGACAATTTTTTGCAGAATTACAAAAAAAAAAATCTGAATTGATATGGAACCAAAAAGGAACTGAAACAACCATAGCAATCCGAAGCAAAAAGAATAAAACTGAAGTCATCACATTACCTGACTTCAAACTATACTATGAAGCTATAGTAACCAAAACAGCATGGTACTGGTACAAGAGTAGACACATAAACCAATGCAACAGGATAGAGAACCCAGAAATAAAGCTGCACACCTACAACCATATGACCTTCAACAAAGTCAACAAAAACAAGCAACAAGGAGACAACTTCCTATTCAATAAATGGTGCCATAATAACAGGCCAGTCATATGTAGAATAATAATACCAGACCCCTATCTTTTACCCTACAAAAAAATTAACTCAGGATGACATAAAGGCTAAATATGAAACCTAAAACTATAAAAATTCTAGAAGAAAATCTAATAAATACCATTCTGGACATCAGCCTCGGCAAATAATTTAAGACTAAGACCCCAAAAGCAATCGCAACAAACATAAAAATTGACGTTAGACTTAACTAAACTACAAAAAACTTCTGCATAGCAAAAGAAACTATCAACAAAGTAAACAGACAACCTATGAAATCGGGGAAAATATTAGCAAACAATGCATCTGACAAAGGTCTAATATTCAGAATCCATAAGAAACTTAAAAAATTTAATAAGCAAAAATCAGATAAATCCATTACAAAATTGGCAAAGGACATGGACACTTCTCCTTAGAAGACATACATGTGGCCTTAGAAGACATCCATGTGGCCAAAAAATATATGAAAAAATGCTCAATATCACTAATGATCAGAGAAATGCAAATCAAAACCAAAATGAAATATCATCTTATACAGATCAGAAAGTCTATTATTAAAATGTCAAAAAAGTAATACACATTGGCAAGGTTGTAGAAATATGGGAACGTTTATACAATGGTGAGAATGCAAATTAGTTCATTACCTGGGGAAAGCAGTTTTGGAGACCTCTCAAAGAACTTAAAACAGAATTGCCATTTGATCCTGCAGTGCCATTACTGTGTATATGCTCAGAGATAAATTAATTGTTCTACCAATGACACACATATACTCATATGTTAATCACAGCACTATTTACAATGGTGAAGATATGGAATCAACTTAAATGCCCATCAGTGGTGGATTGGATAAAGAACATGTGGTACATATACACCATGGAATACTACACAGTCATGGAAAAGAACAAAGTTGTGTCCTTTCCAGCAACATGGTTGGAGCCAATTAATGCAGGATCAGAAAACTAAATACTGCATGTTCTCACTTATAAGTGGGATCTAAACACTGAGTATTTAATAACATAAAGATGAGAATAAGAGGCATTGGGAGAAGGATAGGAGGGCAAGAGAGTTAAAAAACTATTTGGAGCTATGCTCACTATCTGGGTGATAGGATCATTCATACAACCAAACCCTGGTGACACAAAATTTACCCATGTAACAAACCTACACATGAACCCTCTGAACCTAAAAGTTGAAGAAAATAAAAAGAATTACCAGTTTCATGACAATAGAATGTGAGTCCTATATGTATTTCATTCACTTTTTAATCATCTTTCTCATATTACTTTGCTGATTTATAATTTTATTTTTGAATTTTCTTCTCTGAATTTTGTTCTTAGTATACAATTATTTTGAATAACATGTTTTAGAAGATTAAAATAAAAACCAGTTAATTTGTACATAAATCTCCAAAATCTAATATGGAAATGTAATTATAATTTATTTTCTGGTTATTTAGGAAGAAGGTACCTCAAACTTCATTAACATTAATCTCTATTTATGTTTTTTTGTTTGTTTTGTTTTGTTTTGAGACAGAGTCTCGCTCTGTCACCCAGGCTGGAGTGCAATGGCGCGATCTCAGCTCACTGCAACCTCCACCTCCCGGGTTCAAGTGGTTCTCCTGCTTCAGCCTCCCGAGTAGCTGGGATTACAGGTGCGTGCCACTGCTCCCAGCTAATTTTTTGTATTTTTAGTAAGGACGGGGGTTCACCATGTTGGTCAGGCTGGTCTCGAACTCCTGACCTCAGGTGATCCACCCACCTCGGCCTACCAAAGTGCTGGGATTACAAGTGTCAGCCACTGCGCCTGGCCCCCATTTATGTTTTTAATATAAAATCTTATGAAGTGTGTGCCTTTGTAAGTACAACATGGATTACTTATTAATGACAAATACAACAACAATGCAACATAATATTAGTGGTACTTATTTTTAGTATTTCAAATCTGCAAATATGCAACAAATTTCTTTGGGTATATGTTTTATTAGTGTAAACTTAATTATTTAAATATCATCTAATAATTTGCCCTGGCATTCTGTACTTTTTGTACCCTTTGTCTCTGGTCAATTAGTTGATTTTCCCCCTGTAAACTCATAGTTTTTCTCATATTGATTGTTTTATAAATTCTTAAGATTAGTTTGCAAAATATTGATAATTTCTAGGAAAAATAAGGTTACACATATTAATTTTTAGAGTTAATAGAATTGAAACAAATAATAATGAATATGCTGTTTGCCTGTAAGGAATTTTACTTTAGTGTCATAATCAAGAGCTCAGATCCTTGATAAGACCTGGCCGTGGCTTTATCTCTGTCATACACTCTGAGAACCTGTACAATTTTTGAGGTATGAGTCTAATTTGACTCATTTATAAATGGGGCATGGCACTATTATCTAACATATGGGAAAATTCCTACCATATGAGATAATGTTACACAGTGCCTAATACATAAAGACCCAAAATTATTAAATCATATGTTTTTATCACTGTCACAAACTATCAAGTCTTAAAAGTCAATTCTGTTCTTTACAAAAGCTGTTTCTCATATTATTTCTGGTGCTGTTTCAATACAATATTTAAGTTTTTTCTATATATATAATAAAGAAACGTTCATTTTCATTAAATTTCAATGTATTTAGTTAAAAATAATTATATATGTATACCTTTATTTTATTGGAGAAAAATAGTTTCCAATACCTAAGGCAATTTTAGTCTACTTATGACCCATTTGCCTCCATAAAGTTGAATGTAGGCTTTGATAAAAAAACAATAATACTTTCTTTTTGGATCCAAAGTTTTAGTTGTACTATGACTTTGTTGAGAGATATTTTAATGGTATTTAACACTTCTGCTATATATCACTCTAAAAGTGAGTTCAAATTTAGACACCTTCCTATTGACTCTGACAAAGAAAAGGATTAGACCTCAATCTGATGATGATAAGTGACTAAAGTTCAGCTTTCTTCAGGGGCTTTCTTTTCTTTTCTTTTTTTTTTTTTTTTGACATCTGCATGGAGCAAGGCTGCCTTGAGTCATAATCTCTTTGAGTTCAGTAACCAAGAGGGTTAGGCCAGGTCAGTGATTAACTTTAAAGCCATGAAAAAATGTCTAGGATTTATGAGAAATGTTCAGGATGTATCACTGGTTGACATTTTTTTACTCTTGAGTTTGAGAAGCAGAGATGATGATATCAGCAGAATGAATTGATTTTTTTTTTTTTTTTTTTGGTAATTTGGTATGTTCAGGAATTTAACAAGTTGAATCTGTATTTTGGAAATGCCTAAATGTCTCTAAAATTCACCTTATGGCTTGACTGTAAGATGTATTTCAATACAAGTACATTCCCTGGTTTGGCTTTTACACATTATTTCCAAATCACTCCATCTTCAAAAGAGGTACAGTAATATTAAACACCTTTAAGTAAAATCTCCTTTATTCTCTGTCTCAATTTATTTAACTATGAACAAATAACTAATAAATTCCAGCCACAGAGTTATAAAAATTGCAAAAATTTCAAGAAATATAATATGCAAAAGCCGCTTCAATCTTATTTATTAACTTGGTACATTAATTACTTGTACATTTGTTCAGTCTTGTTATTAATAATTCAACTTTTGTATTTTTAATTTTTTAGCATATATTTATAGCCTATATTATTTAAGGAACTATTTAGTGCACAATATCTTTAAATAGTTCACTGTGACTATTAATTACCTTAAAGAGTCATAATGAATCAATGCAAACTTTCCTTAGTGCCCTACATACAAAACCACACAATTATCAGTAAAAATGAAAATTAAAACCTACCTTGTCAATGAATGTTTGAGTAGCAACTTAATTTAATTAATATTTGAGGCAGATTTTGTTTATTATCAGTTTAGTACAGTTATTTATTTTTTCTCATCTTTTTTCTATATTTGTAGTTAACTGCCTACAGATGCAACCTGGACTACTCTTAGCTTCTAGTAGCCACCTAGTCCAGTTCAACTCACTGTTGATTAACAGAGAACAGGAGTCTCCTTAATAAGACTAGATAAAGGCCAGGCACAGTGGCTCACACCTCTAATCCAGCACTTTGGGAGGCCGAGGCGAGCAGATCATCTGAGGTCAGGAGTTCGAGACCAGCCTGACCAACATGGCAAAACCCCACCTCTACTAATAATAACAAATTAGCTGGGCATGGTGGCCTGTGTCTGTAATCTCAGCTACTCGGGAGGCTGAGGCAGGAGAATCACTTGAACTTGGGAGGTGGAGGTTGCAGTGAATCGAGATGGGGCCACTGCACTCCAGTCTGGGTGCCAAAGTGAGACTGTCTCAAAAAAAAAAAAAAAAAGAAAAGAAAAAAAAAACAGATCAAAATGAATGTTCTGGATAACAAGCTTCCTGTCTTTTTTCACTATTCTGCTTTCTGAAATTATATGTAAAACATCTCAGGGATATGTGCATGCTGACAAAACAAAAGAGCAATTTTTGTTATTTTAACCTTATTCAAAATCTTTTGATATCTGAGGAGCCTACAAATTATCTTGAGAATGGAGCTGGGCCATACTATTACTTTCTGGTAGTATGTGACTACTTGATTAAAAAATTATTACTGTGGCATTTAAGTTACAGTATTTCCCTTTATTTTACTAATATGTTAGGGACTTAGGCAAATTCTGATACTACTCAGTTATTTGTATTCAAATGCGTGCTTTCATGGTGATAGTTATGTTAATATTTAAAAATTAGGTTTAAATTCCCATTGAAATTAAATGTAACATTCTCAATATACAGAGTTAGGCAATCAATTAATTACATGTGCCAATTTTTATCAGAATTTTATTTTCTATATTTTTGTTATGCTTAGAAAGCTTATTCATATACAAATACAACCTATAAAAATTATACTTTTCTAATTATCATTTGAAACATAATTTGACAGTAAAAGCAAAAAAAAAAAAAATCTGGGCAGTTTCATCAATGAAAAATCTAACCTTTTCAAATTAGTTTCTACATATGCCCAACTTACCTTTTCATTTTTTTCCTATTTACCAATATATTAAACAGAAAATGTGGATGCTCCCAAATCCAGAAGAGATAAGCAGTAACACGTTCATTAATAAAGGACATCTTTTTAATTTTTATGCCAAACTGTAATTACTGTTTGAGCTAACATATATTTTGTCATTACTTTATATTAGAAAACTATCATATATCTGATATGTCCAAATAATTGAAATTTTTGACCTTGGTTTATTCCCAATTTCAGTAATAGCAATAACAGAATGATAGTTACCAGAAAGAATATAAGAAAAATATGAGAAAGAAAGTAAAAAGAAAGTATGGGTTATTAGTTAACAAATGTATATCATCTTAAATAGATGAAAACCAAGTTTGGGGTTAATGCATTCAGATATGTGCTTTCATTTTACAAATATAAAATTTATGATAACTAATTAGCCAATCAACCATAAGCTAATTAGAACATATGTCTAAAATACTTCATTAGAAGTCTCTTTATTATACTTACTATTGTTTCTAAATATGTAAGTTTTTAAACTGAAAAGATTTAAAATGAAAGATTTTCTAAGTTTAAACTATTTATTATGACCACATATTCTACAGTATAGTGGAGAGAAAACTTTTATACCTTTCAGATACAGTATTTTTTTTTTTTTTGTTTTATTCTGCATTTTATTTATTTTTTCTTTTGGTAAAAATTCTTTTTTTTAATTATACTTTAAGTTCTAGGGTACATGTGCACAACGTGCAGGTTTGTTAATATATGTATACATGTGCCATGTCGGTGTGCTGCACGTATTATTTTGAAAATCCAGATGATATATTTAAAATATATATATGCATTATATATATATATTATATATATATTATATATATAATGTATATATATATAAAAAGACAGGAGTCTCGCTTTGTCACCCAGGCTGGAGTGCAGTGGCGCCATCTCGGCTCACTGCAAGCTCCGCCTCCCAGGTTCACGTTGTTCTCCTGCCTCAGCTTCCCGAGTAGCTGGGACTACAGGTGCCTGCCACCACTCCCAGCTAATTTTTTGTGCTTTTAGTGGAGACGGGATTTCACCATGTTAGCCAGGATGGTCTCGATCTCCTGACCTCGTGATCCACCCATCTTGGCCTCCCAAAGTGTAAAATATATTTTTAAGTGAATTATTGAGCTGACCACAAGACATTTTTCTCATAATTTTCTGTACTTTTGTCATTTATTATCCACCAACTTGAGATGACTTGATGTTCTCTGGCTTACAGGGATTCTCTCTTAATTCACTTTTCATCATTTTTTTTATTTTATTTTTGCAAAAAATCTTAACCTGAAAACTTACTTTAACATAGGCTGTGATCAATAATGCCACCAGGAAACTGGGAGAGAAAAATAAAATCAATAAAATAATTTTATTGTGGAATACAATTTTAAACCAGACCTAAAAGGATTCCAAGACATAGGGCTAAAATCACCAAGAAAAAAAAAAGGAAATAATGCACCGAAACTGAGAGCCAGAATAAATAAGCAAGTGTAGTGTGACACCCTCAAAGGCTTCAGAAAGTGAAATTATCAAAAAGGCATAAAGCAATAAACTGAATAAATATTAGGAAAGAAAATAAAATTCAATTAAAACTAAACAACTCAAATGCCCATAAACTGGTGAATGGATAAACAAAATATGACAGCTTCATACCATGGAATATTATATAACATAAAAAGGAATAAATGTGAAGAAAACAGTCACAAAAATCACATATTGTACAATTCTATTTATATAAAATGTGCAGAATAGAAAATTTATAGAAATGAAATTAGATTAGTGGTTGCTTAGGGCTGGGGAAGCACAGAGGATTAGAAGTGTGATAGTTAAGGCCTATGGGGTTTCTTCTGAGCTGATAAAAACATTCTCAGTTTGACTGTGGTGATGGTGTACATGTCTGTGAATATACTAAACACCATTTAATTCTACACTTTACATAGGTGAATTTTATGGTATGTGAATTGGATGTAAATAAAGATTAAAAGTATTTTCTATATATGCAAAAGATAAATGAAAGAAAGAAAAAGAGAGAGAAAGGAAAGAGGCAGAAGGAGGGAGGGAAAGAAGGAAGAAGGAAGGAAGGGAGGGAGGGAGGGAGGGAGGGAGGGAGAGAGGGAAAAGCAAAGAAAAAAATATGACTCTGTATTCCAAAAATAGCAGCCAACAGAACCAATCTCAGAATATAGGAAACAACATTAGATTTTACAGAAAATGTGTTTTAATTACCTATTAAAATATGCTCAATGATATAAGAGAAAATAAGTTCATAATATGTGAATAGATGAGGAATTCTACAGAGAAATAAAAAAAAATCTAAAAGATAATACAATTTTTTAGAATTAAAAGATAAAATATCCAAAATAAACACTTTTCTGAATGACTTTAATAGGAGATTGAAGATGACAGACATAAGCATTTGTCAACTTGAAGACAGATCAATGGGAAGTATACAACCTGAAGAGCAGAGAGAAAAATTATTGAAAAGTATTTAACAGAGCTTCGATGACTTGTGGGATTAAGCAACATTAAGCAGTCTAAATTTCTGGAGATACAGTGAAATGGGAAAAAGATAAAAATTTTAAAATATTGATTGAAAACTGCATACTGTGTCATACAGATACAACATAATTTAAACACCCATTCTAATAATTATGAATATTTGGTTGGTATTCAATTTTATTTGCTTCTAATTATGCTGCAAGATTTCTCCAGTCTGTGATATGTGTGTGGGAGCGTGAACTCACTGTTAGGTTGTAGGATATTTGCCTGTACAAATTAGTAGTTATTTATCTCTTCCATGCAAGTAATCCTCGTGAGTCTAACTCCAGCTACATAACTGAAGAAGAACAATTACACTCTATCTCTCTGTACTGAAAGAAAGTTGTTTAGGATGGAGTCAAAGTTTTAGTTGCTGAAGTCCCTTGCTTTCACAGTTCTTTCCAAATAAACATGTTAACAATTATGTTTTTTTCTTGAGATAATTTGTTTTGGGTTTCTATCTCTTGCAATGATAAAGTTGTTGGGTTAACACAGAAGACAAAATATAAATGGCAAATAATTTTTTCTTAAAACCAACTTAAAAACAACTTAAAACCATGTATACATATGTGAATCTGATGATTATGTGTCTTGGGGTTACTCTTCTCATGGAATATCTTTGTGGCATTCTCTTAGTTGATTTTTCTTAAAACCAACTCAAGACTCTATGTCCAGCTCTATTTACTCTATGATTCCTAATTGATTTAGTATCACAATCAAGTGCTTATCATCTAGTCATAATCAGTTACCAAAAACTAAGAATAGCCTTTCTCTCACCTCAATCTCTACCTAAGAGACATAAAGTGTTACCTGTATTGAGCAAGTAGTTTTATGTTAATCATGAGTGTGATGGTGAATATGTAGTGTCAACTTGATTGGATTTTAGGATGCAAAGTATTATTCCTGGGTGTGTCTGTGAGGGTGTTGCCAAAGGAGATTAACCTTTGAGTCAGTGGGCAGGGAAAAACAGACCCACCCTTAATCTGTGTGGGCACCATCTAATCAGCTGCCAGCATGGCCAGAATATAAAAGCAGGCAAAAACCAAACAAACAAACAAACAAAAAACTTGAAAAGACTAGACTGGCATAGCCTCCCAGCCTACATCTTTCTTCCATGCTGGATGCTTCCTGCCATCGAACATGGGACTTCAAGTTCTTCAGCTTTTGAACTCTTAGACATTCCATTACAGACTGAAGGTTGCACTGTTGGCTTCCCTAGTTTAGTGGGTTTGGAGCTCCAACTGGCTTCCTTGCTCCTTAGCTTGTAGGTGGCCGATTGTGGGACTTCACCTTGATATCGTCTGTGCCAATACTCCTTAATAAAAAGGAGTCTTTTTTATTTTTAGTTTAAAAAGAGTAATGTTTCATTTATATACACTTCTATCCTGTTTGTTCTGTCCTTCTAGAGAACCCTGACTAATATACAATGAGTAAGTAAACAGAAGGTAAATAACTCAGCAGATATTATTGTTTAATAAACATATAATATAAAATATTTAATATAAAGAAATATATATTTTCTCTAGCTACATTTCTCATTTTTTATCTTCATGCTTAGTATATAAAAATTGTAAAATTGATAGAGTATTTGTTAAAATTACAAAGAAGCACTTCTGTTTTTTAGCAGAAGCATTAGAAAGTTCTAATTACAATAAGTTTTCTTTGAAAAACAATTTTTTAGCAACCATATTTAAAAGTGGCCTAATGTAATTGAAAAAGTTACTAAAATACTACTTCCCTTAAATTAACATTTTAATCTTGAACTTTTAGGTAACTTAATGTTAAAGTTATAGAAAAATATTTATTAAAAACAGAATACTATTAAACTGAAACTTACTATATAGAAATATAAAACCTTCAGACTGTATCTTACTTAGCTAAATAGCAGGCATTATTATTTTTCAACCTTAAGGCAAAGTAGGAGATCCTCTGTCATGACAATGTAAATTTGCTGATGAGATTGAGTGTTTCTGCAAAAAACTGTTTTGAGTGTTTCTGCAAAAAATACTTATCAGGCCTAGATAATGTTGAATTTTAATCTCAAAGAGAAATGTCATATGGGCAGGATGTTAAAATAAATATAGAAAAAAGTGGGTCAGGCATAGTTCACATCTGCAATCCCAATGACTTAGGAGGCAGAGGCTGGGGGGATTACTGGAGGCCAGGAGTTTGAGACTAGTCTAGGCAACATAGGGAGACCCCCGTCTTTACAAAAATGTCAAAAATAGCTGAATGTGATCGTACTTCTGTAATTCTTGCTACTCAGGAGACTGAGCTGGAGGATTCACTTGAGGCCAGGAGTTCAAGTTTACAGTGAACCATAATTTTCCACTACATTCTACCTTTGGTGACAGAGACAGACTCTGTCTAAAAAAGAAAGAAAGAAAAAGAAAAATACAAAAAGAAAGTAAGAGACACTTGGAATCTGAAGAAATTATGAAGGTAAATGCAGCTAGATCCAAGAAAAAGATAAGAAAGGAAATGAAGGCGTATTTGAAGATAAAATAACAAAGAATTTTTCAATGCTGATAAAATATCATGCCAGAGATTTAAAACCTCTATGATTACCTAACAGAATAAATACAAAGAAAACCTTACCTAGGCTCATCTTAGGAAATCTGCTGAAAATCAAAGATAAAAATTACTTATTAAAAGTAGCAAGAAAATAAAGGCAAATTACTTTTATGGATTAACAGTACAACTTGCAGTAATAAAATAATGGAAACCACTGTACAAAGAAATATAATCTTTAAAAGTCTGAAAGAAAATAACTCAACTCAGATCTCTATATGCAATAAAATATCCTTCAAAATTCAAGGGGGGGATTCCCGGACAAGATGGCCAAATAGGAACAGCTCTAGTCTGCAGTTCCCAGTGAGACCAATGCAGAAGGTGGGTGATTTCTGCGTTTCCAACTGAGGTACCCAGTTCATCTCATTGAGACTGGTTAGACAGTGGATGCAACCCACAGAGGTCGAGAAGAACCAGGGTGGGGTGTTGCCTCACCCAGGAAGCAAAAGGGGTCAGAGAACTCCCTCCCCTAGCCATAGGAAGCCATGAGGGACCCTGCCATAAGAGATGGTGTATTCTCGCCCAGATACTACGCTTTTCGCATAGTCTTCACAACCCAGAGATCAGGAGATTGCCTTGGGTGCCTATGCCACCAGGGCCCTGGGTTTCAAGCACAAAACTGGGCAGCCATTTGAGCAGACACCAAGCTAGCTGCAGCAGTTTTTTTTGTACCCCAGTAGCATCTGGAACACCAGCGAGACAGAACCACTGACTCCCCTGGAAAATGGGCTGAAGCCAAGGAGCCAAGTGGTCTACCTCAGAAGATCCCACCCACATGGAGCCCAGAAAGCTAAGGCTTTTCAAGAATTCATTGGCTTGAAATTCTCACTGCCAGCACAACAGTCTGAAGTCAACCTGGGACACTTGAGCTTGGTGGGGAGGAGGGGCATCCACCATTACTGAGGCTTGGGTAGGCGGTTTTTCCCTCACAGTGTACACAAAGCTGCAGGGAAGTTCAGACTCTGGAAAGCCTCTGCGGGCAGACTGCCTCTCTAGATTCTTCCTCTCTAAGCAGGGCACCTCTGAAAGAAAGGAAGCAGTCCCTGTCCGGGGCTTACAGATAAAACTCCCATCTCTCTGGGACAGAGCACCTGGGGGAAGGGGTAGCTGTGGGTGCAGTTTCAACAGACTTAAATATTCCTGCCTGCCAGCTCTGAAGACAGCAGGAAATCTCCCAGCACAGTGCTGGAGCTCTGATGAGGGATAGACTGGGTCTCAAGTCCCAGACCCCATGCCTTCAGATGGGGAGAAACCTCCCAGCAGAGGTTGACATACACCTCATACAGGAGAGCACTGACTGGCATCTGATGGGAGCCCCTCTGGGACGAAGCTTCCAGAGGAAGTAACAGGCAGCAATCTCTGCTGTTCTCCACCCTCTGCTGGTGATACCCAGGCAAATAGTGTCTGGAGTGGACCCCCAGCAAACTTCAGCAGACTTGCAGAAGAGAGGCCTGACTGTTAAGAGAGAAAACTAACAAACAGAAAGCAGTAGCATCAACAAAAAGGAAGACCACGCAAAAACTCCATCTGAAGGTCACCAACGTCAAAGACTAAAGGTAGATAAATCCGCAAAGATGAGGAAAAAACAGTCCAAAATGCAGAAAATTCCAAAAAACAGAATGCCTCTTCTCCTCCAAAGGATCACAACTCTTCATCAGCAAAAGAACAAAACTGGACGGAGAATGAGTTTGATGAATTGACAGGAATAGGCTTCAGAAGGTGAGTAATAACAAACTCCTCCGAGCTAAAGGAGTATGTTCTAACCCAACGCAGGGAAGCTAAGAACTTTGATAAAAGGTTAGAGGAATTGCTAACTAAAATAACCACTTTAGAGAAGAACATAAATGACCTGATGGAGCTGAAAAACACAGCATGAGAACTTCGTGAAGCATACACAAGTATCACTAGCCAAATTGATTAAACGGAAGAAAGGATTTCAGAGATTGAAGACCAACTTAATGAAATAAAGCAAGAAGACAAGATTAGAGAAAAAAATAATGAAAAGAAATGAACAAAGCCTCCAAGAAATATGGGACTCTGTAAAAAGACCAAACCTACATTTGATTGGTGTACCTGAAAGTGATGGAGAGAATGGAACCCAGTTGGAAGACACACTTCAGTGTATTATCCAGCAGAACTTCCCCAACCTAGCAAGACATGCCAACATTCACATTCAGGAAATACAGAGAATGCCACAAAGATATTCCGTGAGAAGAGCAACCCCAAGACACATAATCATCAGATTCACCAAGGTTGAAATGAAAGAAAAATAGTTAAGGGCACCCAGAGAGAAAGGTCAGGTTACCCACAAAGGGCAGCCCAGCAGACTAACAGTGTGTCTATCTGCAGAAACCCCACAAGCCAGAAGAGGGGGGGACCAATATTCAACATTCTTAAAGTAAAGAATTTTCAATCCAGTATTTCCTATCCAGCCAAACTAAGCTTCATATGTGAAGGAGAAATAAAATCCTTTGCAGACAAGCAAATGCTGAGGGATTTTGTCACCACCAGGCCTGCCTTACAAGAACTCCTAAAGGAAGCACTAAATATGGAAACAAAATAATGGTACCAGCCACTGAGGAAACACAACAAATCATAAAGGCCATCGACACTATGAAGAAACAGTATCAATGAATGAGCAAAATAACCAGTTAGCATCATAATGACAGGATCAAATTCACGCATAGCAATATTAACCTTAAATATAAATGGGCTAAATGCCCCAATTTAAAGGCACAAACTGGCAAGTTGGATAAAGAGTTAAGACCCATCAATGTGCCATATTCAGGAGACCCATCTCACATGCAACGACACACATAGACTCAAAATAAAGGGATGGAGGAAGATTTACCAAGCAAATGGAAAGAAAAAAAAAAAAAAAAAAAAAAGCACCGGTTGCAATCCTAATCTCTGATAAAACAGACTTCAAACCAAGATCAAACAAGACAAAGAAGGACATTACATAATGGTAAAGGGATCAATGCAACAAGAAGAGCTAACTATCCTAAATATACATGCACCCAATACAGGAGCACCCAGATTCATGTAGCAAGTTGTTAGAGACCTACAAAGAGACTTAGACTCCCACACAGTAATAGTGAGAGAGTTTAACACCCCATTGTCAATATTAGACAGGTCAACGAGACAGAAAATTAACAAGGATATTCAAAACTTGAACTTAGCTATGAACCAAGCGGAACTAGTAGACATCTACAGAACTCTCCACCGCAAATCAACAGAATATGCATTCTTCTCAGCACCACATTGCACTTGTTCTAAAGTCGACCACATAATTGGAAGTAAAGGACTCTTCAGCAGACACATAAGAAGGGAAATCATAACAAATACTCTCTCAGACCCCATAGTGCAATCAAATTGGAACTCAGGATTAAGAAACTCACTCAAAATCACACAACTATAAGGAAACTGAACCACCTCCTCCTGAATGACTACTGGGTAAATAACGAAATTAAGGCAGAAATAAATAAATTATTTGAAACTAATGAGAACAGACACAATGTACCAGAATCTCTGGGACACAGCTAAAGCAGTGTTAAGAGGGAAATTTATAGCACTAAATGCCCACAGGAGAAAGTGGGAATGATATAAAATCGGCACCCTAACATCACAACTAAAAGAAACAGAGAAGCAAGAGCAAACAAATTCAAAAGGTAGCAAGCAGTAGACAAGAAATAACTAAAATCAGAGCAGAACTTAAGGAGATAGAAACACAAAAAACTCTGCAAAAGTCAATGAATCTGGGAGCTGATTTTTTGAAAAGAGTAACAAATTAGATAGACTGCTAACTAGATCAATACAGAAGAAAATAGAGAAGAATCAAATAGACCCAATAAAAAATGTAAAGAGGAGATCACCACTGATCCCACAGAAATACAGACTGCCATCAGAGAATACTGTAAACACCTCTATGCAAATAAACTACAAAATTTGGAAGAAATGATAAATTCCTGGAAACATACACGCTCCCAAGACTAAACCAGGAAGAATTCCAATCCCTGAATAGACCAATAACAAATTCTGAAATCGAAGCACTAATTAATAGCCTGCCAACCAAAAAAAGGCCAGGACTAGATGGATTCACAGCTGAATTCTACCAGAGGTACAAAAAGATCTGGTACCATTCCTTGTGAAATGTTTCCAAACAATAGGAAAAGAGAGACTCATACCTAACTCGTTTTATGAGGCCAGCATCATCCTGATACCCAAACCTGACAGAGACACAACAACAACAACAACAAAAGAAAATTTCAGACCAATATCCCTGATGAATATCGATGTGAAAATCCTCAACAAATGATATTCAAATAGGAATAGAAGAAGTCGCAGTATCTCTGTTTTCAGATGACATGATTGTATATTTAGAAAACCCCATCATCTCAGTCCACAACCTCCTTAGGCTGATTGATAAGCAACTTCAGCAAAGTCTCAGGATACAAAATTAATGTGCAAAAATCACAAGCATTCCTGTACACCTATAATAGACAAACGGAGAGCCAAATCATGTGTACGCTCCCATTCACAATTGCTACAAAGAAAATAAAATACCTAGGAATACAACATATGAGAAATGTGAGAGACCTCTTCAAGGAGAACTACAAATCACTGTTCAAGGAAATGAGAGGACACAAATAAATAATAATAATTTTAAAAATTCATGCTCATGGATAGGAAGAATCAATATCATGAAAATGGCCATAGTGCCCAAAGTAATTTATAGATTCAATACTATTTCCATCAAGCTACCATTGACTTTCCTCACAGAATTAGAAAAAACTACTTTAAATTTTATATGGAACCTAAAAAGAGCCCACATAGCCAAGACAATCCTAAGCAAAAAGAACAAAACTGGAGACATCACGTTACCTGATTTTAAACTATACTACAAGGCTACAGTAACCAAAACAGCATGGTACTGGTACCAAAACAGATATATAGATCAATGGAACGGAACAGAGGCCTCAGAAATAATACCACACATCTACAACCCTCTGATCTTTGACAAACCTGATAAAAACAAGCAATGGGGAAATGATTCCTTATTTAATAAATAATGTTGGGAAAGCAGGCAAGCCATATGCAGAAAACTGAAATTGGACCCTTTCCTTACAGCTTATACAAAAATTAACTCAAGGTAGATTAAAGATTTCAATGTAAGACCTAAAAACATAAAAACCTTAGAAGAAAACCTATGCAATACCATTCGGACATTTGGTGTTTTAGTCATAGACACCAAAAGCAGTTGCAACAAAAGCCAAAATTTACAGATTTAATCTAATTAAACTAAAGAGCTTCTGCACAGCAAAAGAAACTATCATCAGAGTGAGCAGGCAACCTACACAATGGGAATAAATTTTTGCAATCCGTCCATATGACAAAGGGCTAATATCCACAATCTATAAGGAACTTGAATAAATTTCTAAGAAAAAAAGAAAAAAAAAACATCAAAAAGTAGGTGAAGTATATGAACCGATGCTTTTCAAAAGAAGACATTTATACAGCCAACAAACATATGAATAAAAGCTCATCATCACTGGTCATTAGAGAAGTGCAAATCAAAACCACAATGAGACACCATCTCATGCCAGTTAGAATGGCGATTATTAAAAAGTTAGGAAACAGGGCCAAGCGTGGTGACTCAGGCCTGTAATCCCAGCACTTTGGGAGGCTGAGGTGGGCGGATCACGAGGTCAGGAGATCGAGACCATCCTAACTAACACGGAGAAACCCCATCTCTACTAAAAATACAAAAAAATTAGTTGGGTGTGATGGTGGTCGCCTGTAGACCCAGATACTCGGGAGGTTGAGGCAGGAGAATGGCATGAACCCAGGAGGTGAAGCTTGCAGTGAGCCGAGATTGTGCCACTGCACTCCAGCCTGGGAGACAGAGCAAGACTCTGTCTCAAAAAAAATAAAAATAAAAGGAAACAGCAGATGCTGGAAAGGATGTGGAGAAATAGGAACACTTTTACACTGTTGGGAGTGTAAATTAGTTCAACCATTGTGGAAGACAGTGTGGCAATTCCTCAAGGATCTAGAACTAGAAATATCATTTGATCCAGCAATCCCACTATTGGGTATGTACAAGAAATTATGAATCATTCTACTATAAAGACACGTGCACACATATGTTTATTGCAGCACTATTCACAATAGCAAAGACTTGGAGCCAACCTAAATGTCTATCAATAATAGACTGGATAAAGAAAATGTGGCACATATACACCATGGAATACTATACAGCCATTAAAAAAAGGATGAGTTCATTTCCTTTGCAGGGACATGGATGAAGCTGGAAACCATCATTCTCAGCAGACTAACACAAGAACCGAAAACTAAACACCTCATGTTCTCACTTATAAGTGAGAGTTGAACAATGAGAACACGTGGACATAGGGAGGGGAATATCACACACCGGGGCCTGTCAGGAGGTGTGGTGCTAGGGGAGGGACAACATTAGGAGAAATACCTAATGTAGATGATGGGTTGATGCATGCAGCAAACCACCATGGCACGCATATACCTATGTAACAAAACTGCACGTTCTGCACGTGTACCCCTGAACTTAAAGTATAATTTAAAAAGTAAATGTATATGTATATATTTTATATTTTAATTTGTATCTTAGCACTTAAAGTATAATAAAAAATATATAATATTCATCAGCCAAAGTTTAAAACCACAGATTTTCTATTTATTACTTTTTAAATCAAAAACATAACTGATTCTTCACTTGAATGTTAGTTTTTTAAATAAATATGAATTAAAAGTTCAAAATATTTTTAAAAAATCAAGGCAAAATGATGCCCTCAGGCTGATCAAAAAATGAGAGCATTTTCGGTGAACAGTCTGTCACTTTAAAAAAAAAAAAAAAAACCTAACAGGTGCAATATACTACCAAAGCCATAAGCATATGCCTAACAAAAATGCATGCCCATGGCAATGTTATATGCAATAGCCTCAATTCAAAGTAGGCTAAATGTCTAAACAATAGAATGGATAAATACACAGCTAAAGGTTTTCAATGAATACAGCTATGTATTTCAGGAATATCCTGCTGCTACACACCAACAATATGGATAAATCTGCAAGCATTATTTTGAAGAATGAAGTCATGCCATAACAAACATCATATTATTTAATGAACTTGGATTTCAACATCAAGCAAAATTAATTTATGTTATTAGAAGCCAAGATGATGGTTGCCTTTGTGGAATATTGTGGGCATAAAAATGTGGAAAAAATACCAGAAGATTTTTCCAGTACTGATTATGTTCTATTTCTTTATATCCATGACAGTTAGATGATTATGTCCCCTTTGTGATATTTATGATGCCATATTATGACATTTATATTTGGTAGTTATATATAGTCATTTGATGCATTTTTATTTATTTTCTATTCTTCAATAAAAAATCTAATTAAAGAAAAGCAGCCAAGACAATCAGTTCTTAAAAAAATTAGAGGTACTTCACCTTTTAATAAGACACAAATATTGAGTGTAGTATTGGTGAAGACACACATGCCCAGATAGATATACAGTCATATATGGAAGCCTGCTATTTAATACAGGTGCATTGCACATTACTGGATCAAGGAGGAAATGTTCAGTAAATGAAGGTGGGATAACTATTTATTTCTGTGAGGAAAATAGAATCTTGGGCCCATAACTGACAGCTTTGTGAAAAATTTGAAGATACATTAAAGACTTAAATGTAAAAGCAATAATTTTATCTTTTAGAAGAAATTACAGAAGTATACTTTTATAATCTCATAAACTTTTGTAACCAATTTATTTCTTTAATAATACACAATAAAAGCTAATTACAAATAAAAAGATTAGAAAATGTAAATACATTAATGTTAAGATCTTGGTGTCATCACAATCCAACATGAATAAAATTAAAAAATAGTTTAAAGTATAGGAAAAGATATTTGTAACTTTATATAACTAAACTACATGCAGCAAATATAGAACAACTACAAATGTAACCAAGAAAAGAAAAAGCACCTCATAGAAAAACAGAAAAAAGACATGCATGGGAATTTTATTTAAAAGGAAGCACAAATAGGTAATCTATTAGTGAAAACTTTATCTTCCTCACTGGTTATAAGAATATGCAAATGAAGAACATGATAAGCAGTATTTTATACTAACATGAAAAGCAAAAATTAGAAAATGTAGTAACTCCTGTTCAGGAAGATATTGTAAATTGAAGGTAATACTCATGTAATGCCAGTAATAGATAAATTAGAACACTTTCGAAAACAATTTCACATGCTCTAGCACTACAATACCCTATAACCCAGCATTTTCTCTTATTATACATCTTAAACGAATTATTGCAAGTAAGCACCAAGAAACATTCCCCAAAAAGTTCTTAGCAACGCTGTTTAGTAAAGCAAATAAATTTAACACCAAACCTCAACACCATAAAGCAAAACTGAAAAGTAAATTATAGAAACTCCTTTGATTATTACACAACCATGAAAACAAATGAAGTAAAGCTAGAAATAATAATAATGATCTTATACAGATGCCGTTAAAGAAAACGTCACAGAATACAACCTATAATATAATGCCGTATATATATGAAAAGCAAGGAAATATAATATCTTATGTAAATTCATATGCATTTTTTTTATTTAAAAGGAAGTGTTAACAAGAGAATTCAAGAAGGTAATAAGCTCTGTGGGAAACACAGGTGATAGAATAGGGGATAGAAACATGGATAGCTGAAATGGTATTCATAATGCTCTAGTAACTAGACAAAATTATAAGGGTGGTGATATTATAGTTAGTTTATACATATATTATGCAATTCTAGTTTATGTTCTTATTTTATATACCCTGATTTGATCACTACACATTATATTAATGCATCAAAATTTCACATGTACCCCATAAATATGTACAATTAATTTGTATTAATAAAATATGTCTAATATTATCAATCAAGATACTTGTCACTTTTTTCTGAAATTGCAGTTTTCTATTTTTATCATTTTGTAGACAAAAATTAAATAATATATAATATTAAAAACAGATTACAGAGAATATACTGGTTTTATATTATGCCTTTTTAAAAATTTTTCTTCTTTGTGACCTTGCAAAAAATAAAATTGACACATTGAAAACAGTACTACATATTCTTATATAACTTACTTAGATCTCTGCAAATGTAGCAGCATAGACTTGTGGGTGATGAGATTCTAGCCAGATGCAAAGTACACATAACTGAACATAACAGAAGAATAAAAATTAAAGTTGAAACTGTAAACTCTGGATTCTCCTTTTTGATGCTATTTTTTAATATTTAAATATGTATCAGTTAGATACATAATGTTTGGTTACTAAAATATTAATGTTTTGTTTCCATTTTGTTTTTAATATTCAAAGACTTTTAGATAAGTCAATTTTTTAAGTCAATAAAAGACATGCTGTGGACTGAATGTTTGTGACTTCACAAATTTAAATGTTGAAATCCTAACCTCTTAATGTATTGGTATTAGGAGTTAGAGCCCTTGGTATATATAGGCATACCTCAGAGACATTATGGGTTCAGTTCCAGATAACCACAAAAAAGTAGACATCACAATATAGCAAGTCACACAAAATTTTCGGTTGCCCAATGCATATAAAATTTATGTTTACAGTATACTGTGGCCTATTAAGTGTGTACTAGGATAATGTCCAAAATTGTACACACCTTAATTAAGAATACTTTATTGTTAAAAATTTCCTACAATCATCTGAGCCTTCAGTAAGTGCTAATCTTGTCACTGATGAAGGGTCCTGACTCAGAGTTGATGGCTCCCAACTGATCAGGGTAGTGATTGCTGAAGGGTGGAGTAGCTGTGACAATTTCTTGTCAATGTGACAATGACATTTTTCACATCAGTTGACTCCTCCTTTCACACACACAAAAATGTCTCCATAGCATGTATTTTTATATTTTCACCTCCTTCCATGAATCATGAATATTCCTAATGGCTTCCAAAATGGTACGTCCTTTTCAGAAGGTGTTCAATTTACTTTGCCAATATCTGTTAGAGGAATCACTACCTATGGCAGCTAGAGCCTTATAAAATATATTTCTTAAATAATAAAACATGAAAGTTGAAATGACTCTTCGGTCCATGGACTTAAGAATGAATGTTGTGTTAGCGGGCATGGAAACAACATTAATCTCCATATGCTTCTCCATCTGAGCTTTTGGGTGACCAGGTGCGTTTTCAATGAACGGTAATATTTTTAAAGAATTTTTTTTTTCTCAAAAGTAAGTGTCAACAGTGAGCTTAAAACATTCAGTAAACCATGCTGTTCCGTCATCCAGGCTTTGCTGTTCCATTTACAGGGCACAGACAGTATATTTAGCATAAATCTTTAAGGCCCTTAGGGTATTTGGAATGGTAAATGAACATTGGCTACAATTTAAAATCACTGACTGCATTGACCCCTGACAAGAAAGTCACCCTGTCCTTTGAATTTTTGAAGCCAGGCATTGAGGTCTTTCCAGCTATGGAAGTACTAGATGGCATCATCAAATATAAGGCTGTTTCATCTACATTGCAAATCTATTATATAGTGTGGACACATTCATCATTTGTCTTAACTAGATCTTCTGGATAACTTGATCCAGCTTTCACATCAGCACTCATTTGATCCAACTTGGACCTTTATGGTATGGCTGCAGCTTCTTTCCTTCAAACTCACGAGCTAGCCTCTTCTAGCTTCAAACTTTTCTTCTGCAGCTGCTCACCTCTCTCGCCCTTCAAAAAATGGGAAAAAGTAAGAGCCTTGCTCTGGATTAGGGTTTGGCCTAAGGGAATGCTGCAGCTAATTTGATGATCTATCCAGACCGGTAAGGCTTTTTTTTAATATAAGCAATAAAGCTATTTCATTTTATTATCATTTCTGTGTTCACTGGAGAAGCACTTTTAATTTCCTTCAGGAGATTTTCCTTTGCATTCCTAACTTGGCTAACTATGTGGCACAAGAGGCTTAGATTTTGGTCTGTCGTGGCTTTCGAAGTGCCTTTCAATCGCTTCTAGCTTTTAATTTAAAATGAGAGATTTGTGACTCTTCCTTTAACTTAGACACTTAGAGGCCACTGTGCAGTTATCAATTGGCCTAATTTCCAAATTACTGTGACTCAGGAAATAGGGAAGTCCAAGGAGAGATAGAGAGACAGGGAATGGCTAGCCGGTTGATGGAGCAGTCAGAACACACACAATATTTATCAATTAAGTTCACTGTTGGATATGAACATAATTCATGGTGCCTCAAAATAATTACAATAATAATAGCAAAGACTTTTCATCACATATCACCGTAACAGATGTAATTATAATAAGAAAAGCTTGAAATATTGCACAGATTTCTAAAATGTTACACAAGAAAATGAGTGACCACATGCTGTTGGAAAAATGGCACCAATACGCTTGCTCAAGATATGCTTGTCACGAACCTTCCATATGTGAAAAACCAACAAACAAAAAAATGCAGTATCTGTGAAGAATAATGAAATGAAATGTAATAAATTATGCATGTAATTAAGTCTTGAGGTGGAACCCTGATGAAAGAGATTAGTGATCTTGTATGAGATCCCAGTATGCTCTCTAGCTTTTTTTCGGCCTGAAGACTGCTGTCTATTAACCAGAAACAGTGCCCTCATCAGATACCTGCATCTTGATTTAGGAATTTCTAGCCTCGAGAACTGTAAGAAATTGATTGTTCTTTAAGCTACCCAGTCTATGGTATTCTATTATGGCTTCCTGAACTGTCTAAGACACATGGTTTTCATCCCAAGTTGAAAAGTTTTCTACCTTGCTCTTTTTCTTGGTAAACAGAATGTGGAGAATGTGCAGATAGCTGCAATCTTAAGTTGTTTAAGTTTTTATTGTTAACATCAGCATTTATGTGACACATACAGCAAATACCAAAATAGCTTTACCCCAAATTATTTAAAACATAACCAATCTAAAGTATAGCAATGTATTATACTGTCCTTCGATATCCTAAATTTAAAAAAAAATAGTGCATAATTCCTTTGATCACATAAACCTTCCATGGTTTGAACAAAATTACTTTCCCTTTCTTTCCTTGTTATTTTTTGCTGCTTCTCTGTTAAAGTGCAAAACTTAGCTTTCTTCTTTGGTAATTCTCTCTTCTCTTTACCTAGTATTGGCAAATATAAAATGAAACAAAAATATTTTTATGTAGGTGTTATTATTACAAATTAAAATATAAAAAATATATATATTTACTTTTTAAATTATACTTTAAGTTCTGGGGTACATGTGCAGAACATTCAGTTTTATTACATAGGTATATATGTGCCATGGTGGTTTGCTGCACCCATCAATACATCACCTACATTAGGTATTTCTCCTAATGTCATCCCTCCCCTAGCCCCCTTCCTCCAACAGGCCCCGTTGTGTGATGCTCCCCTCCCTATTCCATGCGTTCTCATCGTTCAGCTCCCACTTATGAGTGAGAACATGTGGGGTTTGGTTTTCTGTTCTTGTGTTAGTTTGCTGAGAATGATGGTTTCCAGCTTCATCCGTGTCCCTGCAAAGGACATGAAGTCATCATTTTTTATGGCTGCATAGTATTCCATGGTGTATATGTGCCAGTTTTCGTTATCCAGTCTATTATTGATGGACATTTGGGTTGGTTCCAAGTCTTTGCTATTGTGAATAGTGCTACAATAAACATATGTGTGCATGTGTCTTTTATTAGTAGAATGATTTATAATCCTTTGGGTATATAGCCAGTAGTGGGATTGCTGGGTCAAATGATATTTCTAGTTCTAGATCCTTGAGGAATTGCCACACTGTCTTCCACAATGGTTGAAGTAATTTACACTCCCAACAGTGTAAAAGTGTTCCTATATCTCCACATCCTCTTCAGCATCTGTTGTTTCCTGACTTTTTAGTGATCTCCATTTTAACTGGCATGAGGTGGTATCTCATTGTGGTTTTGATTTGCAATTCTCTAATGACCAGTGATGATGAGCTTTTTTTCACATGTTTGTTGGCTGCATAAATGTCTTCTTTTTAAAAGTGTCTTTTCATATCATTCGTCCACTTTTTGATGGGATTGTTTTTTTCTTGTAAATTTGTTTAAGTTCTTTGTAGATTCTGGATATTAGCCCTTTGTCCTATGGATAGATTGCAAAAATTTTCTCCCATTATGTAGGTTGCCTGTTCACTCTGACAATAGTTTCTTTTGCTGTGCATAAGCTCTTTAGTTTAATTAGATCCCATTTGTAAATTTTGGCTTTTGTTACTGTTGCTTTTGGTATTTTAGACATGAAGTCTTTGCCCATGCCTACGTCCTGAATGGTATTGCCCAGGTTTTCTTCTAGGATTTTTGTGGTCCTAGTACTTATGTTTAAGTATTTGATCCATCTTGAGTTCATTTTTGTGTAAGGTGTAAGGAAGGGGTCTAGTTTCAGTTTTCTGCGAATGGCTTGCCAATTTTCCCGGCACCATTTATTAAATAGGGAATCTTTTCCCCATTGCTTGTGTCAGGTTTGTCAAAGATCAGATGGTTGTAGATACCGTGGTGTTATTTCTGAGGCCTCTGTTTTGTTCCATTGATCTATATATCTGTTTTGGTACCAATACCATGCTGTTTTGGTTACTATAGACTTGTAGTATAGTTTGAAGTCAGGTAGCATCATTCCTACAGCTTAGTTCTTCTTGCCCAGGATTGTCTTGGCTATGAGGGCTCTTTTTTGGTTCCATATGAAGTTTAAAGTAGTTTTTTCCAATTCTCTGAAGAAAGTCAGTGGTAGCTTGATGGGGATAGCATTGAATCTATAAATTACTTTGGGGACTATGGCCATTTTCATGATATTGAATCCTCCTAACCATGAGCATGGAATGTTTTTTCCATTTGTTTGTGTCCTCTCTTATTTCCTTGAGCAGTGGTTTGTAGTGATCCTTGAAGAAGTCCTTCACATCCCTTGTAAATTGTATTCCTAAGTATTTTATTCTCTTAGTAGCAATTGTGAATTGTAGTTCACTCATGATTTGGCTCTCTGTTTGTCTATTATTGGTGTATAGGAATGCTTGTGATTTTTGCACATTGATTTTTATCCTGAGACTTTGCTGAAGTTACTTCTCAGCTTAAGGAGATTTTCAGCTGAGACGATGGGGTTTTCTAAATATACAGTCATGTCATCTGTAAACGGAGACAATTTGACCTCCTCTTTTCCTAATTGAATACCCTTTATTTATTTCTCTTGCCTGATTGCCCTGGCCAGAACTTCCAATACTATGTCGAATAGGAGTGGTGAGAGAGGACGTGCTTGTCTTGTGCTTGTAAGGGAATGCTTCCAGTTTTTGCCCATTCAGTATAATATTGGCTGTGGGTTTGTCATAACAGTTCTTATTATTTTAAGATACGCTCTATTGATACCCAGTTTATTGAGAGTGTTTAGCATAAAAGGGTGTTTAATTTTGTTGAAGGCCTTTTCTGCATCTATTGAGATAATCACATGGTTTTTATGATTGGTTCTGTTTATGTGATGGATTACATTTATTGATTTGTATATGTTGATTCATCCTTGCATTCCAGGTAGAAGTCGACTTGATCATGGTGGATAAGCTTTTTGATGTGTTGCTGGATTCAGTTTGCTAGTATTTCATGAGGCTTTTCGCATAGATGTTCATCAGGGATATTGGCCTAAAATTTTCTTTTTTAGTTGTGTCTCTGCCAAGTTTTGGTATCAGGATGTTGCTGGCCTCATAAAATGAGTTAGGGAGGATTCCTTCTTTTTCTATTGTTTGGGATAGTTTCAGAAAGAGTGGTACCAGCTCCTCTTTGTACCTCTGGTAGAATTCGGCTGTGAATCTGTCTGCTCCTGGACATTTTTTTTTTGTTGGTAGGCTATTAATTACTGCCTCAATTTCAGTACTTGTTATCGGTCTATTCAGAGATTCGACTTCTTCCTAATTTAGACTTCGGAGAGTGTATGTGTCCAGGAATTTATCCATTTCTTCTAGATTTTCTAGTTTATTTGTGTAGAGGTGTTTATAGTATTCTCTGATGGTAGTTTGTATTTCTGTGGCATCAGTAGTAATATTCCCTATATCTTTTTTTATTGCATCTATTTGATTCTTTTCTCTTTTCTTCTTTTGTATTCTGGCTAATGGTCTATCTATTTTGTTGATCTTAAAAAAAAAAAAAAAAAAAAAAAAAAAAAAACAGCTCCTGGATTCATTGATTTTTTTTTGAAGGGTTTTTTATGTCTCTATCTCCTTAAGTTCTGCTCTGATCTTAGTTACTTCTTGTCTTCTGCTAGATTTTGAATTTGCTTGCTGTTGCTCCATAATATAAAATATATTAAGTGATGTTGTTATTACTGAAAAGTTTTTCTGCATTGTATTTCCTCCTAATTGATATTTTATCTAAGATTTTATGATGCAGACAATATAATAAATTGTTGATAAATAGTTTTATAGCTGATGACGTTATATCTGTTTTTAAACATTGCTTTTTTTCTGTAACCAAGACAATTATGTGTAAGTCCATCCCTCATTTTATAGCTCCCAACATTTTAGGAAGATTTTTATAACAGAGCTTTAAAATATTGCATAGTTTTATGGTAAACCAATCATTTTTCTTAACTCTGGGTAAGATTTCCCTAGAAATCTCTTAAGATGTAAAATCATAACCTTCTGTAGCATGTTGCTGTGCCTGAGGCTTGATTTTATGCAGTTCATCTCTCACCACCTGTCTTGTTGAATCATAAACCAGGCACCTGTAATCAATTACAGATCAAATCAGAAATTCCCCTAATATTTTAATATAAAATGATTCTTTTGGGGCCCCAAGAGATATGTATCTTATCAGATTAATACAAAGCTGAAAATTAGTTATCATTTGTTAGAATAGTGATACCAGGAGAAATCTTGAGTTAAAGACATGGGTGAGACAGCTCATTTGTATTTTTTGTCATGATGATTCAAACAGAATGAATATGAATCATTTTTATATGATGTGTAAATTTTCTAACTTATTTGTCTTGGGGAAACATTGGCTAATTTGCCCAAAATTGATTATTAATAAGAATATTTTTTATTTGTGCCTAAAATCCTCACTCTGATTCTATCTCTGCTTTGTTGGAAAATTCTAGCTCACATCACAAAATCTGTAAGCTTGAGCATAGGATACACATCAAAGCACATGAAACCCCTCAGAAAATACTCAACTGTAACTCAGATAACAGAAGCATTATTTTGGGAGTAGTCTTTCACAAAGTTTTACGTATCAGTTGTATATCTTCTTCATTTAATTGCTTAAATTGCAAATGTTTCTGAAAAATAGGCTGAGCATGTCTGCATCACACTGTATGTCGTGAAAGCATGATAAATTTCAACTGTTCAAACATCTCTGTGAGTCCACTGATCTCATAAAAACATTGATATCATAATTATTCTAGATTTGTCTTAATAATTATGGAGAATACATTGGAAACATTAATTAGATTTTAATGCCTTTGACTCTCACTTTGATTATATGGATGTGGTGTGACCAAATTAAGTCACAATGCAGTTATTAACTATAGACTCTTTAATAAAGTCAATTCACTATACTGTCTAATGAATTATTTCTAACTTCTTGATGGGTTCTATGAGTATTAGTTTACAGACTTATGAAAGTTAGATCATGGACTTATTTTAGTCTATATATTCAGAAACTGATCACATGCATCCTAAGTATAGCACTTGAGGTGAAAATATTAAAATAATAGAAAATTTTAACTTTACTTACTAAAATCTAACAACTAATTTGCTTTCCTACTTTAGTTATTTTTCTCATGTGGGCAGAGCCTTTAATCACTTTAAAGCAATGCTTCTAAATATTTTTATTTTAATTCATCTGTTAGATTCGGGGGTATGTGTGCAGGTTTGTTATAATGTATATACTGTGTGATGCTGATGTTTGAGGCGTGATCTAACCCTTCATCCAGGTAATGAGCATAGTACACAATAAGTACTTTTTCAAACTTTACCCCCCTTTTCTCCCTCCCCATTTTGTGGTCCCCATTGTCTACTGTTCCTATCATTATATCAATGTGTACGCAATGTTTAGCTCCCAGTTATGAGTAAGAACATGGGGTATTTGGTTTTCTGTTTCTGTGCAAAAAAAGATTTGATGAAGAAATATTTGGAAACTACAAATGCATTTTTTTGTCTTTATTTTTTTTATTTTTATTTTTATTTTTTTTGAGGCAGAGTCTGGCTCTGTCGCCCGGACTGGAGTGCAGTGGCCGGATCTCAGCTCACTGCAAGCTCTGCCTCCTGGGTTTACACCATTCTCCTGCCTCAGCCTCCCTAGTAGCTGGGACTACAGGCGCCCGCCACCTCGCCCGGCTAGTTTTTTTTTGTATTTTTAGTAGAGACGGGGTTTCACCGTGTTAGCCAGGACGGTCTCGATCTCCTGACCTCGTGATCCGCCCGTCTCGGCCTCCCAAAGTGCTGGGATTACAGGCTTGAGCCACCGCGCCCGGCCTTTTGTCTTTATAACATCCTGAAAAGAGTCAAAACGCTAGTCCCAGAAGATAATATTTGGAAATATTGTAAAAATCAAACCTTATATTAAAAAGTCCTTTTATGTATAATTTTATGATTTTATCAGAAAAATCTGAAAGACAAATATCTTAAATGAAGGTCCCAACCAAAAATGATTTATGCATCTGTAGAATTAGGGGTGGAGGAGATTGAACAGTTTAATGCGCTGACCCCCATTCTGAACATTAAATTCTGTCCAAATATGCTCATCAAATAAGTGAAATGCATTCTCTTTGGTTTCTTTTGATTAATGTCACAGTCTAGTTCTTTGAATAATAAAAGCTATCCATTTTTATTTCTTAATCATGGCTATATGTGTCATTTTTGCCCTGAAACTTGAGAAGATATAACATTTAATTCAATTCTAAAGCAAAACTTATGCAAATGTATTTCTTTGCATTTTCTCCTAACCAATCCAGCCCATGCCTTTCAAGCTTGTAGATATTTTTGCATCATTTTATTAAATGTAGCATTTTAGATTGATTTAGGTCTTCTCTTTTAATTTAATCACCTTTTCTTTTATTATTTTTCTGAGTTACAATCTTTATAAATGGATGACTTACCAGAAGAAAGAACAAGAGAATCCCTTAAGTTATTTTCCTGCCAGGCTTTTTATTAAGTGTTCTTTATTGTAACAATCAACAAAATAAATTCATCACAGGTGTCTTTAAAGAGTTTAAAAATGACCTTATTTCTACTTTATTTTTTAAAATCCCAGTTCCGTGATGCATGTTTTTCATAGAAGGAATGACTTAAAGATTCCCACAGATATTTTGTCAGTGTTGGAGACAATGAATTACACAACCTGGACTAGAATCCCTATGGGAGAAAAATGTGACTTCTTAATTTATGGGGGCATTGTTTCATAAGAGACACTGATTGAGAAGCTAAAAGTGTAAAACCTAGGATCTATTTATAATGATCTTTAGAACTTGGAATAAATCACTGCCCTCAGTTTCCACACTTGACATTAATCTAGCGTCTATTGGGAGAGCCAATGAGTTAAAGCACAATAATTAAAATTCTGCATGAGGATGAAGCTATCATGAGTTTGGCTATGTTTTCATTCCGTATGTATTCATATTACTTATTATTTTTCTTTAAGTTGAGTCTCCTTAAAAAATTAGACATATTTTTTAAAAAGAAACTTTATATCAACTTCAAAATGGAAAACAAGAACGCTTTGCATAAAAATCAGATAACAAAAAAATAAACACTTTAAAACCAAAGCAATGCTAAAATAAATCCTAGATAGATACAGTGCCAGCTGAAAATTCTGAGCCTGAGGCTTAATCTTTGTTAAAAGAGGAAGAAATTATAAAGAACTAGTGGTATTAAACAGAAATGTTCTCTTTGGTGTAATAAGAAAGTCAGGAAGATAAATGAAAAATAGTATGTTTCGCCTGGGCACGGTGACTCACGCCTGTAATCCCAGCATTTTGGGAGGCCGAGGTAGGCAGATCACGAGGTCAGGAGATCAAGACCATCCTGGCTAGCACAGTGAAACCCTACCTCTACTAAAAATACAAAAAAATTTAGCTGGGCATGGTGGCGGGCTCCTGTAGTTCCAGCTACTCCAGAGGCTGAGGCAGGAGAATGGCGTGAACCTGGGAGAAGGAGCTTGCAGTGAGCAGAGATCGCGCCACTGCACTGCAGCCTGGGCAACAGAGCGAGACTCCATCTCAAAAAAAAAAAAGAGAGAATATGTTTTTTTCTCTGTGATTCAATGCTATTTAACGTTAAGATTTAAAAAAAAAAAAAAACACTTATCCCTGTAACAACAATTTTACGTGTACCAAACTGTGAAACATTTGAATGATAAACATAAAAAGTTTAACACAGCACCTGCCAAATGTATTATAACTTAAGTGTGATGCAAACCTAAGATGTTAATTTTACCAAGTTAAAGATTGTCACCAGTCCAATTAAATAGAGTAAAGCAATCTTACTGGGATCTGTTTCTAGAATGATTTGTCTTTATTTTAATAAACAATCTAATTTGTTTCATAGACCAGATATAGTATTCCTCTTTCAGACATGTGTCTGGTATAATAAAATAAGGACCAGCAGCACAAAGTTATTTGAAGAAATTTAACTGTTAGAAAAGAGTATGTAATTAATATTAATTAGAAAGTTTCTAAAATATACAGGAATACTACACCTCCATTCTGCTGATGAATCCGTTGCTAAGTTTTATTTTTTTGCATGTTTCAGTTCTAAAATTTCCTTTTGGTTACTATTTATCTATTCTACTTATTTGCTAAGAATTTCTATTTCTTTGCTAAGACTTTCTAATTATTCCTTCATTTACCTCAAGCATGTTCTTAATTGCCCACTGAAGCATTTTTAAAAAACCATGGCTACTTTTGTCAGAGGTCCTCAAACCAGAGTGACTCCAACCTTGAATAGGGGCTGAGTAAAATAAGATTGAGACCTAGTGGACTGCATTCCCAAACAGCTATGCATTCTAAGTCACAAGATGAGATAGGATCGGCACAAAATACATAAAGACCTTGCCGATAAAACAGGATGCAATAAAGAAGCTGGCGAACACTCACAAAAACCAAGATGGCAACAAGAGCGACCTCTGGTTGTCCACAATGCTACAAGCCTACCTGTGCCGTGGTGACAGTTTACAAATGTCATGGCAATGTCAAGAAGTTACCCTATGCGGTCTGAAAAGGGGAGGCATGAATAATCCACCATTTGTTTAACATATAATCACGAAATAACCATAACAATAGGCAACCAGCAAGCCTCAGTGCTGCTCTGCCTTTGGAATAGCCATTCTTTATTCCTTTACTTTCTTAATCAACTTGCTTTAACTTTACTGTATGGATTTGCCTAGAATTCTTTCTTGTGCGAGATCCAAGAACTCTGTCTTGGGGTCTGGATTGGGATGTCTTTTCGGTAACACTTTGAAATCATTATGAGATAATTCTGACATTTCTGCCATCTTGCTGCTGACATCTATTGATTTTTTACTTTTAAGTCAATTTTTTTTTGTTTGTATAATGAATGATTTTTTGAGACAGTTTCTATTTTAGCTGGTTTCAAAACAAAAGCCACCCGACAACATTAAACAGGCAAGTGATATTTTAAGTCTATTCAAGGCTATTGCTTCAGAGGAAGAGATCAGAACATGGTCTAAAGTCAATTCATGAAGTGAAGGGCTGGGGAGTCTTTAGTAACTGGGAATGGTGGGTGCTTAGTCAATCTGTGTTTGCTAATTGGCCTTAACAAACGCAAAGTAAACTTTCTGGAATCTCATGAGAGGAGGCAATTTTATAACTTGCAGCAAGTTGCCTACCAGGCACCTAATTTAGACCCTACCCTGCCATAGAGACTGGGACACAAGAATGATCTCTTCCTTGATGATTACATTTGAAAGAGAAGGCTCTTAATCCTTGAGGAAGACAATCTTGCATTGCAAATCTGGCAGGAGGCTTTTAAAAGAAATGTCCATCTCATAGTGGCAGGGAAGAATTTGCAATTGACAGGCTCCTCCAGTAAATGCTCTAAGGAAAAGGAAGTCAGGGGTGTAGACACAGGAAGAAGCTGGTCACAAAATTGGTCAAGCTAAGGAAAATGTTAAGGACATTTTGATCACTGGCTTTTTCTGACACTGTTCCAGCAGGAAAGGAGATAGGGTGGGGAGTAGAATGTCACTCTGTAATTACTGAGTAGAAACAGGAGTCCATATTTTCCACTTACCCTCCTGTGACACTCAAGAGGAAGGGAGAGGGCGGCTCTTGATTTTTGCCCAGCAAGGACAGAAGTTTTATTTCCACATATGGTCTATACTGATGGATGGTGGCAAAAGTGCTGCTCTTTTTAATTTTTTAATTTTTTATTTTGTTTGAGACTAAGTCTTACTCTGTTTTGAAGGCTGGACTGCAGTGTTGCGATCTCAGCAACCTCTGCCTCCCAGGTTCAACCAATTCTCCTGCCTCAGCCTCCCAGGTCGCTGGGATTACAGGCATGCGCCACCATCCCTGGCTAATTTTTTTTTTTTTTTTTTTTTGTATTTTTTTTTTTAGTAGAGATGGGGTTTTACTCTATTGGCCAGGCTAGTCTTGAACCCCTGTCCTCAAGTCATCCGTCCACTTTGGCCTCCCAAAGTGCTGGGATTGCAGGCATGAGCCACTGCACCCGACCTCTCCTTTAGACATTTCTAACACCCGGTAGGAAGGAGGAGTGGCAATTTGTTACTGCTTGCTGGGGTGAAAGGTAAGGCTCCTTATGTGTACTCCACTGACCCTGCACAGGGGCATTTTGTCTTTGCGCATCAGGAAAAAAAGTCCAGGCTTCCCACTTGGCCTTCCCTGATTCTAACCTGGTGGGGGATTGGAACATCTAGTTATAGCCTGGGAAGGGTACAGGTCTAGACTACTGTCAACCAAAAAGTGACTAAGGCAGAGTTCCATTAATTAGTGGTTTGTTTTCCCAAGGTTGAAGACATAATTGGAAAAATTTAACACAAACCACAGTAAGATCTGTGACCTACATTTTTTCCAAAAAGAGTTTTGGGAACTAATGTTTAAAGAGGAAAGAGTAAGCAGGAGGGGAAGAAGAAAAAGGGTGGTGGTGGGAGGGGTGGGTATGCAATGAGGCAGGTGGTTACTCTATCTACATTTTACATGTGAAAAGAAGGGAGTGGAAGGAAGTCAATTATGCATATGTCTGGAAGTTTATAAATCTACATTTTACATAAGATAAACGTGAAAACAACTGTCTGTTTGGCAACAAAACAAGGGCAGCTGCTTTTGTGTGGCTCAGCTCCCAAGCTTAACTTTCCTTTTGGCATAGCAAGTCTGGGGTCCAAAGATTCTATTTTTCTTTCACACTACCTACACAGCCTCTCTGCCATGGTTAATTGAGGTGACAGAATTTTCTATGGAGTTTGGGTGGAGTTGAGCAGTTATGATCTAGAAGCCTTTTGTCTTCTTAGGCAGTTATTTTTCTAGTTTGACTAGAGGAGCAGGTTTGTGGTAGGGCTTTATGTTGTCTGTGTCCACTGGTGTTTTTAAATTGCCAGCTTTTGTAACTCCAAGTCTGTAGTATATGAGGCAAAAAAGTAAACACAAGGAAATCATCACCACCATGTTGTTCTTTGGGTCCTGATAGTCCTTGCTGGTCTTCCTTTCCTCCACTTTTCAGATTCCTCTCCTCCTCCTCCTCCTCCTCCTCCTCCTCCGCCTCCTCCTCCTCCTCCTCCTCGTCCTCTTCTTCTTCTTCCTCCTCCTTCCCCTCTTCCTCCTCCTCTTCCTCTTTCCCTTCTTCCTCCTCCCTCCTTCCCCTTCTCCTTCTCCTTCTTCTTTTGTTTTCTTTCATATAATGTCCAAGGTTTTTAGGTGGGCTGAAACTAAGGACTACTTAGTAGAAGATATAGGGAAAAGTGTGTGTACTTCATATTCCTAGAAGGAGAAACCTGATATCGTTTAAAAATAGATAGTTCTTTTTATCTTTAACTGAAAATTATGTTTTGAAGGACAAATGCTTTTCTTCATTGACCTAAATTGTGCTGCTACTGCTAGAGATACAAGCTTTCCAGAATTTATTTTTTATGAATATAAAATATTCTTCTTCAATGTATCAAAAGTCCTTTTATATATTCTTCATTTTATGTAAAAATATATTAAGCTTGGCAAACTAGGTAACCTTTTATGACATAGCATGTAAGTTCTTAAATTCAAATTTTCCAGTTTGTTTTTTTAAGAACATAAAATATCCTTCAACGTATTATAAATCCTTTTATATATTCTCCGTTTTAGGTAAAAACATTTTAAGCTTGGCAAAATAGGTAACCTTTCATGACATAGAGTGTAAGTTCCTAAATTCAGTGTGTCACTTACTGAATCTTTAATATTGGTCAAGTTACTTTATTTCATCAAACTTCAATTTCCTTATACATAAAATTGGGAAAAAAAATTGAACTTACAGGTTGATGGAAATATTAAATACAGTGCTGCATGTGAATTTATGAGCATATTACAGATTAGGGTGAATACATATGGCAATATTTTTATTATTATATGACTTATCTGATTCTTTACTTTGTGCCTTTCTGTGTGTGTTTTTGAATTGGCAGCTTGAACTGACAGTGGAAAGGAAAGTTCAATTGGTAATATGAACAGCAGAATTAAATGTATATGTGATGAATTAAAAGGATTGGCTTTGTGGAAGTAAGTTATTTATATAGAAATTTATAATATGTACAGGAAAATTTCAAGAAGAAATCTGTCTCAGAGGAAAACACTCCATGGATTGAATGAGCTATCAAAAAATTTGGCAGACAGATTAAAAAATGAAAGAAATTATAACATGCTGCTCATACTAAAAGACAAAAATTTAATAGCACTGGATACATTAATTTGTAATACATTAATCTGTATGTACATATATATATAAGATATAAACTGAGGATGAATATAACTTACAATATTAAATGATCTATTTATCTGCATATTGAATCATAACTGTTTGAGTGCCTGTTTTCACAATATAAAAAATAATTTACCTCAAAATTAAAGGTCTTTCTTCTTTTTGCTCAATAAAGTATTTGACATAAAAGAAGAACTTATTAATTTTTTTGCCTGAATAAAACATGAACCCTTATGTGACTCAAGTTTTCAGCACTTCCCAACTTTCTCTTTCTCTTTTGTTTTATCATGTGCATTTTATGTCTAATAGTCTGGTGGAGTCTGTTCACCACTCCTTTCATATCCCATGTTGATCCTCCCCTATAGGGTTTAACATATTACTGTATTAGTCCATTCTCACACTGCTATAAAGAAATACCTGAGACTGGGTAATTAATAAAGTAAAGAGGTTTAATTGGCTCACAGTTCTGTAGACTCTGTAGGAAGCATGATTCTAGCATCTGCTTGGCTTCTCAGGAGGCCTCAGGAAACTTACAATCATGTCGGAAGACAAAAAGGGAGCTAGGTATCATACATGGTGGGAGCAGGAGCAAGAGAGAGGAAGGAGGTGCTACACACTTTTAAACAACCAGATCTCCCAATAACTCACTCACTATCATGAGAACAGCACCAAGGGGATGGTGCTAAATGATTCATGAGAAACCACCCTCATGATCCAATCATCTCCCACCAGGTCCCACCTCCAACACTGGGGATTACAATTGAACATGAGATTTGTGTGGAGACACAGATCCAAACCATATTACTTACATAAACACGGAGACCAGTGCACAAAACTTTTTCTTTCCCTCTAATAATGTAACTAAGCTTCATTCTTTGTCTCACCCCAAGTCTACAGGAATGTCCTTCCAGTCTTTGCTTTTCAATCACCTAAAATTCACTATTACAATCTTTCTAAGCCTCTTCTATTCTATGCACATGAATTGGATTCACTGAGGACTTTCATTGGCACCTAACACTACCCTTGTCCCTATGTTAAGACGTCTTTTACTCCCTTCCTTTTCCTCTTCACTTTATGAACACTATTGTGCTGACTGAGTGAAGCAATTGGGGTAAAAGACAAGAACACACAACTCTCTTCATCGCTCCTTGTGAAGCTTTGGTGATGAGAGGAATCTCCACTCTCATTCTTCAAAACACAGTTTCATGTCCTTTTTCTCAGTATTGTCAACACAAAGAACTTTGAAAATACTTTCTGAAATGCTTCTGAAACTCGTACAGATAAACGTACCTCTTATCATCACCCAGTTTTTTTCCAGTAGAGACCACCCTGCCAGAAGCAGTGACTCCCACAAGTACTGACACTGTGCGTAGTGCTTCTTTTGTCACAGCCAATATGTCAGCTCGTTTCACAACCACTGGTGCTTCCAGGGCCTTTTAGACTCATTTCCTGAAGCCTCACACCAAAAGAACAAGATGTCAATATGCCTGAATGTGCTCATCTGGAAATTCCTTGCCCTATACTCTAAAGAAACTCTTAGAAAAAGAAAACATTTCCCCTCTAATAAAAAAATGTAAACAATCAGACCATATGGTATTAGTTTAAAATTCCATCTAATCTGCATGTGTTACCTGCGCTTATACAAAATATAGATGATGACTTCATCTCACCTACACTGCATATATCTTTATTGGCTGGAACAAGTAATCAAAGGCTGAAAAAAGAGAGAGTGGGAAGCACATATAAAGTTTTAGATTGTTAAATTTAAATTCCTTGTATATACGTAAAGTTAAGACAGTAGAAAGAGACCTCCCTCATAACAATCTCTCTCCTCCACATCCCGTATTATTTTAAGCACCTAAGCTTGAAAAGTTCTTATTCGCGATTCTACTGTATCTCATCCTCCTTTAGTCCTGAAACTAAGGAAAAGGGTTCTAAGCCGTATAAAAAGATGTGTATCCATAACGTTTTGCAATTGCAAAATCCAGCATTGTCTTTGTTATCATCATACTACTTAATCTCCCAAAATCTTTTGTCATTGAAGATGGTGCCCTTTATTCTGAAAAAAAAAAAAAAAAAAAGAAACGTAAAAATGAAATTCTAATCTCTATAATAAGTAAACTGAGAGGGTAAAATTCATTTTATTTTATAAATTGTTATATAATAAATGCATTCATTGTACAAAAGGAGTAATGTTATGTCATCTGGAAGATGTGAACAACAACTGATGCTTATTGATTACCGAATATATGTCCAGAATTATATTGGCATATAACAGGTTGTCTCTAAAGATGACTTAAGAATTCCTTTAATCTTTGTGTGCACATATCACAATTCCCATCAATAGACAGGTGTGGTGTCTTCCTCTGGAATTTGAGTTGGTCTCGTGACCAGTTTTTAGCAATAGAATCCAGTGAAGATAAATGCTCTGCTAGTTCTGGATGTAAGTCTCCAGAAGACTAGCAACCTCCACTTTCCCTCCTTGGAGTCCAGCTACCACGTAAAAAAGTTGAGATTAGACTATTAATAGTGAGTGAATATGTGAAGAAAAGTCCAGCCAAATACACAACATTCCAGCTACCCCAGCTGAAACTCGATATGTAATGAAAGCTGTCTTAGATGATCCATTGTCAACTGTGCTTCCAAAACAAATGCAACAGCAATGGTGACCACAGCCAAGGTGAAGCCAAGCCGAAGAACTCTCCATCAAAGTCATGCCTTCCTATAGAATTGTGGGAATACATGGTAGTTGTTGTTAAGTATTTGGTGGTTATTCAGCAATTGCTACTTGGCAATAGATAAATGAGACAGACATTAATACCTAGCAGTGGAGTGCTGCATAACAGAAACTTAAAATATGTGGCGTTGGCTTGGAATTAGGTGGTTGGAAGAGGCTATGTGGGCAAGAAGAGACAGTTAGTAGAGACTGCAGGGGCAATGAGGCAGCTGCAGTAGGAGGCTCAAGGAAAGAAAACCAGCACTTTGTATTGGTGGAAAAACTGGCAAAGCTGCCAATTAAATTAGCATGAAATAGAGAAAAGATATCTGACTAAGGAGATATCCAGGATCAAAAGTGCCAATTGACTTTATGTACTGTATATGATAAAATGTAAGAAGAGAGTGATGTGAATAAGAAGGAAGTATTCCGTTTTAATACATAATTCAGAGGAAATACTTCCATCTGAGGATTTGATAGGTTGGAATGTATATGTATTTCTAATCCTCTGCCATAAAGTTGAAATAGCCTCAAGCAAACATCAAATCCAGGGCAAACAAATCCATCAAATTCAGTAAAACATGGCCTCAGGGGCAAGATCAAATAAAGGGTACAGACATAAGACCCCTTTTTAGAAGCTCAGAGAGACTTAAAAACTTTTATCTTACATTACTTCAGCATGACACAAAGGGCCTCTAAGAACATTAAAGACAATGTCCAAATGTTCAGTAAAACTATGACTTGCAACCCCAAATTAAGAACGGCCTGACTTAAAGGTATTGGTTGGTGTGACTTTTGCCTAAGGAGATGAATAATTTGATATGAAGTTATTACAGGACTTATACCAGCTTGGACTAGAAGGTATTAAAAAAGTTGAAAATGAAATGAAACTTCTGGCCACGAACTGTCTAGTTATCAGAAAGAAAAAGCTACTCAGCAACAAATAAAAGTTGTTTTGTGTGATAAAGGAATGATATCTCAGAGAACAAAGCAAACAGAACCAAAGTAGAGCTCCATATAGATTGATGATTGATTCTCATATGCCGCAAATGGCTTTTATTCAAAGGACATTCCCTCCCTGCAGGAATACTCAGAGCAAGCGACAGCTGAATTTCAGAACTGCAATGCAACAAAGGCTGCAATATGCTGCCTGTTTTCCCTCCTGTCATTCAAAGAGAGTCTCTATTGTCCTGCCCCTGTCCTGTGAATGATACTAGGTGCAGATGACCAGTCATTTTAATCATCAGTGCTTCAGAAGAACAAGACTAGCACCCAGCAAGCCAGATCCAGGTACAGACCTGATGTGGATCACAAGATACTAAATTTCAAGTCTCATGCTCTGCTAGGGTGAGTTTTGGAGGTGGCTTAGAAGTAGGGTGAGTAGATTTTTCACATGAGAGCGGCATACATTTTTGTGGCAGATTCTATTGAGATTTTATTCTAGAAATTGAACTCATCCCTGTACATGCCTACCTTCCATCAGTCTTGTGACTTGCTGTTTGACCAATTAAAATGCACTGGCTACAACATTCTGCCAGTTCCATCTCTTGACCTTAGAAAATATGTAGCTTCTATTTTTGTCCTCTTGCTCATCAGCCTCAGGTGTAGACGTTAAGACTCTCAGCCGGGTGCAATGGCTCAGGCCTGTGATTCCAGCACTTTGGGAGGCCGAGGTGGGCGGGTCACTTGAGGTCAGGAGTTCAGGATCAGCCTGGTCAACATAGTGAAATCCTGTCTCTACAAAAACACAAAAATTAGCTGGGCATGATTGTGGGTTCCTTTAATCCCAGCTACTCGGGAGGCTAAGGCAGGAGAATCCCTTGAACCTGGGAAGTGAAGGTTGCAGTGAGCTGAGATCACACCATTGCTCTACAGCCTGGGCAGCAGAGCAAGATTCTGTCTCAAAAACAAAAAACAAACAAACAAACAAAAGCCTCTCTTTCTACAGAGGACACAAAAACATAGAGGCTCAGTGTGCGTATACTAATACTCGTAATAGCACCATCCATTGTGTTAGACATGTGAGTGAAACTGTCTTGTATACTACCACCTCAGTCAGCATACCCCAGGCATCACCACTGGAGCAGAGATTATCCATTTGCATGGAGTCCAGCCCAAGTTATATAATCAAATGAACAAATAAATGGTTGTTTTAAATCACTTTATATTGTTTTAAGCTTTTTTAAGTTTTGAGATGTTAATACCCGATAGAAGGCACTTTATATGTAGTTTCTTCTTTCATTCTCAACAAAATATTCTAAGATAATTTTTCTGACGGCCCAGTCACCTTCTCCTGCTAAACTACACCACTGTTCAAATGGAAATATTAATATATTTAGGGAATTGAACCAATGTGAAGATATGCTGCTTGAATTATCTAAATGATCAGCTCATACTCCACTTGGCTATGATTGTTTATACATTCACGGTGCCATTCAACCTTTAAGTGCTCAGACAGACACCTATTTGTCTAGGTTAATTTCAAGGCAACGTACGTGGAGTCAAGAGGATTAACTATGTGACCTTTGGAGTTTCCTTCCAGCAGCATGATTCTATGATTAATGGCGGCTCATCCGCTTTCATGGCAGCATGTAATGGTGTTAACTCACATATGAAAAATAGAAACCCACAATGCTCTTTTATAACTACCTATACTTAGAAAAGCTAAGAAACTTAACCCAGCATTTCAAAAATAAAAGCAAACCAAGAGAAATTGGCAAATGAATGGTAAATCAAAATGTAGCAACAGGAAGCATTCAAAGCTCCTAGTTAAGTACTTTATTAATATATCAGAGGCAATTAACACATATTAACACATATATAACACAAGAAATCATTTTAAAGTTAGATTTTGGATGCACCAGGGAGCAAAATTTTATTTATAGTACTTAGCACCACATGCCTAATACTATGCTAGACGCTGTTGATATTTTCACATAAAGAAAACACAATCTTTGTTTAAAAAGATATGTCGTATTACCTGGACTTTATAAATCATTCAAAAAAGTTTTTTCTGTAATTCTTTTATGAAATGTATCTTAGCAAAAACTTGAAATACCACAATTTTAGTTTACTGCCTTCATCTTAGGCATTTAATATCTAGAGAGTGACACAGGAACATAATTACAATACAATAAGAGCAACAGCATTGCTTTCACCTTACTTGTATAGTGTTTTCACATTTTTAAGAAATTCACATTTTATTATCACCACTGCCAGTGAGATAAAAAGTGAAAAATTGAAGTTTTTTGAGGTATAAGAAAAAAGACACAAAAATCTTTTATCCTTTTCAGTGCTGCAGTACTAGTTATTGAGAACCAAGGTTTTTTGTAAATTTATTTTCAACATTACAAATACTCAAAATCTTACAGCTGTGAATAAAATGTATCTTTAGTCTGATAATTAAGACATTTATATTTATATTTATTTGTTCATAAAATATACATCTATGTTTTCTGTTTTCCTTATAGTTTGCCCTATGTAAATAAGCTACTGTAAAATCATTGGGAGTCTTGTAATTAACAAAGCACTTCTTCTAATTTACCTCTGTAATTAATTAATAAAAAAAAGATGGAAGGTATATTAATCTGTTCTTACGCTGCTAATAAAGACATACCCAAGACTTGGTAATTTATAAAGGAAAGAGGTTTAATGAATTCACAGTTCCACATGGTTAGGGAGGCCTCACAATCATGGTGGAGGGCAAAGGAGAAGCAAAGACATGTCTTGCATGGCAGCAGGCAAGAGAGCTTGTGCAGGGGAACTCCCATTTATAAAACCATCAAATCTTGTGAGGCTTATTCACTACCACCAAAATAGGATAGTGTAAATTGCCCCCATGATTCAATTACCTCCACCTGGCCCCACCCTTAATGCATAGGGATTATTACAATTCAAGGTGAGATTTCGGTGGGGAGACGTCCAAACCATATAAGAAGGTTTAAAGAAATTCTGATTGATTCCAGCATAAATATGTCGACTTTTAGAAGATAGTGTATAAATTACAGTACTGGAGAAATTGTCCAGTCATGTTTGGAAAAGACAGGACACACAACTGCTTCAGGAATCTTAGTAGCAGAGACTAGTGTACCTTATTCGACATGCTACAAAATACTCATCTCCAGCTGCCTGCTTTCTGGCCCTGGATAAATTCCTAAAGATTAACATTTCCAAGAGAGAGAGAAGAGGAGAAGAGAGAGAGAGACAGAGACAGAGAGACGTGGCGGGGGGGAGAGAGAGACTGACTCATGAGTATGAGAGAGAGACTGACTCATGAGTATAAGAACTACCAGAATTAAAAAGAATAAGCTTGGAAAATTCCCCAGAGAACATGATACTGAGCAGATGAAAGCAGTGGCAGTGTACCATATCTCGTCATAAAATTAGAAAAATAGTTTCTAAGGAAACTAAGCATTTTGGTAAAAGTTTAATTCACAAATGGTAATATTACTGGGACTGGTATCCATATCTTTATTTTGTTTTCACATGTCACTGTAGAATTTTAAATGCATTTTTAATAAAAGTAGTTTTTATAATGTGTAAAGAATGTGTAAATATGTGTAAAACCATGTAAACTAGGCTCTATGATTTCTTGAGCAGTAGACATTTCATAAATGTGTTTAGACTGTAATACTTTTTAAAAAGAGGATGTGAAATTCATGAATGATGAACTTGCCTAAAAAAATACAGCAAAGTTTACTTGTTATCTGGAAGTTATTTGCTGTCTTTTGTAGAACTTGACAAATCTGTCTACAAGTTCAAATAATGCTGGGCAAAATTAGTTGGAAAGAAAACAGCCAAAAGTCTATCTCTTCTAAATTCAATTAAATTTATTTGAATCATTTAAAAGTGTACGTAATTACTCTTATTTCTCTATTTCTCAATGTTCTGACTTTCCGGATATGACTTTAAAAGTCTCCAGCTCTCTCAGCCACATCTGACTTTATTCTTCAGCTGTTTATTTTGATTTTCAGAAAAAAGAGGATTGAGTGAGAAGTAGGATAGTACAGTGATCAAGAGTGTGAAGCTGTAGTCAGACTGCCTAAGTTCAAATCCTGGCTCTGATGAGTTTTATCTTGGGCAGGTCTCTTAGCCTTGTCTGTTAATAGGAATAGTTACAGTTATTGTGAAGGCTTATCATGAAGATTACATTTGTTAATATATGCGAAATTCTTAGAACCATAACTGGCACATATGTACACATTTGCTTTTCTCATGTTAATGAAACACATTGTATAATGATTACTCAGTGGGTGTCTGCTGACTGATTGTCTAGCTAGGGATCCACTGGATTCATTTGACCATCCAGTTAATGTGAATAGGATTATTAGCAGTGGAAGAGATTTAAATTACCCTGAGTTACTAGCAGGGAATCCATAGGCATCTGAGCAATTTCAGCCCTTGCCTCCTCAGAAGAAAGAATTCAACCGAGGAGTGTAAAGCCGAAAAAGAGACCCAGGCAAATTCCAGGGCAGGAGTGGAAGTTTACTTAAAAGGCTTTAGAACGGGAAGAAAGGAAAGTTCACTGGGAAGGGACCCAGCAGGGCACCTGAAGGTTAAAGTGAGAGCTGCCCAAGTGTCCATTTATCAGTGATCCTAAGACTTTTACAGGCTTGCCTCTTTCCCGTGATTCTTCCCTTAGGGTGGGCTTCCCACACGCGCAGCGTGCTCCTCACCCTTTGGAACTGAGCACGGCAGTGTGTGTAGCGAGTTATACGCAGGCCCAGCTGAGGCTTTCTTCCCTTTTCCTGTGGTGTGTACCCGGAAGATCATACTTCGCCATTTTTGTCTCTTAATGTGGGTGTCGAGGATGTTGCTTCTGCCTGGGGCCTACTTTCAATTAATTTTTTGATATTAACAGGCGTGGACCATCAGGAAATGGCCTCTTTCTGGCGCCACAGCCAGTTTATCACTTTTGGAGAGCCAACGCAATAAACTGCGGAAACTATCACCCAACACTTCTAGTGGGTGGTGGGGGGAGAGCCCTCTCTTGCTCCACTCATGCCTATCTATCTACCTATAACAGGATGAATAAAATATCACAATTAATTTGATACTTAGGAACATTTTAAGTCACCATTTTATTTTCAAACAATCGTGATCAATCACAGCTTGAATATTAATTTAATCTAGTATAGCTGGTAACCTGAAGTGTTTTCTCAATGTTTTACCCTCTCAATCTTTCTTCTTTTACACCTGGTAATATCCAAACTAACGTACTTTTTAAAAAATAGCTGCGTTTTGTAGTTCTGTAAAGGCATGGATTACAAAATAGATTTATCTGAAGTATATTGATAGTAAATTTTGCTCCCATCAGAGAAAAATAGTTATTTGAAGCTCTTTGTTTTGTTTATCAGATAATGCCATAAAATTCTGTATATTTATTTCTGAACATATTTAATGATAAACTGAAAAGTAAATAAGCATTGTGAATTTTGTTAATGAAAAGATCTGTGATCCTGTGTGGCTGCAACTGCATTGATGTAGTGGTACGGAGGAGACCTTAGAATGGTGTGTTTTATTTAGTTACTCATTCACTCGTATTCTTATCTTACAAATATTTATTGAGTATTGCTAGAGGACAGGTGACTCTGGAAGTAAAATAGTTAACCAGATAGATACATTGTCTGTTTTTAGGGAACATCTATTTATGGAAGAAGACAGATAATAAGCAAATCCATAAATATGATAATTTTAAATAATGAGCAGTCCTAGGAAGAATATATAACAGTGTAATGTGATAAAGGGTGACTGGAAGTGCTCATGGAAGGCTTCCTTGAGCAGCTCGTATTTCAGCTTAGGTGTAAGTGGTAAGAATTCAGACCTATGAGGCTCTGTGGGAAGAGCAGTTCAGAGAGGGAAAGAGCAAGTGCCAAGGACTCAAAGCAGAGTTGACCTTGACATATTTAAGACCTGGCAGCTGAAGCATAGTATTGTGGGGAGAGTAGTAAGGAATGAGATATGAGCTGCATCGTGTAGGATCATATTATATGTAGTAACAAATGTGTATTTTAAGCTATCTGTAATGATAATTTATTGAAGAGTTTTGAGCAGAAGAACAATATTACTTGATTCACATTTACAAAAAAAACTATGTTGGCTTTTAGAATAACTGAATTTTATGGCTGTATTATGATTCTCTCACAATTACAAAATGGTTAAAAATATATATGCCTATATTGACAAACTTTTCTGACCCCAAATGGTTTTATTAAACCTGAAAATTCTATTTCTCCTAAATGGGAGGAATATATGCCCCGAATTCATTTCCTCTCTCCTTTCTAGGATTTCCAAACTTGGCCTGGTAAACTTTTGTACTAGGTAAAATTCATCACTTCTTTTTTGATATTGTTCAATAAGGAAATGTTTTATGTAGGAGGTAATGCTTTCAGAAATATATAAAAATATAAAGTAATGTATTCATAAAGAATATTAGAAATTTTTAAAGCATTGTCTTTAAGTACCCGTGACATCAAGACATCAAGTCAGAATCAGTGGAAGGAAAACAGATCAAATTATTACTGCTGCACCTATAAAATTTGCAGTGTGTTAGAAAAAAATTAGTCTGTTTTTTGAATAAGTTATCATGTATTGGAAGTGTGCAAGAAGAACCTACACAAATTGCGTTGACATCGAGAGTGTTAAGATATCACTTTTTTCTTGCAGCGGATGGGGAGGCAAGAAGTGGCGGGCCATAAGAAACTATGTGAAGAAACATCAAAAGTAAAATATGACACAAATGATGAAAGAGCACAAACATTTTAGCTAGTTTGGCTAGAATATCTAATAAATATATGTCAACATATCATGAAAACAACATATTTGGAATTAATGTAAGTTTTGGTTGTTTTAAATCAATTGTCACTAATTATAAAAGTTATTTTGTCTCAAACTTTCTTATTAAATTTAGCAACTGGCCGTGAAAAATCCCAGGCATAAAGATATATAATTTTTTAATTTTATAACTTGTTATAGAGTAAGTATACTCCTTTCCAAGTAATTCTTTAGGCAGCAGTCAAGCCAGAGTGAGTATTTCAAAATGCACATCTTATCAGCAGTCTTAAACTTCAAATATTTTTCTCTCTTCTCCTTATACTTAACACAAGGAGGATCTGGCTCTAGTTGATATAGTCCAATCTACTTTGGTAGCCACATCTTGAATCATTCTTCGTTAACTTTCTGTAAGTCAGACAAAATGGGTTTAAATTATGTTTTTCTTGAATGCTATTACTGGGATACATTTTCTCTTCTCTTTTTCTTTTTAACTCCTATGGGTCATTTAATCTCTTGCTTACAGTTATATTAAAATACACTTTTGGTCAGGCATGGTGGCTCATGCTTATAATCCCAGTGACTCAGCATTCAGAGATGAGAGGATCACTGAAGGCCAGGAGTTCAAAACCAGCCTGGGCAACATAGTGAGACCCTGTCTCTACAAAAAAAAAAAAAAAAAAAAAAAGAAAGAAAAAAGAAAAAAAAAATTAGGCCAGGCGCAGTGGCTCACAACTGTAATCCCAGCACTTTGGGAGGATGAGACTTGAACTGGAGAGGCAGAGGTTGCAGTGAGCCAAGATCACACCACTGCACTCCAGCATGGGTGGCAGAGTGAGACTCTGTCTTAAAAGAAAAAAAAAAAAAAAGTTAGCCAGGTACAGTTGTGCATGCTTGTAGTCCCAGCTACTGGGGACAGTAAAGTGGGAGGATAGCTTGAGCCCAGGAACTTCAGCCTGCAGTCAGCAGTGATCATGCCAGTACACTTCGGACTGGACAACAGAGTGAGACCCTGTCTGAAAACGAATAAAACAAAAACATCCACTTTAATAAGCTTCATAGCATCAAGACACATTCATACATACCACTTATCATAGTTTCTGTTTTTCAATTATTTTTATGGAGTTAATACCTATATATTCCACTAAATTGAGGATCTATGAAGTAATAGCCATCCTCTTATTTGCTCTATGTGGTATTCCAGCACCTTAGTTGTGCCTAGTGTGTACTGAATGAATGAATGAATCATTGAGTATAAAAATTAATGATGACAGTGAAAAGAATGGATATGAAGCATATTTATGATAGTGTCTTCTCTGATTTACCAATTCTCTACAATTGTCTGATAATACTAATGGTTTTCTATAGCTTCTCTCCAATAAATAATGTAGACACAAGTAAGAATTTGGAACTGCTGTCAGAAATTACATTATTATAATTATCATCAATATCATTTTCTTTATCACTATGATCATCCTGATCATTATTGTCAGAATTACAAACATACCTCTATTCCATAATTTTGCTGAATGGAACTTTAAAATACATATACTTACAGAGTCAAGCATATTTTTCATCCACAAAGAGGATTAATGAAGAGATGATGGGGAAGACAGCATAAATCTATAGAATTTATTCATGTTTTGAAGTATAATGTGAAAAATTAGCTTTGAAAGAAAGCAATAAAATTTACATTTTGTAATTTATACCTAGTTTGACACCCTCTGGGCCAGGACTAGGACCAGATGCTGTCAATGCAAATTGCATCACTTTCAAATTTAACATATTATCATCACGGAATGCTATTTTTTTCAGTCTGAACTTGTATCCTAGGTGTATGAAATATTATCTGTTCATAGAACTTTTTCCCAAATTGAATATAAATATACACCAGACCTATGATGAATGATTATAGACCTCATTTTCCTTCGCCAAAAAAAAAAAAAAATTAGTATTTCTGTTTTGCAAAAAGCAGGAACTGTTCAAAATTTTACCTAAAATAGGCAAACTTGTGATTTAGAATGTATATGTGTTTGTGTATAATATTAAATTACAGTAGATTAAGCAGAGTAGTGTGCATGCATTTTACACAGCATTTGACTGATGATATTCAAAATATTTCTTAGATGAATGAATGAATGCACTCTGAGAGCATTAGTCTACTTCAGCAGTTTTTGTTAGCAATTAAGAGATTGTTCTCCCTAAAGACATTTATACTTAATGTATATTTAAAAAATAGCATGACACATTTTTTCAAATGAGAAGTGTTGTATGTATGTGTACAATTACTATTTTTATTGGCTTCCTAAATATGATTCTGCCCAGTATTTAATTGCTTCAGTCTTGTATTCAAAATATGGATAAAACATTCTAATATGACATCCAGCTTTTCAAAATAACTAATAGGTAACTTGAAGTAAATCAACACCTCTCTAAGCTTTGAGTCATTTTCTACCAATATTAATTTTCTTAAAATTATATATTTTAAAAAATAAATGGACAGGTAAACATGGAGCTAAAATGTTCCCTTTGGATTTGCAGACAATTATTTTGACTTGCACCATGAGAAAATAGAACACCTTCACACATGAAAATGATTAAGTTTGAAACAATTGAAATTTATGAAGTGTACATTAAAAATAAATGCTCTTGTTCCTCAGAGAACAAAACATTTTGTCGGTTTCTGGAGTTTCTCTTTCTAAATTAAGGTTGCTACCATTTAACTGTCTCATTTATTCACTTACATATGGAATTCTCTGAGAAATCCAAGACTCACTGATGTCTTAGCGAATACAGGTGGGTACATAATGGATGAGTGCACATGTTAGATCCTAATATAATTTCACTAGGAACTTATATTAGATTCAGTTAGTTTTGGATACCAAAAAATAAATCTTTTAATTTGTGTCTCTTCATTTCCCCCATATATTTGCCCCTTGTGTATATGACTGACATAGAAGATGAAGCTGAAAATTTACAATTTCAAGATATTCTTAGAAGATATCTGGTCTACTTTTTTGAGGTATAACATTTTTCTGAGGTTTATAAAATACTGATAATTTATAAAACTATGTTAACTTGTTAAGTGAGAATTAAAGCCAGACTTTGACTTTCACTAGAAATAGCAGTCTTTCATTATGTACAGTAGTCTAGATCAATCTTTATAAACATTAGAGGTGAGATTTAAATCTAATTTCCCAAATTATTTCCATTTATCATGCTGCTGCTATGCATGAAATGTGAATGAATGCAGTTGGTTATCAAGGCCGAAAACCTTCCTAACATGAAGCCAGTATCAGAATGAATTTACCATTGATAATTTGTTTTGGTCACTCATAAATTAAAGCTCCTTCCATAATTTTGGAAATTCCCAGGCATGTGAAACAGAGTCCCACTCTCAAGCGAGAAGCTATAAAGCTGAATATTTTTCTTATAAGCTCCCCTTGCACTTAAAATATATAAACATGACTTTGATTCAGTCAATCAGATGCACCCAGTCCAGATTTGGACTTATAAGATACATACAAGCAGAAAAAATGTGCATAACATTCTGGCAATGATGAGAGGGTCAGTAGTAATTACATTTATTTTTTCAGAGGCAGTGACATAAGCGTATATTGAAAAGTGTCTCCTGACATTGATAGAAAATGTAGAAAAGCAAGCAAACAAAACAAACAAAACAACTATGACAAAAATCAATACCAGGAGAAACAAAATATTGTATAAAAATGAAATTGGCTGGGCACGGTGGCTCACGCCTGTAATCCCAGCACTTTTGGAGGCTGAGACAGGCGGATCACAAGGTCAGGAGATCGAGACCATCCTGACTAACACGGTGAAACCCTGTCTCTACTAAAAATACAAAAAAATTAGCCGAGCGTGGTGGCAGCCACCTGTAGTCCCAGCTACTTGGGAGGCTGAGGCAGGAGAATGGCATGAACCTGGAGGCGGAGCTTGCGGTGAGCCGAGATCTTGCCACTGCACTCCAGCCTGGGTGACAGAGCGAGACTCCACCTCAAAAAAAAAAAAAAAAAAAAAAAAAGAAATCATGTTTATTGTTCATTATATGGTATGGTTGTGAACAATAACTAGTCCTAAAAAATGCATTCACCAAAAATAAGGTTTTAAATAACAATTATGATGTCATCCTATTACAAGGGTGAGGAAAGGAAGTGTTTATGAAAGGGAAGAATGGGCCAGGCAGGGTAGCTCATGCCTGTAATCCCAGCACTTTGGGAGGCCAAGGTGAGCAGATTACCTGAGGTCGGGAGTTCGAGACTGGCCTGACCAACACGGAGAAACCCTGTCTCTACTAAAAATACAAAATTAGCCGGGCATAGTGGCGTATGCCTATAATCCCAGCTACTCAGGAGTCTGAGGCAGGAGAACTAATTTAACCTGGAGACACAGGTTGCAGTGAGCCGAGATTGAGCCACTGTACTACAACCTGGGCAACAAAGGGAATAATGTAAGGAAGATAGAGCTATATTTTATCTTCCAAATTTAGAAGTTGCTATATGGACTAGTCAGGGTTCTCCAGATAAACAGAATGATAGATATGTTTTAAGGTTGGATTTACTGATTTTGGAGGCTTGGCAAATCCAAAATCTGCAGGTTAGGCCATCAGGCTGGAGACCTAGGGAAGAACTGCAATTCGAGTCCAAAGGCAATTCTTCTTGCTTGGTTGACTCAGTTTTTTTCTACTAAGGCCTTCAACTGACTGAATGAAGCCCTCCCATAACAGGAAAGGTAATATGCTTTATTGAAAGCCTACTGATTTAAATGCTAACCTCACCTAACACATACCTTCACAGAAACATTTAGAATAATGTTTAACCAAATAGTTTGGTACCTTGTTCTAGCCAAGTTGATATATAAAATTAGCTGTCATGATATATAATACCTAAATATCAAAAATTAAAGAAATAGTGTGGGGAAATAGTGTTGGGGATGAGAAATAGTGGTATATAGGGTTGTGCTGCTTCCATTATAAGTCTGATAATTTTTACTGTTTAATGGTTTAAATTATGTACAAAGGTTACTTGGATAAAAAATTTGTAAGGTGACAGTTTAGTAAAATAGAAAAACTCATATGGTCATTCTGAATATTTCAGATGTATATTTTTGTCTTGTGTTTCATTTCCTCCTAGGGCAATTAAGTAACAATGAGAGAGAACTTATCAAATAATCCATCTATTTAGGAAAATTGGAAACTAGTAAAAATGTGGCATCCACACATTTACAGACAGTCTTGGCTAATGAAAGCATCGATAAATAGTTCTAGGATTGTAAAAATGAATATATGCTTCTAATTTTCCATTTTAATTAACAATGCAGAAATATAAGTGGTATAATGTGATGTTTTAATGTATGCTTATATTGTGGAAAGATCAAATCAAGCTGATGAACATATCTATCACCTACCTACTTATCCCTTTTTTTATGGTAAGAACATTTAAAATCTACTCTTTTAGCAATTTAAAAAGTACAATACATTATAATTAACTATAGTTCTTATGCTGTGCACCATATCTCTGAAATTTACACATCTTGTCTAACTGAAACTTCATACTCTTTGGGCATTTCCCCGTTCAATAATAATTTTTGACTCCCCACCAAAGCTACATTCCAAATCTCTCCCAATTATTATAACCACATTTTTTGCTTCAATTAGAGATGATGAAGGTTTGACTTTGTCCTCTGGACATGACTAATTTTAAGAATTATAGGATTTGCCAATGTCATGATAAATATAGTCTTTGAATGTATCACGTAGGATGAAATTTATTTATTTTGCCTAATAAAATAGAACATAGACAGAATTTTATTCTAGAGCCTTAACTACCTTCTCTAAAATCCTCTCTACTACATAATTTTTATATTAGCTCCAAAATGATTTATTAAAAATCCATATGAGTTTCTCTTAGTCCTGTCATTTGCCTGGAATTGCCCCTAATTTACCTTACTTTACGTCATCTTCCTCAAACAGTGAATAAGGATTCCTTCAAGTCTCATTTCTTCCTCTTTTCTCAATATTCTTTAAAATGGAAGTCACTACTTCCTTTGATGAATAAGTTTATTTCAGGAAATGAATATATTTTCCATTATTAATTTTAGCTCTGTGTTTTGAAAATAAATGTTCCTAGCTTTATGTGTTATTTATTGCACCATTTTGTAAATTGCACGTGAATTTTAAAATTTACTTTATACAAAGTAACTACTTCATAACAGAATATTGATTGTTAATCAGGTAGTAGTTTTTAATCATCTATTTTGAGACATGTGTATTTAAGTCACGTATGGTCATTTTTGTATATGTTTCTCAGTTACTTTTTAATATCAGTTTGGGATTTTTTTAAGTTAATGTATAATATATAATAATAATTTTTTCATTTAAGATAAAAAATGCCCCAGGTTGGCAATTTTGCACGGAATTATTGATTTAATGTAATAAATTTACATATAATTTAAATGTCCTTTGTACAAGTCAGCAACAACTTCTTTTACAATGTGATATTCAATCGGATGTCCATAAAAGTCTATGGTATCTAGAAGTAAAGTTAACATAAAACATGCAAGATCTTTTTAGAGAAAATCACGTTAAACATTTTAATGATAAAAATGAAAAACTGAACAAGTTAGATCTATGTTCATAAATGGGAAAATTAATGCAATAAAATGTATTTTCCCAAATATACCTTTAAACTTAAACGGATTGTATCCCAATCCGTCTTCAAAATAATTTTTTTTCTGAAACATGACAATGTCACTCTAAAACATCATGGAAACATAAAAGGTCTAGGAAATAAAAATAGCTTTGAAATAAGATTGCTGTACTTATTTAGTAAAATCATATTGATTTTATTTTAAATTTATAATAATTAAGCCAACATAATATTGATGTGAAAATAGAAAAATAGACCATATGGATGGAAAGTTCAGGAACAAACGCACCATATTGAAATTAGATATACAACAGAGTAGTAGTATTACAAATTCACAGGTACAGTTGAACTATTGAACAAATGGCACTCTAAGAAACAGGCGTTGCCGGGCGCGGTGGCTCAAGCCTGTAATCCCAGCACTTCGGGAGGCCGAGACGGGCGGATCACGAGGTCAGGAGATCGAGACCATCCTGGCTAACACAGTGAAACCCCGTCTCTACTAAAAAATACAAAAAACCAGCCGGACGAGGTGGCGGGCGCCTATAGTCCCAGCTACTCGGGAGGCTGAGGCAGGAGAATGGCGTGAACCCAGGAGGCGGAGTTTGCAGTGAGCTGAGATCCGGCCACTGCACTCCAGCCTGGGCGATAGAGCGAGACTCCGTCTCAAAAAAAAAAAACGAAACAGGAGTATATATTATATATTTATATATGTGTGTAGTTACTGTATACTATATGTATACACTGTGTGTGTGTGTGTGTATATATATATATATAGCACAATCCACATATAAAAGAATAATCTAGGGAATTACATGCCTAAATAAAAGGTAAATATACTTTAAAATGTATAGGTACATTTATATCTTTTTTTAAAGAACAGGTAGTGGAGATGTATATACAGAAGCAAGAACTATTAAAAATACTATTACATTAAAGTTAGAAATCATCTTTCTAATGCAAAAATGTCATAAATATACATATACATAAGGCTTATAAATATATAATAAAAAGATAAACAACTCACCTAAAATAGACAAAGAATATGATTATGTATTCACAAAAAAAGTAAGCCAAGTAGAGAATAAAAAATTTTTAAAAATGTTTAACCACCCTAATAATCGCAGGGAGAAAAATTAAGAACATATGGAATATTATTTCACTTCTATTATTTCAGAACAAATTAAAAGTCTGGAAACATAAAATGTTGACAAGAAAGTAAATTAATAAATCCTCACATTTTAGATATCCTTGCCAGATACTGCTATGAATGCTGTTCATGTATCATTGTATTTAATTCTTTCAAAAAATTATGGTCTTGACTATTTTTTACCCATTCCAGAAATAAGGTAAATGAAGCAATAATAACCTCCAGGTCAAACAGCTGATTAAGTGTTAGAAGCTTAATAAAGTCTAGGCCATCTCACTCCAGCACCCATCTGCTCAACCACTATGCTGTTCTGACTGTTTTACAGAAATCACACCCAAAAAACTCCATTCTTGTTTCCATTCATAAATAAAGAACAGACTAAAAAATGTAGTCTCTGAATGGGAACACTTCCACAAGGATTAAAAGTTAGAGTGTTGCCTGTAATCCCAGCACTTTGGGAGGCCGAGACGGGCGGATCACGAGGTCAGGAGATCGAGACCATCCTGGCTAACACTGTGAAACCCCGTCTCTACTAAAAAATACAAAAAAAAAAAAACTAGCTGGGCGAGGTGGCGGGCGCCTGTAGTCCCAGCTACTCGGGAGGCTGAGGCAGGAGAATGGCGTAAACCCGGGAGGCGGAGCTTGCAGTGAGCTGAGATCCGGCCACTGCACTCCAGCCCGAGGGACAGAGCGAGACTCCGTCTCAAAAAAAAAAAAAAAAAAAAAAAAAAAAAAAAAAGTTAGAGTGTTATACCAAACGATGGAGGATGGTTATTAGATAGCAAATGTGTATATCCTATGTCTCTTCCACTTCAAGGTATAGAACCTTGGGGAAACTTCCACAGCATAGAAGACAGGAAAATCTGTGCATCATATTGTTTGCACTAAGAAGTAAGTTGGGACTAGTCAGCATGCATCAGTAGGATGTACATATTATTATTGTTGTATAGCCATGGTTAAAAAATGAGTGAAGCAGACATACATCTATCATCAGGGAAATCATAAATTAATAATATTGAGAAACAAAACAAAAATTCAGAGTAATGCATTCAATTTGTTATAACTTATTTAAAGTTTATGATCATAGCATACATGGCAGGTGCATGTGCCTTAAAATTGGAAAAGTCTGCATAACAATTATACATATCAATGACAGTGTGCAAGAAATTATGGGAAAATGAACATTCTAAGCAAGAATTTAACAATATTTTTTATGTTTTATTTCTTTAAAATGGTGGCAGCACATATGTCAAAGTACTAGATTGTGTTAGATTTGAGTAGGCTGTTCATAAAGTGTTTACGTTAATCACTTTAATATTCTATATTTTAGAAATGTTGATTAGAAAGTATAATCTAGTCCACCAAAAAATGAAAATAATAATAAATAACATGCAGAGTGAACATTGTGATTCAGTGCTCACAACTGAGCTCATTTCGAAGTTCCTTTTCACGTGAATCCTGCTAAAGGGAAAGAGCATCGCTCTTTAGGTCCACTGAAAACTGTACTCTCTTCTTTCCAGTTTCCCTACAGCTAGGGAAAAATTATGAGGCCTATGATAGACTTTGACTCTGGGCATGATGACTCAAGAGAAAGAAAGGGTGAGAACCTGTCTTTTCCTTATTGTGAGGATAGTAACCACGACTGCAAAGTCGCATCCTGAAGCAGAAGTAGAGACAGAACCAAACTCCAGCCTGCTGGCAGGAGCAGCTGTTTCCTCCCTATGCTAGTTGTCAACAGTAGTTTGGGGACTTGTTGCTGAAAACTTTGCCTTGAGCCTAATTGTCAAACCATCTTACACATTTTCAAAACAACCCAGTGTCTGTTTAATCTTTTTTTCTGTTTGTATATCAGAGTCAACTTTCGTTGGAAAGAAAGGAAGTGGAAATATGGTTGCTGCCTAAGAAGTAATAATAGGAGATACAAGAAACAGCTTGAAATGGAATAGGTATGTAAAACACTAGTGGAGCAGAACACAGTCGAAAATAACATACAAAAACAAACATAGTAAACAACTATAGAGAATGCATTTTGGGGCTCATGTGCACTTTTACAGGTGTAGTGCAGTATATAATGAAGCAAAGCCAGGATTTTGAAACATATGAGGGGACTTTAAAAAGTTCGTGGAAAAATGGAACTAAAAGATAAAAGTAAAAAAGTACAAACTATTTCTCAACATAAGGTCCTTCAAGATCAATACACTTTTGCAAATGACACCAGCCATTTAGTTAACCGATGAAGAGCTAAAAGTCCTGGGAATTCAACCATGTCCATGCAGTCTTCTTTACATTATTAACTGAAGAAAAGTGGGTGCCCTTCACAGATTTTTTTAAGATAAGGGAACAAAAAGAAGTCAGCAGGAGCCAATTCAAGATGGTAAGGTGTATGCTTACCACTTTATCATTAAAACTCTCATAAAATTGCTGTGGTTTGATGATAGGAATGAGCAGAATCATTATCCTCAAGGAGAAGGACTCTCTGATGAAGCTTTTCCAGGCATCATTTTTTTAAAACGAGTTACCCGTTTGTAAACTACTGACATCTTTGGGTTGGGGAAGGGGGGCATTGTCCCCATAAATCTTTCTCTCCTTTTATTCACACACGAAATCACTATTTTATTAATCCTAATTAGGTATTTTTAATTTCAGGTATCCATCACATCAAGCATTTATCATTTCTTTTTGAATAGAACATTTCAAAGCATCAATAGTTTCACCATTCTTTCACCCAAGCTTCACCATAAATTTGATGTTTGTTCCTGCTTCAGTTTTAGTAGAATGTATGTTTCTCTGATGGGGCTGTTTTCAAACTGATGTCTTAACCTTCTTAGGTTAAGAAGATTTTTTTAGATTTTAACTAGATTTTTTTCAGACATGATATAACTTAGTATGAGTTTGTTTTGGTTCAAAAGATTTTTTGAAATCCATGCAGTTTTTTTCAAAACTTTTTCATGACCTTTTCGACGAACTTTTTGAACACCCCTTGTATAGTCTTCAAATCTTTCTAAAGTCAAGAGGAGACACACAAACCTTACACACATAGCCAATACAGTATTGTAAACACTATAGCTCTTATTTATGAATGGCATAATTACAAATTAAAATCTGTATGGGATTTACACAAATGTTTTCAAGTGCACTATTTATTCCCTCCACATTCAAGAGAATATTCCAGTGCATAGTGGAGTGTGTGTGTGTGTGTGCGTGCACATTTTCTCTATTGCCTCACAATGCATCAAGTTATTGTCACTATTTGACCAAGACCCTGTTTAGTTCTAGATTGATTTTAAACAGCTAAAAATATTTGCAAAAATAATTGCAATCTCTTGCTTCATGTCCACATACATTCTGTAAAATTTTCACTTGATTAAGGCAGCCCTCTTTATAACAGTTTCTATGAGTCTTAGAGTAATTGAAAGCATTTTGTGTTTGTCATATCTTTTTATGTGTTTGTAATTTCTTTTATTTCCAGTTATTATTAGGTGAGAAAATAAATGATAAAAAAAAACTATGAAAAATCTTCTACTTGCATGATTTTGGGTGAGATACTAAATCTATCTGAATTTCAGATTTATGAAGTCTAAAGGGTTCATGACAGTAACTAAAATGTTTCTCCCAATATTAACATTCTGGTTCTAAGTTTACAGATTGATTTTTTTGGGGGGGGGGGGCAAGATGGTACCAAAAGAAACATTTTCTATCACTTTAAACCTTATGAAATTTCCTATTTCTGAGATTTAAGAGAATCATTCAAGAAGAACTAAAAACTAATACAATTAGGGACATACTATAATTTATTATGGAATAACTTGACAACCCAGAATTGACATTTTGTAACTGTTACTCTCTCCCAATATTATATTTTCTCATAAATATGCTTAGGAAATATTTTGTGAATATAATTTAAAAAGACATATGGAGAGAATTACTCATTTGTGTGCTATTCTATATGTGGATATTTTGTTGGCAACTCAGGCTTAATTTAATTCTACTAAGTGTCTACTTTACAGAAATGTAAAATAACATCTTTACCAGGAAGTTTCAATCAACAGCTCTATTTAGCCTTTTGTAATATAACAACACTACATTCAATACTGACAGAAACTGTACAATCATATTATAGTCTACTTTCCCATCTGTTGCTAGATATAAAATGAGTTTAAGTTTCTGTTATATGAGAAGAGTAAGCTAAGTTTTATTAAGCACCTGCAATTTTCCAGGGTATTTCCAGGGACTATTATTTTATTTTTCCTCTTTGACATATCTATGTGGTGCATATTATGACTGTTTTAAAGATGAGAAAACTGAGGTTCTGAGTGAAGCATCAAGTGGAGTTTGAAATAGATTTGCAAGATGACTTATACACAGTTATTTAATCTTAATAACAATCCTTTTTAGTTAGAGATCACTCTTTCCCTGTTAGATATCGATATACTGATATTTATAGAGGTTAAGTAATTTGCTTTACCAAACTTGCGAATGGCAGAACAGTGGAAAGATAATTCTGTTCATAGCTGAAGACTTGCCCATTTTTAGTGTACTGTGATTTAGAATTATTAACCTTATTTCCTTCCTTCATGCATATCTATTTTTTATAAGACTGGTGAATAGGAGAGGTGAGCTTGCTCCATTACAGACATGTGTGTTCATATGTATGTGTACATGTATTAAAGTGTTAAAATAATTGGAGGAATTTCACTGTATGAGGTATAAGTCTCCTGCAATCAAAGACCATAAACTATATACAGGGAAAGTATTCAAGCACTCATACAAAATAGAGAGTGTGACAATGTCACAAATGAGAAACTTAGAAAACATATGATTTACCATAATTCTGCACAAACTATATGACTATCAGAATCTATAGACTGTCAGAACCTAAGTATTTAGATTGATTCATTCTAGATACACATCTAAGGTAGCTAGAGACTAGTCAATATTCTTCACTGAATCAGAGAGTATTTAAACTCATATTAGAAGTCACAGAATTAATTATGTCAGTCTGGGATCAGTGAGAGATTAAAATTGAGAAGAAGGAAAACTGTCAGAATCTGTGTCTTGAAAAATCCAGGAGAGACAGGTAAAGAACAGAAACCAATATCACACCCTCTCACCCTAGGAGATTCAGAATCAAGCATGCCAAATTCATGCTTCACAGTGAGAAGGGTGGTAGATCAGAAATTAAGATCAAATTGTAAGTTTTCCTAATTACTAGAGATGTTGAGTTATATAAGAAAGCTAGGAGTCATTCAATATATTTTTTTTTAACTTAGGGGTGTCATCTTTAAGGAGAAATTTTCAGAATTTTATCGAAATTAGTTTGTTTTTAAAATTATATGTATATTTATTTATTTACTAGTTTTCATTCAGTAATTTCAGAATTCCAGAGGAGGAAATCATGGCAGTGGGCATGTGATCATCTCAGAGAAAAAGAAACATATTAATGCTCTCTTCTTTCTTCTGGAGCTATATAATAGGAAGCAAGTATTTTCTAGGAAATGGAGGTGGCATACGTGTAGATAGGTTCCTTTCCTGGTACCTCACAGATAGAGCTAAGTAGAGTTTAAAACCCATTTGCACAGGCTGAGTAATCCAGCCTAAAGTGTGTGTGGGTGTACTCTTGTAAGAATTATTATAAAACCATTCAAATTAAATCCTTTAAGAAAACATATTATTTTCAATTATTTTTTAGCCCCTTATTATCTATCTCTGTCTCTATATCTATCAGTCTCTCTCTCTATAAATATATAGAGATTGAAAGTTGAATGACTCAGTTTTCCTATAGAGCAATATAAATACAGTCACACATTTCTTAACAATTGAGATATATTCTGAGAAATGCATCATTAGGCAATTTTATGATTATGCAAATGTCATTGGTTGTGCATACAAACTTAGATGGTAGAGCTTACTAAAAATGCAGGCTATACGGTTTAGCCTATTACTTTTAGGCTACAAATGTGTGCAGCATATTACTGCACTTAATATTGTATGCAATTATAACACAATTGTATTAGTGTATCTAAATATTTCTAAATAAGAAAAGGCACAGTAAAAATATGGTATTATAATTGTATGTGACCACTGATGTATATGCAGTCCATGATTGACCAAAACATTGTTATGCATGGCATGTCTATATTTGGGTAAGCAATTTCTAGTGTGGACTATAAAACATTGTCTTCAATAGAATTACAGAAAGCCCAAGAACTTAGTGAGTCAGTATCAGGAAATCAATAATTCATTGATGAAATAAAAGTGAAACATTAAAATTCCAGAAAAATTGAATGCTGGATGAAAATTAGGTTCTATTTTCAAAATTTTTTACTTAAAGAGGCTACACATGAATATTATTATATTGTACTTGAATCAATGTATAGAGTTTAAACAATTTTTGGACTAAGGTTTCTTCTGTAACAATGAATACACAAATTTTGTGGTTGGCTATAATCATTGAAATTTAAATGTCTTCATTTAAATGCATTTCTCTTGTCAAAAAAATCTTGGAAAGAACTCTGTTGTCTAAGCAATCATTCATAAAGTTTTGTGTGAACATTTTAGTTGAGATATTCTGAAGTATTCAGAAATACACATGATATAAGCCAAGTCTGTTAAAACTGAAATAAATAAATAAATGTGTGTATGTGTATATATGAAAATAACACACATATGTACATTTAAGTATACACACACATATATTCTCATATATATAATTTCAGAAATTGCATAGATTTCAAAGTGAAAGTCTATTATACAATGACATGTTTTACAAAGTGAGGTTATTTTGAAAATAAATGATGCTGGGAAATGTAAGAGAATTTTAAAAGTGGGCAAAGAGCACAAATAGACATTTTTTGAAAGATATACAAATGGAAAAGCATATGATCTGTATTTACCCAAAGGAAAATACATTATGTAAAAAGATATCTGCACTCATATGTTTATCACAGCATTATTCACAATAGTGAAGATATGAGATCACTCTAAGTGTACATCAATGAATGATTGAGTAAAGAAAATGTAATGCATATATATATCACATTTCTATATGCATTTCACATATTATATCTATATATTTCTCATTACACCTATGTTGTTATATTATTATCCCAAAGTTTTTAACCATTTATAGTTTCATCAATAGGATATAACATCACCCATGTCCCAATCCATATTATTGCTAAAAATGAATCAGACTGTGTAAACAAAATAGCTTTGACTATCTTATTAAAAAAAAACACCTATCCTAGGGATTTGATTGGGATTTTCTTGATTATTGGTGATGCTGGAAGTGCTTTCGTTTTCTTCTTTGTTTTTTTAATATTTCCTTTTATAAATGCACTGATTTATGTTCGCCTGTTTACCTATTGAAGTTTTCAGCTCATTTTTAATAAAAGAGCTATATATATACACACACACACACACATAGACATATAAAAGAGCTATATATGCACATATATACATATATTGCTCTTTTATATATAACTATATATAGCTATATATGTATATAGCTCTTACATATATAAATACATATAGCTATATATGTATATAGCTCTTTTATTTAAAAAACGAGCTGAAAACTTCAACAGGTAAACAGGCAAACATAAATCAGTGCATTGTAAAAGGAAATATACAAAAAACAAAGAAGCCATATATGTATATATGTGTATATATATATACACATACAGCTCTTTTATTAAAACCTGTATATACATATACACAGCTCTTTTATATATATACATATGTATAGCTCTTTTATAAAAAAGCTATATATATGAGTACAGAATATATATATATATACTATATATAAACACACACAACATAATAGTACTCAGCCATTAAAAAATAATAAAATGATGTGATTTGTAGCAACATGGATAGAACTGGATACCATTATCTTAAACAAAAACACTCAGAAATAAAGTTCAATACCTCATGCTCTCACTTGTAAGTAGAAGCTACATAATATGTGCCCATAGACATAGAGTGTGGAGTAATAGATACTGGAGACTCAGAAAGAGGCTGCGGGGGAGGGAGGTGAGTTATGACAGATGACTTAATGGGTACATTATTTGGGTGATGGTTACACTAAAAGACCAGGCTTCATCACTACACAATATATCCATAGCAAAACTGTACTTGTACTCCTTAAATTTATATTTTAAAAAACATAGGCAACCTTAAAAGCTATCTTTTTTGGAATTTATGAAACATAGTATCTGTATCACTTTCTCTCAAGGGATACAACTTATACATCATGCTCATTGTGACTGTTGAATATCTGGCAGTGTTTCTAAGGACTCATTGCTCATTAACAACAACCACAGAAATAATTAATTTGTCATGTTAATAAGAGGGAGAAAGAGAAAGAATAGGTAGATTTGATAGGTGCCATTTGAAAATTTAGGTCCATTTTGTATTTAAAATAGTTTGAGGTTCAGATAGTAAAATAAATGTTGGCCTAATTGCCAGTTAGCGACAGAAGCATTTTTAACACCAGGCTTGCCTGACATGAATTGCTACATTTTATTTTCCCATTTATTATATTATCTTCCACTTTTTAACCTAACATGACATAGACTTTTTTAAAGTTTTATTTCAAAATGGTAAATATTCTTTCCAGAACAAAAGTAAAATAACCAATTCCAATAGAAACTAAACAAATAATATCCACGTGTCTATGATTTATATACATTTTCAAATATAAAGTTTCTATGTATACATTTAATTTTACTAAATTGGAATCTCTCTATACGTACCCATTTATAACATACTTCCTCCCTTTCGTGAGCATTTTTACATACCAATAATATCTTCACACAATTATTATTTTGATGGATTCATAAAATGATTAATTTATAGTCATGTCTCACATTATCACATTTTGGACTTCTTATACAACAGTGGTCTCATTACAATACAATAACATGTTTGAGAAATATTTCTGTGATATTCTACAATTAGCAACTTTAAAAATCTCTTTTCATTTGATGCTAAAATATTCATCTGGATCAAAAGTTCACTATATTGAAATATCTATTGTGATATTTAGGTGAATAATTTAATATCACCCTAATCATTATACATGCTTTAGCAACATTTTGTAAATCAGACTACTAATAAGTTACATTCTTGTCTGTTTTGGAAATTGCTTCTCTTTGCTTTTGACCAAACTTGTCTAGAACGTCCTTTCATTTGTAATGCTAACTACTTCTAGTGTTTGTCTTTTTAGGTCTTTGCAAGGAAGAAAAACAAAAAAAAAAGAAAGATATATTTTTGATTTATAAATTCATTGAGTTTATTTTTCTTTTCTTTTTTCCCTACCCCTGCCTTTTCCTTCTCCTGTCCCTCTTCCCTTCCCCTTTTTCCTCCTCCTCTTTCTTCCTCTCTCTCTCTTATTTTTTTTATTTATGGGAAAATATAGTGTAGTAATTCATAGCATAGCCACTAGTGTCAGCCAGCCTGGTGTTGGATCTTACATTTTCTGTGTCTGCCTGTGTTTGCCTCAATATAATTACTATTTTTAAACCTATAAATCAGGATATTAATAGTATTTGCTTCAGAAAGGACCCAAGATTACATGTTCACTGAGTTTAAAAGAGCTCTGTCTGCCAGTATGTGCACAGCATGCATTACATTTTATTAATAATAAAACAATTAACATTAGATTTATTTTGTTTTTGTTTTTATAACTTGGATTTCATCTCCCATTTCAGAAAGGTCCAAGACTGATTACTTAATGATTCGTGTACACAATGAAAATACACAAGAATATTTTGATAGCAAGGTTACTTAAACAATATAAAAATAAGATAAATATAATAGTATATGAACATATAACCAGCCTTGACCACTGAGAATACTACCTAACAAATATTCTATTATTTTTTATTATGACATTTTATTATGACAAAACAAATTCCTGTTGAATATATAAATATAAAAATTTAAACATAAAAGAGCTAGAAAATACAGAAAGAGAAATATCTTTTAGGACACATAGTGAGAACACACACATATTTTAGATCTCAGAATTTGAAATATTATTTAAAAACAACTGGTAAAACAATGTTTCTGTTTTACCATTACCTTTAGGCAACCGAATTGCCACATTTTATTTTCTCTTAAACCCAGGAAAAGTCTCTGTGATAGAGCAATTTGAATGAAACGAAGAATAAACAGGTGTCCAACGATAAGATTTCCAAGATAGGAAGAAAGAGAGGATTCAAAAGGAAGGTAAGTAAATGAAATGTTGGTATACTTTATGCTCAGGATAACAACTAATTGGGTTTATTCTATTTTTTGCATTTGCTCCTTATCTATCATTTTAATTTACAAAACTCTGTGGTACCAAGTCTGCTTTCCAAGGCATACACACGCTAGTGAAATGGAACGACCAGTTTATGTAACTTCCTTTCCATTCTATGACATAAGTACCAACCAAATGTTTTCCCAGGGTGTTGAAAAAGTGCAAACAATTTTCTAAAGATTTACACTTTGCTTCATCCGAGGTGGTGAAAAATACAAAACCTATTTGCAGAAGGATTGAGAATATCTGAGCTTTTTGGATATTTTCTTTTCTGAGACTTGTTTTAAATTCAGGTCAGAAAAGCTAGTGTAATATTGGAATTGAAAAGAGCAACAGTGTTTTGACACTGTATATCTTGGCATAAACCTTGCATCATTCACAGTATGAGATGTCATGAAACTCAATTCAGCATAACATAAAATCAAATGGGTTTAAAGGAGTTCAAATAGCAGACACCCAGGTGTCTTTGCTGCCCAGCATCTAGTAGTAGGAGGAGGCTGAGACAGAATAATATCATACCATTTATTATTCAGCATTTAATGTGTACCCACTATGTGCCAAGGGCTGTGTCAAGGACATAAAAATTAACAAAAAAAAAACAAAAAAAAACCCTTACTCTTGAAAGGGGAATGATCTGAAAACCAGCATTTATTGAAAACTCAAACATTGAAATCTACATTTTGCATGTATCTCTGTTTAATCTTTACATTAACTTTGTGAATATAATATTGTTATTTTAACGATGTGGAAAGAAGATGCAAAAATGTTGATTAAATTATCTAAGGTATTTAACCAGCCATTGGCTGATATATATTTCAAACAAGCCTGCCTTAATCACAAAATGTTTATGCTTTTGGTTATATATAACGTGTCTCACCAATCACTGAAGGGGACAGTTCATCCATGTAAGAAATTAACTCAACCCAGGTGAGAGGGCTCATTCCTGTAATCTCAGCTACTAAGGAGCCTGAAGCAGGAGGATAATTTCAGGAAAGGAATTGAGACCAGCGTGGGTAACATGACAAGATATAAAAAAAAACAAAACATCCCAGCACTTTGGGAGGCCGAGGCGGGCGGATCACGAGGTCAGGAGATCAAGACCATCCTGGCTAACACGGTGAAGCCACGTCTCTACTAAAAATACAAAAAATTAGCCGGGCGCGGTGGCGGGCACCTGTAGTCCCAGCTACTCGGGAGGCTGAGGTAGGAGAATGGCGTGAACCCGGGAGGCGGAGCTTGCAGTGAGCAGAGATGGCGCCACTGCACTCCAGCCTGGGCGACAAGCAAGACTCCATCTCAAAAAAAAAAAAAAAAAAAAAAAAAAAAACAATTTTTTAAATGTTAACTAGGTGTGGTGGCATGTTCCTGCAGTCCCAGCTACTCAGGAGCATGAGGCAGGAAGCTCCCTTGAGTCCCAAAGTTCAGGGGTGCAGTGAGCTATGATTGCACCACTGCATTCCAGCCTAGGTGACAGAGAGAGATACCCTCTCAAAAAAAAATTAATTTATTGTCAGATATACTTTTGCATAACTGTATGCAAATTGTGTAGCTGTAAAAATAAGGCTATGATATAATTATGCCCTGAAACTGTTTGTTTGTTGCTGTTTTGGGTTTTATTTTTGCTTGGTATTGGTGATGTATGGAATAATGTATTCACTGGTCTTAGAAGTATATACCTTTGCCAGATGGAGAAGAGTTGAGCAGTGTAGTCTAGGAATAGGGAACAATATGTCTAAAACATGACATATTCAAGGAATTACAACAAAGTTTTGTTTATAAAGAGGAGAAAAAAAAGAATGATACAAGGAATATAAATGGGGTGGGCTCTGCATGTATGCATTTTTAGAATATATAATGTTTTTCTATAGAAAATAAAGAAGCCAAGATATGAATATATTATGTGGGGAGCATAAATGTCTGCAATTTATTAATATTTATTTTTTAATAAACATTTATTTGAATGTGTATTGTGTGTATACTATAATGATTTACATTGATTTACAAAGATGCCAGCCTCCATTTGACAGTAGATCCCAAGGGACCCAATCTAAGCTCAAGTCCTTCTTGTAGTTGGGGAACCACCTTTATTTTTCAGGGGCCTGCTGGGTCTCCTTCCCACAGCAGATCATTTTCACACAGCCACAGCACCATTCTTGGGTTTTCTCCAGGTCCATCTCGGCCAAAAAGCTGCATCAATCATGAAGTAAGTCTTCATGATACAGTAATCTTGGCTTAGAGCATTCTTTAGTGCTGAGATGGCTACAGTGGTTAGAGGATCAGGAAGTGAGACAGTCTACTTAGAATTCCTAGTAAACCTTCTGAAGAACAGGTACAAAAAAAAACCCATACTGAAGGGTAAGATTAAGATGGCAGATAGGGCCAGGCACGGTGGCTCACGCCTGTAATCCCAGCACTTTGGGAGGCCAAGGCAGGTGGATCATGAGGTCAGGAGATCGAGACCATCCTGACAAACATGGTGAAACCCCGTCTCTACTAAAAATAGAAAAAATTAGCCAGGCACGGTGGCGGGCGCCTGTAGTCTCAGCTACTTGGGAGGCTGAGGCTGGAGAATGGCCTGAACCCGGGAGGCGAGCTTTCAGTGAGCCGAGATCCTGCCACTGCACTCCAGCTTGGGTGACAGAGCCAGACTCCGTCAAAAAAAAAAAAAAAAAAAAAAATGAAAAAAGAAAAAAGAAAAAAAAAAAGAAGGCAGATAGGAGGCAAGACTAGCTTGCAGCTCCCACTCAGACAGAGCAGGGTGGAGAGTAACACTGAACTTTAGCTCCCAAAACTACCACAGGAACATACCAGGAAAGCTGAAAGAATCCACAGACCCTTTGAAGGAACTGGATCTCCACTGCAGGCTCCCTGAAATGCTGAAATACTGTGACTCCGCTTGCTTTCTCAGCGGAGAGGCTGGTGGTGGCCTGGGGCAATTTCTCAGCCCTGGCCACCAGCTGCCTGGAAATAGACTCGGTGCTGTTCAGAGGTAACAGCCGGAATGAGATTGGCCTTAAAGACTGCAGGCTGTGTGGGAGTGGGGGGTGAGGCCTGTGACTGAGGGCTTTCCCCCACTTCCCTGGTGACGTTGAGTTAGCAGAGGCAGCCATAATCCTCCTGGGAACATAACTCCATTGGTCTAGAAACCGTAGCTCCATCCCCTACAGCAGCTGCCGCCATCCCCACCCAAGGGAAGTGTGAGCTCAGACACTTCTATCCCTGCCCCCACCTGGTGGTCTTTCTCTACCCACCCTGGTTGCAAAGACAAAGATCAGAATCTCTTGGAGGCTATATGGCCCTTCCCACCGCCTGAGGCCTCTGAATACTTAACCGGGCAATCATAGGGCAAGTGTGCATCCTTCCTATGGAACCACAGCTGATGCACTCTTGAAGTGCCACTTCCTAGCTGGAGACCAACCAACACAAAACAAATGCACTAAACAAAAATACAACCCAGGACCCTCATAGAGTCCACTTCACTCCCCTGCTACCTTCACTGGAGTAGGTGCTGGTATCCATGGCTGAAATACATGAAGATGGATCACATCGCAGGACACTTTGCAGACACTCCCCAGTACCAGCCCAGAGCCTGGTAGCTCCTCTGGGTGGCTGGACCCAAACGAACAAAAACAATCATTGCAGTTCAGCTTTCAGGGAGCCCCATCCCTACGGGAATGGAGAGGGCACCACATCAAGGGAGCACCCTGTGGGACAAAAAAATCTGAGCAGCATCCATTGAGTCCCAGATCTTCTCTCTGACATAATCCACCCAAATGAGACGGAATCAGATAAAGAATTCTGGTAATATGACAAAACAAGGTTCTTTAACATCTTCAAAAAATCACACCAGCTCACTAGAAAATGGATCCAAACCAAGATGAACTCTTCGAATTGCCAGAGCAAGAATTCAAAAGGTTATTAAGCTAATCAAGAAGACACCAGAGAAAGGTGAAGTCCAACTTAAAGAAATCAAAAACATGATACAGGTCATGAGAGGAAAGGTCTTCAGTGAAATAGACAGCATAGAAAACAATCACAACTTCTGGAAATCAAGAACACACTCATAGAAACACAAAATGCAGGCTGCATGCAGTGGCTCACACCTGTAATCCCAGCACTTTGCGAGGCCAAGGCAGGCAGATCAGAAGGTCAGGAGTTCAAGACCAGCCTGCCCAGCATGGTGAAATCCTATCTCTACTAAAAATACAAAAATTAGTCGGGCGTGGTGGTGGGCACCTGTAATCCCAGCTACTCAGGAGGTTAAGGCAGGAGAATTGCTTGAAACCGGAAGGTGGACATTGCAGTGAGCTGAGATGATGCCACTGCACTCCAGCCTAGGCAACAAGAGTGAAAACTCCATCTAAAAAAAAAAAAAAAAAAAAAAAAAAAATCCAAAATGCTCTGGAAAGTAACAGAAATGGAATCAACCAAGCAGAAGAAAGAACTTCAGAGCTCAAAGACAAATCTTTTCAATTGATCCAATCCATAAAAGACAAAATAAAATAAATATATAAATAAATAAACGAAGTCTCCAAGAATTTTGGGACTATGTTAAACATCCAAACCTAGGAATAATTGGTGTTCCCAAGGAAGAAGATACATCAAAAAGCTTGGAAAACATATTTGCGAGAATAATTGAAGAAAACTTCCCTAGCCTTACTAGAGATCTAATCATCCAAATACAGTAGGCCTAAAGAATACCTGGGAAATTGCTGCAAAAAGGTTATCACCTAGGCATATAGTCATGAAGTTATCTCAATTCAAGACAAAGGAAAGAATCCTAAGAGCCATAAGGCAAAAGCATCAATTAATGTACAAAGGAAAACCTAAAACCAACACAGAAAAAGCAGAAACCCTACAATCTGGAAGGGACTGGGGTCCTATTTTTAGCATCTTTAAACAAAACAATTATCAGTCAAGAATTTTGTATCCAGCTAAACTAAGATTCACAAATGAAAGAAAGATACATATTTTTTTCAGACAAACAAATGCTAAAAGAAATGAACCACTACCAAGCCAGCACTATAAGAACTGCTAAAAGGAGCTCTAAATCTTGAAGCAAATCCTCAAAATACACCAAGATAGAACCTCCTTAAACCATATGTCTCACAGGACCTATATAACAATAACACAATGAAACAAACAAAACAAAACAAGACTTTCAGTCAACAAATAGCATGATGAATAGAATAGTATCTCACATCTCAATACTAATGTTGAATGTAAATGACCTAAATTCTCCATTTAAATAGAATGACAGACGAGATAAGAATTTACCAACCAGTTTCTGCTATCTTCAGGAGACTCACCTTACATATAAGAACTCATATAAACTTCAGGTAAAGGGGTGGAAAAATATATTCCATGCAAATGGACACCAAAAGCAAGCAGGAGTAGCTATTCTTATATCAGACAAGACAAACTTTAAAGCAACAGCAGTTAAAAAGAACAGGGACATTATATAATGATGAAAGGACTAGTCCAACAGGAAAATATCACAATCCTAAATATATACCTAAATATATATGCACCTAACACCAGAACTCCCAAATTTATAAAACAGTTGCTACTAGACCAAAAAAAAAAAGGTATAGATGGCAACAGAATAATAGTGGGGGACTATAATACTCCGCTGACAGCACTGGACAGTTCATCAAAACAGAAAGTCAACAAAGAAACAGTAGACTTAAACTATACCCTACAACAAATCTACTTATCAGATATTTACAGAACATAAACATGCTACCCAAGAACTACAGAATATACATTCTATTCATCAGCACATTGAACATTCTCCAAGATAGACCATATGATAGGCCACAAAACAAGTCTCAGTAAATTTAAGAAAATCAAAACGATATCAAGTACTTTCTCAGACCACAGTGGAATACAATTGGAAATCTACTCCAAAAGGGACTCTCAAATTGATGCAAATACATGGAAATTAAATAACCTGCTCCTGAATGACTGTTAGGTGAAGAATGAAATCATGATGGAAATTTAAAAATTCTTTGAACTTAGTGACAATAGTGACACTGCCAATCAAAACTTCTGGGATACAGAAAAAGTGGTACTAATAGAAAAGTTTATAGCTTTAAATGCCTACATAAAAAGACTGAAAGAGACAATAGACAGTCTATTGTGTTTCACACCTCATGGAACTGTAGAAACAAGAGCAATCCAAACCCAAACCCAGTAAAAGAAAAGAAACCATAAAGATCAGAGCAAAACTAAATGAAATTGAAACAACAACAACAAAACAATACAAAATATAAATGAAACATAAATGTGGTTCTTTGAAAGATAAATAAAATTGATAGACCATTCATGAGATTAACCAAGACAAGAGGAGAGAAGATGCAAATAATCTCAATTACAAATGAAACGGGAGATAATACTGCTAATACCACAGAATTAGAAAAGGTTATTCAAGGCTCCTGTAAGCACCTTTACATGCATAAACTAGAAAACCTAGAGGATATGGATAAATTCCTGGAAGTAAACAACCCTCCTAAATTAAACCAGGAAGATATAGAAACTCTGGACAGACAAATAAAAAGCAGTGTGATTGAAATTGTAATTAAAAAAAAAAAAATGCCAACAAAAAAGAAAGTCCAGGACCAGACAAATTTATAGCTGAATTGTGTCAAACATTCAAAAAAGAATGGGTACCAAACCTGTTGAAACTATTCCACAGGATAGAAAAAGAAGGAATCCTTTCTAAGTCATTCTATGAAGGCAATATCACCCAAATACCAAACCAGGAAAGGACATAACAAAAAAAAAAGTAAACTACAGACCAATATCCCTGATGAACACAGATGCAAAAATCCTCAACAAAATACTAGCTAACAGAACCCAACAGTGTATCAAAAAGGTAATCTACCATGCTCAAATGGGTTTCATACCAGGAATGCAGGGATGGTTTAATATCCACGTCTATAAATGTGATACAACACAAAAGCAGAATTAAAGACAAAAATCACATGATTATCTCAATAGTTGCAGAAAAAGCATTTTGCAAAATCCAGCATCACTTTATGATTAAAACCCTCAGAAACACTGGCGTATAAAGGACATACCTTAAGGTAATAAAAGCCATCTATGACAAACCCACATCCAAAATTATACTGAATGGGAAAAAGTTGAAAGCATTCTCCCAGATAATTGGAACAAGGCAAGGATACCCACTTTCACTACTTCTACTCAACATAGTGCTGGAAATCCTAGCCAGAGCAATCAGACAAGAGAAAGAAATAAAGAGCATTCAAATCAGTAAAGAGGAAGTTAAACTGTTGCTGTTTGTTGATGATATGATTGTATACCTAGAAGACCCTAAACACTCATCCATAAAGCTCCTAGAACTGGTAAATAAATTCATCTAAGTTTCAGGATATAAAATTAAAGTATGCAAATTAATAGCTCTGCTATACACCAACAATGACCAAGCTGAGAATCAAATCAATGACTCAACCTCTTTTACAATAGCTGCAAAGAAAGAGTACTTAGAAATATACCTAACTAAGAATGTGAAAGACTTCTACAAGGAAAACTATGAAACACTGCTGAAAGAAATCATAGATGACACAAGCAAATGGAAACACATCCCATGCTCGTGGATGGGTGGAATCAATATCATGAAAATGATCATACTGCCAAAAACAATCTACTAATTCAAAGCAATTCTCATCAAAATACCACCGTCATTCTTCACAGAATTAGAAAAAACAATTCCAAAATGCATATGGAACCAAAATTGAACCTACATAGCAAAGCAAAATGAACAAATCTGGAGGTATTACCTGACTTCAAACTATGTTATAAGGCCAAAGTCACCAAAATATCATGGTACTGGCATAAAAATAGGCACATAGACCAATGGAACCAAATAGAGAACCCAGATATAAAGCCAAATACTTACAGCCAACTGATCTTCGACAAAGAAGACAGAAACATAAAGTTGGGAAAGGACGCCCTGTTGAACAAATAGTGCTGGGATAACTGGCATGCCACACATAGAAAATGAAACTGGATCCTCATCTCTCACCTTATACAAAATCAACTCAAGATGGATCAAGGACTTACATCCAAGACCTGAAACCATAAAAATTCTGGAAGTTAACATTGGAAAACTCTTCTGGAAGTTGGCTTAGACAACACCTTCCTGACCAAGAACTCAAAAGCAAATGCAACAAAAACAAAGGTAAATAGATGTGACTTAATTAAACCATAAAACTTCTGCACAGCCAAAGAAGTAGCAGAATTAACAATTAAACTAAAAAGCTTCTGCACGGCAAAAGAAATAGCAGAGTTAACAGAAAACTCCCAGAGTGGGAGGAAATCTTCACAATCTATACATCTGAGAAAGGACTAATATCCAGAATCTATAAAGAACTCATCAATCAGTGAGAAAACACCAAACAATCCTATCAAAAAGTAGGCAAAGGGCATGAATAGACGATTTTCTAAAGAAGATATACAAATGGCAAACAAACATATGGAAAAATACTCAACATCACTAATTATCAGGGAAATGCAAATCAAAATCATAATGCAAAACCACCTTACACTTGCAAGTATGGCCATAATAAAAAATTTTTAAAAATTAGATGTTGGCCTGGATGTAGTGAAAGGGAACACTTTTACACTGTTGGTGGAAATGTAAACTAGTACTCCCATGGAAAACAGTGTGGAGATTCCTTAAGGAACTGCAAGTAGATCTACCATTTGATCCAGCACTCCCACTACTAGGTATCTACCAAGAGGAAAAGAAGTCATTATACAAAAATATATATTTGTACACGCATGTTTATAACAGCACAATTTGCAATTGCAAAAATATGGAACCAGCCCAAATGCCCATCAATAAATGAGTGAATAAAGAATATATGTTGTATATACATACCATGGTATACTATTCAGTCATAAAAAGGAATGAAATAATGGCATTCACAACAACCTGGATGGAACTGGAGATGATTATTCTGAGTGAAGTAACTTAGCAATGGAAAACCAAACATCATATGTTCTCACTCATAATTGGGAGCTAAGCTGTGAGGACACAAAGGCATAAGAATGATAGAATGAACTCTGGTTACTTGGGAAAAAGGGTGGGAAGGGGTGAGGGATACAAGACTACACAATGGGTGCTGTGAACACTTCTTGGGTGATGGGAACACCAAAATCTCAGAAATCACCATTAAAGAACCTATTCATGTAACCAAATACCATCTGTTCCCCAAAGACCAATTGAAATAAAAAATAAATTAATAAAAACCAACTGAGACCACATTAAGTACCTAATTCATCAGTGTACAGATGCCATCACAAGCATCAAGAACCGTCAGGGAATGTGAACTCAACAAATAGACAAAATAACGTGACAGAGACCAGTGCTAAAGCAAGGAAAATCTGTCATCCCTGAGACAAAGAATTCAAAATAGCTATTTCAAAGAAACTCAACAACTTCAAGAAAACACAAGAAATCAATATAGAGTTGTGTCAGAGAAATTTAACAAAAAGATTGAAATAATTTCAAAAAAGCAAACAAAAATTTTGGAGTTGAAAGTACAATGAATGAAATTTACAAATGCAGTAAAGAGCATCTATAGTAGCACTGATTGGATAGAAGAAAGAAGCATGAGCTCAAAGACAGACAATTGGAAAATACACAGCGGAGACAAAAGAACAAAGCACAAAAAGAAATAAAGAAAGCTTACGTGATCTACAGGACATCAAAAGATCTAATATTTGGGTTAATGGAGTTAATGAGGAAACTGAGAAAGACAAAAGGATAGAAAACATTAAAAGAAATAATAATAGAGAGGTTTCTAAGCCTGGAGAAATATATAAGTATTCAAGTACAAGAAGATCAAAGTTTACCAATCAGATTAAAGGAAAATAAGAATATCTCAATACATATTATAATCAAACTCTCAAATTTCAAAGACAAAGAGAGGATCCTAAAAGCAGTGAGAGAAAGGAAGCAAATCAGATATGAGTGAGTTAAAATACTCTTGGCAGCAGACTTCTCAGCAGAAACCTTATAGGCTGGGAGAGAGTGAGATAATATATTAAGAATACTGAAGGGAAACACACACACACACACACAACTGCCAACCAATAATGCTATTTACAGCAAGTCTATTTTCCAGAAATGAAGGAGGGATAAAGACTTTCCTAGACAAAGAAAAGCTGAGACTTTTCCAGACAAACAAAGCTGAGGAAATTTATTATGACCAGACCTATACTACAAGAAGTGTTGAAGAGAGTTCTTGAAACTGAAGACAAAAAAAAAAAAAAAACCATTAATGTGATTGTTATGCTAATATTGTGATGGTGGTGCATAAGCCACTTTTATCTTTCCTAAGAAGAATACAAGGCAAAATATTAAAATCATCACTGCAAAAAGCTTTTAAGGGACAGGAAATATAATAAACATAAATTGTGATCTCAGAAATTCAAAATATAGGACTAGAAAGGAATTAATGTGTGCAGTTGTTTTATAGCTTTTTTGTAATCAAGGTTGAATTGGTATCAGTTTTAAATAACTAGTTATAACTATGGAATATTTTTAGTAAACCTCATGGTAAAAAGTAAAAACCTATAATAGAAACATTACAAATTAAAAGCAACAAATTAAAACATACTCCAAGAGAAAATCAAATAATTACAAAGAAATACTGTAAGAAAGGAGGAAAGAGAGGAGTTAAAAAAACAAAACAAAACAGAAAGCAAATAACAAAATGGCAGTAGTATGTTCTTACCTATCAATAGCAACACTGGATGTAAGTGGACTAAATTCTCTAATTAAAAAGCATAGACTGGCTGAATAGATTAAAAATATATGACAAGTATATGCCATCTATGGAAACTTACTTTACCTGTAAAGACACACATACGCCAAAAGTGAAGGCATGAAAAAATATGTGCCATGCACATGGAAACAAAAAAAAAAAAAAGCAGGAGTAGCTACACTCATGTAAGATCAAATAGACTTTATATCAACAACTGTGAAATGAGATAACAAAAGTTATTACATAATGATAAAAGGGTCAATTCAGCAAAAGTATATAATACTACTAAATATATATGTGTATATAAACATAAACACACACATATATATGTACCCAACACTGTAGCACCCAAATATATAAAGCAAATATTAATAGATCTAAAGGGAGAAATAAACTGCAATACAATATATTAAAGGAATTCAGCACCCCACTTTTGTCAATCCAGACAGAAAATGATCAAAGAAACACTGAAGTTAAACTATATTCTGGACCCAATGGTCCTAATAGACAGTTATCGAACATTGTATCCAGCTGCTCCAGAATATGCATTCTTCTCATCTGCACAGAGAACACTGTCCAGGATACACCATATGTTAGGCCACAAAACAAGTCTCAACAAATTTAAGAGTCAAAATTATATCTAGTACCTATCCTGATCATAGCAAAATAAAACTATACTCAACAACAAGAACTTTGGAAACTGTACAAATACATTAAAATTAAACAACATGTTTCTGAATAAACAAGGAGTCAATGAAAAAATATAAAAGAAAATTTAAAATGTTTCTCTTAAAACAAATAGAAACATCAGAACCTAAGGGATACTGCAAAAGCAGTACTAAGAAGTCTTATTACAATAAACACCTACATAAAAGCCATAAATAACATCAAATAAATAATGTAATGATGCACCCAAAGGAACTACAAAAAAAGAAAAAAAAATGCAGAATTAGTAGAGAAAGTAAATAATAAATGTCAGAACAGAAATAAAATTAAGACTGAAAAAAAATCATAAAAGACTTTATAAAAGATAAATAAAATCAATTAACCTTCACCTAGACTAAGAAAAAGAGAGAGAAAACCAAAACAAACAAAATCAGAGATTAAAAAGAAAAAAGTACAACGGATACCACAAAAATACAAAGGGATCATTAGAGGCTACTATGAACAATTCTACTCCAGTTTTACCAAACTCTGATTATCAAATATGTTGAGGTATTAATGTTTTTATATTTATTAAAATTTTATTTGGTACTTAGAATATGGCATCACATTTTATGAATACTAAAGGAATACTTGAAAAATGATATAGTTTATGTTTATAGGACATCATTAAAAATGTATTAAATAAATCTAAAGAATTATGTTCCTGGTCTCATATATCCTTATTAATTTTTGGTCTATTTTATCAATTATGACCTGAAGAGATGAATTAAATTATATGACAACTAAGATATTTGTCTGTTTTATTGTATTGCTATAATTTATGTTTAACTAATAAATATTGATTTATTTAAATTGGTGCATACATCGTCATTGTTGTAAGATCTGCATGGGAAACAATCATTTTATATAAAATAATAATATTATTCTGAGCAGTTTTACAAAAGATGTTTCTTTATCTTACATGTCTGATAATTTAATGTGCCTAATCTTGTTGGCTGTTCTTTCTTACTCTTTTGTGCATTGTGGTGCACACTTATAACTTTCTTCTTTTAATTTTCAAAAATGTTTCTTAAATTACATATTTTAGTATGTCTTGTCTTTATTTCTATGATGGATTTCTTTTTTTATTCTGTTTTTAATGAGCTTTGAAGCTCATAATTCCCCCCTACTGACTTGAACACTACATGCTGGCTCTCACTGAAGAGTATCTCTTCTTCCATGCCTCCCTAGCTCACTGTTTTTTCCAAATATATTGTGTCTATCTGATTTAATTTTAGCCTTACTTTCCCTGTTTCTCGGAGTTTTGTTTGTCCAAGTACGTTCAGGGAAGACTGAATAGCCTAACAGCTTGTACAACTGTTTACTTTTTCAAAATGATTGGAGAAAACCCAAAATAAAAATTTGGTTTCAACACGTTGAGTTTAGATATCTTCAAGGTATATAATCAGAGCTGTCTACCAGATACTTGGCAATATAAGGTAACTACTTAGGGAGAAAAATGTTTTCACATATAAAAATGATGCAGTAAATAGCACTGAGAAAGTGGATTTAAGAATATAAATGAGAAGATGTACACAAAAGGAGCATATTGCCTGGAAAAACAGGTGGTCAACAGGTTCACGATCTAACTAATCAAGCAATATTCAAATATAAAATACCTAGAGAAGTTAGAGGATAGAAGGGGTAAACCTCAGGCAGATAATGTATGTCATATATATGTTGTAAATTCAAATTTAATGTCTTCCTGAGTCCCATCGTAGTCTGTGTCTCCACGCAAAATAAAGGAATGAGAACACTACCGATGCAGGGAAACTTAATCACTTAATAGTAACCAGGCATTAAAAAATGTTTAGAGATTTGCTTGGATTGCCCCTGGCAAACAAAAAGAAATATAAAGAGTCATAATTGGCCGAGCACAGTGTCTCACACCTGTAATCCCAGCACTTTGGGAGGCCAAGGCGGGCAGATCACGAGGTCAGGATATCGAGACCATCCTGGCTAACACAGTGAAACCCTGTCTCTACTAAAATTACAAAAAATTAGCCGGGTGTGGTGGCAGGCGACTATAGTCCCAGCTACTCGAGAGACTGAAGCAGGAGAATCGCTTGAACCCAGTAGGCATGGGTTGCAGTGAGCCCAGATAGCACCACTGTACTTCAGCCTGGGTGACAGAGTGAGACTCTGTCTGAAAAAAAAAAAAAAAAAGTCACAATTTATTACATTGTGGTCAAAACCATATAAGAGTGAATATTTTAAGAATCTAAAGTGGGTAAAGTGGGAAAGATTTGAGTTAAAGGTGTCCTGGGATGGTAGATATAAAGCAGGACTTTCCTTGGCACACCTGGGATGCGTGGTCACCTAAGGTCACCTAATTTTAAGGCACTTAAAAGGTACATCACTAGTGACATGGGTGTATCAAGTGGTGATAATTCCATTTTACTCGATTAACATCAACCATTAACTCTACCTCTTTAAGCATCCAGCTGTCTTACTTGTAATGCACGTTTATATTACTCTTTGGTTTCTAAGTAGGCTTTCCTATATAAAAATAGAATGTGTGCTTATTCAGGTGACACTGCTTTCTAACTCATCACACAAGCTGATTAGCCAGAGTAAATAAGTGAATTGCTTTTTTTGATATACAATTCATTCTTTTAGGGGTTGGGGTAGCATAGATAGATTTCTTAACAGCTTCTGGTAAGTTGATGCAATTTTATTGCTGAACATGAATATACGAGGCAGGAAACCTTGGCATATTCAGGGAATAACAAGTAGAGCAAAACTGCTGGAGAAGAGCTCATGAAGTTGAATTTTGACATCAGTGATCCAGAATTCTTTCTTTTTTTCTTTACTGATCCAAATTTTTTAAGGGATGGCTCTCAGCCTTGTAGCCAGAGCAATGTTTCTTCATCCCCATGAAACATAAACAGAGAAATTATACCCAAGGTTTCAACCTGGTCATTGACACTCCCTGCTATCACTGTGCAAACTATCATTTTCTTCTGAACATTTTTCCACACAGAAAAAACATCTTTTTTTTTCCTGAAGTTCTTTTCATGTAGACTGTGGTCTCTGAAAATCTAATGAAACCTCTTTTTTCCTTGTTATATTCTCAGTCCTCCATTCATTGCACATATTTTCAAAATTTATTCTTCTCCTCTGTATCTGTGAAAAGTGAATAGCCCAATAAACTCTGAGGTTTAGGAATTCTTTTTTATTGCATTGTTGGTGGTTCTTATCCCTAGCCAGACATGTTAAGTGACAGACAGTGACGGTGGCGGTAATAAGGCTACCTTGATTCTAAACCAAAGTAAACAGGCTGTCATAAAAATATGGAATTGAATAGATTACAAACTAAATTCTCTCTCTGAAAGCAATTATTTCTGAACCTCAGATCTAATAATCTGCAATTCTGAAAGCTTAGGGAAGTGCTCATTTGTGGCTCAATCAATTTAAGACTAAAATCTGCATGACGGTACAGACAGCAGCTGAGGGAAAGAGGTTTTTTTTCTCTGCTCTGAACAGATAATAGACATCTTTTGTAATACTTATTGACTTTCAATTTATTACAACAATAGTATATTATGCAATCTTCTATATGATCAAACAATAGCTTCCCTGACTAGTATGACCAAATTTTTGTGCAGTAATACAAAGGTAAATAATGAATAAAATAATGCCCTTCCCCAGAGAAAGGCATATGAGTCCTATTAGACACATATTTGTTAAAAGAAATTTAGCTCTGTGTAAAGTTGTATTTCCTAAATAATTTATTTAATAGGAGCAGTATCTTAGTACATATGAATAGCCTATTTGATTATGTATTTGAAAATGGCTTGCTAGGAATGGCACAGAAGAAATGAATGGTTATATATTATAATCCTGTTATACTATGAGATAATTGTAAGTGGAAACAGGTCCATATGTTTTGAAGAGCTATCATGAGTCAGAATTAAATATGTTATAACTTATAATCCCAAACCAATGAATAGCTATTATTTCCATTTTAGCTTCAGGAAAAAAGTAGGTTTTGAGTTGTAAAATCCTTACCTAAGATAACATTAAGAAAGTGGAAGAGTCAAGATTCAAGCAGTTATCAGTCATATTCTAAAGCCCAGGCTTAGTCCACCATATCATCTCTACGTACTGAGTTATGTGATAGATTGAGTCCAAAATAAACTTCTCATATTAGCATAACTGAGTAAATATAGATTCTTTTAACAATATAGTTACCTTTAGGAAAATGTATTTATTACTGAAAATAATTATTAAATGTCTAATTCCATAAAATGGAAAACTGAAAAGTAAAAGTAAAAATAACGATGCCTAGAAAGTGAAAATAATGTTGTTAGTGTTCTTCACTTGATGCTGAATTAAGCAATAAGGAGATGTGCCAAGATTATGTATACAGGTGAGGCTCTATGTTCTCATTGTTTACCTTGAGCCCCTAAAATAACGACTTTTTACATTATATAAACTCAGACAAGTCGAAACCTAGAAAGAGTTAAATTTTTACAACGCACTCATTTTCTAAATACGGACATGCATACTTGAGGAATTAATGTGAGTCGCCCAAGATTTAATAAGGTTGATAAAAAAACTGAAACTGATAATTCTTATTTAATATAAAGTAGATTCAAATTTTCTTAAACTCTAAAAAAATCCCAATACTTTGTTAAGGTGGAGAGTTAATACTGAGTGAGCGAACAGTATTGCTTAAGTCTAATGACACATATATGAAAATGTCTCCTATAGACTGTATTTCATATATCTTTTTGTTCAAACTTGAATTGCTATGGGTTGTCTAGTAGTACTTTTCTTCCATTATTTTATTCCTTTTCTTCTTTTTCCTTGGGCTGCAACTATAAGTGGTGTTATTAGCCTGTTCTTGGCATTGCCATAAATAACTACCTAAGACTGGGTAATCTTTAAAGAAAAGAGGTTTAATTAGCTCCTGGTTCCACAGGCTGTACAGGAAGCATGGCTGGGGAGGCCCCAGAAAAATTAAAATCATGGTGGAAGATAAAGGGGAAGCTGTCTAGTCTTACATGACTGGAGTAGGAGGAAGAGAGAGTGGGGGAAGGTGCTACACATTTTTAAACAACCAGATCTTGTGAGAACTCATTCACTATCACAAGAACAGAAAGCGGGAAGTCTTCCCCCATGTTCCAGTTATCACCCACCAGGCCCCTCCTGCAACACTGGGGATTGCAAGTCGATATGAGATTCTGGCAGGGACACAATTCTAAACCACATCAACTAGGTACTATAATATATAATACAGTATATAACTGCAATCTAGAATTAGAGAAAGAGTTTAAGTGCTAGAATTAGAGAGTTTAGAAAGGCAAGATGATGCTTGGGGAATGGTTTACATTACCAAGTACAGCTATAGGCCGGGCGCGGTGGCTCAGGCCTGTAATCCCAGTACTTTGGGAGGCTGAGGTGGGTGGATCACGAGGTCAGGAGATAGAGACCATCCTGGCTAACACAGTGAAACCCCATCACTACTAAAAAATACAAAAAACTAGCCAGGCGAGGTGGCGGGCGCCTGTAGTCCCAGCTACTCGGGAGGCTGAGGCAGGAGAATGGTGTAAACCCGGGAGGCAGAGCTTACAGTGAGCTGAGATCTGGCCACTGCACTCCAGCCTGGGCGACAGAGCGAGACTCCGTCTCAAAAAAACAAAACAAACAAACAAAAAAACAACAAAAAACAAAAAACAAAACAAAGTACAGTTATACAGGAACACATAAGAAGTCGAGTTTGGTAGACAGTAAGTATGGTTTTGTGATAGATATATGCAAGATTTACAAAATTGTTCACATGATTTGAAGGTGGCATTTATTGCTTAGAGAGATATGTATATATAGATATATGTATTCTACTTAGGAGACATAGTATTAAGTTCAAGTTTATCAGTGAAACAGAGAGCATACTCTGAATTACTAGAAAAATTGCAATGGTTTCAGCTTTACTCTAAAGAGTAAACTTTATATTTGTGTTCACCAAAGTGGAGCAACACTATAAAGAAGGACTAATTCCAAGTAGAGTTTAGTAGGACAACATATGGTAATAAAGTGCTTAGTGACTTTATTATGACACCTGTCCTTATAAGCCCTTTACATACATTAACTTATTTAAGACTCAGAGTAATAGTAGAAGATGGTTTATTTATCACCCCAACTTATGAATGAATAACTGAGGCATATAGAGGTTATTACTTCTGGATTTTTGTACAATCACTCCATTATTTTTCTTGAAAATATTTAGATCACTAAATTTTGAGTTCCCCCCATTTTAATAGTCTCTGAATGCTGCTTGCAAACAGAAAAATTATAGTAACCTTTGCATTGCCTTTATTTTATGTTAAAATATGTTTTACAGATGAAGCTGAAACTGACAGCAGATGGTGGTTGGAAAGAATCCAATATTTTTCCTTTCTTCTTCATGTAATAGTTTTTACTATCCTCTCGTCACTTCACAGATTGGATCCCATTAAAATAAATTTTCAAGAAATTTAACTAATGAAGCTATTTTTACAAATATATACTTGGTATATGTTTTCAAATATATAAAACAAACTTAAGGCACATGTTTCAATTGGAGAGCAATCATTTCTCTTCCTTATTACCATAATGGTCACCTGCCCACTATTACTCTTGCCTTTACCGTCCTTAGTCTTTAAACGATAATATGAAATATGAACAGTGATTATTCATGTTTTCATTCTAAAGGACTCTAAAGGTTACATGAAACATTACCTCTTTATTTCAGAAGAAAGAAAAACATTCTCAACTAATTAGAGATATTGTAACGTTCAAATGATAGGTTGAAAACAGACTTTTTTTTTAAATTATACTTTAAGTTCTAGGGTACATGTGCACAACGTGCAGGTTTGTTACATATGTATACACGTGCCATGTTGGTGTGCTGCACACATCAACTCGTCAGCACCCATCAACTCGTCATTTATATCAGGTATAACTCCCAATGCCATCCCTTTCCCCTCCCCACTCCCTAGACATTATTTTTTATCAAGCAATATAAACACTTTTGACCATCAGGCATGGTACAAAACCATGAGTACAGTAAGGCTTGGTCTCTCAAAGGGTAGTATAAATTCCCTTTTAGGAAGAAATTTATTTATTTATTTTGAGACAGAGTCTCACTGTGGTGCCCAGCTGGAGTGCAGTGGCGCGATCTCAGCTCACTGCAAGCTCTGCCTCCAGGGTTCAAGCGATTCTTCTGCCTCAGTCTCCAGAGTAACTGGGACTACAGGCACCGCCACCATGCCCAGCTAATTTTTTGTATTTTTAGTAGAGACAGGGTTTCACCATGTTGGTCAGGCTGGTCTCGAACTCCCAACCTCAGGTGATCCACCAGCATCAGCCTCCCAAAGTGCTGGGATTACAGGCATGAGCCACTGCGCCCAGCCCTGAGAGAAAATTCTTTAAAAAAATACATGTATAAAAACCAAATAAAATTTGAAAATAATGCTTTGAAATTATTTTACCAATTTTTAATCCAAAAAGGTGTTGATAGGTAAGCAATTAAATAACCTTTAGATATAACAGAATAATTTAACATTAGAAGAAATGAAATTTTATTTTCGTATCAAATTTTTAATTAGTAATGTTCTAAAATTATGTGTTTTAGTATATTGCAGAATGATAGCTTATGAAACAACAACCTAGTGATTTAGATATTTTAGATTTTTGGTAAACAAAAATTTCTCGATTTAAAAGCTGAATAGAAATGCATACCATTTCATTTACAAACCTTAAAATGCACGTTTCACTCCCCACAAAAAGAAATAAATACTTAATATTAAACCGATTATTTGGTTGTAAGTTTATTTTCAAATTTAACAGAATGTGTAACAGAACATATAAGGTACTTCTTATTTGTTAAAGAACATTTATTTCATACATCCTACGTGCAATGTATTGAGCTTTCAATTAAAACAATATCCAAGGTAAACCGTATTCTGTACATAATTATTTAAAAACTATTGCCAATATAGCGAGTGGTATTTTAAAATAATATCGTTTCTCCACACTCAACATCATTATTGTTGTACTTATTCTGTAACGGTTCTTATGCTTCTACTCCTGAATAGATTTTATACTTTTTATTTTTACTCTCCTTAAAAAATTAAATTCTGCAGTTGCATTTTTTGTAAATATAAGCCAAACTGCTTATTGTAGTTATGTTTAGATAACATCTGGGAGCATTACCCCAAAGCAAAGAGGATCTATTTTCAATTCATCTCCAGAATCTCCAGTTGGAGTGTACTAATTCATTGTCAGTTGACTATTTTGTTTGGAACACTGCATTTATTAGAGAAAAGAATCCATGATTTGATGTGGTGTTTTTCACAACAGAAGTGTATGAAAGAAAAATTACCTCTTTCTTGATCTATTGCTGTGATTTTATCTGGAGGAAAATGCAGAAGTCTTTTAAATATTATTGCATGCTTTATGCAAAGCATGTGTACAGAGAATATCACTGCCAACCAACATTTGACAGTGTCTTGTGAGTCTAAAACCACTGAAAAGAATACTATTTTTAACTTGAAAATTGAATGATATCGAATGATTTTTAATAAATGCAACTACTTTCCATATTTGTGTCAGTAAACCATTGCTCCCTAACAAAATTGCAATGGGCTACAATTTATACCTTGTCCCTTTTATTGAAAAGAATTGCTAAGGGTGATAATGGATAGAGAGATGTGAAAAACTTGTGCCAGTGATGAAATATACCACAAAAAGGGTAACATCAGAATAATCTCGACCATGCATTAAGAAGATAGAAAGATATTGAATTAATAACAAGAATAAACTAAACCCAAATCTAGCAGAAGAAAAGTTATACCTATAATCAGTGAAAAACTAAATGAAATTGAGACTCAAAAAAAATCATGCAAAGGATCAACAAAACAGAATTGGTTCTTTGAATTGATGATGATGATTGATAGACAACTAGCCAAATTAATAAAGAAAAAAGATAATATTCAAATAAGCACTATCAGAAATGACAAAAATGACATTACAACCAATCCCACAGAAATACAAAAGATCGAGCCTCAGAGACTACTATAAAATTCTGTATACAAAAAAAAACCTAAAAACTAGAAAAGCTAGAGAAAATTGATAAATTTTTAGAAACATATAATCTACCAAGGTTAAACTAGCAAGAAGCAGTAATTCTGAACAGAACAATAATGAGTAGTAAAATTGAAACTGTAAAGTACCTACCAACCAAAAAAAAAAAAAAAAGAATCCCTGAACCAGATGGATTCTTAGCCACATTTTAGCATATAAAAATAAGAGCCTATCCCAATCCTGCTGAAACTATTCCAAAAAAATCAAGGAGGAAAGTTTTCTCTCTAACTCATTCTATGAAACCAGTATCATCCTGACACCAAAATCTGGCAAAGACACAACAAAGAAATAAAATTACAGGAAAATATCCCTTATGACATAGGTTAAAAAGTCCTCAACAAAATACTAGCAAAACAAATCTGGCACCACATCAAAAATATAATTCATCATGATCAAGTAGACTTTATTCCTGTGATGCAAGTATAGTTCAACATACACAAATCAACATATGTAATTCACCACATGAACAGAATTAAAAGCAAAAACCATATAATTATCTCAACAAATGCAAAAAAAGCATTTCATAAAAAACAACATTCCTTCATGATAAAAACCCTTAACAAACTCAGCATTGAAGGAAGATACCTAAAAATAGTAGGAAGCCATCTCTGAACAAACCAGAAAAACACATCCAAATCATACTGAACAGGCATAAATTGAAAGCATTCCCCCTGAGAACTGTCAAATAACAAGGATATCCATTCCTACCACTCCTACTCAATATAGTATTAGAGGTCCTAACCAGAGCAATCAGGCAAGAGAAAAAAATAAAGGGCATCCAAATAGGAAAAGAGAAAGTCAAATTACCTCTCTCTGCTGACAATGATTCTAAACTAAGAAAACTCTAAAGATGGCTGGGCACAGTGGCTCACACCTGTAATACCAACACTTTGGGAGACCAAGGCAGGTGGATCACGAGGTCAGGAGTTCAAGACCAGCCTGGTCAAAATGGTGAAACCCTGTCTCTACTAAAATTACAAAAAAGTTAGCCGGGCATGGTGGCATGTGCCTGTAATCCCAGCTACTCGGGAAACTGAGGCAGAGAATTGCTTGAACCTGGGAAACAGAGGTTGCAGTGAGCTGAGATCATGCCACTGTACTGCAGCCTGGGCAACAGAGTAAGACTCCATCTCAACAGAAAAAAAAAAAAAAAAAAGAAAGAAAGAAAAGAAAAAGAAAGAAAAGAAAACCCTACGGATTCTGCCAAAAGACTCCTAGACCTTGTACATCACTTCAGCAAGATATGAAATCAATGTACAAAAATCAGTAGTATTTATATATACTAATAGCATTCAGTCTGAGAACCAAATCAAGAATTCAGTACCATTTACAGTAGCTGTGCTCATGCGCGCGCGCGCGCGCGCACACACACACACACACACACACACACACACACACACACAAATAACTAGAAATACATCTAACCAAGGAGGTGAAACATCTCTAGAAGTACAACTACAAAACACTACTGAAAGAAATCACAGATGACACAAACAAATAAAAAAAAATTCCATGCTCATGGATGGGAAGAATCAATATCAATAAAATATCTATACTTCCCAAAGCAATCTACAGATTCCACACTGTTCCTGTCAAATAAACAATGCTAGTTTTCACAGAATTAGAAAAAAACAATTCTAAAATTCATATGGAACCAAATTGAACCCCAATAGCCAAAGCAATCTGAAGCAAAAAGAACAAAGCCAGAGGCATCATATTACCTGACTCCAAACTATACTAAAAGGCTGTAGTAACCAAAACAGCATTGCCCTTTTATATTTTATACTAGAAACTTAAAAGCAGGCACATAAACCTGTGGAACAGAATAGAGACCCCTGAAATAAAGCTGCACACCTACAACCGAATGGTCTTGAGAAAGTTGACAAAAACAAATAATAAAGAAAATATATCCTATTTAATAAATGGTGCTGGGAAAACTGGATAACAATATTCAGAAGAATGAAACTGGACACCTACCTCAGCATATACACTCATTAACTCAAAATGGATTGAACACTTAAATGTAAGGCTTCCAAGTGTAAAAATCCTAGAAGAAAACTTAGGAAATACTCATAGACATTAGCCTAGGCACATAATTTATAACCGAATCCTCAAAAGCAAATTCAACAACAAAAACTATTAAGTAGGACGTAATTAAACTAAAGAGCTTGTGCATAGCAAATAAAACTATCAAGAGTAAACAGGCAACCTACAGAATGGGAGAAAATATTTGCAAATTGTGTGTTTAACAAAGGACTAATATTCAGAATCTATCAGCAACCCAAACAAAACAAGGAAAAAACAACACCTTTATAAAATAGGGAAAGGACATGAGGAGACAATCCTCAAAAGAAAACATACATGCAGCCAACAAACATGAAAAAATGTTCATCATTACCAATCACCAGAGAGATGCAAATCAAAACCATGATGACATAACATCTAACACCGGTCAGAGTAGCAACCATTTAAAAAGTCAAAAAATAACAAATGTTGTCAAGGTTACAGATAAAAGGGAACACTGTTTACATGTTTTCACTTATAAGTGAAAGCTAAACACTGGGTACACAAGTACATAAAGATAAGAACAATAGACATTGAGGATTCCAAAAGATGAGAGGGCAGGAGGAGCACAACCATCAAAAAGCTGACTATTGAGTACTATGTTCACTACTTGGGTGACAGAATCATACTAAGCCAAAACTTCAGCATGTACCCCTGGAATCAATATTAAAAAAACTTTTTTTTTAAGTATAACCTGGACAGATGGATGGTGTTGACAGATATCAAATTGTTTTACATTTTTAATGATCAGAATAAATGGAATTGACTCAAAACAAAAGTAGTTTTTGCCTCAAAACTCAAATGGTTCTACTGAATAAAGACATGAAAAAATATATATATATATATACACACACATATACATATACATATATATATATATATATACACACACACATATACATATATATATATATATATACACACACACACACACACACACACACATTTTTTTTGGACAGAGTTTCAATCATCACCCAGGCTGGAGTGCAACAGCAAGATCTAGGCTCACTGCAACCTCTGCCTCTAGAGTTCAAGTGATTCTCCTGCCTCAACCTCCTGAAGTAGCTGCAATTACAGGCACCCGCCACCACGTCCAGCCTTTTTTTTTTTTTTGTATTTTTATTTGAGATTGGGTTTCACCATGTTGGCCAGGCTGGTCTTGGACTCCTGACCTCAGGTGATTCACCCACTTCGGACTCCCAGAGTGCTGGAATTACAGGCATGAGCCACTGTGCCGGGCCAGACATGAATTTTTTTTTTAAAAATACCAGAAATTGTTGTTTAATTTTTTTAAATTACTGTTCACCACTTTGGTAAGTATTTTTAAATTACATTTCCTCCAATTTTCCATATATGTTATACAGAATCTTTTTTTTTTTTTTTTTTTTTTTTTTTTTGAGACGGAGTCTCGCTCTGTCACCCAGGCTGGAGTGCAGTGGCCAGATCTCAGCTCACTGCAAGCTCTGCCTCCCGGGTTCCCGCCATTGTCCCGCCTCAGCCTGCCGCGTAGCTAGGACTGTAACCTTGACAACATTTGTTATTTTTTGACTTTTTAAATGATTGCTACTCTGACCGGTGTTAGATGTTATGTCATCATGGTTTTGATTTGCATCTCTCTGGTGATTGGTAATGATGAACATTTTTTCATGTTTGTTGGCTGCATGTATGTTTTCTTTTGAGGATTGTCTCCTCATGTCCTTTCCCTATTTTTTTTTTTTTTTTTCCATTTTGACCCAACGTTTATTGTCCTTTTACAACATGTCATTTTTTGGTTTAGAAACTGCTTGTGATTAGTTTTCCAACATTAACTCAAAAGCATGTAAAATAAATCAACCTACTCTCTATATAAACGTTTACCCAGTAACTGTGGCCCCTACCCGCCTACCCAGGTTGGATAGGGGGAAGGGAGGGCTCGGGCAGCATTGAGTCAAGTGCAGATGCTTTACTGTGGCAGGTGGCAGTAGCGCCTTGGTTTACACCCCACACAGGTCCCCTGCACTGCCCCAAACTACAACAGAAATGGCACAGGCCCAAGGCCCAATTCCCTGTTGGTAATTCACTCTCCACCTACCAAATGAAAATCGCTTTTATTTTTTCGCTTTTGTTTTGTATTTTTGCAACAGAAACCCCCTGTCCAGAGTCAGACTGTAGCTGAACTGTTCAGACTGAAGAATGGAGCAGGCTGTGGGCGCACCCCTGGTCCCTCTCCTGGGCAAGCGCCCCCACCCCCAGGGAACAAGGTCCGGGCAGGCCAGCTCATTGCATGCTGGCCACCACCACTTAGCCATACAGGTCATCGTCATTGTCTTCTGTGTATACACTGCCACCTGTGCCGCCTCCACTGCCCTGACTGGGGCCAGCTCCACCCTGGTTCCCTGAAGGGAATCTGAAGCTGCCAAAGCCCCGACTCTGCTGAAGGGTCTGGGCGAACATCTCGTACTTCCGAATGTCATTGTCACTGACAGAACGGCGCGCAAAGCGCATGGCTTCTTCAAAGTGATCTCGACGGATCTCAGGCACTGGATCATCCTCTTCTACCTCCATTGCTGATGGGTTTGTCTGCCTCTCTCGTTCTCGCCTAATCTCACTTTCGATGGATTCACGGATGGCCAGCTTGCAAGCACGCTGGCAAATCTCTGTAAGGTCAGCTCCAGAGAAGCCATTAGTCATTTTAGCCAGGAACTCCAAGTCCACATCCTTGGCAGCTGGTGACTTGCGCAGGTTAGCCTTGGTCCTTTCCCTATTTTATAAAGGTGTTGTTTTTTCCTTGTTTTGTTTGGGTTGCTGATAGATTCTGAATATTAGTCCTTTGTTAAACACACAATTTGCAAATATTTTCTCTCATTCTATAGGTTGTCTGTTTACTCTTGATAGTTTTATTTGCTATGCACAAGCTCTTTAGTTTAATTAGGTCCTACTTAATAGTTTTTGTTGTTGAATTTGCTTTTGAGGATTCGGTTATAAATTATGTGCCTAGGCTAATGTCTATGAGTATTTCCTAAGTTTTCTTCTAGGATTTTTACACTTGGAAGCCTTACATTTAAGTGTTCAATCCATTTTGAGTTAATGAGTGTATATGCTGAGGTAGGTGTCTAGTTGTCTGTTCTTCTTTAATTATTAAAGCATTTATTTATATCAGCTTGGATTTATGGATATCCGTTTTACTTATAACATTATTGATATGGTTTGGCTCTGTGTACCCACCCAAATCTCATCTAGAATTGTAATCTCATTGTGTTGAGGGAAGGATCAAGCGGGAGGTGATTGGATCATGGGGATAGTTTTCCCCATACTCTTCTCACGATAGTGAGGAAGTCTCACGACATCTGATGGTTTTATAAATGGCAGTTTCCCCTGTGCTCGCTCTCTTGCTGCCTTGTGAAGAAGATGCCTGCTTCCCCTTTGCCTTCCATCATGATTCTAAGTTCCCTGAGTCCTCCCCAGCCATGCAAAACTGTGAGTCAATGAAACCTCTTTTATTATAAATTCCTCAGTCTAGGCATTTCTTTACAGTAGTGTGAAAATGGACTAATACAATTATCTTATTTATTTTCTTGCTCAAATTGTCTAGATTTGGTCATCGAGCACTTTCTTACACCATTATGTCTGTGTGTGAGTGATATTTTTATTTACTTGTTTGAGCACATCCTTACTTTCTGGAACAATGAGAGGCCCTGGGCTCATCTTGTGTTCTTGTCCCTTAGATTCAGACCTTTTCTTCAAGAAGCCCTGACTCCCTTTATTGGGGAATGGTATTAGAAACAAATATCAGGGTGCTAGATATGCGCATTGCTACTGGAATCTCATTGCTTCTAAGGCTCTTTAAACAGAGACAGCAGGGAGATATATGTGTGGATACTAACCCATTGTCTGACATATAATAGGTAATGTTTTAAATGAAGGCAAGATTGAGTGAAAGAACAAAATAATTTTACGTGATGAATAACTTCAAAGGTAATTGGAGTAATCATGTGTTGAAGAATAAGACTATAGTGACAATTTGTTTTGCATTATGTTAAGCGTCCAGTACATTGGGACTGGATCTTTCCTAACCTTACATTAATGTCCTTTATTCAAATATTTTTCCTTTGAAATATGTTCCAATATTCACTAGGGCCACCTATTGACAAATTAATTTATAAGAAGAAATTAATTTTATCCCATATGTAATAATGTAGAAACAAATGTTCTTTACTTTAACAAAAGGTTCTATCCCTTTCAATGAGGTATGAGTGACAAATTACTTTGAAGCCAATAAATATATTTGAACAGTATTTACTTTCTAATTTAGAACATAGGTGCTGGACTATATATTTTTCGTGGGCATGATGAGACTATATTAACAGTAAACATATTGAGGGCAGTATATCAAGAAGACTCATGTGATGTTACAACATAAATAAATCAATACACATTTAGTGATTTATTTATTGTTCAACACATTAGACTATATTACTTACATAAAAATTGTTAAGGTCTTTAATTTTTACTTCAGAGACTGAAATTAACAACAAAGTACTTTTAAGAAGTTGTTTAGTATCACTTATCTGTTAAGTCTCAGGCCTGTGTTTAAAGTTTTGAAGCCAGGGTTTATTTTTATACTTCAAACAGGCCATTAATATCAAGTGTGAGTTTGATCAGAGTTAATTATTTAATTCAATTAGTTTTCATTAAAACAAAAATCTAAGGTCTTTCAATGATATTGCTATCCTACTTTATATGTCATTACTGAATTACCTTCCTTTTATGTGTGGTGGCACCTTATAGCAAAATGTGATATAAATCGATTAAGCAATGATGCAGAAGAAACGTAAAAAGAGCAAATTTGTCAGAATACACCATAATCATAGAAGGTGATTCATTTACTGATTTCTTTTTACCTCAACTATATCTATAATGTCAGTTTTTCTCCTGTACCCTGAGGGAATTACAAGTTATTTTCAATGTCAATGCTTCACTTTCCACATAAGCCTATTCTTTTAGAAATAAAATTAATGGAAGCAGAATAAAGTGACTTAGAGATTCTCAAATTTGTGGTATATGAAAATTTATTCCCAAACTCATCTCTTGCCTTTCTTGCCAAGATTCTGGACTTTCATGTACTTTCTGCTGACTTTTTGAAATTTATATTCTTTTCTCTTACTCTTTCTGAGACAGAACTTGGATGGATGTCTACTTCCAACAGTAAATCAGTTGCTCTATGCACAAAGAACATTTGTTGTAGTAAATATTTTTCCTTGATTCCTGGGCAAAATCTGAGCTAAGAATTAGTTAGACTTGGGAAATGACATGAGGTTGATGCCACTGGAATGTTTTATGTTGATTGAAAAATGTGGGAGACGAATGTTTGTTAGTGAATCAGTTGGAGAAATTTGATTTGTATAGGCCCTGCTGTTATAAGACAGCTACCAACTTTCAAATTGCTATGACAGTAAAAGGGAAGAAATTATCAAAGGAAGGTCTAACCAATTTTTAACACATACTAACCATGAGCTATGAGTTTGTCCATTTATATAATTTTAGAAAATAGATTATAGTCATTCACTGATCCTCGTAAGAGGAGTGGCATAAACATTGTCATTATAATGTTTTATGAAGAAACACAGACTAACTTTTGTACCTTGGCACCATTGTGATTGCATTAGAAAGATTTCCAGATTTTTTTTTTCTGCTTTTAGTGATCAAGGTGAGATATAAAAAGGAATTAATCTAAGTGACTTAAATGGAGAAGAAAGACGTTATTTGGCTAATATAGATCAGGAAGAACCTGAATACCAGTTGACTCCCGGAAGGAACAGTGACAGGATTTTTATAGGATAGGAGATAGTTGTTCACCTGTCTAGCAGTTTTGTTTCAGGCAATTTGTTTTGTTTTGGTTTGTTTTATACTTAACCAAAACACCCACATGGTTTTGGACTATTCGTGTTTTCATGTTCATTGCTGAGAGCCCTGATAAACATCAGAAAAATATTTTCTGAGAATCATTTTGCAAGCCTTGCAGTCAATCAGCTAATCAAGGTGAGGGATGGAGGTAACTAACAAACCTGCACGTTCTGCATATGTATCCCAGAACTTAAAGTAAAATTAAAAAATAGTAAATTTTAAAAAAGAAAGAAAAGGGGGCAAAGGTAGAAAGCAAGAGAGGAGCTGGGGCCTGCTGTCATGTTTGCTTGTCTTTTTACTAAGAAAAGGTAAAATTCTTCTCTTCCCTTGAAAACTACATAGCCTTCTTTGGTGGAACTGAGGTAGGTCAAACCACCGAAGCTTGCTTTTGTTTTAAAGACTGGGAAGAATGCTTACTCATTCTCAGTGGAGACTTTCTCACTTTTGTCACTCTACTCATTTTATGGTGGATTCCCCAGAAGTAGATACTGACATAATGACTTTGTGAAAGTGATTACAGGAAATTTTCACAGGACAAAACCAGAAGAAACATGAAGAAATAAGATCTCCATGTGAGTAGACCAAGTTTTTGGCATCTAAAAAAGTCCTACAGATATAAATTTTGACTCAATTCTGCAGGATAGGCATGGAGAGAGTGAAGATCACACATTAATCAAGAGACAAGAAAACTTGGGTTTATATCTTCTAATAGGCGACTCAGTGGTTAACCTCTAACTCCAGTGGATGTACAAATGTAGACACTCCCACTCACAGTACCTGCAGGTAAGGTGATATGGGGTAGCCTGAGTGCAGTTCTAGGGAAAGGATACCCAAGTGCTGGGATTATCTAATATGTGTTGATGAGAGTGACAGCCAGTGAGCACAAAAGTAATAAAGGAAACTATCAGACTTTTCACTTTCTGTTCAAATACAACAAAAACTCAAAAAATATTTTATCAGGTACCTTACTGGAAAAAGTAAAGTGGAGAATAAAACATGTCCTAATATCTCCCTTTAGCAACATAGAATTTGAGACCCTCATAATCTAGAATAAGTTATTTAATTGCTACAGGTGAGATAGAGCAGTAGAGTGAGACCTAGGCCAGAGGTTGGAGGTCTTGTTTTTGTAGTACTTACTGGAAACACAATATTCATCTCTTTTGCTCGTATGTAAGGAAGAATTAAGAAAATGGAGGTAAAAGCGGGTACCCCTCAGAATTTTTGATAGTCTAGAAACTATGGTGGGACTTCCTTTTCTTCTGGCCAACATGAAAACTAATTCTCATTTTACATATGAGATAATTCATGTACACAGTGGTTTAGTGGTCTTCCCAATGACAACTGATAGAGCTTCAATTTTGACCAGGAATTTTACCTCCAGGATCAATACTCTTAACCACTAGACTACATTATTGCCTTAGTGAAGTTGCCAGAAAGTACAGAGTTAAAAAATTATTCCTTTTCCTCAAGGACCCTTCTTTAACCAGATTGGTTCATTCTGACACCAAAAGATACCTTGATTTCCCTTGTTGAAATACTGATGTGGAAAACATACTTGTTTCGGTGAATGTAAAGTGTCATATTTTGTAGAATTTCAAATACTTTGGAGAGAGTGTAGCAAGTGGAAAACCTTCTTGATTCAACAATAGATAGACTAGACTAATGTTTAGCTTGGTTTTGTGATATCCAATGAGGGATGAGATCTGGAAACAAAAATTGTAAATGAAATTATTAAATCATGCTAATGATTGTATCAGAATGTGAAAAATATTGTGTCACTTTTTTTTAAGTAATATTCTGCGATGCACCAAGAAGATGTGTTTTGCCCTCGCCATGATCTCTTTGACAAAGTGTAATATATCTGAAGTTTGTGAAGTTTCCTTTCCCCTAATCCTCTTTCTCAAAGACTTCTCTTTAAATTGTCCCTTTAAAAAATATTATATACTGTGCTATTACTAAATAATTTTATGATCCTGATATAGTCAGAAGGAGAAGAGAGCTTTAAAGAAGACTTGTCAAGTTTCAGAGTTAAACTCACCTGTCTAATCCACTTTGATTTTATAAATGAAGAAAATAAGGTTAACTGACGTGACCAGTATCACATTAGCTTAGTATTGAAATTAATACTAATCTCTCTCTAGCTCAGTTATTTTCAACTGGGTGATTTTGTACTCCCGGGGACATTTGAGAAAGTTCAGAGAAATTTTTGATTGTCACAACTTGGGAAAAAGGTTGCTACTGCTATCTAGTGAATGGAGGTCAAGGATGCTGCTAAACATCCTGCAAAGTACAGGACATCTTCCCACAGCAAAAACATTATTCAGTCCAAAATGTTAATAAGCCCAAACCTCAGAGGTTAAGAAAATCTAGATGATAATAACATTAGCAAATGCATATGCTAAAACAAATTTTAATTGCTTACATAATGAAAATATGTCCTTGTTCAGCTGAGTTCTGAAGCAGCTATTCCTGATTGGGAGAATCTCCTTCAAGCTATGGTTCAGATTCCCATATTAGTTATCTAAAGCTATGGAACAAGTTACTCCTAAATGTAAGTAACCCCAAAATGTAAGTGGATTAACAGTAGCAATAACAACACAACATGTACTATATCTTACCGTTTCTGTGGGTCAGAAATTTGGAATCAGCTTGCCTAGGCAGTTCTAGCTAAGCATTTCTCATGAGGAGTCACATATTGGCCAGGGATGTAGTCATCTGTGAGCCTGATGAAGGATGAAAGCTTTCAGTAGCTTCCAAGGGACTCATTGACATAGCCGGCAAATTGATGCTGACTGTTGGCAGGTTTCTCATTACACCCCACATGGGCTTCTCCATGGGGTTTCTTGAGTATCACTATGAAATCCAAGTAGAAGAAGCAAGTCAAGAAACAAAAGTGGGAGTTGCATCGCAGTTTTTGACACAGTCTTAGAAGTTACACAACATCACTTCCACAGTATTGTATGTGTCACACAGTTCAGCCTTAATTCAATTTGTAAAGGGAATAAACAAAAGCTTGATTATCCAGATGTGAAAATCATTGGAAGTTTTCATTACTGCAGATTATTGCACATCATTACTTCCATTGTGTCTTCACTATATTATACCCAAGACTTCGGAGATCACCACTGAGTCATCTCTATCCCAACCACCATGAAGAAGACAAAGACAGAGAATACCACATGCAGGAGTTTTGGGCCAGAACTTGCAGATGTTCACATTCTTTCTTGGTGGATGAAAACTATGGCATGCATGGAAAATGGAATTGATCTATGTTCTCAGGAAGAGGAGTGATCAAATATTGCAAAGTACCTGCCAGTCTCTGACATACTTCCAGAAGGTTACTTAACACATTTTAGGCGATATCGTGCAAAAATGCTATTCTCAAAATAAAGAAGATATGGAAATATAATTGAGAGAGGAAAATATAATTAATAATCAGAATGAGAGTATACAATTAGTATATTGTACAATTTGGTGTCACGTAATTCCTATTTTTATTGTAACATAGTAAAAGTATTTTTACTTCTTCTAAACATTAATTTAGAAGGTTAGCAAACAGCAGTTAAGTACTTTTTTTGTGCTATATAGTGTGCAACACATTTGACAGACTTAGTGCTATGTTAACCTTACATCAGACTCAAGAAACAACTATTATAATTCTTATGCTACATATGAGGAAATAGACTAAAAAATCAAGTATATTACCAAAAGTGATATGGCTAATAAGTAAAGTATACAAAATTCAAAACTAGGTCTTAACCTAATATCGTTGAAGGAGGTATTTTCTGTTATACCACCGAATTGCTGTTAGTGTGTTCTGTGCTTCCTTAAAAAGATACGTGAGGGTTTATAAATGTTATTTACTTATTTTTTTTTAGAAATTCCTTTACAGACAATTACTCACACATTCTAGATATGTCTAAAATTGCAGACTTTTCCTTAACCTTGTACAGAAGGACATAATGCAAAATAATAGAAAACTCTGGCCTCCAAATAGCATTGTGTCAGAGTGCCTTTATCTTATTTGGAAGCATTTTTGGAGAGTGATTTCATGCATGCAAATAAAGTAGTGCATAAACAAAGACATTTAGCTATAGAATATTTAAATTATATCAGCCAGAAGCCACAAATACTTCTTTAAAGGACAGATTACAAAGAAATCTACTAGAAGCCGAAATATTCTCTTTAAAAGAAGTCTTTTAGACCCACAGCACATTTCCTTGCTTACTTCCCATAAATTTTGTGTGACAAACCACTCAGTGTCATCGTTCAATGCTTGAAAAGGTATTTTATGATCAAGTGATGATTACTTTAGGGTGATGAGATTTGAAAGGTATGCAAATGTGCTCTTTGACGGAGGAGCCATTTACCTATGAAAAGCAACATTACTAGAAAACTGATATGTTTAAGAAGTAAATGGCAAACCAAGTGAGCCCACAGTATTTGGCTGTTTCTTAAGCAGCAGTATATCCAGAAACATCCAATGCTAGGATCAAAAAATGGTAATGTAGTTAAACACTGGAAAAGTCCATCATTTTTCAATCTTAGCAGAGAGCTAAACTGGGTCTAAAACATGCACATTAAGACACAAAAGAACGATTGTCTCTGAACGCTCCCAGACTTCTGATCTTTTTATTGCTCCTCTATTAACTTCAACAAAGATATGTTTTTGTTATGTTTGCTGATGCTTTAGCTGTGTTTTTTTTTTCTTTTTGGGGTGGGGGCTATTTTCATTTTTGCAAACTGAACTGATCTAACTTTGCATGTATTAATAGTTTACATGAATACTCTTATTTTGGAAGTTTGTATTTTTAAAATTTTAACTTTTATTTTAGATACAGGTGGTATATTTTTATGTATGATACATTAAAATTATTTCTTAATATATTGGGAATGAATTCTCAGGTGTTTTGGATCTGCAGTCAGTTTGTGGGAAGTAGAGGATTTTCTAGCCCTTCTTTTTTCATTTGCATTTTCTTGGTAATTACCATCCTTCTTACCACTACCATCACCAATTAAAGGTGCTTATTTGGTTGGAAAGGTAGCCTAAGACCTCTTTCTTTCTCTGCCACAACCTTCTCTCTCTTTTGTTTTACTTTTGTAGACAAATGAAATAAAAACATATTCCAGAAATAAAATGCTAGATATATCCATTATATTAAATATGATTTACATATAATTCTAGCCTAAAGATTCCCTATAGAATTCTTACTAAAGTCTTCTGGCTCTTATCTTATTATGCAGCAAAGTCCAAAATTCTGGGTAAGATAGATAATAACTTTGTGCATCTTCACTGATAATTGTGTGTAATTAGTAATCCTGCAGGTGAAATGCAAAAGGCTGAAGAGAATGCGCCTGAGTCAATGCCCTTTTTCTTTTTTCTTTTTGTTTAAAAGCCTTAATGTACTTTTTAAGGCACACAAGTTTTAGCAATAAATAACATTACATAAACAATTTCAAAGAAGAAAAAATTACCCACATCTAATCATCAGGAAAGATAAACTGTTGACATGACAATCTCTTTTGAAATCATGGCACTGATTGTATGTATATAGATATGTATACACACATATGCAAGCACACACATCTCATACTGTATGAGTAACATTGTGAACATTTTCTATCTACTATATGCCATACACAAAATTTTATCTCAAGAAATATGCATATATGTAATTTTTAATAGTTATATTATTTTATGTTAATTCACCTTAAAATATTTAATCAATTCTCTGCTGAAAGATATCTGTAATGAAGCTTAGAGAAACAATTACTTAGGTCATGCAGCTGATGAATATTGAAGAAGAAAAATAAAATTTGTTTTTTCTGTTTTTAAATCCCATGCTGCTCCCACTACAGAACATTGGCTTACTTTTTTCACACAGCATTTCCAATTATTTCTATGCATGTCATTGACCCAGACAAATCACTCTAAGTTCTATAAACAAGGTTAATGTTGCAGGTTAAATAACTCATTCATTTTTGCTTTTTCACCCATTTAAAAGAAGGCCCTTTCCAATATATTGTAGCTCCCTGTGCTTAACAATGTGAAAACATTACATAAAGACTCCTTGTTTTACATAATTTTGAAAGTTGACATGGCAAGTTCCACTATACAAATGCCCCCAGCTGCATTGTTAGAAGCATTAGCCGTAGGCTTAGCTTGCATTGAACAAAAATGAGCAGTTACAACAATAAAACAAAGCTCACCAGTCATCTGGCATTGTGTAAACCCAGTCATAAAGTGCATGTTATGATGTAACACCCACTGGGCCTAATTATTCCCTTTTATGTACAGAAAAGCACAAGCTGTGCAACCTTTAGGAGTATTGACTACTTAGAAAGGCTTCCATTCCTCTCTCCTCCCACTCCCTGCCCACAATAGAAATTGTCCCATCAAGCCTCCATTCTGCTAGGAGAGAGAATAGAATCTTTGGTAATTGATAGTCTCTCTTCTGGCACAGTGTAGAACAAAAGCCTGCAATTGTCACCCCTCTGCTCAGACACATTTAATGGATTCTCAGTGCCAACAAGTTAAGATCTTCAACACTGCCTGCAGTCCTCAATGATAGAGACTGGCTAGCCTTCACAGTCTTGTCCTCACCACTGTGTCTCTGTAACTCTTCGCTTATGCCAAACTATTTGTTCTTTGTTCCCCAGAAGCAAATCTTACAGCTCATCTTTCTTTTTTTTTTTTTTTTAACTTTTATTATAAGTTCAGGGGTACATATTCAGGATGTGCGGGTTTGTTAGATACGTAAATGTGTGTCATGGGGATTTGTTGTACAGATTATGTCATCAACCAGGTATTAAGTCTAGTGTTCACTAGTTACTTTTCCTGATGCTCTCCCTCCTGTCATCCTCTGCCCTCCGGGCCCCAGTGTGAGTTATAACATGACTACATCTTTATACCCCTTCTACCTATGTGAATTCTGTCCTTTGACACATGCTAATATACCACCTTCTTCCCAAAGTCTTCTTCCAAACTATGTTAGGCTTTGTTGATGCCTCGTTTCTTTCTTTGTAATACTTACTTGCTCCTAAATTAATATTTTTATTGTGAATTTTATTTCTCCAACATGTTATTTTTTTTCTCTACCAGTAAAATATTTGTCCTTTACTCTGTCTCTAACTGCTTAAATGCTGACATACTATCTTCTCTTAGGTGTTCAAATATAGTGTCTGATTAATTTTCTTGGACTGAGAGTTTACCCTTTCTGAGACAGCCTTTAACATTACAGTGAATTAAAAAAAAAAAAAAAAAAAAAAAAAAAAAGAGCCTTTTTTTGGTTATTGTTTTCCCAGAGAGAACCATTTGCAATTGAATCACTATTTAAAAACATTCTTTATATTAGTATTCAGTCCCTCTGAAACTATTGAACACCAGTTAGCACCAGTGAATACAGGTAGTATCTATTACACTGATAAAGACAGCCCCAGACTTGAAAAGTAGACTCAGTGTATTTAGTAACAACGGAAGGCATAATTCTCTGAAAGGTTCTCTCAGGGGTTCTTTTACCAAACAGGATTGGGAAAGAACCTAGACTGCTTAGTATGAAAGTAAAATGTTGAACTTTTAAACAGTCATGCTGCTTTAATACCAGGAATATTTAAAGAGGCCTTTAGCTATTTTGCTGTTCTCATATTATAAGCAAATAGTCATAGTTTATCTTCTGTTGTGCTGCTGTAGGGTCTTCTAAGCCAATCTCAAAAGGTAAATATCAATTGTTCAGCCATAAAAGTCCATAAAAACCAGAGTTCCAGAAACAGCATTATGTTTTGCATACAGTAATGTGTTTATGTTTTATAAGCCATCTGCAACAAAAAAGGCAGTGTGAATACAAGTAAATGATATGTCAGTTACTCTCTGGGACGCTTAATAATATTAGCAATATGTTTCAATCAGAACCACATTTATTAAGGAACTTTATGTGGTTTTCTTTTTCAATTTGAAGCTAATACATTGCTTAAAAGAACTCCAAGTATATGTATGGTATCAATCCTTGCATACGAGCTGATGTTTATAACAGTGCACCATGGGACATTACTTCCAGAATGGCTCGAAAGCCAAACTGTGAATTTAGAGGGCTACATGAGTTTTCATTATCAATTTTCAGCAACCCAGACATTTCTATACAACATAAACTAAAGCAACTGCATATCATAAATGTGACCTCAAATCCATTTATTTTGTTAATTTCCCCTCTGCTACAATTCTTACCTGAGCCCTAGGAGGTAAAGATGGAAGGTTTAAATCAGTCCAATTTTAATAACACTCAGGAATTCATTTCTCACCCAAATGGATATATCTTTTATCCTTTTGCTAAAGGAGGAAACATTTAGTTTGCTTTTCCTTTATGAACAAATTATCAACCTATGGTCTATAAGGTATTCAGTAATCTAAAATTAACACAATGATACTGTTTAATTTAATGAAGCTTTTGGGAAGGTTTCAGATTTGGTTATTCTATGCATGCATCCTTTCTTTCACATAAGACTGAAGTAACAAACAACAAAATCACTCTATTTAGATTCTCTTGGATTTATTATCTTTCTGTAAACCCTTCCCTGAGCTTCAGGGTACTTTGTTCATGGTCTATACCTGCAGCTCTTTACCCGTTGATTACCTTCAGACTACAGGAGCCACTTTGCCCTGCAAGCACAGAGAGTTTGTATCCTTTTGGTACAGTCTTTAGTCAATGATACAAAGACTGACAGATTGGGGTGTGAGAGCTTAGGTCTCTAGCCTCAGGTCACAGAAACTTTTTCCAGTGAAATTAGCTGAAATTTTCTTCCATGTGACTTTGCCTCAAATCTTGTTTGGTTTCCTCAGTTTATCTTCTGAGTTCTTCCTAATAATTCGCTTGAATACAAATGCTCAATTTGAGTTGTACTTCTGGGGAACTTGAACTAAAACAGCTTTTCGTACACCTCAATATTTGCTTATTCAGTATAATTCTTGGTCTACCAGCAAAGAATGATGCATAAATAATTTATTTTATTAGAAATTAATTTTTTAAGTAATAATTTTGTTGGAGTTGCTTTTGGCGAGAACATGGGCTTAGAAGTCAGAGAAAGATTCAAAGTCAGCCTGGGCTGCTCACTAGCTGTACAACATTGGTAAATTTAATTACTCTTTTACAGTGCTTGTTTCTTCAACTCCATTGGAATTAATCTCTATAGGGATGTGTTAGACATTACATGAATTTGTCTAGCCTATGTTTTGCTCATAGAATTTCTCATTATGAATTTTTATCTTTGTCCTACCCGTCTGTCTACTTGTTTAAAAATGTTTAATCTGCCAAAAGTATGATCTATGTTACTTTATTGCAAGTAGGTTAGGTCATGCCAATTTCACTATTAATTTTTCAAGGAAAGTCAGGGAATGTTAAGAAAGTGCAAGACTGAAAGGCATAGAATTAGAGATATTGTTATTCTGTATATGTAGTGATGGACTATGTATCCTTCCTGTAATCCAGAAAGCGAATACTATTTTCTGTCTTTGTCCTTCCAACTGTGGCAGCATTACCACATGTAACTACAAATGCCTTTATAGTAGCAAAGTTTCAAGAATTCTAGATATTAGAGAAACATAGAGCTTTAAAAGTTTGCAGAGGAAATCTAATCAGTTGATATTTTATTTACTATAAAAGCAGTTAAACTGCTTAATGATTTTGTCCCTGGAGAAGCAGCATTACAGTGGTCATGTTACTTTGTAGTTACAATTATTTACCAAACTAACACCTACCATCCATTCCTTGTTTTAACATAAATCCAACTTGTTTAGTTATCTTAATGGAAACCATCATTCTCAGCAAACTATTGCAAGAACAGAAAACCAAACACCACATGGTCTCACTCATAGGTGGGAATCGAACAATGAGATCACTTGGACACAGGAAGGGGAACATCACACACGGGGGCCTATTGTGGGGAGGGGGAAGTGGGGAGGGAAAGCATTAGGAGATATACCTAATGTAAATGACGAGTTAATGGGTGCAGCACACCAACATGGCACATGTATACATATGTAACAAACCTGCACGTTGTGCACATGTACCCTAGAACAAAAAGTATAATAAAAAAAAAATTTAAACAATAAAAAAAGATCACCCCATTTTATTTTTATTGTTTTTTAAATTATATGACCTAATTTGACAAAATAAATTTCAATAAAAGTATTTATAGATCTTTTTGGAAATGCTATTTATTCATTTTGAGAGGGCAATCAGAAGTAAGTTGTTTTTTTAATCTCTGCTTCAATTTCACTGGATATTATCAGTCATGTATATGAGCTTTGTAGCTGCTGTAGCCATCTCATGACTGTAGTGAAAATGAAACTTTCAAGTAAGAAGGTAAATCCAAGAAATTTGCAGGAAAACAGAGTAAGAGCAACTCACCTTGGAAGAGAGTCAATTCTCTTAATTACTATTTGTGTGAACTAATATATTTCCATATTTTCAAAGTCAATTTGGGTGGGCCTATTAGTTTCCAAGGGCTTTGATAACAAATTATAACAAACCTCATAACAAACCTGATGGCTTCAAACAGTAGAAATATATTCCCTCGCAGCTCTGGAGGCCAGAAGTTTGACATCAAGGTATTGGCAAAGTTCGTTCTTTCTGGAGACTCTGAGAAAGAATCTGTTCCATGCTTATCTCCTAGCTTCTGGTTAGCTGCCAGCAATGCTTGGCATTCATCAGTATGTAGACACATCACTGGAGTCTCTAACTGAGACTTCTCAGGTCTGTCTCTCTCTGTGTGCCAAATCTCTCTCTTCTCTCTCTTATAAAAACATTAGTCATTGGACTTAGGGCCCATCCTAAACCCAGAGTAATATCACCTAGAGATTTTTAATTTAATTCTCTCTACTAAAATCCTATTTCCAACAGGGGTCACATTCACAGAAATTGGGGGAAAAGACTTACATATATTTATTTGGAGGGACACAATTCAACACAGTTGAATTTTTGTTACTCACAGACACAACCATTCTGACTGATCCAGACTCCAATTTTATTCAAATAAATAACTCCTTTATTCTTTACCAAAATTCTAGGATCCTGGTCCTTCAAGATAATATAATTCTACAATTTAAACTTTTAAAAAAGTTATCTAATGTATTTCTTGCAATAAAAATTGTCTTCAGGGAGTTCGTAAGCAATGGTTATCATACTATTTTTAATTACTCTCAAACTTATGTTTTTCATGACATCCAAATTACTTCCAGATAACTTTGATCATTTGAAATCTTCTGTGAACACAAAAAGCATATCTTGCTTTTGAAGATTCCAAATTGTGTGGCTTATCTATATGAAAGAGGACTTTAAATCTTTATTAGGGCCATAAAGGTATGGTATTAACAGCAATTTTCTAAAATAGTGAGCTAGATTGACAGATGGAAAATAAAAAGATCTGCTTTGAGTTAACAGTAAAATTTCTAAACAGTTGGCTCTAGGTGAGTTTACTATTAAAACTCAATAAATGTAATATTTTATACTACTATACATAGGAGATTATTTCAACTTATCCTGAGACATAAGATGAAATGAAGTTTGTGAACTTTGAATGGAAAATAAAATATAAATGCTTATTTTCTCTGGCATACAATAAAATGAGGGAGAGACATGGAACATCCAGAACTAAGACAGACAGAAAAAAAATGCCATTAATTTAAAATTATGTTTATTTTAGGATGTTTTACATGTTTATTTAATAAGCACCCAATGGGATCAGTTCATGTTTCCTGCCATTTCCATTAAAAAAATCTACAATCTTTGATGCTCTTGCAGTAGACATAATAACTTCTTAAAGAAATGGTGTTAAAAGTTTGAGCTTTTTGAAGCATCTTTTGAAAGTAGTATCTGGTGAGTCAAATGTATAGGAGTTTCAACATGAACTATATGAGCAGAGTCTGAGTATAGAATACCATGTATTCCTATTATTCTGGAGAAACAGACATGAACAAACTTCTGCCCAATAATCAACTTGCACACCCAGTCAGATGTCATCCCCAAGAATAAAACCACCACAAAACACTTCACAAGTACATTCGTATATTAATGTGAAGAAGAAAAATCAATATATTAAGAAAATTTGGCATAGTGGGAGATACACTTCATAGATACTTTTTCTTTTCTTTCTTTCTTTCTTTTTTTTTTTTTTTTTTTTTTTTTAAGTTTCAGGGATACATTGCATGTTTGTTGCATGGATATATGCATATTGCTGGGGTTTGGATTTCTATTGATGCCATCATACAAATAGTGAAAATAGTACTCAATGGTAATTTTTCAAAACTTTCCCTTGCTTCCTCCTCCTGCCTTGAGAATATCCACTGCCTATTGCTTCCATCTTTATGTCTGTGTGTACTTATTGTTTAGCTCCCATGTATAAGTGAGAAAATGAAGTATTTGATTTTCTGTTTCTACATTACTTCAGTTAGGACAATGGCCTAACTGCATCCAGGTTGTTGCAAAGGACAAGATTTCATTGTTTTTTTTCTTTTTCTTTTTCTTTTTCTTTTTTTTTTTTATGGCTGGGTAGTATTCCATGATGTATATGTACCACAATTTTTTTATCCAATCCACCATTGATGGGCATCTAGGTTGGTTCCTTGTCTTTGTTATTGTGAATAGTGCTGTGACAACATAAAAGCACTGGTCTCTTTTTGGTAGAACAATGTATTTTTGTTTGGGTAGATACCCACTAATTGGATTGCTGGGTCAAATGGTCGTTCCATTTTTATTTCTTTGAGAAATCTCCATGTTGTTTTCCCCAGGAGCTAAAATAATTGACATTCTCACTAACAGTGTGTAAGTGTTCCCTTTTCTCCACATCCTCGCCAACATCTGTTAGTTTTGACTTTTTAATAATAGCCATTCTGACTGAAGATAATACATCATTGTAGTTTTGATTTGCATTTCTCTGATGATTAGTGATGTTTGGCATATATTCATATGTTTATTGGCTGCTCTTTTTTTGAGAACTGTCTGTTCATGTTCTTTGCCCACTTTTTAACTTTTTTTTTTATTTCATGCTTATTGGTTAATGTTTCTTATAGATTCTGGTTGTTAGTCCTTTATTGGATATATAGTTTGCAAATATTTTCTCCTATAGAAGAAATATTTTCTTCTATAAGTTGTCTGTTTACTCTGCATAGTAAGAGCATCTTTTGCTGTGCAGAAACCCTTTAGTTTAATTAGGTCTGACTTGTCAATTTTTGTTTAGGTGCATTTGCTTTTGAGCTCTTAGTCATAAATTCTCTGCCTAGGCCAATGTCCAAAGAAGTTTTTTCAAAGTTTTCTTCTAGGACTTTTATAGTTTCACATCTTACTTTGAAGTCTTTATCTTGAGTTCATTTTTGTCTATGATGAGAAGTAGGGGTTCATTTTCATTCTTCTACATACCAGTTTTCCCAGAATATTGTGTTGAATAGGGTGTCCTTTTCCTATTCTTCATTTCTGGATTTCCTATTCTGTTCCATTAGTCAATGTGTCTATTTTTGTACCACTTCCATGCTCTTTTGGTTACTAGCCTTGTAGTATAGTTTGAAGCCAGATAATATAATGCCTCCAGCTTTATAACTTTTGCTTAGTATTGCATTGGCTATTTGGGATCTTTTTGGTTCCACATGGATTGTAGAATTTTTTTTTTTAATTTTGTGAAAAATAACATTGGTTATTGGACAGGAATAATATTGAATCTGTAGATTGCTTTAAGCAGTATGGACATTTTAACCATATTGATTCTTCCAATGCATTAACATGGAATGCTTTTCCATTTGTTGTGTAATCTATGATTTCTTTCAGCAGTGCTTTGTTCTCCTTGTAGAAATCTTTTATCTCCTTGATTGGATGTATTCCTAGGTTCTTTATTTTGGTGTGGCTATTGTAAATGGGATTGCATTCTTGATTTGGCTCTCAGCTTGAGTGCTATTGGTGTATAGAAATGCTCCTACTTTTAGTATTCTGAAACTTTACTGAAGTTGCTTATCAGGTCTAGGAATCTTTTGGAAGAATCTTTAGAGTTTTCTCAGTATAGAATCATATTGTCAGCAAAGAGAAGTAATTTGGCTTCCTCTTTTCCTATTTGGATGCCTTTTATTTCTTTCTCTTGCCTGATTGCCCTGGCTAGGATTCACTGTGCCTTGTCTCTGGCACAAGACAAAGATGTCCACTCTCACTTCCACTAGTCACTTCTACTAGTGAGAGTGGACATCCTTGCCTTGTGCTAGTTTTCAGGGGAATGCTGCCAACTTTTGCCTGTTCGGTATAATGTTGGCTGTGGGTTTGCTATGGATAGCTCTTATTGTTTTGAGTTATGTTCCTTCAATGTGTACTCTGTTAAGGGTTTTTATCATGAAGATAGATTAGATCTGTTAGATTTTATGGAATGCCTTTTCTGCATCTATGGAGATGACCATATGTTTGTTGTATTTAATTCTGTTTCTGTGGTGAATCACATTTATTGATTTGTGTATGTTGAACCATCCTTGAATTCCAGAAATAAAGTTCACTTGACCATGATGAATTATTTTTTTATATGGTGCTTTATACAGTTTGTTAATATTTTGTTGAAGATTTTTGCATCTATGTTCATCATGAATATTGGCTTACAGTTTTCTTTTTATGTTGTGTCTTTGCCAGGTTTTGGTATTAGTGTAATATTGGTTTTGTAGAAAGAGTTAGAGAGGAATGCCTCTCTAACTCCCTTTTGGAACAGTTCAGTAAGATTGGCACAGCTCTTCTTTGTATGTCTGATAGAATTTGGCTATGAATCCAAATCCATCTAGTGTAGGTTTTGTTATGTTTGGTTTTGTATTGGTAGGTATGTTTTTTTTAATTACAGATTCAATTTTGTAACTCATTATTGGCCTGTACAGGATTTCAATTTCTTTCTGTTTAATCTTGGAAGGTTGTATATGTCCAGAAAATTATCGGTATCGTCTGAATTATTTAGTTTGTATAAATAATGATGGTCAGAGTAGTTTCTGAAGATCTTTTGCATTTCTGTAGAATCAGTTGTAATGTCACTTTTGTCACTTTTGATTTTGCTTATTATAATCTTTTCTATTAGTCTTGTTAGCAGTCTGTCAATCTTCTTTATCCTTTCAAAGAATCAACTTTTTTTTCATTGATTGTTTGTATGGTTTTTGTTCTTAATTTACTTCTGCTATGATTTCAGTTATTTCTTTTTTTCTGCTAGGTCTGAGTTTGGTTTGTTCTTGTTTTCCTCATTCCTTTAGGTATGACGTTAGGTTGTTAATTTTAGATATTTTTAACTCCTTGGTGTAAAAATTTAGTACTATAAAATTTCCTCTTAACACTGCTTTTGCTGTATCCCAGAGATTGTAGTGTGTTGTGTCTCTATTTCCATTTGTTTCAAAGACGGTTTAAAAAGTTTTGCCCTAAGTTTGCTATTGACCTCCAAATCAATAAGGAGCAAGTGGTTTAGTTTTGATGTATTTTTCAGTTTCTAAGAGTTCCTGTTGGTATTGATTTTAATTTTTATTCCAGTGTCTTCTGAGAAGATGTGTAGTATGATTTTGATTTTTTTACTTTATTAAGACTTGCTTTATGACTGAGCATGTAATCAACTGTAAGAGTATGTCCTTGTGTAGTTGATAAGAATGTATATTCTGTGGTTGTCAGTGGGATATTGTGTAGGTGCCTATTAGCTCCACTTGGCCAATTGTCCAATTTTAGTCTTGAATTTATTTGTTAGTTTTGAGCCTCAATGTTTTGTCTAAATGCTGTCAGTGGGGTGCTGAAGTCCCCCACTATTATTGTGTAGCTATCTCTTTACATAGGTTTAATAGTAATTGTTTTATAAATCTAGGTGCTCCAATGTTGGGTATATGTATAATTAGGACAGTTAAATCTTCTTGATGAATCGAATACTTCATCATTATGTAGTCCCCTTTTTGCCCTTTTTGTCTTTTTTATTTCTGTTATTGGCAGTCTGTTTTATCTGGCATAAAAATAGCAATCCCTGCTTTCTTTTTCATTTGCATTATACATCTTTGCTCATCCCTTTACTTTGAGCCTGTGAGTGTCATTAAATGTGAGATGCATCTCTTGAAGACAGCAAAAGGTTGAGTTATTCTAATCCAATTTGCCCCTCTAAGTCTTATAAGTGGAGCATATAGGCTGTTTACATTGAAGGTTAATATTGATATGTGGGGTTTTGTTCCTATACTGGTGTTTTTACCTAATTGCTTTGTAGTTTTTATTTTTATTTGCTTTATATGGTTTGTGGGCCTTGTACTTACATGCACTTTTGTAGTGGCAAGTATCATTCTTTTGTTGCCATGTTTAGAACTTCTTTAAACATTCTTAGAAGTCCAGGCTGCTGGTGACTAATTCCCTTAGTCTTTGCTGGTCTGGAAAATACTTTATTTCTTCTTGTTTTTGAAACTTAGTTTTGTAGGAAATGAAATTCTTAGATGGAATTTTTTTCTTTAAGAATGCTAAAAAAGAGACCCTCAATCTCTTCCGGTTGGTAAGGTTTCTGCTAAGAAAACCACTGTCAATCTGAGGGAATTCCTTTTATAAGTAATTTGACCCTTTTCTCCAGCTGCCTTTAAATTTTTTTATTTCTTGTTGACTTTGGATAGTTTGATGACTATATGCTTTGGGGAGGTCATCTTGAATAGTTTCTCACAGGAGTTCTCTGAATTTCTCAGGTCTGCATGTTGACTTTTCCAGCACATTTGGGGAAATTTTCCTGAATTAAATTCTTGAATATATTTTCCAAGTTGCCTCCTTTTTCTTCTTCTCTCTCAGGAATGCCAGTAAGTCATAGGTTTTGCCATATTACATAATCTAATGTTTCTCAAAAGCTTTGTTCAGTTTTCAAAGTTCTTTTTAAAAAATTTCAAGAGACCAGTTTTTTAGCTGTAAAAGCCTTTCTCTTTCTTTGTCCAGTCTATTGTTTAGGCTTCCAACTACATTTTGAAATTCCAGTAGTGAATTTTTCAATTCCAAAAGTTCTTTTTGGCTCTTTTTTGTTTAGCTATGTCATCTTTCATATGCTGAATCTTTTTTTTTTTTTTTTTTTTTTTGGCTTGTCTCTTTGTTTTTGACTACAGCTTTCTCCTGGGTCTCACTGGGTTACCTCGCCATTCATATATTTAACTCTCTATCAACCGTTTCAGACATTGCAATCTGGTTAGGACCCATTGCTAAGGAGTATATACAATCTTTTGGAGGTAACAAAACACTCTGGCTTTTTATGTTGCCAGAGTTCTTGCTATAGTTTCTTCTTATCTGAGGGAGCTCTTGCTTCTTTTTTTGAATTTCCTATCAGTTGGCTGGTGTTACGTTTTTATCCTTTTTTTTTCCCTTGAGGGTTTGACTGTAGTATATGTTGTGTATAATTGAATGACTTTGGTTTTGGGTGCTTTCAGAAGACCAAAGCTCAGAACGGGTTCCTCGGTTGCAGATAGGTTCTTTGCCGTGACATTCTCAGATCCTGCTTGTCCATGTAATTGTTTATTTGGTTTGGTGTTGCAATTCATGCTGAAGTCCAGCAGATGGTGCTTAAGAGTAAGAGCTGGCGAGTGAGCTGATGCTCGGTTCATATACATGTCCTGATGGAGGTACCAGGAAGAGATGTTGATGCTAGCTAACCTAGTGGGGACCTGGAGAACTTTTCTGTTTAGCACTCTGTGTCTAGCTAAAGGATTGTAAATGCACCGATCAGCACTTTGTGTCTAGCTCAGGGTTTGTAAATACACCAATCAGTACTCTCTGTGTAGCTCAAGGTTTGTAAATACACCAATCAGTACTCTGTGTCTAGCTCAAGGTTTGTAAATACACCAATCGGTACTCTGTATCTAGCTAACCTAGTGGGGACTTGGAGAACTTTTCTTTCTAGCACTCTGTGTCTAGCTAAAGGATTGTAAACGACGAATCAGCACTGTGTCAAAATGGACCAATCAGGTCTCTGTAAAATAAACCAATCGGCTCTCTATAAAATGGACGAATCAGAAGGACATGGGTGGGGCCAGATAAGGGAATAAAAGCAGGCTGCCCTAGCCAGCCAGTGGCAGTCTGGTGGGTTCCCTTCCATGCTTTGGAAGCTTTGTTCTTTCATTCTTTGCAGTAAATCTTGCTGCTGCTCACTCTTTGGGTCCATGTCGCCTTTATGAGCTGTAACACTCACTGCAATGGTCTGTAGCTTCACTCCTGAAGCCAGCGAGACTATGAGTCAGTGAGACCATGAACCTGCTGGGAAGAATGAACAACTCTAGACCTGCCACCTTTAAGAGCTGTGAAACTCACCGTGAAGGTCTGCAACTTTGCTCCTGAAGTCAGTGAGACCACGAACCCACCAGAAAGAAGAAACTGTGGACACGTCCGAACATGAGAATGAACAAACTCCAGACACACCATCTTTAAGAATTGTAACACTCATCGTGAGGGTTCGAACCTCCATTCTTGAAGTCAGCGAGACCAAGAGCCCACCAATTCCAGACACACCACCTTGTAATATGTGCCTTCCTTCCCGTTCACCTTCTGCTATGATTGTAAGTTTCCTGAGGCCTTCCCAGCCACGCAAAACTGTGAATCAATTAAACCTCTTTTCATTATAAATTACCTGTTCTCAGGTAGTTCTTTATAGCAGTGTGAAAACAGCAGAAAAAAGTATTTTCAGGAAAGTGAAATATTGTGTGATACTACAATGATTGATAATGTCATTATACACTTCTCAAAACCCATAAAATGAGTAGGGTTCATTACCAATAGTGAACCCTAATGTAAACTATGCAAATATAGCCTAGGCAAATATGTAAACTATGACCTTTAAGTATTAATTTTTTGTCACTGTAGATACATGGATTGTAACAAGTGATTCTTCTGCAGAATATTGACAGTGGGGGAGTGTGTGCATGTGTGTGGTCAGGGGCCATACAGAAACTCTATATCTTTTCAGTTTAATTTTTCTGTGAGTATGAAGCTGCTCTAAAAATAAAGTCTATTAAAAAGATAGTAACACTGGCCTCTGTATGGAAGGAATGCACTGACATGTTTATTGCCTATAATCACAATAGGAAATATATGAAATCAAGGTCCATCAGTGAATTAATGAATAAAGTGAATGTGGTGTATATAATGAAATACCATGCAGCCAGAAAAAGGAATGCAATCCTGTCATTAGTAGCAACATGTATGGATATGGAGGATATTCATTATATGAAAAAAAGTCTATAAAATTTTTTTAAAACAATTTTGCAGATAGTTTTCAAAGACTATTTAAAAAAAACATTTTGAGGCCAGCATAGTGACCTCCACCTGTTATGTTAGCAGTTTGGGAGGCTGAGGTGGGAAGATCATTTGGGTTCAGGAGTTTGAGGACACAGTGAGCTATGATTATGTTATGGTACTCTAGCCAGGGTGTCAGAGTAAGATTCTATTTCTAAAACAAAAAGCAATGACAAAAAAAATCCCGAAAGATTTGCTGTATATAACTTATGTTTGTTTATATAGCATTTTCTTGCATAATAGTAATGCTATATAGTACTATTATTAAATAATATTAATTATTAAATAACAATATTCAATTTTTAATTCTAGAACTATTTATTGTGTACCTATTATGGCCCCGAAACTCTTCTAGGCAATCAAGATACAGTTATAAACTTGGAAGAGAAATTCTCTGTTTTCATGAAAGTTGAATTCTAATGAAAATGTAACACCCAGAAACACAAATCTATAAATAATATATGTGTATTTACTGATCAGGGTTTTAAAAAATAGCAATAGTAAGGAGTGTAAGAACTAATACAAATTAAACATAAGCGGCTTAATTCTTCTTAATGGAAATAAAGGAAGAGGTATATCCCCCATTTTCTTTTCTGAGAGCACTTATTTTAGAAAACTGGTCATTTTAAGTTTTTTTGTATGTCTTTGAAATGTGCGTAAATCTTTTTGAAAGCTAAATAGCCTCTTGACAGCTTTTAGACCCAGAGATATCTTTCCAAAGGACCAGGAAACTATCTCATTGAAATGTAATCAACAAAGATAGCACCTTACCTCCTCTTTTCCTCCTGTTTCTGTGAGAAGGCAAGAGACTAACATCAATGGGCGCCTTACTCCAAGTTGCAAAACTAATTCTTGTAACAAACACGTAAGAGGTTTATTTTTCTGTCAGATGAAAGTAATTAGTTAACACAGAGTCCCTCTACGAAGTGAATTTATGCTGAACTGTGTGTGACAAACAGTGCTGTCAAGTCCTCTTATTTGAGGACTAGCTATTGTTTATCTTGAGAATACATTTGTAATGGGTTGTATATGCTTCTCTATATTAAAAAATGAGACTTCTTCTGTCTTTGCAGTCTCTTAGTGGATTGCTTATGATTTATGTCACGTCCTGTTTTAATTCTTATTAAACAATAAAATTGTGTTATTTCTTTTCCACCTTTATGGTGGTGGAGAGACTTCTGGGCTGGAAGGAGATTTTGTTTTTAATTATATTTTCTCAACGTGAAATAGAAAATTATGCAATAGGATGTTTTTGAGGATGTGGATTTAGAGAGCATGGCCTACAAATTCTTTCTAGGGAAACAATATTTCAGTAGAGATCTGAATATTAGAAAAGAACTAGCTATATAAAATATCTATGGAAAATAATCCAATTAGTAAGAACAGCAAACATGATAGTTCTGAGACAAAGATAAGCCTGGTTTATTTTAATAATGGAAAGTAGGCCAATATATATAAGGCTTAAAGAATGATAGCAAAAGTGATAAATAAGGTCAGAAAGATAAGTTGACATCATGTGGGGCTTGCTGTCATTAAGGAGATATTTTTTAAAAGATTCTATGTATAATTGTGTGCATCACCTAGCTCATGATTTCAAAAATATTGCTACTAGGTTTGCTTTGTACAGAATAGGCTATGAAGGAGAAAGAACTGTAGCAAGTAGGTAATTAGGAGTCTATTATAGTTGTCCAGGCAGGAAATTAGACTAGAATAACAGTGGTGGAAGTTTTGAGAGATGATTGAATTTGGAATAAACTTTGGAGATAGACAACTCCATTTGGAAAAGAAGACTGCGAAAAACAGAGAAATCAAGAATACCTCCTAGGTCCGTGTCCTCTGCAATTGTATGAATGATGACACCATTATAGACTGTGGTAGGCTGGGGAAGACTCATTTTAAGGGGAAAATCAAAAATTCCATTCAGCCATGTAAACCAAGGGTCTGAATAATGTCATCTAGAATAGAGTATTGCTGGTGATAAAAAGATGGATGTAAGCTGTGCCCTGAGACACATAGACATTTAAAGAACTGAAAAATGGGGAGAAGCTAGGAAAGGAAAATAATGAGTCATTAGTACAGTAGGAAGTAAAACAAGACTGTGATTTTACATATGCCAAAAAATGATTTTGAGTTGAGAGGAAGTTGTCAACAGTGTCAGAGATGTGAGTTCAGGTGTGATAAGAACAGATATTTGAATTTTGTATTTAGAAAGGTAGTCATTGGTGACCTTGATAAGATCACTTTCAATGGAATGATGGGGAAGAAAATCTAAATTGAGTGGAATAAGGAGGTGAGGAAAAGAAGACTAAATTATAGGCAACTCTCTTGTTGATGGGAAGCATGACTACAAAAGAGAAAAGCTGTGCATTTTTAAAAAAATAACTGGGACTGATTTTATATCAGAGTCCAAGACTCCAGCTCTTTTAAAAGTAAAGTCTTTTCCCTTGTTGTCAATATGTCCCCACAATCTCTTCAGAAACATAAGTAGAGAAAAATGACAGAGACAACAGCAATAAATTCAGCATGAAAAATGACAATATGCACTCCAAAGTATATGTGTCACCTTGCAAACTTAGGATTCTTAATACGAACACAATTTAGTGGGGTTGATTTATGCCACCTCCTATTTCTTTAGAAAAAGAATAATACCTATTTTATAAATGTTTAAAATCATGTTAAAATATTACATGAATTTTGTTTTTCTGTCAATCACATGCTAGATCTTTTCAGAATTTTTTTTTTAAAAATCATGTAACCATAGGTTTAAGCAAAACTAAACAACTTTCCATCTCCCCTGATAAATTACTGTTTTTAAATTTTAATTTTCCTCTCTTGAATTCTATTTAATATTTTTTAAAAAATATTTTGGAACTTTTTTGAGTAGTTTATTTATGATGCATACCTGGGTGACATGTTTTCTGAAGCTTCACATATGAAATTTATTCTTTTCCAAAGTAATAAGTTGGTTGGATATAAAGATCTTGGTACATGGCAGGCCCACTCACATTCTCTACTTGCTTTGTTTGCTGGGTTTTGTAAAAAACTGGTTGATATGTATGTTTCTAAGAACCTTTCTTTTCTTCTTTTGGAATTTTTAGAAATTTTTCTTTGCCATTAAAATACAAAAGTATATCCTATTTAATCCTATATTTGCCCTAAGACATCTTGATTATTCTTTGTTTAAACTTTTCTCCCTTCTTTAAATGTTTATTTTTTCCAGACAGGTCTCATTACATTTCTCAGGCTGTACTGGAATTCCTGGGGTTCAGCTGATCCTCCTGACTCAGCCTCTTGAGTTAAGTGCTTCTACAGATCTTGTAGATTTGCTTTTGTTTTGAAGATAATAAATTTTTTTCTTCTGTTAAGGAGTCTTCAGTGTTTCTTCTATTTTCTTTTTTGTTCAGACCTAGTATGCATACTGTGCAATCCCAATGTTAGTTTTACAAATATTTTCTATTAAAATGATTTTCAAACTGCATATTACTTTTCTGCAGTGTTCTGGTATTTTTCCCTGGATTGTTTCTCAGTATTTTAGGATTATTTCTTGACTTTCTTCTGCAAAATACAAATTTGATACTGTTGGCAATCTTATTCACACTCATGCATGCTTCTCAGTTCCCATGGTTTCTTGTATCTTTTCCTTTACAAATCTAGTGTATGTGCCTCTCACTGGCAGACCCAAAGTCAGTATTGTAGGGAAAACATTAATTCCAAGATTTCTTCCCCACAGATAACAGGAGTTTGTGTGTGTGTGTGTGTTGTTGTTGCTGATTGTTTTGATAATTCGTTTTCCTTGATATTATTTTAAAAGACACTGCCTCAAGATGGTCTATTTATTTTTATTTTTTTATCTTCTACCTCCTTAGCCACATTTCAAAATTTTAAGTTTGAAAATATGCAGAAAGACAGCCTCGTATAATTTATCCCTATGATCTACACGTGATTACTGTAGTTTTTTTGTTTTTTTTTTTTAAGTTTCAATAGGTTCTTAAGGTAATCTGCCCCCACCATCTCTTAAGATACGTAAATAGAGAAAAGTGAGAGAGACAATAGCAACAAACTCAGCATGAAAAATAATATATACTCCATTGTATATGTGTCATCTTGCAAACTTAGGATTCTTAGTATAAACACAGTTTAGTGGGGCTGATTAATGCCACCTCCAATTTATTTAGAAAAAGGATAATACCTATTTTGTAAATGTTTAAAATCATATTAAAAATTACTATATGAATTTTGCTTTTCTGTCAACCACATGCTAGTTTTCAAATTCCCTTGATGACTATGCCTAATACCCAAACCTATGTCAAGAAACACTAATTCTTTAATTGGAAAACTAGAAATAAGAATGTATCTGGCCACCGTATCTCTATAAAACATATATTCTTATATAAAATCACCTCATAAAGCAAATTATTTTATTATTTTTTATTTAGAGGCAGGATCTTGCTGTGTTGCCCAGGCTACACTGTAGTAGAGTGATCATCATAGCTCAGGCAGCCTGAAACTCCTGGACTAAGTGATTCTCCTGCCTCAACTTCCCAAGTCAATAAAGCAACTTTTTGTCCACAAACTAAAACCCTGGGAATGGGAGCAAAAGAGGAGGCTGCAGTGTTTGAATATATCTATACATGTGTGAGTGAGTGAGTGTGCGTGTGTGTGTATGTGTATGCAGTGATTTTTTAGGCTATGATCTACCTAGTTAAATCAAGTAGGAGAAGACAGACTGAAGCCTAATTAATGAGGAATCCATCTGACAGGAACCAAAACTCAGTATCTCCCAGTAAAGAACATGTTCTTAGGTACACCCGGTGATAACTAGAAATTCTTGCTGGAAATAAGATTTAAACATCTAAGCAAAGTAAAGTTCTTGGGAATGAATAAAAGGCTCAATGATTAGAGCTGGGGGCAAAGGCCAGGGCTGCCATATCATTATGAGTCACTTGATGGGGAATCTCAGATGCTGGGCTGTCACTGCAGCACCAATGGATGACTCACTGAAGTCTTCTTCACATAAGTCAAGAATTGTACCAAACAGTTTTGAAACAGCTTCATGATTGTGTCGTGGTTGGAAAATAAGGAGACAGTTACGTTGTTTTTAAATGTTAATGAAATACATGTCCCTGGAAAATATCCTTAAATATCAAATAAAAAATATCAAATAAAAATATCAAATAAATATTATTTGATATTTGATAAAATATCAAATAAAAAATACTTGAAATTCTTTTCAGTCATAGAAATGTTGAAATGTTTTGTTTAATTTTTCTTTCCGTCTTTATTAGCATAGTGGTTGAAATGTTGTGGATTTTCACTGAATATTTGTGTAACTTTCAGGTAGGGTAAATATAAACACAGAAATCAGGCTAGTAGGAAAGTACCAAATGATGGTGTTCCTTAAGGCGGTGCATGAAGTTCATCGTGTCAGGGGCACACATGAGGATGAGAAAACTAAGTGTGCTAAATACAAGACCTGCCTTCTTTACAATATGATTGTGGACCAGAAAATGATCAATACTAGGCCTCTCTGTAAACATTGTACAGCTCCCTCTCATTATTTTCCTGTCTGGAAAAATTCTCCTTGTGTATGCAAGAAACATCTTACTCCTCCTTCTGTCCTTTAAACTGGAAGAACTCCTTATGTTGTCTATGGATGGATAAAACAAGAATCAGCCTAAACACAAACATTTTTGTCTGTCAATCAATATAGGTATTCAGACTAAATTTTAAAATGAAATTCTTTTTCATTCATTCCCCAGCACGTCTTGGCTGAGAAATGCAACTGGTATTATAAGTAAATGAGTCATGTTAGGAGAGGCCAGACATTTAACATCTACTCCCGGAAGCCTCCATGTGCCCTGTTCAGATAATGAAATCCTCTAAAAATGCTATGATGTATTTCATCTATGAAACGTTTTTGTCCAATTCATAAAACTCAGGATATGAGTCAAGGCAACCAGGAGAATGCAGTTTGAGATGATCTTAATGATTTAAATCCTGCGATGACTGATTAGGAATTCTGACCTTTGTTGAATATCCTTCAAAAATATTCCTATAGATTGAACTTGATATTTATGCCTTTATGAAGTAATAGAAATAGAAGATAATCATCTGATTTTTCTGACTCTTGTAAAAGGAGTAAAACAATGAGGGAAAAATTAATGTTGGAATGAGGGAAATTCATAACAACAAACACCAGCATCAAAAGTCTTGCAAGTTGCCTGTTCCAAAAAGCACCACATTTCATAGGGCACGAAGAGCCTCTGCCTCCATCCCATGCTTCAGAGCAGTGCTTCTCAAACTTTAATGGGAATACTTACAGATCCACTTTAAATTCAGAGTCTGGTCCAGTAGGTCTGAGGCGGGCTTGAGCTTCTGCATTTCTTATGAAATCCTAGGTGACTGTTTCTTAAGCTCAGCACCACTAGCATTTTGGACCAACTGATTCTTTGTTTTTGGGATGGTTCTTGTGTACTGTAGATTTTTTAGCAGCATTTCTAGATTCTACCTACTGGATGTTACTAACATTCTCCTGAGCAGTTGTGACAATTAAAATCTCCTCCAGATGAGGTCAGATGTCTTCTAGAGGACAAAATTACCCCCACTTGGGAACTACTGTTTTAGGAGATGCTGATGCTGCTGGTTCTAAGGAGAGAGATCTTTAGAGGGCTCCACCTGGTATCTCCATATTTAATTCACTTTTCCACAGAGTAAGAATTCTCTGGGTTATGAGAAGGATACATTCTGAGCCTATGCTCCCCAACTTGATGATGCTCTGGGTAATTAAAACTTGGGGATTTCCTGCTAACATAATCTTGACTTCCTTCCAAAATTCATGGTGCTCTGTCTACTGGATCGGTTTCCCCAAGGAGTGCATATGTCACTGGGCATATATGTGACCCTCGGCTTTCAGCAGGGTTGGCCAAGGAGAGATGTTCTGAAAATGGGTGGACAGAGCTCAGGCATGTGTGCTGGGATGTACACATGGATGCAGTTCTATCGCAGCACATGAATAATTGAAATGGAGAAGAAAAGTCTATGGGGAGTCACAGAGTGGAACTGAGGCCATGTCCTTCTCATACTGCCATTTTTTTTTTGGTGAAGAAACTTAAAAGTCTGAAAATTTCAAGTTTGACTTTCTAGGTCATTGTGAAGGCATACTTATCAAAATAGGATGATACAGCATACTTAATTGAATGATTTTGGGTGCTTGATTTATTATTTTAAAATGAATCACATATGTGCCTCCATTTAACTCTTGCCTTGAGAGGCCATAAACGCTAAGGGCTGGTTTAGTTTCGGGGTTGGTGGAGAATTCTGAATGTTCGATATCACAATAAGGTCCTGATGATGGGGGAATAAAGAGAGTCTCTTTTTTTTTTTTTCCCAGAAGAGAAAATTCAGTTGCTTAACCTAAAAAACATGTTGGGGATTATAAAACGTAGCATAAAACATAAAGCTTAACTGGAACATAGTTTCTCAGGAGTCTATTTTACTCAAAAACCATTTTCATTGTGCTGCATTAGGCATTGGCAAGTTTTGCTGTGAAGTGTCAAATAGTAAATATTTTAGGCTTGGCAGGCTAAACAACTCTGATGGAACTACTCGATGCTGTTGTAGCTAGAAAGCAGACATAGATAATACATAAAGGGATGTTTGTGGCTGTCTTTTAATAAAACATATTTTTTTTTAAAAAACTGCCTGCATTTTTCTAATCCTTGTGTTATATTCCCCCTCAAGACAAAGGGACTTTAAGGTAACATGTTAGTGTGACACAATATTAACTGTTAAAATCAATCTATACACTATGTAGAAGATACAGATCAAAATACATGAGCCAGGATTTTTGAATTTTTGCCCACTTAGTCTCAGAATCTTGACTGTAATAGTATTTGTCTTCTATTTAGATATGATCATCTTTCTAAGATGACACTAATCTTAGTGCTTTTGTAACATGACACTAATAAAGATATACATACATAGCATGCCACATATATGCATAAACAAATAAAACTGACTGAAGGCACACTCTGAAATAAAATCATATATAGTCAGGCGTGGTGGCTCACACCTATAATCCCAGCACTCTGGGAGGCTGAGGCAGGCAGATCACCTGAGGTCAGGAGTTCGAGACGAGTCTGGCCAACATGGTGAAACCCTGTCTCTACTAAAAATACAAAAATTAGCTGGGTGTGGTGGCAGGTACCTGTAATCCCAGCTACTCGGGAGGCTGAGGCAGGAGAATCACTTGAACTCTGGAGGTGGAGGTTGCACTGAGCTGAGATCAAGCCATTGCACTTTAGCTTGGACAACAAGAGCGAGACTCCATCTCAAAAAAAAAAAAAAAAAATCGTATATAATGAATATTGAGTTACATTAAATTTGACATAAATTTGTCAATACTTCTTTATTTGGAATTGGCATAAATCTTTAAAATGAGATTCTAAAGGAAGGTTTTTTTTTGTTTTTTTTTTCTGAGTTATTTATCAATTTGTGTTTTCCAAGTTTTCTTTATATAGGTCTGTGTATTCTACTTTTCTTAACTCACTTCACTGTATGTCAGGATGTCATTCTCTACTAGAGATACCTTGGGGATAGAGGAGGCCAAGTTCCAGACAACTGGAATAAAGGGAAAATTACAATAAAGTTAGCCAAAGCATTTTTGGTTTCTGAATGTATATAAAAGTTATGTTTATGCTATATTGTAGTCTATTAAGCATGCAATATCATCATGTCTAAAAATTAATATATATACCTTAATTAAAATATTTTGTTGCTAAAAAATTCCTACAAACATGTGAACCTTAAGCCAGTCGTAATTTTTTTTTTCTGGTGGAGGGTATTGACTTGACACTGACGGCTGCTGACTGATCAGGGTGGTGCCTGCTGAAGGCTGGGGTAGCTGAGACAATTTCTTAAGACAACAGTGACATTTTTTGTATTAATTCCTCCTTTCAGAAAATACTTCTCCAGAGCATGGGATAATGTTTGATAGCATTTTCTCTATGATAGAGCTTCTTTCAAAATTGGAGCCAATCCTCTCAAATTCTACTGCTGCTTTATCAGCTAAATTTATATAATATTCTCAATCTTTTATTGTTACTTTAACAATGTTCACAACATCACCAGGAGTAGGTATCATCTCAAGAAACCACTTTCTTGGGTTGTTCGTAAGAAACAACTTCTCTTTCATTCAAGTTCTGCATGAGATTGTAGCAATTTAGCCACATATTCAGGCTCTACTTCTAGTTCTACTTCTCTTGCTATTTCCACTGTATCTACAGAAACTTCTTCCACTGACACTTGAGCCTCTCAAACTATTTATGAAGGTTGGAATTAACTTCTTTCAAACTCCTGTTAATGTTGATATTTTGATCATCTCTCACGAATCATGAATGTTCTTAATGGTATCTAGAATGTTGGATATTTTCCAGAGGGTTTTCAATTACTTAGTTCAGATACATCAGAGGAAGATCAAACTATTTAATTTAAATTAATTTAATTTAATCTTCTATTTTTGACAGCTATATCCTTATGGAATATATTCCTTAAATAATAAGACTAGAAAGTTGAAATGACTCCTTGATCTATGGGCTGCAAATGGATGTTGTGTTAGCAGGCACGAAAAAAAAGGTTAATCTTGTACCATCAGAGCTCTTGGGTAAGTAGGTACATTGTCAATGAACACTAACGTTCAGAATAAAATCTTTCTTTCTAAGCAATTGGTTTCAACGGTGGGCTTAAAATATCCAGTACACTATACTGCAAAACAGATATGCTGTCGTCCAAGCTTTGCTGTTCAATTTGTAGAAGATAAGCAGAGTATATTTAGTATCATTCTCAGGGGTCCTAGGATTCTTGGAATGGTAAATAATGGTACATGAGCATTGTATTAAACTTAAAGTCATCAGCTGCATTATTCCCTAACCAGAGGTCAGTCTTTCCTTTGAAACTCTGAAGACAGGCATTGAGTTGTTCTCTCTAGCTATGAAAATCTGAGATGGCATTTTTTTTTTCCATATAATGTTGATTTGTCTCATTGAAAATCTCTTGTTTAGCCACCTTCATCAATCATCTTAGCCAGATCTTCTGGATAACTTGCTTCAACTTCTACATCAGCACTTGCTGTTTCACCTTGCAATTTTCTGTTACGGAGATGTATTTCTTTTCTTATACCTCATAAACCCACTTCTACTAGCTTCGCACTTTTCTACTGAAGCTTCCTCACTTCTCTCAGATTTCAAAGCATAAGGAGAGTTACAGCCTTCCTCTGGATTAGGCTTTAGTTTAAAGGAATGTTGTGGTTGATTTAATCTTCTATTCAGTTCACTAAAACTTTATGTAAGCAAGGAGACCATTACACTTTCTTATCATTATTTGTGTTCACTAGAGTAGCAATTTTAATTTTTTTCCATAACTTTTTTTTTTTGCATTGGCAACTTACCTCTTTCTAACAACAGGCTTAGCTTTCAGGCTGTCTGAGCTTTCAACGTCCCTTCACTACACTTAATCACTTCTAGCTTTTGATTTTAAATGAGACACTTGAAACTCTTACTTGAACAATTAGAGTCCACTGTAGAGTTATTACTTGGCCTAATTTCAATATTGTTGTGTCTTAGGGAAGGAATATTCTGTGAAGAGAGATACAGAGAATGGCTGGTTGGTGGAGCAGTCAGAACACACAAAGCATTTATAGATTATAGATTAAGTTTGACATCTTATATGGGTGCAGTTTGTAGCATTGCAAATTAATTACAGTAGTAAAATCAAAGATCACTGATCACAAATCATCATAACAGATATAATAGTGAAAAAATTTAAAGCATTGTGAGAATTATCAGAATGTGATAAATAGAAAGGAAGTGTGCACATGCTGTTAGAAAAATGGCACTAGGAGACTTTCTCAAGGAAGTATTACCACAAACTTTCAGTATGTTAAAAACCCAGTATCTATGAAGTGCAATAAAGTGAAGTGCAATAAAATGACACATCTCTGTATTCAACTATTTAATTCTTGAATAGAGTTGCCACCTTTGCTCATATGACCTTTTAAAGGTTTATGTAAGTTTTGATCCTTTATCAATCATGTTTTAAAATATGTCAGTTCTCTTTAATTTGTTCTACTAACTCTCTGTTAACTTAATTACTTGAGAAGCTGTATTTACTGGGTTTACTTATTACATCTGTTATCTCTGTAACTGAATGCTTCATTCTCTGTAGGATTAATTTTCTGGGTTTTGTACCCAAGTTAGGACTGTTCTTTGGTTCAGTGGGAACAGGAAGGGTACTATAATCTCCTATTATTTAAGGAGAGTAACTTACTAATTGCAATATGAGTTAAAATTGATTCTCCTATTGAGAAAAATATGGAAGTCATCCAATTTCTGAAGCAAAAGCATTATATACCTTTCTTGGCAGCTGCAGCTCACCATCACGTGGGCTATCAAGGCTGTTATATAATAGTATACAGTAGTATGAGAAGAATTACCCTTTTTTTTTTTTTCATTTTGCAGCCAATCTATATTTCTTAAGGGCCTAAAGATATTGCATTTCTCACTGTAGAATATCTGTCTAACAGAGTGTCTTTTCAGTTCAAGATATCTGTATGCAACCATATGACATAACCTATTTAGAGAGAACCTCCCAACACTCTTGAAAAAAGGAATTAAAAATTGAAAATGAATACTATATTCTCATTTTCTGTCTTTCACTTGCAATCTACATCAGGCTCTGGTAGGGGAGAGAGGCAGGCTGATGAAACATTTGCAAGGCAGTGAAAATGTGTTCAGGCTAATAGATTCAAAACTATATCTGCAAGGCCAAAAGGAAATCTATTATACAGAGTACACCAAGAAAAGTGCTCCAATGATAGAAAACCAAGGTTCCCTGCTTATTTCTACCTAAAACACCTTTAAGGTCTTAATTCTTATTTTTTTCTAGCTAACACATTTCCAAAACTCTGCAATTATCACACTTGAGTAAAGCAGTGAAAATGTGCTATGTTTTCTACAGAAATTCTCAGGCTATCCTTGATAATAATAATGGTGATGGACAGGAGTTTTATTTCTGGAAGCACAGTCACCAAAGTATCAGATTTCAGGGCCAAAAAGAACATTTTGTTGGATATAATGGTTATAAATCATTCTTTTCTAGAATACTGGAAGTTGTGGCTTTTAGCAAAGAAATATATCAAATGTAGTTTAATATTGATTTTTTTCCCTTCAGAAATGCATTCCAACCAAGAGGACCTCAAAGCTTAGTACATCTACATGTAATTTTTATGCAGGCTACAGTTACACTTTTCTCCTTATTTTATTGAGAAATGTTTGTGACAGTTCATTCCATTTATTCTCCTAAATTTGACTTGCTTTTCATAGGAGAGCATCATGAGGACTGTGGCCTCAGATTTATTGGGAATATCAGAGTGTGTGTTTTGGAAAGAAGTGAATGATCCCCTGAGTGAATGCAACACTCTCCACAGGTCCCCTGTGAAGCTTCCTCCCTCAAGATGTGTCCAAAACATACGTTACCATACTTTCTAATGTGAGGCTCCATCACTCAAACAATAAATGATTGGACTATTGACAAAAAGATAACCCTCTGATAGGCTATGCAACTGTCTTATTGGATTTTGTCTTAAAATACAAAGGAAGAAATTAAACTAGTGGCGAAATATTAAATCTAAAATGTATAGATGTCATAAGAAAATGGAAGGTACAAATAAGCATGAACCTTAGAGTAGAATGAACTTTATATCAACTGCTTTCCATAAAACTTTTCACATGGTGTTCATAGACAAAAAAAATGATTGCATCATAACACAAATATGGAAAATGCTGGGTTAAATTACATTGAACTTTTTTTTCAAACTTCAAGCCTTCTCAGAATTTTTAAAGTAAAAATGTGAATTATGAATCTTAATAGAGAGTAATAGTCAAAACATTGCCTGTAGATTTCAAGTTATGTTGTATATCAACTTGTTAACATATCATAAAATACTAGATTAACATGAATACAGTGTATACAATGCTGAAATATTGAAAAGAATATGAAGGAGAAAGAGACAGACAGAGATAAAGAAAATTCTTTTTAAAAAATGGAGAGGCACTGAATCACCCACAATTGGTGAAAAGATATAATTGGCTGAAATAGAGAGCAATGGACACAGATTTCAGGAAGATGACAAGTTACCATATCACTACACGATTGCTTTGCTTAAAAGATCTTGAATGCTACTGAATTTTACTTCAGTTTTATAAAGATGTGCTCTGAAATTCTGAACTCTCTCTTATTCTATTATCATTATTAGAACAGCCATTATTTGAGTATGTTAGATCAACATGAAACAATTTATCTATTTCAAAATTTCATCTAAGAACAGACTTTGTTCCCTAATTAAGTGGACATTTTAATGGAGATATTTAAATGAATGCAAAGGGTATGGATAAAAAATTCTAAGCTTGATTGTTGCCTCCTGCCTTTCCTTGAACCATTAGTGGAGAACTGGGAGCCTCCTAGACAGCAGTACCATGGAAAGTTAGTGCTTTTCTACACCAAGTAGAGTAATGAAGTTGGGAATAGACAGACGGTATGGGAGTAATAGTTGTGACTACCAAACCAGGGCCTTCCATTCGGCTTAGCTTGATGGAAGAGAATAGTAATTATCTTATCATTGCCATTCTCTCCTTCTTCTTTCTTTTTTTTTTGAAACGAAGTCTCCTCTGTCACCTAGGCTGGAATACAATGGCACGATCTCAGCTTACTGCAACCTCCACCTCCTGGGTTCCGGTGATTCTCCTGCCTCAGCCTCTTAAGTAGCTGGGATTACAGGCGCATGCCATCATGCATGGCTAATTTTTGTATTTTTAGTATAGATGGGATTTCACCATGTTGGTCAGACTGGTCTCGAACTTCTGACCCCGTGATCTACCTGCCTCGGCCTCCCAAAGTGCTGAGATTACAGGCGTGAGCTACTGTGCCCAGCCTCTCCTTCTTCTTTCTAAGAGAACCCTCACCACCACCACCACCACCATCACCATCACACAAAATTATCGGAGGTAGCAATTTGTCCAATTAAAAAGTACTGTTTACCAGCTTTCTTTGCAAATATATGTGGGTAATATGACATTAACACAAGTAGGAAGTGGGGGTTCTTAGGAAACGCTCTTTGTTCTTCCCTTTTCTTTTATTTCCTGCCTGTTGCCTGGAATGTGAGTATGGAGGCTTAAGTGCCTTTAACCATTTTTGGGAGTGGAAGGCCAAGACTTGTACAAATCAGATCTCTCATGTTTAAAAAGCTGCTAAACCAAAGCCAGAATCCGCCCACCTTCATATTTCTGATTGCAAAGAAAGAAGACTCCTATATGAAGACTTCTCTCTTTATATTGTCAGATGTTTTTAGTTGAGTATTTTGAGGCCTCTGTTTATAGATGCCTACCCTCGTTCCTAACTGGTACGGAGGAGGATAGCTTGGTCTCACTAGGTATCGAAGAATGGCAAAGACTAGGGACATAATGCTCCAACGTTATGGCCCCCAGGCTTCCATGTGTCTAACCCTTACTGGTTTCTTATTGCGTCCTAATTAGAGAGCCCAGCATTTAGGGGCTATCAGGTTACCTAGGCACAGGTAACATTTTACAATATGTAGCTCAAAATCCATGATGCACTCAATTGAAACACAGTCTTTTCACTTGGGTCCTAATTCCTGCATCAAAGTCAATTGCCATCAACTTGTTTTATATTTAAGGGTACAGGATACTACTAATCGAAGATATAACTTTATAATAAAAAGGAAAACATTTTATGAAGTGACATTTCTTTTCCAGACCCAAGTACAAGAAAATAAGTTCCATGCCAATACTGGGTAGATCCTGAACATGTTAAGTTCCATGCAAATTAATATAACTAACACAGAGAGCAGAAACTATGATTTCTTGTCCTTACACCACATTTGAAGGATAGTTGGTATTAAAACAAATAATGCTTTTATTTTTATGTTCTATCATGTGATGACTGTAGAAAAATTTTTAGTGTATATATATATATACACACATACTCTATATATATTTTATGTATATATATAAATGCTCTTTAGAAACCCAACATAACTTTATACAGAAGGAATTAAGGGATGGAAATAAGTCTTCTGAGAACAGATAATGGTAGAAGGTTTAAGAAGGTTTGGATATAACTGGAGAATAAAGATTGGATAGATATATTATAACTCTTAGTCCTATAAGTTATTTCTATAGTTACAACTAGCTTTCCATTAATATAAGTATTGATATATGTATTTTGCAACTAGTATGTTACAAAAACTTGAGTTTTGTATACAATCATGAAAGCCATTGATTTTTGTCACTATTGTCACTTCAGGATTTATTAAGAGAGAGAAACTTTTCCTCTGACATTGGATAAAAACACTGAAAAACAGGATCCCCTTATCTTTTCTTGTCACTCCTAACTAATAAAAAATTAAATTTCAGTTTAACTAACAAATATTCAGTTAGTTATATTCTTGATTATAAAATTAGAGTACATTATTTATTATCTGATTCTCATTCAAAGGAAAGACCACTGAGCGAGCCAGACTTCCCAACTAGGCCTGGCCTTAGTTTATTGATTCCTTTGCTCCAGAGCTTTCTGCTTTTGGAGTATAGAGAAGAAGGCAGGAAAGCTAGGCAGCACGTCTTCACCATCTGCCTTGTCTTTGCATTCTTTGGGGTTTGCTGTTAATTAAGGTAGAAACGTTTTTACACGGGAACATTCTTGTTTTCTATGGAGGATTCTGGGTGGGACCCTCTGATTTTGACACCCAAACTCACTCTGCTTCAACAGGCTGCTCCTACTCTCCCATCAGACTCTGATTTCTGTCTTTCTACTCCTCTTAGACTCACTCCGCTAGATCGTCCTATATTCTCTAGGATACCTCTATTAGACAAATTCCCAAAGTGGTCGTGCAATATGCTGATCTGTGGTTCTATATTTGCTCCCCAAGTTTCACATCCCTGGACAAACTACTGGAGGAGTTTGCAATTACGTTCTTTAGAAGAAGCACTTAACTTTGTGGTACCTGCTACTCAGAACCATTGCCATCCTCCACCTTTAGAATCCTCAGACTAGGGTATTATGGGGATTGAAACAGATCAGGAGATATGCAAAAATGTTAACAGTTGTTATTTCTTAGTCCTGGTTATATGGAAGCTTACATTTTCTTTCTCCGTATTTTCCAAATTATCTACGATGTGGCACACTGTACATTTAAACCAACAATATATTTAAAGTAATAACGAAGAAAAACTATAATGCATGTGACAATTAACTCAATGTTTTAAATTGATAATAAATAAGATTTTGAAGAACCTTCTAAGAAGTGAAAGGAAATCAGCAAACGAACTTAGACAAATCACAAAAATCTGTGTGAGGAAGGATTTTAGGGAAATATGTGCTCAAAAGCCCAGCGATAAGAAAGGAGACAAATCACTTCCAAATCCCTAGAAGCTTATAAATAAATAAGAAGCCAACAGTTCGGACATATTTACATAGAATATTACCTGGCATGAGAATCGGGCTTAATAACTATATTTTCAATGAATCACTGAGAAGAATCGTTACTTATTTGGTTCAATATGAGAAAGAAAGAAAAGGGAATCAAGACTTTTTTATGAAATCATAACAGGTATCTTGTGATGTGAATGTCTATCGCAGACCAATGAATACACATTTGTATGTTAAAACACACACACACATACATACACCTATACAAAACAATTTCTATAGGCTAGGGTTATTAAAGAAATATTTTTTCTTCACCAAAGATAATGATGTGTGTGTACAGAGGAGGATAGCGAGGCCTCACTACGTATCAAAGAATGGCAAAGACTAGGGACATAATGTGTTATCTCAGGCTGCATTTGTTAGTTAAATTGAAATTTAGTTTTTTATTAGTTATGAGTGACAAGAAAAGATAAGGGGGTCCTGTCTTCCTTTCAGAGTTTTTATCCAATGTCAGAGGAAAAGTTTCTCTCTCTTAATAAATCCTGAAGTGACAATGGTGACAAAAATCAATGGCTTTCATGATCATATGCAAAACTCAAAACTCAAAAGTAAGTTATTTTTAATATACATGGTAAGAAAAAGTCAAAAGATAAAATTACAGAATATATTTTCATTTATAAAGCCTATTTTATTTGTAAAATATTTTCTTTATAAATTGATGCATATGTGATTATCAATTTATTGGTTTCACATCTATGCACACTTTTACTTTCAATTATACTGGTAAATATATATATATACATAGAGAATGAAAGACATATATTCATATATACAGTAAGTATACATACATTATGTCATATATGATATTCAGAATATATAGAGAGATACATAAAGAATCAGGACATACGCAGAAATATATAAGCTTCATATGTATATACACACATGTACATATTACACATTTATCCTAATAAAAATTATATAAGATAAGGTAACATAATTTCAGTGATAAAAAGTCAATCAGCACTGAGTGAGTTGGTTAAAGCTTAGAAAATATAGAGAGTTTACATCTATCAAGGAGAATTATTGAGAATACCATTGGAATATAAACCTCAAAAACAGCCTATGAAGATATATGTAAAGTAGATGAGAAGAGTGGAAAGAATGAGAGGTTTTATGCTGTATCATCCTCCGTTAAATTCTGTACATGCCACAGACCAGTGTTGGCAGGTTATTGATTTTACCTCCTTCCTTAAAGTTGATACTGGTATTGTCCTGATCCTCCCAGGCTATGGAAGAGTGAAAAGCCATCTGATACTTGGTATCTTTAACTTTTAATTCTGGCTTCTCGGGAAACATGTTCTAATCAATTGAGGTACATCTGAAAGACCAGTATGCTTCATCAATCAGGACATTTAATTTGCAAATAAACAGGAAACAATGGTAAAGAAAATCATAGGGGGATGAATTCATCAACTCCCCCATCTGTTGTCCCTTGGATGCTGTTTTGTTTTACTTTCTCTGTCATGGTAGGTATCTTTAGTTTGTGTACAATTTCCAGAGCCTATGTTTTTAGCAAATTGTGATTAAATTTTGATACCAAGAACATTCCTGTATAATGTAACTCCATGCAATTTTTTTCTATGCATTTACAGACCATATTGAGGGACTGAGGAAATATATGAAGGTTCTGTTTTTCAGTTTTAATATGTAAAGAGACTATTTATGGCTAATCATAGCACTATACCGCAGAGATGACCTGCAGTGAAGATCTTTCTATAGAAGATTTAAAATGCACTCATGGTGTTGGCTTCCTCTTTAAATTGCTGCTAATATTACTTTCCTTATTTCAGACTATTTCTCAGAAATGCTTATTTTACTTTCAAATAGTTTCACATCAGTCTACTGATTGTTATCACAATAATCTGTGAGCTTTGTAGGGCTGGTATAGTCCTTGCTTAATACATGTGAAAAATAAAGTGCAGAGATCTTAAGGTGATTTTTTCATGGTTTACAGTGACAGTAAACCAGATATTCTTAACCCGAGTCCTATAGTATCTTTGTTTGACTCAAAGCATCAAAGTGATGCAGTGGGACATCACTCTCTTCTTACTGTCAGTTGTTAGAAAATTAAATTTGTTAAGAGTCAGGTCTTTGTTGAAAATCATCTGGAGAATTTGTCTCCTATAATGACAAAACAATCACAGAATATAGCCATCTCATCTTCAAGGAAGCATTGAACACAGATTTGAGATTCAAAACACAGGATAGCAAATTCCATAAAACCCAACTCTTTTATTTGAAATCCACATTAAACTGAGAAATTATTCAAGGATCCCAGTGAAATAAAAAAAAAAATGTTGAAAATTGGTATAAAGATGTCTTCAAGTTTAAAAGTGTTGTCCAAAGAAGCTTGAAACCTCTTTGTAATTTTTCTCTTCTGCCTACTTTAGTTACAGGAGCTCCTGAAACTTTCTTTCCTGGGTGTGAAATTTAATTGATCTGTATACTAATGCTACGTTCATTATTATTATTATTATTATTATTATTATTATTATTAGACAGGGTCTCACCCTGTCACCCAGGCTAGATTGCAGTGGTACAGTGGGACTCACTGCAGCTTCAGCCTACAGGGATAGAGTCATCCTTCCACCTTTACCTCCCAAGTAGCTGGGACTACAGGCACACACCACGATGCCTGGTTAACTTTTTTATTTTTATTTTTGACATGGACAGAATCTCACTAGGTTACCAAGGCTGCGTTTGAACTTTTGGCCTGAAGTAATCCTCCTACCTCAGTCTCCCAAAGTGTTAGGATTACAGGCATGAGACACCACACCCAGCCTTCTACTTTTATTATTAAAAATAATTTAGTTATCTGATTCTATCCCAAGCTCTCACTTTGTTCCTGATTCTAATATTCTTTTACTTTATACAAATAGCAAAGCTAATATAAACATAAAAGTTAACTCTATTAATCTTAACTTTCCAGCAAAAATGTTTTCAAAATTAAAGTGAGAACTAGTTTCCTTCAATATACCATGTGTTATAGTTAAATTATCTTTGCATCCATATAATATCTATCTTCTTGCTGAAAGCGTACATATTTAGTTGTACAAATAGCTAATAAAATTAGTTGGAACAACAGTGGGAGGAAATCTCTATGTAGTTTTGGAGTAGCTGAGTGTCCTTGTCAATTGACTGAAGCACAAGAATAATTTTAAAAGCACTACTGACTTTCTAATGGAACCATACAGAGACTTCTTTTGTGATATGAAGAATCCCTTTCATATGTAAAAGTTTATTCCCTAATTAAAATATGCAATTTGTGTAAACAACTTTCATTAACTGAAGCACATTTATACATTATAGATATGACCCTATCTTTGCAATAGCTATCAAATAAATAAGTAAATGCTTCTCTGTAGTAAGTTTAATTTTATCCATCCTGGCCCAAGTGCAAAGGTGCACACTTGCCAAAGAATAGCTTTATACAATGTGTCAGACAGGTAAACTCTAGGGAAATAACAATTTGGACAGATCAGCCTGGCATGAGAAATCAGTATAAAGGCCTCTTTTTCAAAATTTGAAATTATCAAGCTGAAAATGCAACTGGATTTCAATTATAGGCTGTAGCCTTTAGAGAGATCTTGTTCTGTTGTGGGGTTTTTTTTTTTCCTTTCCATTTATATACAGGAAACAATCACTTACAGCGTCATCAACATGAAATATGAATGACAGTGATGTGTGAATACTGAGACAGGCTCACCAAAGACAGTTACAGTAGAGTTATGAGGAAGGGGCACAATTTGGGAGATGAGATGAACCTAAAAGTGACAAGTTAAGGCAAAAGATAGATGGATAGAATTTCTTTTTAAAGGACTCTGAGGTTTACAATTTAAGAAGAGGTGACAAGGCCTTAGCGAAAGATGAGTAGCTCAGTCGTGCTACTATAAAGCAATAAATGCAAATATGTCATTAATGTGAGGCCTTTATTTATATAAACTTAAAAATAATAACAATAACTAAACAGTAATAAATAGCAAGTAACATAAAAAATTAGAAAAATAAAAGCATATATTTTCATCTATTGTGTTTTTATTGTTCTGTACAAATGGAATTCTTGATCCTTTAAAAAATTTGTTCTTTGTAGAATTGTATGGAACAAATAGGATACTGATAGTTTCTAGCAAAGGATTTGATTCTACTATGAAATTGAAATATAGCTTCAAAAGGCATGGAGCTGGACAGGTATAGACATGGGGAAAATCATGAAATGGCTTCATTCTGTCTGGGAAAAGCTTATCACAGAAAAATTGAAAATCTCAACCTCTCTCTCTTTTTCTCACCACCCTCCCTTTTTCCTTGAACACGAAGCTGCATAGAGCAAATGTCAGTCTTCCGTGTCAAAAAGACAGGCAACGATTGGATGGTGAGATATACAGTGTGAAGCACAGCCCAGGAAAATGAAAATATCACATTTTATAGCTGAAAGATACATCGAAGATTATTTAATCCACTACTACAGCTTAAGATGAGAAAACTATGGCCTGGGAACTAGATGTGAGACACTCTATTTTACCAGTGATAAATGACCAAAGCATATGTGGAGTATTAGCCCGTTTCACACTGCATATAAAGACATACCTGAGACTGGGCATTTACAAAAGAAAGAGGTTTGATGGACTTACATTTCCACATGGCTGGAGAGTCTTCACAATCACAGCAGAAGGGGAAAGGCAGGTCTCACATGGCAGCAGACAAGAGAAGAGAGCTAGTGCAGGGAAACTCCCCTTTTTAAAACCATCAGATCTCATGAAAATTACTTACTATCACAAGAACAGTGCAGGGAAGACCAGCCCCCATAATTCAATCACTTCCCACCAGGTTCCTCCTATGTCACATGGGAATTGTGGGAGTTACAATTCAAGATGAGATTTGTGTGGGGACACAGCCAAACCATATCATTCCACCCCTGGCCCCTCCAAATCTCATGTATTCACATTTCAAAACCATTCATACCTTCCCAACAGTCCTCCAAAGTCTTAACTCATTTGAGCATTAACTCAAAAGTCTACAGTCCAATGTCTTACTTGAAACAAAGCAAGTCCCTTCTGCCTATGAGCCTATAAAATAAAAGGGAAGTTAGTTACTTCCTAGATACAATGGGAGTACAGGTATTGGATAAATACAGCCATTCCAAATGGGAGAAATTAGCCAAAACAAAGGGTCTACAGGCCCTTTGAAGCAATCCAAAATCCAGCAGGGCAGTCAAATCTTAAAGCTCCAAAATGATCTGCTTTGACTGCAGGTTACACTGATGCAAGATGTGGGTTCCCATGGTCTTCGGCAGCTTTGCCTCTGTGGCTTTGCAGGGTACAGTCTCCCTCCTGCTGCTTTCGTGGGCTGGCATTGAATGTCTGCAGCTTTTCCAGTTGCATGGAGCAAGCTGTCAGTGGATCTACCATTCTGGGGTCTGGAGGATGGTGGCCCTCTTCTCACAGCTCCACTAGGTGGTTCCCCAGTCGGGACTCTGTATGGGGGCTCCAATCCCATATTTCCCCTTCTGCACTGGCCTAGCAGAAGTTCTCCATGAGGGCCCTGCCCTTGCAGCAAACATCTGCCTGGACATCCACACATCTGAAATCTAGACAGAGGTTCCCAAACCTCAATTCTTGACTTCTGTGCACTTGCAGGCTCACCACCACATAGAAGCTGCCAAGGCTTGAGGCTTGCACACTCTGAAGCCACAGCCAAAACTTTGGGGATTAGCATTGGACTCCTTGTTACTTATGCGTATTTCAGAAACTGGCTTGAATTTCTCCTCAGAAAATGGATGTTTCTTTTCTATCACATTGTCAGGCTGCAAGTTTTCTGAACTTTTATGCTCTGCTTCCCTTACAAAACCAAATACCTTTGACACACACATGTCACTTCTTGAATGCTTTACTGCTTAGAAATTTCTTCCACCAGATACCCTACATCATCTCTCTCAAGTTCAAAGTTCCACAAATCTCTAGGGCAGGGACAAAATGCCACCAGTCTCTTTGCTAAAACGTAACAAGAGTCACCTTTGCTCTAGTTCCCAACAAGTTCCTCATCTCCATCTGAGACCACGTCAGCCATCGGCATTTTTGTCAAAGCCATTCAGCAAGTCTCTAGCAAGTTCTAAACTTTCCCACATTTTCCTGTCTTCTTCTGAGCCCTCCAAACTGTCCCAACTTCTGACTGTTACCCAGTTCCAAAGTCACTTCCACATCTTTGAGTATCTTTTCAGCAATGCCCCACTCTACTGGTACCAATTTGCTGTAATAGTCCTTTTCTGTGCTGCTAATAAAGACATACCTGAGACTGGACAATTTACAAAAGAAAGAGGTTTAACAGACTTAAAGTTCCAAGGGCTGAGGAGGCCTTACAATCACAGTGGAAGGTGAAAGACACATCTCACATGGCAGTAGACAAGAGAGAGCACTTGTGCAGGGAAACTCCTCTTTTTAAAACCATCAGATCTTGTGAATGTGAAACTTATTCACCATCATGAAAACAGTGCAGGAAAGACCTACCGCCATAATTCAATCACCTCCCACTGGGTTCCTCCTATGACACAATAGGAATTGTAGGAGTTACAATTCAAGATGAGATTTTGGTGGAGACACAGCCAAACCATATCATATGGCTTAAGCATTTTTCGTTTTAGAAGACTACACATGTTTCGAAATGTATAACTTTTAGGTAAGTATTTTTTACCTTGGGTGGTAAGCTACTTCTCAGGTCTTTCTAGCCACATTGCCATGCAAAATTGCTGATGCTGAAATGGGCTGAAATGTATAGTTGGAATCAGTCAGCTGAAGTCTGGGTCCACCGATGCAGATTTCTCAAGAGGGAAAGAGTAAAATGTATCCAGGAGTTCTGGAAAAAGTTGATGTTCAAGGAATCCAAACACATCAGTAATAGAGAATGTGAAACAGATTCTGTGTAAAGCCAGCCATGAAGGAAAAAGAAGGGACTAGAATCTAGGAAGACCAAACTCAGTTGCTCCAAGAGGTCAAATATGTAGGTCTAAGTCCCACTCTGAGATGATAATTGCTCTTGCGATAGATAATGTTATCGTATTACTTTGTGTGACGGATTCTACTCAGTGTGGATTGGTAAATACTAGTAAGAAAATATTGTTTTCTATACTCCTTATAATTGATATTCATTGGTATGAGACAGACTAAAGAATGTGTACTAGTGCAAACACTGGGCGTTGTTAGAATCCTTTTTATTCCTAAAAAAAAAAAGTGAGAACTGAAAGGTCCTAATTATGCAAAATAGTAATGTCTGCAACTATGCAAATTAGAGACATTTTAACAGAATTAACTCATTTTACGTAAGAAATGGGATTGGGAAAAGAAGAGACCCTGGAAGCTGGGGAAAGGGGTAGCAAACTGCAGGCAGATGCAGAATACAGGGAGGTTGGAGATAAGGGTAGGTGACTCTTTGAAATAGAGAAAGATGAATGTAAGGTGGGAGAAAGAGAAAACAGACCCCTTTACAGAACTTCGATTCACTTTTGTGCTGTGGGTTTTAATGTTACACTCACCTCTATCATCAGGGAACTACTTACTCAACAATGCTTTGGGGACTGGATTTATGTTGCTCATTCAGATAAAATAAAGTGCTGAGGCAGATATCCAGATCAGGAAAAATATGAAGCCTGAACTACAAAGGGTGTAGAGACAAACATGGGTTATTGTCAGAGGAGGAGTCTCTAAGAAGAGAAGGGACGTATTGATTACCATTTCCAACAACCTATTTTTATACCTTCAAATGTAATCCCAAATTTTAACCAGGCATTTTCTTTGTCTTGGAATTTTAAGTGTTTACCTTAGAAAACAAGTATATGGAAATGTGTGTTCAAACGTTACACTCTATTGGCAGTCCAGCAGTGTAAAATATAAAATCATATATTTCAGGGAAAGTTAATTCATCACCTTATATGAAGTTATAGGAAATAAATCAAATGTTCACCTAAGAATTGAGTAATATTTACACATATTTCAAATATCATGCCTAAGTTTACTTATATAGCCTTTTGCAACTGCTACATAATGATACCACATGAACCTCTGGACCTGATCAAGGTTAAGTCAAATTATGTAATGTTTATTTAAGTGTGGAGAAATTAAGATTCATAGACTTTTAAAATCATAGAGTGAATTCCTAAAATATATGAAAATAAATAGGAACACATTATCAAGATTGAGGGAAAAAACTGGAAAAAAAAATACATTATTTCTTCCATTATTAAGAACAATACAAACAAAATCTTAAAAACTTATCACCAGAATGGGCGCAGTGCCTCATGCCTGTAATCCCAGCATTTTGGGAGGCCGAGGTAGGCAGGTCACCTGAGGTTAGGAGTTCGAGACCAACCTGACCAACATGGAGAAACCCCATGTCTACTAAAAATACAAAATTAGCCAGGTGTGGTGGTGCATGCCTGTAATCCCAGCTACTCGGGAGGCTGAGGCAGGACAACTGCTTGAACCCAGGAGGCAGAGGTTACAGTGAGCAGAGATTGCGCCATTGCACTCCAGCCTGGGTAACAAGAGAACACTCCGTCTCCAAAAAAAAAAAAAAAAAACTTATCACTGGAGACACTTTTTTGAAATCTTTCATTCCCAATGCTGTTAAATATTCACTTTAACAAGAATCAAGAATAATTATGGATATCATCAAATACACATTGATAACTTCAGTAAGGATTTCAGATTTCAAGGTTTTTAATACATAAAATCATCACGTTTTATAGTTTAGATTTTATTTCTGGATTTGTAATGAATTGGTCATAAAATCATTTCCTTTAGTTCCTTTTTTATTATGATTATATGGTTAAATACGTTATTGAAAAATTGACGTTATTTTAGACTTGCGGGAGATTACCATGAAAACTGGCAAATCCTTTGGAGCAAACAATCATAATTGGGGTCTACGGGGAGGTGTATGATATTCAACACTAATTATATTCCAGAAATGCTAGATTGGTGGTTGACATTTTTATTAAAATAAAAATACAGAAAAAATTACCTGTTTCTAGCATGAAATTTGTTATTTGCCACCAAGCTTTGGTTTTCAAAATTGCACTTATCATAATGTCTAATAGAAAACCTGAACCTTATAATCAAATAGCACATTTATATTGGAGGAAAAAAATACTAAATACTGAATGATTTGCTTTTTTTGAAACTATTGTAATTCAAATATAAATATTTTTTATTACATACTGAAGTTGATTGGTTTTTAAAAAAGAAGTAAGCTAGCATATGCAATTGCCCTATTTTTAGAACACCAGGGTGGGGTAAGGAGAAAAACCTGACTGTTTCAATTATGTAGGTACAGAATAATATTAATCGACTTACTAAAATGATTTTTAAAATAAAGCACAACTTCCAAGAGAACTAGACAAACACAATAGCTGTGTTGGAGGATTTGGAAACATCAAAGAACCTGAAGCTTCAAAGGTCAAACACATAGATTATAGCTCATTTCTATATACCTCAGTATTGACTGAGAACTGCTAAAAAATAATGATACAATTGTCTCCATTTTCTTGATTTGATGAAGTGCTCAGGGACAAGGTTCTTGAACATGATTTTTAAGCAAAACATAAAATTCAGTAGTCCTCTTGTAAGATTACTTGAGATAACTTTTGCTTTATGTTTTGCCTGAGTCATCCATTTGGAAGTTTGTAAATGACCACATAGGATAATTATTGTGAGATTTTGTTAACATGATTTTTACTAAGTGATCTTTTGTCTCAAACATACATAAGGTGAAGGAGGTCAGCAACAATGAATGCAACTGTTATCTATTCATTTTTACACGTTGAATAATAAAATATTTATTATTCATGTTATTAATCTTATCTTTTATTGCTACCTTTGTCCAAGTATTTTTAAGGACACAGCAACTAATGCTAGTTTCATAACTTGTATAATTAGTAGCCTGCATGGAACAATATACATTTACCAAATTTTCTCCTATCGTATGAACCAGATTAGTAGGTATGTATTTATAATTAAAGAACTGAAGATAATGCTTCAGATCACCCTCACTCATCTTGACTCTAGGAGATTCCCCATCAACGTGTTCTCATGGCCCAGTGTCTTTGAAAAATGTACAAAAGCAGGATATTTTCATCACAATTTTTTAAGACCTCTTTTTCTTTCCAATCCAACTTTCCATATGTCACGTACTTTTCTTCTGTCAAATGACTCATATTACAAAATTGAAATGGTATGAAGAACTGATTGAAGAAAACACAACTAAAAGTGTATGAAGAAAAGTCGTATGTGATAAACATTTATTATGTCTTTTCTACTCAACTAGGCTCTTTAGGGATAATCTTATTTCTACATGAAAGCCCTGTGAATCACATAGTCATATAATCATTTAAAATGCTTTTCAGAATAAAGATAATTGATGTTTAATTTAGTAATCAAGATATAAAAACATAGACTAGATCATTTTAACTGTGACATCTAAACTTTTGATTTCAATAAGACTATTAATTCCTCAATGTCAAATTTGACAGAAAAAGTAATTCATTATAAAAAGTGTGCTGTGTTTGTATTGCCCTAGCTTTTGGTTCAAACTTCCAATTAAAATTAGGAAAATAAAACGAAGAAAACTAGAAATAAATATAAGTTCCGGGTAATTTTGAATGGTAGGAAGCAGATGGTAATACAATGATGCGCACACGTACACATACATTGAGTGGCAAATGATCACAGAAGACTCTCAAAGCAATTATGAGCCTTTACAGGGAAAATGTCGAGATATCACCTATTTGGAGACAATAGACAATAGACAAATAGATACAGAGGGCGGTCTTTCTTATTTTAACATTTAAGAATAGCAGTAGAACCCTGAATGGTGCCGTGTCTGTCTCTTTCTCTGTACATAATGTATCTTAAAAAGTGAGTACTGGAAGATGATTCTTGATTAATCTGATCTTCTCTTTCAAGAAGCAGGAAAGAACTTTGTAAGAATCTACAACAAACTTAGAGCAGAAAACATATATATATATATATTTTAAATAACAATAGCTCTAGCAAGGAAAAAAAAAAAACACTTCATACACAAAGATTTTTGTTTCTTTTAAACCAAAGATTTCACATCAGGAATTGAATTCTGCATAAAGTTGAGGACATCGAAGATAACATATGAATATATGATAACTGTGACCACTGGGGAAAACCAAAAACACCAAACGAGAAAAACAAATACAAAATCTCTAGGTGGAGACCACCTCTGTGCACTCAGCTTGGGGAATGAGGACAGTGGGGAAGCTGAGAAGACTTTTCTTCTTTTCTATTCTTATTTTAAAATGTATCACTCTGCATAGTGTATCTATTTTGATAGTTTTCTCTTAAATTACTGTTTTTGTCTTCATATACATGAAGTGTCAGTTGAAAAGCTGCTTTAGTATCTAACCACTAGGGGGTGCCCTCATTGCACACATTGATGTACAACTGGTACAGCCCTGAGCTGGACAAGGGATGCCATGAGATCAATTTTACTTTAGGCTAATGTCAATCTGAACTTGTTTCACTGTTTAATGTATATATATAAAATCTGATCTGAGGACTTGACATCTTGACATCACTGTATTCTTCATAGTGAGACATAAAGCCACTTTTTTGTAGTTCTATTAATATTCAGAATTTTGGAGGAAAGAATGAAACACTGAAAGCAGCTACTGAAGCTCAGATTCCTGTTCTCTTCACGAGACACATAAACCTTCATACATATGCAGCCTCAGTTTTTAAAATATTACATAGTTGCTTATATTTATTTCTATCAGTTTAAAAAGTATTTATATAAGCTGATTATGACATCTATTAATATTTAAAACATTCAAATTTTTCTTAATAATTGTTACCCCCTCAAATGTAAAAACATTAAATTTTGCTATATTATCACTAGTGTAAAGAACTTATTGTTGTATTTGTTAATCTGTTAGAACATTTTAAACTTTGTTAATATTTCACTTTTATTCAAATTTTATATTACAATTACACTTACAATTAATAAATAGTTTAGTATAATGTTCTAGTAGGGAATTCCTTAATAAAATGATGCAGAAGAATATATTAAAATTTATATAGAGAAATTGGTATTATTTTTCCATAAGGGCCAATGAGATTAAATGAATCTTGTCTCTTTTTTTCTTTTCTTTCTTTTTTTTTTTTTTTCAACCTCCAGCTCCCGGGTTCAAGAGATTCTCCTGTCTCAGCCCCTCGAATAGCTGGGACTACAGGCATCCACCAGTTACACCCGGTTAATTTTTTTGTATTTTTAGTGCAGACAGGGTTTCAACATGGTCAGCCTGGTCTCGAACTCCTGACCTCAGGTGATCCACCCGCCTCAGCCTCCCAAAGTGCTGGGATCACAGGCATGAGCCACCACGCCCGGCCCCCTTGTTTCTTATATTTAGAAATATCAACATAACAATTTAGAAACTTTAATAAATAATTAATGTAAAACTCCAAATACAGTCTTGGCCTTAGGAAACATCAAGAAAAATTTGGGGAGCCTTTAAAATGAGGGAACAAATAATGGGTGTGTTGTCTAGATTATTCCTTCAGGTTTTTTACATATTTGATTGTCTTTGAGCTATTTTGAAACTATGTAAACTGTGAAAAAATGCAAATGATTTTTTTTCTATAAATCCCAATTAATTGTACCTATTGGAATGAAATTGATTATTGTTCTATAGATGGGCCTTTACAAAAATTATTTGTAAATTCATTTTCAGAATTTCTTATTTTATATGTACATGTGCTTCTTGAGATTCTCCTTTGAAATGGTTGTAATTGTTTCCTCACTTATTTTATTATTATTTGGAGGGAGCTACTTTTTTATATTTTTATTATATGCTATTTTTTTACTTTTTGAGACAGGATCTCACTCTGTAGCCCAGGCTGGTAGGCGGTGGTACAATCATGGATCATTGTAGCCTCTGTCTTCTGGGCTCAATGGATCTTCCTGCCTCAGCCTCCTGATAGTTGAGACTACAGGCATGAGCCACCATGCCTGGCTTCCTCTTTCATTATTGACATACCATCTTTGACATACGCTTATCTTGTGTTTGTGTAAGAGTCATTATTTTGCCATTGTTTGAAAATAGTCTGAACGATTAGCAAGTTTATGATCTAAAATAATGGATGAGGAGGATTCGGATCAACAAATGCTGATCAGATTCCATTAAAATAAAAATTATTGAAAGATTTAAAAAGGAGTTTTATTCTTAAAAGTCTAATAAGACCTGAGTTCTTTGCATATGTTAAAATACAACATGAATTTTACCTAGATAAGCTTTTAAGAAACCATTATCTTTTCTCAGCCTTGAGGTTTGAAAGCTCAAAGTCTTTGTACACACACAAACTCTGATAAATCCCCCCAATCAATGTCAGTGTCATATACATCATATTGCTTGATAATTTAGAATAAAATGCATATGGTCTTAGATATCTGAACATACTTAGGTAATATCTATCTCTATCTATCTATCTATCTATATATATTTCTATATCTATGTTAGTACTATTGCAGTATAACACAATAACCTCCTCTAGCCACCCCTCACACCCACCCAACTTACTCGCTTCTGAATCTTATAGGAATAAGTCTAAACAAGAAACTTTACATTACAGCCCAGGCATAGAATATTTATTTCCTGATATTCTCAAATTTGTTTTTCTTATGCCATAGTTATTGCTTGATGTATGACTGGGCTAGATTTAAGTGTATTTCTAAGAATAGGCCTACAGTTTGAGGGTGCTACATAAGGAACAAAGCATTTATTCTCCCTGGGGATGGCCCAGATTGCAGATCCTTTTAGAAATCATAACTTCAAAGAAATACTTTTTTTTTTTTTTTCCAAACTGAACAATTTTTGGGCTTTAGTCCATGATGGCTCCAGCTTTTGTAGGCATATGTATGTAGCCAGTGGTTGCTGGCTGAGCAGCATTAGGTGCAAGCCAATAGGGCAGTTGCCTACAGCAACAATCTTTGCAGAGCACAAAAATATTGCTGGGCTGCTAAAACAACACTAGAAATATAAGTGGATAAAGGAAATGTGCTTATCAGCAGTAGGAGGATATGGGACTCTCACAGTTTGTCTTTATGGAAACAAAATGGCAGAGGATAAAAGGTTTAGTGGCACTTACACCACATTATAAATCAAATGCATGGCCTTGGATGTATGCCATGTAAAGTAGGTGACTCTCAAGTAGTTCCTTAACCCCATGGTTCTCAACCAAAAGCATTTTTACCCCCTAAGGAATATTGGCAATATCTGGAGATATTTATGGCTTGGGTGGTGTGGAAAGATGCTACTCATATCTAGTGTGTAGAAGCCAGCAATGCATTAAGCATTCTGTAATGTTCAGGACCACCCTACATAACAAATAATTATTCAACCCAAAATATCCTTAGTGCTGATGTTGAAAATCCTAGCTAAGTGTAACAATAATCTTATGATTACAGAAGAGCTGAATTAGAGAAGTCAGGAATCACAATTTGTTTGAATAAAGGTGTTAGATTTATATGTCATTTTAATCTCCATTAGGAAGAGAGGCTTTCTTTACACATCAGGTTTAGTTGACAGCCTTTTAAAAGAATCTGTCCTTGAAAAACTTAGTATTTGTCTCTTGAATTTGAAGAGTCAGTGGCATTGTCTATTGACTCATGTCTGAGAAGAACATATATGAAAGGCGCCCTTACAGCCAGCTGCTCTCATGACCATGTGAGAAAGGGTGACCACAAGAGGAAAACCTGCACTTTTAAGACCTAAGGAAATGTGCTTTTCAGGAATCATATTAGAATCCTTGATACAAGGGTTTATATTTGGTCTTTTTGAAAGGGACTATTGCTGACCAGATGCAGTGGCTCCAGCTGTAATCCACCTATTGGTCTACCAAATACCAGGAGTTTGAGACCAGCCTGACCACCATGGTGAAACCCCATCTCTACTAAAAATACAAAAAAAAAAAAAAAAAAAAAAAAAAAAAAGTAGCTGGGCATTGTGGCAGGTGTCTGTAATCCCAGCTACTAGGGAGGCTAAGGCAGGAGAATCTCTTGAACCTGGGAGGTGGAGGTGGCAGTGAGCCGAGATTACACCATTGCACTCCAGCTGAGTCAACAAGAGCTAAACAAGGAAGAGAGAAAGAGAGAAAGGGAGAAAGGGAGAAAGGGAGAGAGAGAGAGAGAAAGGGAGAAAGAAAGAGAGAAAGAGAAAGAGAGGCAGGAAGGAAGGAAGGAAGGAAGGAAGGAAGGAAGGAAGGAAGGAAGGAAGGAAGGGAGGGAGGGAGGGAGGGAGGGAGGGAGGCAGGGAGGGAGGGAGGGAGGGAGGGAGGCAGGCAGGGAAGGAAGGAAAGAAGGAAATAAGGGAAGGAAGACTATGCCCAAAACTGTAATCTGGGTTGTGTTTCAGAGTGGAGGCAGGTCTTAAGGAGCCCGCCAGATCAAGCATCACTGGTATTAAAAACTTTGCTATGAGTAGTGTCCAGGGATGGAGAAAGTCTTTTCTCCAAAGAGCTTAGAAAGCTCCCATTTTAAAAAAGACCACCTTCCGCACCACTGCACTCCAGCCTGGGTGACAGAGTGAGACTCCGTCTTAAAAAAAAAAAAAAAAAAAGGAAGAGATGCTCAAGTCAGATAAATGGAGGTCAGCAGACCATGCCATGTCAATGTAGTCCTCTTAGCTTGAAGCAGAACCAAGCTGGAGGAGAAGACGATAATCAGATTTTAGAAATATATTAAGTAATTAATTAACTTAAATATGTTTAAATCATTATGGGTACATAATAGTTGTATATTTCTGTGTAGTACATGTGATACATTGATACAGACATACATTGGGTAATGATGAAATTAGGGTAATTGTAGCATCCATCACTTCATGTACTTATTATTTTTTTGTTAGGAACATTCCAATTTCACTTTTGGTTATTTTAACATATATTCACACAATAAATGATTGTGAACTAAATCCACCCTATTGGTCTACCAAATACCAGATCTTATTCATTCTGTGTTTTTGTCTCCTTTAACCCTTCTCACATTATCCTTCCCTCCCTGCTATGCTTCCCAGACTCTGGTAACCATCATTCTACTCTGTATCTCCATGAGTTCATTTTCTTTTAGCTCCCAAATATTAGTGAGAATATGTGAAATTTGTCTATCTGTAACTGGGTTATTTCACTTAACACAGTGTCCTCCAGTTACATCCATGTCATTACAAATGACAGGATTTCTAATGGTTACATAATATTCCATTGAAGCTACCAGAAAAAAGCATTGGACATTGGTCTGGGCAAAGATTTCTTGAGTAATATCTCAAAAGCACAGGGAACCAAAGCAAGAATGGACAAATGGGATCACATCAAGTTAAAAAGCTTCTGCACAGCAAAGGTAAAGAGACAGTAAAGAGACAACTCATAAAATGGGAGAAATATTTGCAAGCTACTCATCTGACAAGGGATTAATAACCAGGATACAAGGACCTCTAAAAATTCAATAGAAACTAATCAAATAATCCAATTAAAAATGGGCGAAAGATCACAATAGACATGTCTCAAAAGCAGATATACAAATGGCCAACAGGTATATGAAGAAATGATCAACATCATTAATCATCAGATAAATGGAAATCAAAACTATAGTGAGATATCATCTCACTCAAGTTAAAGTGGCTTTTATCCAAAAGACAGGCATTAACAAATGACTACAAGGTTGTGGAGAAAGAGGAACACTTGTACACGGTTGGTGGAAACGTAAATTAGTACAACCACTATAGAGAACAGTATGGAGGTTCCTCAGAACACTAGAAATAGAACTACCATATGATCCAGTAATCCCACTGCTGGGGATATATCCAAAATAAAGGAAATCACTATGTCGAAGAGATAGCTGCACTTCTGTGTTTATTGTAGCACTATTCACAAGAGCCAAGGTGTGGAATCAACCTCAGTGTCCAACAACGGATGAATGCATAAAGAAAATGTGGTACAAATACGCAATTGTAATTTATTTTTTAATTGCTAGACTATAACTATTTTAAGGACTAAAGCTATTGTGGTAGAATTTTCATTTTTCAAAAGATATTACCCAAATTAGGAGTTTTATTTAAGACACAAGAGAGAAACAGTACACAATTTGGATTTGAGAGGACAGTGGAGGAAGAGTAAATTGCTTTCTGTTTGCATCTCTGCTGTAGTAATAGTAGATGATAGATAAAGATGGCATTTAATGAAGGAAATATCTAAAAAAGATGAGCCTAATTGCAGAGACTTTGTTTTGCTAAGTGAAGTTTGCAAGCCTGACGTCAAGAAAGACCTGATTATTTTTATTATTTTTTATTTTTATTATACTTTAAGTTCTAGGGCACATGTGCACAACGTGCAGGTTTGTTACATATGTATACATGTGCCATGTCGGTGCGCTGCACCATTAATTATTTTTAAAGCTAAATAGGGATTCCACACTACATGCTACAGATTTTTTACATTTTGTTCTTTCATGCAATTAAGAATTTTAAGTGTGGCTATCACCAGCTTGCCTGGATCTTGGTTGGGTCCCTTCCTTGCTAGGACACTTGCATTCCTTGCTACATAAGTTCATGAAAGATTATTTCTTATATTCATCTTTACCCATTGCTTTCTTGTTCACAGAAACAGATAACCCTTAAATGTTTATGACCCTGTCATACATAAATCAATATTGTATCTAATCCAGCAATCTTTTTCCAGCACTGTTTATGCATACTTAGTTCATAATGCCTTCCAAACTCTGGCCACAATATCTTACTTTTTTCCTCATAAAGTAATAAATTAAACAAATATATAACTGGTATTTATTTTATATTTGTCTGAGCACCATGATTTTTAACTATTGGAAAATTACATCTAAAAATAACAAGCTTATGGCAAATATATATTATAATATATTATAGCTACATGACTTGTAGGTTTTTATTTTAATCAAGGGTAGTTATTAACATTTTTATCAATTTGTTATTTATACTCATCTTTCTAAATCTCTTCAATTAGTGAAATATTGCTAATAATTATTTTACTATCAAGCCACCTTTGTATTTATAGGATAAATAATACATTTAAAAAGTTTTATTTTAAAATAACCCTAGGTTCAAATTGGTAATATTTATTTAGAAGTATTTTTGTGTCTAAATTAGTATTTGAGTTCGGTCTCTTCTTATTTTAATTGTAGATGTAATACTCATGTTTATGTTATTATAGAGAGTTGGTAGGCTTTTATTTTTTTCCTCCTATATTTTGAAATAGTTTAAACAATGTTTTTTGAAGTTTGATAGAATTTTATTTTCGAATGACTTTTATTTGTGATTACATTTTTAATTTATTCTGTGAATATTGGCCTACTCAATTTTTCTACCTGATTTTAGGTCACTTTTTAAAATATAGATTATCTTACTAAATTGTCCATTTTATCTAGATGACCACATTTATTGGTAAACAGTTATATATATATAAATATATATACATATATAGTATTATTTTATTAATTTAAAAAAATTGTGAAAGAAATACTTACACATATACCTGTGTTTCCATCCTGATGTGTGTTCGTATGTACGTGTTTTTCTATATGAAGGAATAATACTGAGCATATTGTTCTATAACTTGCTAATTTGCAACATGCCTCAATTTATGATATGCTCCCACATCTTTCCATGCCAATTCATGCAGATTTCTTTCATTTTATAATAATTAAGATAATTTATTTTCATGGTGCATAGACCATATGGAGTAGAAATTCTAGATAAGACAATTATAGTACTATTGATAGACATTTGAGTAATTCCAAATATTTTTTAGTAATAAACAATGCTAAAGTGAATTTAGTTTTGCATATTTTGTGTACAGGTGGCATTATTGTGAAACACATACCCAGAAATGCAATTATTGAGTCAAATGTTTTGCATATAAATTTTAAAAATAGTATGACATTTTCCTCAAAAAAGCTTCCAATCAGTGTGCACTCCAGTCAGCATGTCTCACCGGGGCTAGATATTACCAAGCATATTCATTCCCATAATTGCCAACATGACGAGTAAAATGTGTATCTTACATATAATTGCATCTTCTTTATTTTAATTTGTAAACCTTTTACTAAGTCCCTCCATTATATGTGTTTTTCATTAACTTTTACCTTCATTTTAAAGCCACTTTATTGAGGTATAATTGAAATATGAAAAGCTGTATATATTTAACATATAGCCATTCATGAGTTTGGAGATGGGTGTAAAATAAATACACCCATGAAATTATCACCACAGTCAATGCCATAAATGCACCCGTCACCTCCAAAAGTTTCTTCTAGCCCTTTTTGTTATTATTACTGTTGTTGATGTGATAAGAATACTTAACATAAGAGCTACCCACTTAGCAAGTTTTAAAGTATATAATGTAGAATTGCTAACTATAGGCACCATGCTGTACCATAGATTTTTAGGACTTATTCACCTTACATGAGTGAAACTTTATATGCTTTGACCAATAATTTGACTAGTACTACATAATCACAACAATAAGATAATGGCATAAAAATAGACATAGAATTCAATGGAACAAAATAGAAAGGCTAGAAGTAAACACATGCATATAAGGTAAACTAATCTTTGACAAAGATGCCAAGAAAACACAATGGGAAAAGGACAGTCTCTTCAATAGATAGTGTTGGGAAAATTGAGTATCTACATGCAAAAGAATAGAACTGAGTTCTTATCTTACAGCAGATACAAAAATCAACTCAAGGTCGGGCGTGGTGGCTGAGGCCTGTTATCCCAGCATTCTGGGAGGCCCAGGTGGGCAGATCACGAGGCCAGGAGTTCGAGACCAGTCTGGCCAACATAGTGAAACCCCGTCTCTACTAAAAATACAAAAATTAGCCAGGTGTGGTGGTGTGCACCTGTAATCCCAGCTACTCAGCAGGCTGAGGCAGGAGAATCGTGTGAACCCAGGAAGCAGAGGTTGCAGTGAGCCAAGATCGTGCCATTCCACTCCAGCCCAGGCGACAGAGCAAGACTATGTCCAAAAAAAAAAACAAAAAACAAAAAACAAAAGCAAACACAATAACAAAAAAAACACCAACTCAAAATGGACTAAATCCTTAAATGAATGACCTGAAAATGTGAAACTCCCAGAAAAAAACACAGGGAAAGTCTTCCAACACTTTGGTTTTGCAATGACTTTTTGGATATGACAACAAAAGCATAGGCAGCAAAAGCAAAAATAGACAAATGGGACAACATCAAACTAAAAATCTTCTAAATGGAAAAAGATCATTAAAATATAGACTGGGCGTGGTAGCTCACACCTGTAATCCCAGCACTTTGGGAGGCTGAGACGGGCGGATCATGAGGTCAAGATATCGAGACCATCCTGATCAACATGGTGAAACCACATCTCAACTAAAAATGCAAAAATTAGCTGGTGTGGTGGTGAGCACCTGTAGTCCCAGTTACTAGGGAGGCTGAGGCAGGAGAATCGCTTGAACCTAGAAGGCAGAGGTTGCAGTGAGCCAAGATTGTGCCACTGTACTTCAGCCTGGCAACAGAGCGAGACTCTGTTTCAGAAAATAAATAAATAAATAAAGATATTTACCAGTCATTTATCTGATAAAGGATTAATAATCCAACACATATAAGAAACCTTTCTCTTTTTTATCATTACTTTTATTGAACTTTTTAAAAGCTTCATGAGAAGATGAATATCCAGATGGTTAATTTTCAGCTTCTCTGCCTTATTTTAATATGTTTATTGGCTATTTTAATGTTCTTCCCTACCTATTCTTCATTAAATTATTTTTTCCCTTTTCATAAATCCTTATCCATCTTGGTTATAAGTAGATAAGGTTTAAAATTTCCAGTAGGTAGAGACAATAAACACACTATTTTGCCACTCCCTTTAACTGTTTTTTTTAGAAGCCACGGGCTTCTAATGTTTCTGCCCCATCTCCAATTTTATCCATCCATCCTTTTTCTGGTTTTCAAATTATCTTTGCTTTGAGTCAGTGTTATTCACTGGAAAAGCAAAGTGACACACTCCTACAGAAGGACTGTCAACTATCCAGTCACATTATGCTTCCCATCACCACCATATTATAGAAGTATCAATTAGAGGTGATGACAAGATGTTCTACCAAATTCATATTTTCTCAAAATGAAGCAGGCATATTAGAGAAAATCTTTGACAAAATGCCATTCATATTCCCATAACTCCTGTCCTTGATTTTGCATACTAGCCAGAAAATGTTAACACATAGTCAACACTTTGAGTTGGCATGTTCCCATGTTAAATAAATCACTTTCTAAGTCAAGATTATTTTAGTTATAATTAACAGAAAATCATTTGAAAACAACTAAACAAAAACCAGGAAAACAGGGATATTTTATAGATTTCCATTGCAGGAAGCGCTCCTGAGGGTCTGCAGTCAATATTGGAAACTGCCAGCAATGAAGACAACGACTCTTCCTCTTCCTCTTTCTCTAACTTACTTATGTCACTGATTTATTTTTGCATATACTTCATTGTTCTTTCTGAAGAATCATTTTCTCTATTATCTCCATGCCAAATAACCATTCAGATCCTGTGTGTATAAGTGTTCTATTCACTTGTAAGCTTTTCAAAGAAAAATTGCATTGGACAAAGTTAAACAGGCAAGGAAGATCTTATTCAAAACTACTGTAACAAGAAGTAGAGATTGAACTCAACTCCAGTGAAAGAAAAGGAGGTTTGTAGCTGCTGATGAGCTAGTGGAAAAGCACTGGAGGATGTCAGCAGGGAGATAGTTGTATGGGATTATATTAAGCACAATGCCTAATTCCTGAGTTTACAAATGTTTTGTTCTCTGTTATTAGGTTATCCATGTATGCTAATTGGTGTCTATTAAAGTTACTCAACAGCAACTGGGGTATGAAATACTATCTTTCCTGATGATTACATTTTGAAGGGATGGCTCTCAGGTCTTCAGAGAGGAACGTTTCTGAATTGTTAAACTGGTGAGAGCCTAGGAGAAGATATGTACACATTTTATAGAGGCAGAGAGCATTTGAACAAGTTTTCTGAAGTAAATCCTCAAAGAAAAGGAAAGTGGGACCTATAGTATGGAGGAAACCAGTCTAAACTTTAGTCAAACTGAAGGAAACGTTAAGCCATCTTAGTAAAGCCCAAAGTTACAATCAGTTTTCATTTGGATTCCAAATTCAAAGGTGAGTAAAATTGATTGCCTCAGGGAAGGTTAAATGTCTAATCCAGGTCCAATCAGAATTATCTTTTCAAGTAGTATAATGTAGCTTCCCAGGTAGTAGTCAGAGGCATGGGTTATAGCTGAGTAATTCTGCAAACATTTATTGTACTATTTTTCTGAAAATATTGTTTATTATTTTGAATACTTAAAGCATTAAATTTATATCTCCAAGCAAACCTATGAAATGAGAATATGTAAGAAGCAAAGATACTAATGGGCCTTAGTGTTATGCAACCAATTAACAGAATATGGACATAAAACAATATACAGTAATACTGGAAAAAAGATGTAGTTTATGTAAAATCTAATGAGCTACCTGAAGCTATTTTTCCAAAAACATGGATTTTACGTTCGGGGGTACATGTGCAGGTTTGTTATATAGATAAACTTGTGTCATGGAGGTTTCATGCAAAGATTATTATGTCACCCAGGTATTAAGCCTAGTACCCATTAGTTATGTTTCCAGATCCTCTCCCTCTTCCTGCCTGCCTCTCCAGTAGACCCCAGTGTCTGTTGTTTCTTTATGTCCATGTGTTCTCATTATTTAGCTCCCACTTATAAGAGAATATGTGGTATTTGGTTTTCTCTTTCTGCATTAGTTTGCTAATGATAATGGCCTCCAGTTCCATTCATGCTCCTGAAAGGGACATGATCTCATTCTTGTTTGTGGCTGCATAGTACTCCATGGTGTACATGTATCACATTTTCTTCATCCAGTCTTCCACTGATGGGCATTTAGGTTGATTCCATGTCTTTGCTATTGTGAGTAGTGCTGCCATGAACATGATGCATGCATGTGTCTTTATGATAGAACAATTTATATTCCTTTGGGTATACATACAGTAATGGGATTGCTGGATCACATGGTAGTCCTTGTAGTCCTTGTTTTAAGTTCTTTGGGGAATCTCGCCACTGCCTTCCACAATGATTGAAGTAATTTACACTCCCACAGTGTATAAGTGTCCCCTTTTCTCCACAACCTCACTAGCACCTGTTATTTTTTAAATTTTGAAATAATAGCCATTATGACTGGTTTGACTTGGTATCTCATTATAGTTTTGATTTGTATTTCTCTAATGATCAGTGATGTGAGCTTTTAAAAAATATGTGCTTGTTGGTCACATTTATGTCTTCTTTTGAAAAATGTCTGACATGTCTTTTGCCCACTTTTTAATGGAATTGTTTGTTTTCCTCTTGTAGATTTGTTTAGTTTCCTTATAGATGGTGGATATTAGACCTTTGTCAGATGCACAGTTTTGCATATATTTTCTTCTGTTCTGTAGGTTGTCTGTTTACTCTGTTGGCAGTTCATTTTGCCATACAGAAACTCTTTCCTTAATTAGATACCGCTTGTCAATTTTTGCTCTCATTGCAATTGCTTTTGGCATCTTTATCATAAAATCTTTGCTTGTTCCTAAGTCCAAAATGGTATTGCCTAGATTGACTTTCATGATTTTTATAGTTTGGGATGGATATTATTTTAAGTCTTTAACCCATCTTGAGTATATTTATATATATGGTTTAAGGAAGGGGTCCAGTTTCAATCTTCTGCATATGGCTAGCCAATTACTCCAGCGCCATTTATTGAATAGGGAATCCATTCCCTGTTATGTGTTTTGTTGATTTTTGCTGATGATCAGATGGTTGTAGCTGTGTGGCTTTATTTCTGGGCTGTTTTCTTCCATTGGTCTATGTGTCTATTTTTGTATGAGTACCATGCTTTTTCAAATACTGTAACCCAGTAGTGTAGTTTGAAGTTGGGTAGAATAAAGCCTCCTGCTTTGTTCTTTTAACTTAGGGTTGCCTTGGTTATTTAGGCTCTTTTTTGATTCTATATGAATTTTAAAATAGGTTTTGATAGTTCTGTGAAGAATGCCATTGGAAGGTTGATAGGAATAGCATTACATCTCTAAATTGCTTTGAGCAGGTGACCATTTAAAATGACATTGATTCTTCCTATCTATGGGCATGGAATATTTTTCTATTTGCTTGTGTCATCTCTGATTTCTTTGAGCAGTGTTTTGTAATTCTCGTTGTAGAGATATTTCATCTCCCTTGTTAGTTGTGTTCTTAGATGTTTTATTTTTTTGTAGCAATAGACTGCATTCCTGATTTGGCTCTTGGCATGGATACTGTTGAGGTATAGGAATTTTAGTGATTTTTGCTCACTGATTTTGTGTCCTGAAACTCTCCTAAACTTGTTTATCAGTTGAAGAAGCTTTGGGGCTGAGATTATGGAATTTTCTAGATATAGTAGCAGGTCCCCTACAAACAGGGATAGTTTGACTCTCTCTTCCTATTTGGATGCTGATATGGTTTGGCAGTGCCCTACCCAAATCTCATCTTGAATTCTAATGTGATGTGGAAGGGACCTGGTGGGAAGTAATTAAATCATGGGGGCAGGTTTTTCCCATGCTGTTCTTGTGATAGTAAGTCTCACAAATTTGATTGCTTTAAAAAGGGGAGTTTCCCTGCACTAGCTCTGTTCTCTTACCTGCTGCTATATGACACATGCCTTTCACCTTCCACCATGATTGTGAGGCCTCCCCAGCTATGTGGAACTGTAAGTCCAATAAATCTCTTTCTTTTGTAAATTTGCTAGTATCAGGTATGTCTTTATCAGCAGTGTGAAAATGGACTAATAAAGTAAATTGGTACCAGAAGTAGGGTGCTGCTAAAAAGATACCCAAAAATTGGAAGTGACTTTGGAACTGGGTAACAGGCAGAGGTTGGAACAGTGTGGAGGACTCAGAAGAAGATAAAAAAATGTGTGAAAGTTTGGAACCTCCTAGAGACCTGTTGAAAGGTTTTGACAAAAAAGCTGGTAATGATATTAACAATAAAGTCCAGGCTAAGGTGGTCTCAGATAGAGATGAGAAACATGTTGGGAACTGGAGCAAAGGTGACTCTTGTTTTGGTTTAGCAAAGAGACTGGAGGCATTTTGCCCCTGCCCTAGAGATTTGTGAAACTTTGAACTTGAGAGAGATGATTTAGGGTACCTGGTGGAAGAAATTTCTAAGGAGCAAAGCATTCAAGAGTTGACTTGGGTGCTGTTAAAAACATTCAGTTTTATAAGGGAAGCAGAGCATAAAATTTCAGACAATTTAAAGCCTAACAATGTGATACAAAATGAAAATTCCATTTTCTGATGAGAAATTGAAGCTGGCTGCAGAAATTTGCATAAGGAATGAGGAGTCAGATGTTAATCCCCAAGGCAATGGGGAAAACGTCTCCAGGGCATGTCAGAGGTTTTCACAGCAGCCCTTCCCATCACAGGCCTGGAGATATAGGAGGAAAAAGTAGTTTTGTGGGCTCGGTCCAGGGTCCCCGTGCTGTGTGAAGCCTATGGACTCGGGGCCCTGCATCCTAGCTGCTCCAGCCATGGTTGAAAGTGGCCAACATAGAGCTCGGGCCATGGCTTCACAGGGTGCAAACCCCAAGCCTTGGCAGCTTCCAGGTGGTGTTGAGTGTGAGTGTGCATAGAAGTCAAGAATTGAGGTTTGGGAACCTCTGCCTAGATTTCAGAGGCTGTATGGAAATGCCTGTGTGCCCAGACAGAAGTTTGCTGCCGGCATGGGCCCTCATGGAGAACCTCTGCTAGGGTAGTGCAGAAGTAAAACTTGGGGTCAGAGCCCACACACAGAGTCCCTACTAGGGCTTTGTGGAGCTGTGAGAAGAGGGCCACAATCCTCCAGACTCCAGAAAGGTAGATGTACCGGCAGCTTGCACTGTACAACTGAAAGAGCCACAGACAATGCCAGCCCATGAAAGCAGCCAAGAGGGAGGCTGTACCCTGCAAAGCTACAGAGGTGGAGCTGCCCAAAGCCATGGGAGCCCACATATTGCATCAGTGTGACCTGGATTTGAGACATGGAGTCAAAGGAAAACATATTGGAGCTTTAAGATTTGACTGCCCTGCTAGATTCTGGAATTGCATGGGGTCTGTAGACCTTTTGTTTTGACCAATTTCTCCCATTTGGAATGGCTGTATTTCCCCAGTACTAGGACCCCCATTGTATCCAGGAAGTAACTAACTTGCTTTCGATTTTACAGGCTCATAGGTGGCAGGGATTTGCCTTGCTTCAGATGAGACTTTGGACTGTGGACTTTCGAGTTAATGCTGAAATGAGTTAAGACTTTGGGGGACTATGGGAAAGACGTGATTGGTTTTGAAATGTGAGGACATGAGATTTGGGAGGGACCAGGGTTGGAATGATATAGTTTGGCTGCGTCCTCACCCAAATCTCATTTTGAATTCCCACTTGTCATGGGAAGAACCTGGTGGGAGGTAACTGAATCATGGGGGCAGATCTTTCCTGTGCTATTCCTGTGATAGTGAATAAGTCTCATGAGATCTGATGATTTTAAAACGGGAAGTTTTCCTGCACAAGCTCTTTTCTCTTGTCTGCCACCATGTGAGAAGTGCCTTTTGCCTTCTGCCATAGTTGTGAGACCTCCCCAGCCATGTGGAATTTTAAGTCCAATAAATATATGTATTTTTTCTTTTGGCAAATTGCCCAGTCTCAGGTATGTCTTTATCAGCAGCATGCAACGGATTAATACAGATGCTTTTGCCTGATTGTTCTGGCCAGGACGTCCAGTACTATGTTGAATAGGAGTAGTGATAGAGGGAATCTTTGTCTTGTTTCCAGACAAAGATGTCCTGTCTCACTACTCCTATTTTCAAGGGGAATTCTTCCAGCTTTTGCCCACTCAGTAAAATTTTGGCTGTGAGTTTGTCATAGATGGCTCTTATTACTTCAAGGTCTGATTCTTTATTTTACCTAATTTGTTGAGAGGTTTTAACATGAAGAGATGTTGAACTTATAGAAATTATTTTCCATATTGAGTGAGATGATCATGTGATTTTTGTCTTTAGTTCTGTTTAAGTGATGAATCACAGTTATTGATTTTTGTATGTTGAGCCTATCTTGCATCCTAGGAATAATGCCTACTTGATCGTGGTGGATTAGCTTTTCTATGTACAGCTGGATTAAGTTTGCTAGTATTTTGTTGAGGATTTTTATGTCAACATTCATCAAGTGTACTGGCCCAAAGTCTTTAATTTTTGCTGTGTCTCTGTCAGGTTTTGGTATCAGGTTGATACTGGCCTCATGTAATTAGGTGGGGAGGAGTCCTTCCTCCTCAATTATTTAAAATAATTTCAGTAAGAATGGTACCAGGCCTTCTTTGTATATCTGGTGGAATTTTGCTATGAATTCATCTGGTCCTGGGCCTTTTTGTTTTTTTTTTTTCATTGGTATGCTATATATTACTGATTTAATTTTGGAGTTCCTTATTGGTCAGCTCAGGGATTTAGTATCTTCCTGCTTCAGTCTACGAAAGAGGTAGGTGTCCTGGAGTTTATTCAGTTCTTCTAGATTTTCAGGTTTGTGTTCATAGAGATGTTTATAATCGTTTCTGATGTTTATCTGTATTTCTGTGAGGACAGTGATGAGATCCCGTTCATCATTTCTGATTGTCTTTATTTGGATCTGTTCTCCTTTGTTCTTTACTAATCTAACCAGTAGTTTATCTAGCTTTTATTTTTTTTTTTTCATAAAACAGCTCTTGACTTTGTTGTTCTTTTGAATGGGTTTTCATGTCTCAATCTCCTTCAGTTCAGCTCTGATTCTGGTTATTTCTTGTCTTCTGCTAGCTTTGGGGTTAGTTTTCTCTTGCTTATCTAGGCCTTTAGGTGTTAAAGTAGGTTATTAATTTAAGCTCTTTTCACTTTTTGATGTGGGTATTTAGTGTTACTGTCTTCCTTCTTACTACTGCCTTACCTGTGTCACAGAGATTCTGGTATGGTGTGTCTTTGTTCTCATCAATTTCAAATGACGAATGCATTTTTGCCTTCTTTTCATTATTTACCTAAAAGTCATTCAGGAGTAGGTTGTTTAATTTTTTATTTGTATGGTTTTGAGCAATTTTCTCAGTCTTGAATTCTATTTTTATTGGTGTTCTGAGAGAGTGTTTGGTACAATTTTTTTTTCCATTTGCTTAATGCTTTATGTCAAATTGTGTGACCATACTTAGAATACGTGCCACATGTAGATGAGAAGAATGTATATTCTGTTGGTTTTGGGTGGGGAGTTCTGTAGATATCTATCAGATCCATTTGGTCCACTGTTGAGTTCAGGTCCTGAATATCTTTGTTAATTTTCTGCGTCAATGATCTGTCTAATAATATCAGTGATGTGTTGAAGTCTCCCACTATTATTTTATGGGAGTCTAAGTTTCTTTGAAGGTATCTAAGAACTTGCTCTATGAATCTAGGTGCTCCTGTGTTGAATGAGTGAATATATATTTAAGATAGTTAGGTCTTCTTGTTGAATTGACACCATTACCGTCATGTAATGCTCTTTGTCTTTTTAAATATTTGTTGGTTGAAAGTCTGTTTTGTCTGCAATTAGGATTGTAACCTTTGCTGTTTTCTATTTTCCATTAGCTTGGCAGATTTTTCCCCATTCCTTCATTTTGTGCCTCTAGGTGTCATTGCATGTGAGATGAGTTTCTTCAAAAAACATACCATTGGGTCTTGCTTCTTTAACCAGCTTGCCACTCTATGCCTTTTAGCTGACATATTTATCTCATTTACATTCATAATTAACATTGGTATGTGTGGATTTGACCCTGTCATCATTTTAGCTTTTTATTATGCTGACTTGTTTGTGTTGTGACTTTTTCATGTCACTATTCTGTGTTCTTAAGTGTATTTTTGTGGTAGCAGGTAATGGTCATTCTGTCTCATTTAGTGTTTCTATCAGAGGCTCTAGTAAGTCAGGTCTGTTAGTAATAAATATCTTCAGCATTTGCTTGTCCATAGACTGAAGAAAATTTGGCACATATACACCATGGAATACTATGCAGCCATAAAATGAATGATTTCATGTCCTTTGTAGGGACATGGATGAAGATGGAAACCATTGTTCTCAGCAAACTAACACAAGAACACAAAACGAAACGCCACATGTTCTCACTCATAAGTCGGAGCTGAACAATGAAAACACATGGACACAAGGAGGGGAACATCACACACCAGGACCTGTCAGGGGATGGGGGTGCTGGGGAGGGATAGCATTAGAATAAATACCTAATGTAGGTGACGGGTTGATGGGTGCAGCAAACCACCATAGCACATGTATACTATGTAACAAACCTGCACATTCTGCACATGTACCCCAGAACTTAAAGTATAATAATAATAATAAAAGATACACAGTACTGATCTATGCTACAACATAAATTAATCTTGATAATATTATACTGAGTGAAAGAAGTCAGTGATAAAGGATAATATGTTGAATATGTTGTATGATTCCATTTATGTGAAATGCCCAAAATGAGTAGGTCTATAGAGACAGAAAGTAGAATTGTTGGTTGCCTAGGGCTAAGAGGATGGCATAACTGGGGAGGGATGATTGCAAATAGGTAATTGGTTTCTTTTGGGGGTGATAGAAATGTTTTAAAATTGATTATTGTGAGGGTTGCACAACTCCATGAATATGGTAAAAGCTATTAAATTGTACACTTTAAGTGAGTTAATTGTATGTGAATTATATCTCAATAAAGCTATTTAAAAATTATGACATTTATGAAAGTATTGGAAATTTGAACATTGGAGATATGATGGCAATAAGTTGTTGATATTTTAGCTGACAATGATCATATGCCTGTTTTTAAAGAATTCTCATCTTTTACAGAAAAATTTTGAATTATTTATGGTTGAAATTATGTGATGTATAGAGTTTGCTTCAAAATAACTCAGTCATGAGTAGTGTGTGGCAATATAGATAACACAAGATTGGCCATGAGATCATTATTTTTGAAGCCAATGATGTGTATATAAGGGTTCACTATATTATTCTGCCTAAATTTTTGTTTGAAATTTTCTCATTAAATTTTACTTCAGTGATTAAAATAATATGCACCCCCCCCCCAAAGAAAAGGATTTTATTTCTCCTTTGCTTATGAAGATTAGTTTGGCCAGATATTAAATTCTTGGTTGAGCTCTCTTTTCTTTAAGAATGTTGATTATAGGCCTCCAATCTCTTCTGGCTTGTAGCCTTTTTCCTGAGAGGTCTGCTGTTAGTCTGATGGGCTTGCCTTCACGGGTGACCTGTCCTTTCTCTCTAGCTAGCTGTCTTTGACTTCTCTTTTCTTTTTTTCTTACCTTGGAGAATCTGATGTTAACGTGTCTTGGAGATAATCTTTTTGATATTTTTGCGAAGTATTTTATAGGTGTTCCCTGCATTTCCTGAATTTGTACGTTGGTTTTGCTAGCTAGGTTGGGGAAGTTCTCATGGAAGATATCCTGATATACGTTTTCCAAGTTATTTCCATTCTCCTCATTTCTTCCAAGGATGCCAGTGAGTCATAGATTTGGTTCCTCACAGAATCCCATATTTCTTGGAGGTTTTGTTCATTCTTTTTTATTCTTCTTTTTCTATATTTGTCTAACTGTCTTATTTCAGAAAGTCAGTCTTTAAGCTCTGAGATCCTTTCCTTAGTTTGGTGTGTTCTGCTGTTAATACTTGTGATTGCATTATGAAATTCTTGTGTAATATTTTTCTGCTGTATCCTGTTGGTTACCTTGTTTTCTATATTGACCACTGTGTCTGTCATTTCCTGTATTGTTCTATTGTGAGTCTTAACTTCCTTAGGTTGGGTTTCAATGTTCTCTTGACTTTCAATAATTTTCATTGCTATCCATAGTGTTAATTCTATTTCTGTTGTTTCAGCCACCTCAGCTGAGTTAAGAATCCTTGTTGGAGAACTAGTGCAGTCGTTTGCAGAAAAGAAGACACTGGCTTTTTGAGTTGTCAGAATTCTTGCAGTGGTTCTTTCTCATCTTCATGGCCTGATGTTCCTTGAATATTTGAAGTTATTGACCTTTGGATTTTTTTTTCTTTTATCCTAGTTGATGACCTTGGGGGATTGATTGCATTATAAGGTAAGTTCAGTCAACTGGCTTCATTACTGGAATATTTTAGGGAAGCAAGGCTCAGCTCAGGACTCCTGGACTATGTGCTCTAACTCTAGGGGACTGGTATTGGGCTCCAGCTTTGATCTCTGGCTTCTCAAGTTTTGGATTGTGCTGCACTGATGGGGCTGAGGTGCTCTTGGACTTCTGGTCACAACACTCTGATAGTTGTTACCAGCCAAAGCACTTCAAAGGACGGTTGCAGTGGGATCTGTTCTTGTTTGTATGTTCCAGGAGAAGCAGCAGTGGCAGTGTGGTGGAGTGTATGCTTATCAGCTGTAGCAGTGTGCTAGCAGGTGACAGCATGTCAGCCTCCTTGCAGATGTTCACACCAGCTGTGGTGGCAGGATATCTTACGGGTACCAGAGGCTCCTGCTGGCAACTGTACATGTGTTTATACCAGTGGTGGTTTTATCATGGGGTTAGGGTGCTGGCTGGTACAGGATTGCATGTGCCCTCTGTGTGTGTTCAAGTTGGCGATAGTGGTTGCTCAGGGCTGGGGACAGGTCCACTGTTTTCTGTGCCGGTGGTCCCAGTGCAGGGTCAGTGTGCTGGTTTGGGTGGGGCTGACAGGCTCCCTGCGGCCAATGCTTGGGCAATAATGGAGGTAGAGTGGGAAGAGGGGTTGTGATGAACTCAGATAGGCAGCAGTGACATAGCAGGATGTATGCGCACACACATACTGGTGGAGAAGGGAAGGCCAGGTCTCCTGTTGCACACACATGCTGGTAAAGTGATGTAGGAGTTGGCTGTGGGTGAGTACCTTCAAACAAAGCAGTATGGAGGAGGCTGCAGTTGGGGGAGGGCATGAGTGAGCTAGTGAGTGTCCACGGGGGCCACTCTGCTGGAGCATTCTACTGGTCAGGTGCTCCATCAGCACAGGAACTATGATTCGGGCCCCCAGGAGATACCAGGGGGCTGTACTGAAAGCAGACATGGCCAGGTTGGGTGCCCGAGAGAGGCCAGAAGATCAGAGGCTGCTTGAGGGGTCTTTCCCTGTCTCATGAGCAAGACTACCCTGAAGAGTTCAGGTCTGACAGTTCTGCTGGGGCTAAAGTCTCCTACAGAAGCAACTTGAGCCTAGGGGGATGGGTGACCCTGGCCATGCTCGACTATAGATGCTCCCGCACCAAATTCTCTGTGCTCCACTCTGGTTGGTGTTTTGCCCCTACCATTTCTCTAAGCAACTTTCCCTGCCAACTCAAGTTTCCTTGATGGTTGAGTGGTCACCTCAAGGGGATTCCAGAGGCCTGTGGTGAGAGTGGCTTCCTCCTTGCCTGTTCAACTTACCCCTCCACAGGAATTGTTGGGGGCCAGGAATAAATCCTGATGGGTGGTAGTGTTTCCAGTGTTTCCCGTGAAGTGTTTCCAGCTTCCTCCCACTCCAGCCCAGCCTCTGTTTCTTTCCTCCATCCACTTTCAATGCCTTCCTTCTGAAGATCTGCTAAGAGCACACTAGTCTTCCTGTTGCCCTGGTTTGTTGGTGGGAGATGTTCCTCCTGGCTGAATCTAGTTGAACATTTTGGAGCAGGTATCACCTCCCCACTTTTCAACTTAATTTATCTGAGATTATATGTCTGTAATATTGAAACTCTGAAGTTTATACTCCTTAGAATGTTATATAGTAAACATATGAATATATTTACCAGTCATTCTTTTAATAAATGTTTACTGAAACATTCACATAGATCAGAAACCAAAAAATTACTCCCCAAAGAAAATTTTAAAACAATGTGAAAAGACAAAATTATAGAGATGCCCAGAGTGCTATGGAAATAAAATGAAGGTCTACCTAATCTAGCTGGAGGGAGAAAAGAGGACAAACAAGTTTGCTAAAAAAGCTAACCCTTATATTGAATATGTCTTAAGAACATGAGGAAGAGTATTGCATACAGACAGTACAAAGTGAGTAAAAAGACAACATATAAGCATTGGGAATTACAAAAGTACTTATAAAAAATTAAATTCTAAATTAAGAAGTTTGAGAAATGAGACTGTAGAAGTAAGCTCTTATACATCATATTTAAAAATTTGATTTTTTTACATACAAATCTTATCACAGAAGCTCTTATATATCATATTTAAAAATTTGAATTTTGTACACACAAATCCTACCATGTAATGTCCATTTGTAACAACCTATATTGACTCCTGCAGTTCTTCCAAATGTTTCCATCATGGTATACACTGAAAGTAATAACATTCAAGTAGCACCCTGAGAAAAAAAGAAAAGGCTGCTTTCTCATTCCTTTCCTCCATCCCACCTCAGGGCTCTATCCAACTGTACCAAGGATACAATTTGGCACAATAATCGCAGCTGTCCAGTGAAAGGCTTTGGAATGCCATTGCACAGAGTGAAGATGGGTGGCTACAAACCTGAAAGCAGGGAGAAAAGTTTGGAGCAACTTAATGGCTTCTAAGAGCTGAACTTAGAAGCTGAGAAGGAAGAGTAAGAGAAGTAGTGAAAGTAAGGGGAGAGACATGGATACTTTCAAGAAATATTTAGGAGATAAACTTGACAGGGCTTCATGAGTGATGACAAGGCAGGATGAAGAACAGCAATGAGTCCAGGATGACTCCACCTTATCATGTATTAGCAATGCTAGCATATTTTTACATAGCAAGACTATAGTTTTCTCATATTTTTTGTAGGTAGGGTGATGCAACGTATAGTAGAAAAGGGAAATGTCAGAAAAAAAAAAAAAAAGGATAGGCAGAAAAACGAAAACAAAAAACAGACCATGGGGGGAAAATCTAAGGCCTTAAAATATAAAGGCTATTCATGGGGCAACAATACATTCCAAAAGTTTAAAGTGGAAGAAAATGAGGCTCAAAAGGTAGATTTTGCCCACTTAGTTGAAAGTCAAAAAAATGCTACTGAGGAAATAATCAAATAGGGGTGGTGAGACTATTAGACACCTTAAGAAGTAGAATCATAAGTAACTTTGTTTCTACATTGGATTGAGCAAATGTCTAGAATTCTCAGACAATCAGAAAGCAGTAGGTAAGTCCAGAGGTTCGGATTATATAATTAAATTAAGATGTAAATAAGCCAGTTTCTCTATCCCTCTTCCTCTCTCTCCCTCCTTTCCTCCTTTCCTCTTTCAGTCTCTCCCTCCCTCCTTCCTTCTCCCTCTTTTCTCTCCCCCTCCCCCTCTCTCTTCTCCTCTCTTTCTCTTTCTCTCTCTCTCCTCCCTCCCTCCTTTCCCCCCTCATTCTGCTTTCATCTGAGTTGGCTACATGTCACACATACTGTTTTCATATAGCAGCAACATAACTCCTGATGCCTGGTTCCTTAATAACTTCAATCTTAGAAGCAAAGAGATCTTTCCTCTGTGTGTAGAGTCACCCTCAAAATAAGCATACATGTCATTGTAAGAGTTACTCTCATTTTCTGTACTTTCCTTGTGCATAGACTTCAATCAATTCATAGATCAGTATAGTTCTGCAGACCTCACTTTGAATAACACTAGGTCTAGTGATCTTCCTACATTTTAAAAACCATCAAACCCAACACTGAACTTCTCTGAATGTAGTGGGAGTCAGTTCTTGATACGTTTGCCTGTTCTATGTGTTGTCCAGCCTAGATGGAAACAGGGCCCTATTTATATAGTCTCACCACACCTGCTTGTATGAGAAACAAGCAAATAGATCCTCATGAGTTGCAGTACCAAAAGAAATGAGTGAGCAAAAACAGAAGGCATACTATATCTAAAATAAATATGGTGATCACAATATATTACCCTGAATATTTTTAAAAGAGATTAATTCATCACTTAGTAAACACAAGTTTACAGGATGTTTAATATAAATAAACATTTCTGTGATAAGTTACAGGAAGGTGAAGTTAATATGCATAGATTCTACCTTTATGGGGTAGATTTCTAAGAATATGACCCAGAAAATGACAATATCCAGGTATAGAGGAGTCCTCTATGTCTTAGACCTTAGGCAAAGTCTGTCTTTCATGGTGAAAATACTACCTTTGGTTTTGATTTCTAGTTTCTAACTAGATATATAAATCATAAGAGTTGAGCTGCAGTTGAAGTTGAGCACTGATGGTGAGCTGGAGCCTACCACGCATTTAACACTTTACTGGACTCTTCAGTTTTAGTCCTCAAAAAGGAATAATGTGACTACACCTGTAAAGACAAAGTTAATATCAGTCAATATGACCCTATGACATAACAGACAATACTACTTTGTTACCAGTTGGAGAAAACAGTCATAAGGGATTACCTCTGAAAAAAGAAAAAAAAATATTTATTTTTTCTCCCTTGTATGATAGAGGTATCTTTCTTATTAGATTGCAGTAAGCCAGGAACATTTTTATTGTTGTCATTGTTTGCCATTGTGTCCTCAGCAGCTAACACAATAATTGGCACGTATAACTTGCTGAATGAAATGTTGATTGAATGAGTAAATGAGAGCAGCTTCCTTAAGAAGAAACTCTGCAGTTTTTCCCTTATTGAATCAGAAAAATACTTTATTATTTGAAAAAGAAAATAGAAAAAAATATCAAAGAGCAAGAAATATCTGTCTCCAGGACCAACATTTTTTCCACTTATTTGTAAATTTATTTTTCACATGCACACATGATAGCTGAGCTTTCTTTTTATATTTTGTTCTAATGAATGTGAACTTTATGAAGTCTAAATGTGGAAACAACCACCAATCATAGATCAATGCTTAAAGCTTCTTTTATTGTTTTTCAGCTGGTGCCCTTTGCTGAAGGATATCTCCTGTGTTCTTCAGTGGCAAAAGCAAAATAAAAGCATTTCATTTTATGGAAGAAATGAGACACATCTGTTGTTCCAGATCTTCCATATTAAATGCGTATCTACACAGGCCATGTCAATTCAAACTGTATGCAACAAGAAATATTTTAAGTCGTATTGATATACAACGACTGTTAGAGAATTTGGCCCCCTTTTATTTTGTCTTAATGGAAAGGAAGCCTTTCATTCCTTGAGTAGTTAAAAACCTAGGTTTATCTCTGTTGTAACCAACCTCAGAAGAATGATACTAATTCATTTGGCTTTTAGATCTATTTAAATCTTGTAAAAATATAGCTTTTCACCTCTACATCCCTAGCATTGGACTTGTTGGCTATTTAATAAATAGTTACACAGTGATTAAAGGAATGTATGAGTGAGAATAAGAAAAAAAAATCTTTAAGATTCTTAAAACAAGGTGAAATTATATTTGAAAATACAGACTTTATTTGAGAATTAAACCTGATTTTTATTCTCAGTACTAACAGCTAAAATAGCAAAATTAATGAAGTTAATTTCGCTGTTGTTGTTTTTTGAGATGGAGGCTTGCTCTGTCACTGAGGCTGGAGCATAATCTCAACTCACTACAACCTCTGCCTCCTGGGTTCAAGTGATTCTCCTGCCTCAGCCTCCTGAGTAGTTGGGATTATAGTCGTGTGCCACCACACCTGGCTAATTTTTGTATTTTTAGTAGAGATGGGGTTTTCAACATGTTGGTCAACCTGGCTTTGAACACATGACCTCAAGTGATCTGCCAGCTTCAGCCTCCCAAAGTGCTAAGATTACAGGCATAAACCACGAAACCCAGCCAATAAAGTTAAATACTTTTGAAGAAACATAGATATACACACAAATTATGTCATATCTACAGATTGCCAAATTACTACTCCAAGTTGATTGTGTTTCAGGAAATAAGCTTCCAGATAAAAGATATTATAAGATATTTAACATAAATATTTGATTTCCTTTAATTTTTTCAAATTTTTGATTTTACATTAAATATTTTGTAGGATCTTTCATCTAGAATCTTACTCCCTAGAAGGTCAAAAAATAATTTAAATATGTATACCTATATAATTTTAAATAAATTCATAAATGAAATTATTCCATATTCCATTTTAGTGCAGTTTTGTTTTGTTTGATTGTTTTGTGTCTTTGTTCCTGGATTCCTGTCTCATTTTCTTTTCCACTGTCATATCACCCTAGTCAGGGAATTAATTTCAGGCGAGATTGGGCCCACTGAGTGTGGTATGGCCATAGATGTCAGGAAATTAATTTCAACAAGTCATTCATACTTTTATTTCCATATTCACATTAGATGTCTTTCTATCTACAAATATTTAGGAAACTCCTTAATCTTCTTTGCTTCTCTTTAAGAAATAGCTTTCCACCTAGATATGGTAATTTTCCTCCATTGATTGACTCTCTTCTGTTATACAACCCTGTCTAAATATCTCCTTCTTTCTCTCTCTCTCTTTTTCTCATCTTTCACTATCCACTATTATGACCCAGATTTTATGTACATTAGCCATCATTATTATGCTCCAATTATCTTATAAAAGCCCTAACTCCACTTCACGTTTGAAAATACCCTGGGATGCAAAGCTGGTTCAACATACGCAAATCAATAAACGTAATACATCACATAAACAGAACTGATGACAAAAAACACATGATTTTCTCAGTAGATGCACAAAAGGCATTCAAAAAAAAAATCAACAGCACTTCAGGCTAAAAATTGTCAATAAACTAGGCATTGATGGAACAATAGCTCAAAATAGTAAGAGCTATTTATGACAAACCCATAGCCAATATCATACTCAATGGGAACAAACTGGGAGCATTCCTTTTGAAAACTGGCACAAGACAAGTATGCCCTCTCTCACCACTCCTATTCAACATAGTATTGGAAGTTCTGGCCAGGGCAATCAGGCAAAAGAAAGAAATAAAGGGTATTCAGCTAGGAAAAGAGGTAGTCAAATTGTCTGTGTTTGTAGATCGCATGATTATATATTTAGAAAACCCCATCATCTCGGCTCACAATCTCCTTAAGCTGATAAGCAACTTCAGCAGTCTCAGGATACAAAATCAATGTGCAAAAATCACAAGCATTCCTATACACCAATAACACACGAACAGAGAGCCAAATCATGAATGAACTCTCATTCACTATTGCTACAAAAAGAACAAAATAGCTAGGAACACAACTCACCGGGGATTTGGAGGACATCTTCAAGGAGAACTACAAACTGCTGCTCAAGGAAATATGAGAGAACACAAACAAATAAAAAAAAATTCCATGCCCATGCATAGGAAGAATCAATATCATGAAAATGGCCATACTGCCCAAGGTAATTTATAGATTCAATGCTATCCTCATCAAGCTACCATTGACTTTCTTTACAGAATTGAAATAAACTACTTTAAATTTCATGTGGAACCAAAAAAGAGACTGCATAGCCAAGACAATCCAAAGTAAAAAGAACAAAGCTAGAGGCATCAAGCTACCTGACTTCAAACTACATTTACAAGGCTACAGTAATGAAAACAGCATGGTACTAGTACCAAAACAGATATATAGACCAGTGGAACAGAACAGAGGCCTCAAAAATAACACCACACATCTGCAACCATCTAATCTTTGAAAAACTTGACAAAAACAAGCAATAGGGAAAGAATTTCCTATTTAATAAATGGTGTTGGGAAAACTGCATAGCCATATGCAGAAAGTTTAAACTGGATCCCTTCCTTACACCCTACACAAAAATTAACTCAAGATGGATTACAGACTTAAATGTAAGACCTTAAATCATAAAAACCCTAGAAGAAAACCTAGGCAATATCATTCAGGACATAGGCATGGGCAACGACGTCATGACTAAAAGACCAAAAGCAATTGTAACGAAAGCCAAAATAGACAAATGAGATCTAATTAATCTAAAGAGCTTCTGCACAGCAAAAGATACTATCATCAGACTGAACAGACAACATACAGAATGGGAGAACATTTTGGCAATCTTTGCATCTGACAAAGGGCTAATATCCAGAATCTACAAAGAACTTCAACAAATTTAGAAGAAAAAAACAATCCCATCAAAAAGTGGGTAAAGGAAATGAATAGACACTTCTCACAAGGAGACATTTATGCAGCCAACAAACATGAAAAAATGCTCATCATCACTAGTCATTAGAGAAATGCAAATCAAAACCACAATGAGATACTATCTCATGCCAGTTAGAATGGCAATCATTTAAAAGTCAGGAAACAACAGATGCTGGAGAGGATGTGGAGAAATAGGAACACTTTTACACTGTTGGTGGGAGTGTAGATTAGTTCAACCATTGTGGAAGACAGCGTGGCGATTCCTCAAGGATCTAGAACTAGAAATACCATTTGACCCAGCAATCCCATTACTGGGTATATACTCAAAGGATTATAAATCATGCTACTATAAAGACACATGCACACATGTTTATTGCAGCACTATTCACAATAGCAAAGACTTGGAACCAATCCAAATGCCCATCAATGATAGACTGCATAAAGAAAATATGGCACATATAACATGGAATACTATATAGCCATAAAAAAAGATGAGTTCATATCCTTTGCAGGGACATGGATGAAGGTGAAAACTATCATTCTCAGCAAACTAACACAGGAACAGAAAACCAAACACCACATGTTCTCACTCATAAGTGGGAGTTGAACAATGGGAGTTGCAGGGACATGGATGAAGCTGGAAACCATCATCCTTGGGAAACTAACACAGGAATGGAAAACCACACACCCCACGTTCTCACTCGTAAGTGGGAGTTGAACAATGAGAACGCATGGATGCAGGGAGGAGAACATCAAACACTGGGGCCTGCAGGGGTGCAGAGCTAGGGGAGGGGTAGCATTAGGAGAAATATGTAATGTAGATGACAGGTTGATCAGTGCAGCAAACCACCATTGCACATGTATACCCATGTAACAAACCTCCAAGTTTGGCACATGTACCCCAGAACTTAAAGTATAATAAAAAACAAAAAGTGAAAAACAAACAAACAAAAAATACTCGCACTTTTATTCCAGTAAATGAAGTTTTTTCCTTTTCATTTTAAGATCCTAATTTTCTACCCTCTAAATTAAGAATTCTCATAATTCTTATCAATAGATTTCTATTCTTATCAATAGATTCCTACTCCAATCTCTCCAACTTTTTACTTCAAATTGCCCTTGTTATATTACTTCTACTTCTGAAGTGGAGGCTAGGATTGTGTCTTACTCACATTTTATCCTCACTCCTTATTTAGTTATTCACACATTAAGAATCTCAATAATGCTTGTTAAATGAATAAAATAATAAATAAATCAGTGAATAGTCTAGATTATACAACTTTAAATACATATAGAAATTTAGAGCTGTTATATTGACAATGAATCTATACCTTTCCTTCATTTTTGCATTCTAAATTTACAGTTGTGCATAAAATAATGCAGATTTTAATAAGCGTTAAGAAATTACAAGTGATGACGATGAATAAAATAAGTAATTCAAAAATTCAGTGACCATGGTTTAAGAAAAATAACTATTAATGCTTCAAGACAAGCTTTTAAAATTAGTTGGCTAGTTTAATAACATATTTAATAATTATAAAACTTATTTGAAAAATAAAAATACTAAAATATAGAAAAATATAGAAAATATTCATTTAAAAATGAAATTATCTGTTGCATACTAAAATCTGTGACCTATATTTAACGTTTAACTTTTGTAATATTTGTGCATAGTACCCATATCTCTATTTCTATATGCTTTTCTTTTTATCATGCACTTTTCATTTCCATTGTGTACTTTATTACACACAAAATATAACTGATAAGGTATTGTATTCTCCTTTTAAGGATATTAGACTATTTTACCTTTCATAAATTATATATTACATAATTAACATATGTTAGATGTTAATCTAACCATGTGCCCCACTCCTCAGCTCTTGGGCGGTGGATGGGACTGGGCACTGTGGCGCAGGGGGCGGCACTCATCAAGGAGGCTTGGGCCCTGCCAGAGCCCACACCCACGGCAGGGAGGGGAGGCTCGGGCATGGCGGGCTGCAGGTCCTGAGCCCTGCCCTGCCGTCAGGTAGCTCAGGGCCGGTGAGAATTCGAGGGCAGCTGGCTTCGCACCCTCTTTAAATGCCAAACAGGCATTTAAAGGAATTCCAAGAAGTGCATTCGTATTTTCTTTATTCTAAAATGAAGGTTTACAATTTTTGTTTTACATTAATTATCTAATGTATTATGGAGTGGCACTACTCAACTCACGGTCATTTTAAAATCAGTAAATTCGACTGGTCTTTTTGGTTATGCAATTGTATACAGAATTGGTGGGTTCTTGGTCTCACTGACTTCAAGAATGAAACCACGGGCCCTTGCGGTGAGTGTTACAGTCCTTAAAGATGGTGTGTCTGGAGTTTGTTCCTTCTGATGTTAGGACGTGTTCTGAGTTTCCTCCTTCTGGTGGGTTCACGGTCTCGCCAGCTTCAGGAGTGAAGCTACAGACCTTTCTGGTGAGTGTTACCGCTCTTAAGGTGGCGCATCTGGAGTTGTTTTTCCACCTGTCCAGAGTTGTTCATTCCTCCCAATGGGTTCGTGGTCTTGCTGACCTCAGTAGTGAAGCTGCAGACCTTCAGGGTGAGTGTGATAGTTCAAAAAGGTGGTGTGAACCCAAAGAGTGAGCAGCAGCAAGATTTATTGCAAAAAGTGAAAGAACAAACTTCCCACAGCGGAAAGGGACTCTAGCCGGTTGCCACTGCCAGCTTGGACAGCCTGCTTTTATTCCCTATGTGACCCCACCCACAACCTGCGGTTGGTCCATTTTACAGAGAGCTGATTGGTTCCATTTTACAGAGAGCTGATTGGTCCATTTTACAGAAAGCTGATTGGTCCATTTTGACAGAGTGCTGATTGGAGCGTTTACAATCCCTGAGCTAGACACAGTGCTGATTGGTGCATTTACAATCTTTTAGCTAGACACAGAGTGCCAGACAGAAAAGTTCTCCAAGTCCCCACTAGGTTAGCTAGACACAGAGTAGTGATTGCTGTATTTACAAACCTTGAGCTATACACAGAGTACTGATTGGTGTATTTACAAACCTTGAGCTAGACACAGAGTGCTGATTGGTGTATTTACAATCCCTTAGCTAGACATGAAGGTTCTCCAAGTCACCACTAGACTCAGGAGCCCAGCTGGCTTCACCTAGTGGATTCCACACCAAGGCCACAGGCCCAGCTGCCTGCCAGTCCCACACCATGTGCCCCACTCCTCAGCTCTTGGGCAGTGGATGGGACTGGGCACTGTGGCGCAGGGGGCGGCACTCATCAAGGAGGCTTGGGCCCTGCCAGAGCCCACACCCACGGCAGGGAGGGGAGGCTTGGGCATGGCGGGCTGCAGGTCCTGAGCCCTGCCCTGCCGTCAGGGCCGGTGAGAATTCGAGGGCAAGCCGGCACTGCTGGGGAACTGGGTGCACCCTCTGCAGCTGCTGGCCTGGGTGGTAAGCCCCGCAGTGCGCCGGCAGGCAAAGCTCCGCATGCAGCCCCGGTTTCCGCCCACACCTCTCCCTCCACACCTCCCCGCAAGCAGAGGGAGCTGGCTCTGGCCTCGGCCAGCCCAGAGAGGGGCTCCCACAGTGTTGTGACCGGCTGAAGGGCTCCTCAAGCGCTGCCAGAGTGGACGTGGAGGCAGAGGAGGCACTGAGAACTATGGCTGCTAGTAGGTTATCACCTCTTACAATGAGCATACTGCAATGTAGCATACTATTCATTTTCTTATATATCCTGTAGTTAATCTTGTTGTTAATTAATAAAAACAAAATTACAGAAGATTTGAGGATGTGTGTCTTAATAAACTTTATAATAAATGAGTATAGGCATTAGCAAAGATTTTAAGCTGTAAATTTATCAGCATGGAATCAGTCTCTTGACAGAAATGGAAACTAAGACTCTATTAGATAATGAAATATGAGAGGGTCTTCTAGTAATTGAAATTGGCCCTTGGGTTCTTCAGATGTCAGTAAGCAACATACTTGGGACTATTTTAAAAGTCCCCCTTTTTTTAGTCTCTCTGTGAAAATCTTGCTTGATTTGCAAACCTCTGAACATTACTGCCTGGAGTGGAGAACAATTAGATTCATTAATTTGTTTCCCTTCTCACTTGGTTTAATACATCCTCAGTAATAAAGCTTACTAACAATTGTGGGCTTGACTTTACTACTTATTAGCAAATTGTACTTTAAACTGAATATTGAGTTATCATCAAGTAATGTGAATAAAAAGAGAGCATTTCAAAGCTGAAAAGAAAGGATTGGGGGCACATACTTTCAAAGTCATCAGATTTTACAAAATTAGAATTGTTTAGAAGATAGAAAACCCAGTGGCATAACTGTTTCTTACATTATATTTTTCTAAGTTAAAAATAGCTTGTATAATGAATAAAGATGTTTTCTTAGGCATACATTATTAAAAGAATCTGTCATCCCCTAAGAGAGGAATACTTCATACAGTTAATGGGTATTGATGAGCATTGAGTCTTCTAGCAAATTGTCTTTATCTCTAGAGAGTTTTGGTTGAAACATTTCTAATTCACTTTAGTGGACAGCTAGTTTGTAAACCAAACTTTCTGCTAAAAAGAAAAAGAAATATTGGATTGACAAACACATATTGAAGATCCAAAAAGAGATGAAACTTGCAGGCTAAGCTTCAGGTCAGAGTCTGACCAGAGAGGTAGGTGGAGTAATAAACAGTAAAGCCACTTTCATTCATAATATCTCTATCAATAAACAAACACTTGAAGGCTAGAGAGCAAATATAACATAGTACCCAACCAATGCAGTTGCTCTTCTGGAAGTATTTTCTGACTTTCAGATGTTGCACATTTTTAGCTAATGATAAACCAGTTTTAAACTTGTTTTCCACATTCTACCTCTAACCATGTGAAATTGCTGCTATGACTATATACAAGTGGAGACAGAAAAGAGAAGCAAAATGGGGAAGAAAAAGCCCTTCTTAACCTTCACATGGATTGGTTACATAGTTACACTTGGATTAGGCAAGCCAATGACTGTCAAACCTGGAATTTAATTTGAGCTTATTCGAACTGATGAAATGTAATTGTTAAAGTAAAGACTAATAAACAGCTGCATCCTAGTAAGCACAGCAGAAAAAACAACTTAAATGAAAACTAGAACCAATAACAAGAAGACAGTAGCATCTGACCCACGTAGCCTCAGAGCACTGTGTCTTTTGGCAAATTGGTGCTGTTTTTTCTCTTTAAAGTAGATGATAAACCTTAACAAATCTGAGAGAAACATGGAAATATTCCACTAACATGGTAAGACTAAAAAAGAAAAACAAAACAAAACTGCCAGATATGAATACTAAAATAGAAACCAGCCTAATTGTCTCATAAAACTGATGTTATGCTTTCTCTTAAATAAAAAGAGAGATGACCTTCCCAGACTTAAAACTTAAGATGTGTTTCTCTTATCTGAGTTTTTTCTCAGGAAACTAACCATTAGGCCTCCCAGATAATACCAAGGAACAGAAATTTACCAAACCATTGCATCTGGACAATGAGATGCCAGACCCCTCACCCTTTGTGATTGTGTAACTTACCACCAGCTTCCTGTTGACCAACTCCTCTTCCTTAAACCTCTGTAATTTTTGTTTTCCCACATGCAGTTACATTTCTTTTCTGCTATATAAACCCCTAATTTTAGCCAGTTGAAGGTATGGATTTGATGCCAATCTCCTGTCTCCTTGGCTGCAGAACCCAATGAAAGCCTTCTTGCCCAGCAATAGGCATTCTCTCAATGACTGGCTTTCTGTGTAGTGAGCAACGGCACCTAGACTTAACCCTAGCATTTTGTTAATAGATTTTAGTTTCCTGATTGGGAGCACCTTACTCAGGGCTTAGCTGCTATGGGCCAGGGGAGTTTCTAAAGTCGTCCTAAGCAGCTGCCTAACCATTTTTTGGCCAGATGTGGGTTTCAGCCTCTCTCACTCTTTGGCTCCACCACTGCAGCCACCAAATATATTCCTGATTGGGTAGGAAGAACAGCCATTTATTTTTGACATACATGACTAGAACGGTGAGTATCATTTGTGGGTACCAGAAAGCCAGTTCTGTTTCTCTCAATTTGAATAATTCTGAAGGAATTTTTATATGCAAATTGAACAAGCCCAGTTGATCAAGAGAAGAAAGTGCCCTGACTGTTTCAGTTTGGACACCCTTGGGCCCTATTTACTGCAGCAGCTGGATTGTGCTTTGGTGATTGGGTACTGTGTCAATACAGACATACGAAGTTACAATAAAATTAATGAATATTCTTTTCTAATACTGTTTGGCATCAATGTTCTTTGGAATCTAGAGAAGTCTGGCCTCTCCATAGGCCTCATTTTGCTATTGAATAAGAAACTGTGATGGAGCTCAGTGTATTCAGGCTTTTATGCTATGTTCTAAGAACGGTTTGGCCTCGTTAGTACAGGACGTTCTGTGGTGCTGTTTGGATCCAGTGTTCTTTGGAATTTGGAGAAGTTTCACCTTTAAAAATAAAACTGCTATGGAAACTGCTTTACCCAAAATTTTGGTTCACAGACTTAATTGGATTACCTGTTGGGAGTAATGACGCATCTGCATTGGTGGGCTCTCGGTCTCGCTGACTTCAAGAATGAAGCTGCAGACCCTCACGGTGAGTGTTACAGTTCTTAAAGATGGTGTGTCCAGAGTTTGTTCCTTCAGATTTTCAGATGTGTCCAGAGTTTCTTCCTTCTGGTGGGTTCGTGGTCTCGCTGACTTCAGGAATGAAGCTGAAGACCTTCACGGTGAGTGCTATGGTTCATAAAGGCAGCGCAGAGGGAGCTCATCCCTGATCAAGCCCAGCAGGTTCCGGCAGGCCCCGCCCAGTGCGGGGGCCCTCAGACGCTGCGCCCACCCAGGAACCCGCGCCAGGCCTGCGAGCTGCGCGCGCAGCCCAGGCTCCCGCCCACTCCTCCCGCTCCACACCTCCCAGCGAGCAGAGGGGAGCCGGCTGGCTGCCACCTCGGCCAGGCCCACAGAGGGGTCCCCACAGCGCAGCTGCGGACTGAAGGGCTTCTCCAGCGTGGCCAGAGCTGATGCCAAGGCACAGGCTCCAAGAGCGAGCGAGGGCTGCTAACACATTGTCACCTTTCAATGAGGTAAGCAAAGTTTAGCTTTGAGAACATGTTCATAGGCTGGGGAGTTTGTATTGCTGTCACATGGCTAGAGTTCCAAGGTAAAAGCTATTTATGTGTCTATATACATGGTTAAATGTGTTTATATGTATGTACAATTATTATTGTTATGCCTACCAAATTGGCTTATAAATAAAAGAGCACTGATAAATTAAGTAAATAAGTTCAAGCAATTTTCAATTTCATGTGACTTAAGTACATCTTTAATAAACAAGCTAGCTTTAAAATTAGAGGTAAGATAAAAATATATCTTCAGCAGTGTCAGTATACATTTTTGTCTGGGTTCTATGTTTATCTCTGATAGGTATTTTGAGATGTAAGGGTTTGGCACAGGTTGGTAAACCATAAAGCCAGCCAAAACAAAATTATCTTTGTGTGACAAATAAGACTAATTTAACGTTGTTAGCTTAATAAAAACGGCCAAATCTGAATTATTGACAAAAATACCCATGCATTTAACTTTCCGTTTCTTAGGTGAACACCTGATGTTTACAAGCTATAAATAAAAATGGTTAACAAAGTAATTACTTGAAATGATGGCTAACTTTGTCTAATATCAATTTTTCAGAAGTAATCTAGATAAACTGCAAACAAAAATGAAAGAATTGAGTATGTGTAAATGGAATACATGCTTGTGGGTGAACTTTCTGTTTAAATTTTCATTTAAATTTAATTTAAAATCTTCAAATGACTTTTGATGGTTCTTGGATGTCTGGGTCATTTGCAATAAAGAAGGGATTATGATATGGGTAATCATGTTTTTAAAAATGGTGAAATATTCTCATATATAAAATGTTAACATGTAATAGACAGTTCAGGATTTCCTGCTGATGGCAGCGGAAGCCTGTCTAGAGAGGCTGTTACAAAGACACTGGTTCCAGCAGGGGAGGCATGGCCAGGGTTGTACCTGGGCGCTGTGGATGACATGTTAATGGCAGCCGGAGGCAGATGGGTTCCTGGCTGGAAAAGGGAGGGTCCCTGGTGAAGCCCCACCTTCAAGCCAGAGATAGCTTGAAGCTTGGGTGGCTAGGCTGCCAATTCTGGGTAGAGTCTGTGGCCTGGAGTGAGAATATATGGTACTTTTTCCAGGCCCACCCTTGGCTACCCATGGACCAATTGGCATGTACTTCCTCTACCTTCTGAGCCCACAGAAACCCTGGACTCAGTCAGACTCACACAGACGTGGGGATGACCTGCCTGTGGAAAGGAGCTACCCAGTTTGGTTCTCCTTAGAGCTCTTCTGTCACTTGAAACTTCTCTCTGCCTTGCTCTCTCTCCAGTTATCCATGTATCTCATTCTTCCTGGACACAGGACAAGAACTCAGGACCCACCTAATGGAGGGACTGAAAGAGCTTTAACACAAGCAGGGCTGAAACACGCCCCTCACTTACCATATTGTAGGTGACGAGAAGAGCTGTGGCCCTTCAAGGAGTCCAGACCTATGGGCTCCCCAAGTCAGGGATGTGACACCCCCTTTGGGGCTCTGTGGTTCCTGGCATCTCAAGGATTTATTTATTTATTTATTTATTTATTTATTTATTGCTGTTTACTTTGCATTTTATTTATATATACATATATAAAATGATTGATATATTTTAGTTTATAATGGAAGGTTTATGTTTGCTTCTATGAATAGTCATTTTGTTTCTTATGCATTTACAACAGTTCATCATTTCCTCTATTTTTCTAAAATTCCTAAGCTATCTTTGTCAAGCCTCCACAAAATGAAGAGCACACTAGCAATTTAAAAAATAAATAAAATTGAATGGTTTTGTTTACCTCTGAGAATTTAGAGAGGTATAAGAGCTTCAGTTTCCTGGCCAAAAATAAAAGGTAGAATACTGATTTTTAAAAGTCTAAACAAAAATGATACATTATTTATTTTGTTATTCAGAAAAGTCGAGGGGAGAAGAAATGTTAAAATAACTTTTATTTCCAAGATAATTTAATACAGTCAATAATTTGAATTGGTCAGATCTTTTCCTTTAGGTAATTAGGAAATACTTGATATGCATACAAAATCTTAATATTCTAAAAAGATTATAATTGTTCTTAAGATAAAATTGACTGGGTACAGTGGCTCACTCCTGTAATCCCAGCATCTTGGAAGGCTGAGATAGAAAGAACACTTGAAACTCGAATCCCGGAGTTTGAGATCAGCGTTGGCAACATAGTGAAACCTTGTCTCTGTAAAAAATTAACAAAATTAGCCAGACATGGTGGTGCATGCCTGTAATCCCAGCTACTTGGGAGGCTGAGGCAGGAGGATCCCTTGAGTCTAGGAGTTTGAGTCTGTAGTGAGCTATGATTGCACCACTGTACTTCAGCCTGAGTGACACAGCAAGATCCTAACCAAAAAAAAAAAAAAAAAAAAAAGAAAAGAAAGAAAGAAAAGAAAAGTAAAAAAAAGAAAATGATATTGATTGGGATTTTCTCAAATTATTTTAGTTGTGTTTACCATTATTAAAATTAAGTGACATTCACTTGGATAGGAATACAAAAAGTTAAATTTTTTAGTGATTTTAAAATCACTGTTGAGCCTTCATGTATGCAATTGAAAATAAAATATATACAATTGTTGCTCCGGTTTGAAGAATGCAGTGGTGAAAGTTACCAAATCAGTTGTCAGTGCTGTATCTAGAAACCAATGTTGGAAATATGTGATAATAGTCTTTTAAAATAGTTGGCAAGAAATTGTTGTGTGGTTGTTCTTACATTGTCTTTGTTTTGTTGCATAACATTTAAATGTAAGGAGATTGTTTATACTCATACTGAATTTCAAGAATTGATATTTGCATTTCCCTTTTTCTTGATAAAGAGAAAAGTTCATTGTCTTACTTTGGTAAGTTTGGCATATGACCTATCACATTTTTTATGCTTTTGGTCACTGTTCTGTTACTGGAATGCTAGCAATTAGACATACACAAGGCATAACCTAACCACTGTAATAAAATGGTTTGAGGTGCTGCAGTCAGTAGCTACTAGACACCAAATCACAGTGTTTTCATTTATAGTCTGTTGGAGAGAATGGTAGGACTTTCTGCAGTGTAAATGTCTTATTTAACTGAACCTTAAATGCAGCACTTTGACTTCCGTATCCAAAAAAGGATCCAACTTCTGCTATATCTTAAATCACCAACACCAAAGTCTCAACTTCAGATGTGGAAGAAGGTGACAATCAAAATCAACTGCTTTTGTGAGACACAGGTCCGAAAATAGAAACTATTTAATTCCTCTGGGTCCAGAGACGATCACAGAAGAGGTGAACATGTGAGATTGTAAGGGCTATTTCTGAGGGATACAATTAGTTCAGAGTTTTTCTATAAATTAAATAGTAATATCAAAAACACACAGATGCAAGGCCATTATGTGGACTCCTGTGTCAGAATAACCAGGTTTTTTGGAGCACGGATCTTCTTTTTAATGGAAAATTGTAAAAGGTTATATTAAAGGTTTATGGAAATATTACCTTATAGTAAAACTGATTAAAATTTGATTGATTTATTTATAAGAATTTATTAAAAATAGCTTTAACATTAATAACACACCTTCCAAAGGAAAATTTGTTTTTTCTGTTTTGAACAAAATTTTGTGCAATATTAATGAGATGATATAACATTTTTATCTTTTGAGTAAACTGCAGAAAAAAGGGACAGGGGAGTGACAGATTTAGTTGGCCTCATGCTGTCTTTATTAGGTCTTAATGTTTGGAAAACTAAATCTCCTCTCTATTAAATTGTAAATGCTTTCGTTTTATCATTTTGTCTCAATAAATGACTATTTCATAGTAATCTGTGATCTTATTTTGTGACATAGAGTTTGTAAACCTCTGATTTTTGACAGACTTTCTGAAAGCAAAATTTGAAGTTTTAAATTCAGTATTTTTGACTGCAAACTTTGTTTTTGATGTTGGTGCCCCTGAAGTCCAAGAGAGATGCATTCGGGTGGTATTGTATGTTAGAATTATACAGGAAACATTGTTAAATATGAGGTGTTAACTTTCTTTGAATTACATTGATATAGATGTATTATTACTATGTGTTCCAAGATTGCCTGAGATTCCTGAAATTCTTACATGTCTTAATATATCTTGGCAGTAATGATTTATTATTATTAATTGTGATATGCCACAGAAGCAACCAAATTTCCTCAGCTATGTCTTTATGGCTGTCCTAAGACTTTTGTCATCCACAATTAGTCTCTTTTTAAAAATTTGTTTAATTCTTCTCAAAAAATGGCTTATAATCAGCTATAATCAAGGGCTTGCTTTTTGGGGGGATTCATTAAAGAACTCTTGAACGCAAGTTTCTCATAACTTAGGAATCATGCCATTGGACTAGAGAGAAAACTTCCAAGACTACAATTAAAAGGCTAATGTGTTCATAATGATGGCTAACTCAATATGAAGCAGAGCCAGAGTTGATTGCATAGATTGAAATATTGCGGATTCTTTTTGCTTTGTTTTTCAAGGTCTGAAGAACAATTTTCTTTTGAATTATTCATAGCCTTTAACTATTGAGTAAAGTATACCCTTATAAACAGAATTTTAGGCATATTTCTCTGTCTCTGCCTGATTTCTACAGAATTCATAAGTATTTATGAATGCTCTTAATTCATGAGAGTGTGGTTTTTTGCATAAGTTAGATAATAGTACTTTATTTTAATAATGGGACACAATTGGAGGCACTGATTACTTTATCATTAATTTGACTGGAATGGCACGTTTTTGGATACAAGCAGATTGCTCTAAAAAATTGAAATTGACTTTATAGAGCCAATGAGAGCCTCTTGGAAGGGTTGGCTTTATACCTTATCTGTGCGGTGCCTTTAGAGGGTTCCTGTCCTGTGGTAAATAGAAAGAGTCACTTTCTGACAGGCCTAGGATCGTCAATTTGTTTTGGGGCCTCAAGAAACAAAAGGTTCTTCCAATTCCTGTAAGTATCTGCAGGTGCAGATGGATCCTTGACTAGGCTTGAGAGACCTTTGGAGGTCAAGTGTGGAATTACCCGTGAGAGGTTTCTGCAAAGTGAATTTAGAGGAGCCCATATGAACAATGGTTCATTCTGCACTATGCGTGGATAATCAGGCCAAGTACAGTGGGACTGAAGCTTATTTCTTAGGTAGTTTGGCCCTGCTGCGATTTGTCTTTGGTGGAAGTGGAGGACTGGAGGGAGAAAGATTGTATTTCAGAAAAAAATATAGTATTAGATTAACCTTTCATTCTTGGATGGCCATATGGTCACCTATGGTATGGAGTGGCCACAATGCCCTTCCTCATCATGAAGCAGCCAGAAAGATCAACTACCAGATTCCCCATGATTGAAGAACTGATAAATAGAAAGGAGGGCGGCAACTGGCCAAATTGCCCCTTAGAACTGATGTTTATGGTTTCTTTTGAATAAACATAGAAACTGACCCTCCCAGTCTTGAACCTTGAGAAAGATATTTGTCTTATCTGAGTTTCTTTCTCAGGAAACCAACCATCAGGACTCCCAGATATTATCAAGGAACTGAAACTCATCAGGTCAGTGCATTTGGACAGTGAGATGTGAGACCCCTCACCTGTCATGATTGCCTAACTGACCACCTGCTTCCTGTTGACCAACTCCTGTTACTTATTCCTCCCTAATTGCTGTTTTCTTTCATGCAGTTACATTTCTTCCCTGCTATATAAGCTCCTAATTTTACCCAGTTGAGGAGATGAATTTGAGACTGATCTCCTTACTTATAGGCTGCAGAACCTGATTAAAGCCTTCTTCCCTTTCAACACTCATGTCAGTAAATGACTTTCTGTCTGGCAAACAATGGGACCTAGACAGAATTCCTGGCATTTTTGGTAATGCAAATACTAGAATTAAAAACCTAGGGTATTATTTCAACACCAGCCACGATGGAATAGAATCACTATAAACCTATCACTCCCACTAATTTCACGTAAAAAGTCTGGACAACCTTCAAAAGCAACATCAGAACAATGAAAAGTAAAGAACGGTGGGTAGATTTGGGAGAGAAATCAAAATTTGAAGAACACACTGTACTATGGGGACTTTCGTCTTCATTTGCTTTTTTTCTCGTTTATATTTTGACATTGTTCCAATGTTGACCCAACTTATAGAACTAGAAACTAGGTACAGACACCACACACACACACACACACACACTCAGAAAAGCACTATAAGAAAAATCTTCTAGTTCTGACTGGAAGACTAAGAAAAGAGCCCCTAAGAGCTGTACAGTATGAGGAAACACCTTGTTTTATTTGCTTTTGATCTTTTCTCTCCCAGGCACTAAAAATTATTTTTAAAAAATTTATCAACCAGAAAAATGAGTCTCTGGACCCTGGAGAGTGTGGAGGAAAACCCTGATTAAAGACAGCTGCTGAAGAGATTTTAGTAACATGGTGTAGATCTAACACAAGGAATAGGTTAACCAATAAGCTGTGCATACATACATGAAAGATATCCAAGGATGTAGAGCATACATCATACAAAGGCTGTGAGATGAGAACTGTGACATAAAGCACCACTCATGTCTCTGACTTTGGAGTGGCCCATGTTCATGATGAATTCAAATAGCCTGGAAAAATCTTTGAAATTTAAACTAACATTGGAATCACTGCCCACACAAATTTCAGTCCACACCAATGGGCAAATTAACATCCTCTAAGGAATTTTAACAGAACAGAGATTTTTCCAACATGTTGTATATTTCAAGGATGCAATACAATGGTACTTGACATATAAAAAAGCAGGAATATCTGGTAAGTTAAAAACATTTAATCAATTAATTAAATAAAACTTTCTTAAAGTCAACTTCTGGTGACCAAGGTGTTTTGATTACCACATAGAAACTTCAATATAGAACTGAGGAGCAGAGGGAAAATAATACATTGAGATTCATTAAACAGTGCCAATCATACCTGTAGAATAATATCAAATATCTAATATTTGTGTCACTTAAGTTCCAGAAGAAGGCAGGAAAGAGATCTGTGCAAAAATACAAACAAAAGTATTTGAAGAAATATTGTTTGAAAACATCTCAAAATTAGTGAAAAACATACAGTACATATTCCAGAAGGTTAGCAAATCCAAAAGAGTATAAACTCAAAGAAAACCTCCGAAAATCAAAGGTAAAGAAAAGCAAACTTTTCAGCATCTAATGGAAGTCAAAACATTACATACAAAACTAACAATTTAAATAAATATAAATATAACATCACAAAATAAAGAAGACAGCAAACTGTTCAAAGTGCTTAGAGAAAAAAATGGAAGTCAACACCTAATTCTATACTAGGTGAAAATATACTTCAATAATAAAGAAAAATAAAGAATTCTTAGATGAAAAAACTGGGCCTGGCGCGGTGGCTCAAGTCTGTAATCCCAGCACTTTGGGAGGCCGAGACGGGCGGATCACGAGGTCAGGAGATCGAGAGCATCCTGGCTAACACGGTGAAACCCCGTCTCTACTAAAAACAATACAAAAAAACTAGCGGGCGAGGTGGCGGGTGCCTGTAGTCCCAGCTACTCCGGAGGCTGAGGCAGGAGAATGGCGTAAACCCGGAAGGTGGAGCTTGCAGTGAGCTGAGATCCGGCCACTGCACTCCAGCCTGGGCAACAGAGCGAGACTACGTCTCAAAAAAAAAAAAAAAAAAAAAAAAAAAGATGAAAAAACTGAAAGAATTTGTCACCAGTGGATGTGCTCTAAAATAATTGTTAAAGGAAGTTCTTCAGGCTGAACAAAAGTAATACCAGTGGGAAACATGGAATTTTATAAGTGAAGAAAGAACAGTAGAAATGGTTTAAAAAATCACCATAAACATGGAAGTGTAAACATATAAAATGATCTTTCTCCTCTTAAATTCATTAAAATATGTTTGACTGTTTAAGGTCAATATTGTAACATTTACTGGTGGACTTTAAGTTGTAATATGTAATATGTGTGAAAATTAAAACTACATCAAGAGGGAAAAATTAGTTCATATGACAGTAAAACTGCTTTATTTTCTATGATATTATAAATGATGACTTTAAGAAGACTATAATTTAGGTGTGCGTACTATACTGCTTAGAGTACAATAATCCACAGCAAAAAAAATGTTCATGAGTATATTAAATTTGGAGATGTAAAAAACTAAAAATATTTTAAAGGAAGGAAGGAAAGGTTGAATGGGAGAGGAGGAGGAAAAACTGAAAACAATACATAGTAGACCTAAATTTGAATTATATCAATAACTGCATAAAATGCAAATGCTATAAACACCAAATGCTAATATAATTAAAAGAAACACTAGATAAACTTGCAGTCATAGCTGAAACTTCAGCACCCCTCTCTCTGCAATTGATAGGACAAGTAGACATAAAGCAATCAAGATATTACAGACCTGAATAATAGTATCAACTAGCTTTTAACTCTTTGGCATTTTAAAACATCTGACCAAACAATTGAAAGAAATACTTTCAAAGTTACATGAAACATTGGCATTTACCAAGGTTGATCATATTATACAGCCATAAAACAACTTTCAGGAAAGTTAAAAAACTGAAATTAATTAACGTTTGTCCTTTGACCATAATCTGGTTAAATAAGAGATTGGAAGAAAAAAAAAATCTCGAAAAATTCCCAAATAAGACATTAAACAACACACTTATAAATAAAATATGAGTCAAAGAAGGAATCCCAAAAGAAACTAGAACATAATTTGATTTAATTAAAAATGAAAATACAGTATATCAAAAATTGTGCCATGCAGCTAAAAAGCAGAGCTTACAGAGAAGTTTATTCCACTAGATGTCTACATTGGAAGCAAAAATCTCAAATCAATAACCTAAGCTTACACTGAAAAAGAAAAAGTGAGAAAAACAACAGCAATTTAAATGTAAAGCAAGAAGATAATAAAAATCATGAGTATAAGAACATAAATTCTAAAATTGAAAGCAGAAAATCTATTAAGAAAAATCAATAGAATCAAAGGCAGTTTCTTTGAAAAGATCAACAAAATAGATAAAGCTCTATCAAACTAATCAAGTAAAAGAAAGAAAACACAAGTTATCCATGTCCAGAATCCAAGAATTGGTATCATTACAGAAATAACGGATTTTGAAGCATTAATAATGCAATTCCACAAACAAAAGTAGACCCATAAATGCAAAAATTTTAATGAAATTAACCAATTTTATTACAGGCCTAAAATATCATATCTTGCTTAAAGAAAAAATAATCTGAATAGTTTTAAAAGAGGTAAAGAAAGGGAAGTTTAATTAAAATCTTCCAAAAAGGAAACCATAAGCTCACATGGTTTTTTTGGCAAATTCTGTAAAAAACTTACAGAAAAAAAAAATTGACAGTCTTTTTTAGGATGTAGAAGAGGGAGTACTCCCCTTTTATTTTGTAATGAGACAAAAATCTGTATTATATTGATACCAAAATCATATGCAGTTATTACAATAAAATTAAAAGATAGTATTTCTCATATTGATGCAAATACCCTAAAGTGTTGACAAATTGAATACAATAATATATAAAAATGCATAATAATACAATAAATTCAGCTTTATCCCCAGAATACAAGGGTGGCTCAATATTTGAAAATTACTTCTTATAATTGTCATATTATCAGATCAAATTAGAAAAAAAGACATATAATAATAAATGCAGAAAAAACACTTGACAAACTCAACATATATTCATGATAAAAGCTCTCACCAAACTAGGAATATAACAGCGCTTCAGTAACCTATTGAAAGGCAAAATACAATAGTCTCCTTTTAACTGTATGGGATACATTCCAAGACCCCCCAGTAGATGCCTGAAGCCACTGATAGTACTTGATATGGTATGGCTCTGTGTCCCCACCCAAATCTCACCTTGAATTGTAATCCCCATAATCACCACATGTCAAGGGCAAGACCAGGTGGAGGTAATTGGATCATGGGGGAGGTTCTCCCATGCTGTTCTCATGATAGTGAGTGAGTTCTCACAAGATCTGTTGGTTTTATAAGCATCTGGTGTTTCCCCTGCTTGCACTCACTACATCCTGCTGTGCTGTGAAGAAGGTACCTGCTTCTCCTTTGCTTTCGGCCATGATTGTAAGTTTCCTGAGACTTCCTCAGCAATGCAGAAATATGAGTCAATTAAACCTCTTTCCTTTATAAATTACCCAGTCTTGGGCAATTCTTTATAGCAGTATGAAAATGAACTAATACAGTAATTAAATATATATATATACACACACACACACAAACACACACACTGTTTTTCTCTATATACATATCTATGGTAAAGTTTAATTTATAAATTAAACACAGAAACTGATAATAATAATAAAATAAAAATTATAACAATCTGCTGTAATAAATGTTATGTGCATGTTTTTTTTTCTCTCTCTCTCTGAAAATATCTTATTTTATGATACTCATTTATTATCAGAGTGAGGGTAACTGAAACCTCCAAAACAAAACTTCAGATAGGAAGAGACTTCTGTAAACAATGTACTACAAGAAAACAGGAGAAAAGTGTTGTGAGCTTGGGATAAGCAAAGCATTCTTCAATATGACACCAAGAGCAAGATCCACAGAGAAATAAAATGAAAAGTTGGAATTCCTCTAAATTAAAACCTTTATCTCTGTGAAAGTCACCATTAAGAGATAAAAAGACAAGTCACACATTTAGAAAAAAACATTTTCAACTCACCTGTCTGAAAATGAACTTGTATTCAAAGTACATTAGAAAAATTACATCAACGATAAGAAACTGAACAACCTAACTTTAAAAATGACAAATGCTTAATAGGATGTTTCATCAAAGAAAATACACTGTTAGCAAATAAACACATGAAAATATATTTGCAGGTTATTGAGAAGTGGATTCTTTGCTTTCCAAATACAGGAGCAGGGGAAGGTTATATATTCTTATGTTATTGGATTCTAGTTTAATTCCATTTTGGTCAGTGAAATCTAGACACTTGCTTCATGACCCAGCATATGGCCTACATTGTTGAAGCATTTTTGTACCCTTGTAAAAATATGGATTCTGCATTTTTGGATGTGATGTTTTGTAAATTTGACTAAGATAAGTGTGTTTATAGTCTGTGATAGACAGAATAGTAGTCCTCCAAAGATGTTCATGTCCTAATAATTAGAACCTGTAAAAATGTTATGCACCTGGCAAAAGGGAGTTGAATTTGTGAAATTAAGGCCGGGCACAGTGGCTCACACCTGTAATCTCAGCACTTTGGGAGGCCGAGGCGGGTGGATCACTTGAGGTCAGGAGTTTGAGACCAGCCTCACCAACATGGTGAAACCCCATTTGTACTAAAAATACAAAAATTAGTGGGGTGTGGTGGCATGGCCTGTAATCTCAGTTACACAAGAGGCTAAGGGAGGTGAATCGTTTGAACCCTGGAGGTGGAGGTTGCAGTGAGCTGAGATCACACCACTGCACTCCAGCCTGGGCAACAGAATGAGTCTTTGTGTCAAAAAACAAAACAAAACAAAACAAAAGATTGCTCTTCATCTAATACGTTATCCCGATGAACCCAATATAATCATAAAAGTCCTTTAAAGTGCAAGAGATAGACAAATGAGGATGTTGGGACTATCTGTCATTACCAGCTTTGACGATGGGGGAAGGGAGCCAGAAACAAAGGAATGTGAGCCTTCAGCTGCTAGAAAAGGCAAGGAACTTGTTCTTTAGTACCACCAGAAAGACAGAAAAATGCAGGCCTACTGACACTCTTTTGATTGCATTGAGACTCATTTTGGACTTCTGATCACCAGAACAAGTAGAAAAAAAAAATATTTCAAGTTAGTACGTTTTTAGTTGGTAAATGGTACAGCAGTAATAAGAAACAAACACATCTTCTGAGCTTTTAATTGAAATATGTTTTTAAATTGTCAACAGTAATTGTGGATTTGAGCATATATTCTTTCGGTACCATTGATTTAACTTCGTATGTTTGTAGGTGTGTACATATTTATGATTTTGTGTCATCTTGATTACTTGACCTACTATCAATATAAAATATCCAATTCTTCTAATTCTTTGAATTAATATAGCCATTCTAGCTTTAATACAATTATTATTAAGATAGTTTGTAATCTACTGAACTTCAAAAAGAATATTACCCTAACTCTTGTGGTGTTTTGGCCACATTTTGTGTGTGTGTTTGTGTGTGTGTGTGTAGCTTTTAATTAAGGTGCTAAGTACTCGTACAAATAATGTAATTATTAATATTGTTTTTAATTCTGTTCAATTGCTGTTTGTATAGTATGTGTCTTATCATTTTTTGTTCTGTTTTTCTTTCTTTAGATTAAGGTAGTGTTATTTTAATCATTTAGTACTTTCAGTATTTTAATCCTTCTATTGACTACTTCAGTATAACTTTTAAATTGCATTTTTCATGGCCACTCTAGAGATTAAAGTAAAATCTTTAATTCATAATAATTCACTTTGAATTTTTTGTAAATTATCCTTTATAAATAATGTAAGGGATTTACAATAGTATGCTTTTATTTATAATTCATCTCCCCTTTATGGTACTGTGTAAATTTACTCCCTGTGTTAAACCTTGGTGTATTTGAGAATTATCTTCATGTTGTTAATATTGTAGAATATTATTACTTGATAATCGATTCTCAGATAACACTTTTATTATAATTTTAAAGACTGCTTTCTTTTAATGTTTCTGAGGAGGAATCTGCTTTATTTTTCTTTGCTTTTTTTAATGTAATTCTCTTTGGATATTTAAAAAAAATGTGTCTCTATTTTTGAGTTTCAGCACTTTGAGTGTTATGTGCTTAGATGTGGTTTTCTTTGTAATTCTGCTTGCAATTTGCTGAGCTTTTTTGGAGCTGTTTATATCACTTATCAGTTCTGAAGAATTCACGGCCATTAGATTTTCAGTGATTTCTACTTTCACTTCTGTCATTGTGGGATTTCAGTTACACGTATGTTTCTTGTGCCTTCTTTTTCTTTCTTTTTTCCTTTTCTCTGCTGTCTGAACAATTTTTCACTAACGTGTTCTCAGTTAGACCTTATATCCATTTTGCTATTTCTGCTGTTAACTGCATCCAGTACATTCTTTATAAGTTTTATATTTTTTAGTCCTAAAAATTAATTTGTATCACATTTTTCTTTATTATGTCATCTTTCCACTCACTTTTCCCCATGCTTTTCTTTAAATTCTTTAACATATTTTAATAGTTATTTTAGAGTCCTTGTTTTCTAAATTCAACATGAGCCATTTGTAGACTTTACTAATTAATGATGGTTTGATTATGGTTTATATTTTCATGTCTCCTCATATCTTACAATATTTATAACTTATACTTGACATATTGTATTAAAAAGAGACTAGTGTAGAAAATGTTCTCTCAGAAATAGCTTTTTTTTTTTTTTTTCTACTGTCAGGCACCTACAGTGAGGGTTTGTTCTGTTACTCCTTCTATTCAGGATTTGCAATGGGTCAGACACCTGTTAGAACATTAATTATTGTTAATTCTGCTCTGATATCTAATATCTTGTGGGTGATTTGGAGGAGTTTCTTAAAGCTGGGCTTTGGGATCTAAGCCCTCTGAGACTCAGGATATTTTTCTGCTTTTTATCCTACACGCCAATTTTTTTTTCTCTTCTCACTCAGCAGAAGTCCCATGGACAAGAATTGGAAAGTGGAAGAAAGTGCAGGGAATACTAACTCTGTGGTATAGGCACCTCTAGAATACAGTCTACCACACTATTCTACATGTGGCTATTGGGTGCTCACCTGTTTTTCCTTATGTCGGCAATGTTTACCTGCCTAGCACAAATGTACTCTTCCAATATCCTGTTCTCCCAGACCCAGCAAACCCTCTAGATTTTATAATGGCCTACTGTCTCTGCTTACTTAGTAAAGATTTGTCCTTCTCTGGAATTTGATTTACTTACTCGCTATCTAATTTATATTTGTATTAATCAATAAATATCTTTATTAATATTTCAGTTTATCTGGTGTTCACTTAATCTTACAGCAGAAATAATGATATTTTGCTCTAATATACTCAGCAATAATATCTACAAGCTATTGAGAAGAGGCAACCTCAAAACAACTTTGATTTTGAAGACTGTTATTTGTACTCTGGAAGTATTTGCCTTCTCAATGAGGAAATCACTTAAAAACATTTATTACCTAACCAGTGAGGTAAGGAAGATTCTTTTATTTACTCATTTACACAGTTACTTATTCTTGAAAATATTTATTTACAATATTTTAACTCCTCATGTAAATACAGAGTGTAACAACAAGCAAATCAAACACAAAACAAAACAACAAAGAAAATTAAAATACAAAGAAAAAAACTCCCAAGCAATAACAAGACCAAAACACTATTAGTCTACCGGGTTATAGGTAATAAAAGAAAGCTAATTTTGAGTCACGGTAGCTGACTTCAAAATATACTGCAAGGCTACAGTAACCATAACCACATGGTACTGTATCAAAACAGATATATAGACCAATGGAACAGAACAGAGGCCTCAGAAATAACATTACACATCTAAAACCATCTGATCTTCAACAAACCTGACAAAAACAAGCAATGGAGAAAGGATTCCCTAATTGTTGTGAGCTAGCAACCTAATCACAGAAAAAAAAAAAAAGGATGCTGTGGCATTTATTTATTTGTGTATTGCTCTTTCTTTTACTAGACCTCCAATTTAATCTGTGTTGATTTTATTTAACATGTTATGCTTAATGCTCTGAGAGCCATTATGATTTCTATAGATCAGCAATCAAATCATGGTGTAAATATTTGCTGAATGAACAAATTTATTCAGGTTAGCAACCAAACATCTGGGGGTTTATATATATATATATATATATTTTTTTTTTAAATAAGAAGAAATGACATACAAACAGTCTTAGACAAATGTAATGAGTGTGATTGCAATAATATCATAAATATATGTTAATATAAGATGTAATTTAGAGCAGGTCATCTGCAGTCAAGTTTCCTGAGTTTCAAGGCCAGTTCTACCACTTATTACCTTTGTAACTTTGGTAAGTTACTTCAAACTCATGTACATTAATTTCTTCATCTCTGTTTGGAAAAACAATAATAACTTCACCATGAGTTGTTATGAGTTATGATTAATGTTTATGAAGTGTTTAGAAGAGTTCCTGGCATTAAATAAGCACAGTATAAACGTTTGCTAGTCATAGCATTACTAGTAGTGGTAGTAGTGTCTGTGAATGTTACTATGACATTTATATTGCTGCAAGGCAAAATACGTCAAGCTTAGTGGTTTAAAACAACACTCCGTTGAAATTGAGGAAGTTGTTAATAGCCTACCAACAAAAAAAAAAAACCCAGGACCAGACAGATTCACAGGTGAATACTGCCAGAGGTATAAAGAGGAGCTGGAATAATTCCTTCTGAAACTATTTCAAACAATAGAAAAAGAGGGACTCCTCTCTAACTCATTTTATGAGGCCAGCATCATCCTGACACCAAAACCTGGAAGAGAAACAACAGAAAAAGAAAATTTCAGGACAATATCGCTGATGAACATTAATGTGAACATCCTCAATAAAATATTGGCAAATCAAATCCAGCAGCACATCAAAAAACTTATCCACCACGATCAAGTCAGCTTCATCCCTGGGATGCAAGGCTGGTTCAACATATGCAAATCAATAAACGTAATCCATCACATAAACAGAACCAATGACAAAAATGACATGATTATCTCAATAGATGCAGAAAAGACCTTCGACAGAATTCAATACCCCTTCATGGTAAAAACTCTCAAAAAACTAGGTATTGATGGAATATATCAAAAATAATAAGAGCTATTTATGACAAACCCATGGACAATATGATATTGAAAGGGCAAAAGCTGGAAGCATTCCCTTTGGAAACAGGCACAAGACAAGGATGCCCTCTCTCACTGTTCCTATTCAACAGAGTATTGGAAGTTCTGGCCAGAGCAATTAGGCAAGAGAAAGAAATAAAGGGTATTCAAATAGAAAGAGAGGAAGTCTAGTTGCCTGTGTTTGCAGATGACATGATTGCATATTTAGAAAACCCCATCGTCTCAGCCCAAAAACTCCTTAAGCTGATAAACAACTTCAGCAAAATCTCAGGATAAAGGCAATATGCAAAAATCACGAGCATTCCTATACACCAGTAACAGACACACAGAGAGCCAAATCATGAGTGAACTCCCTTTCACAGTGCTACAAAGGAAATAAAAAACCTAGGAATATAACTTACACGGGATGTGAAGAACCTCTTCAAGGAGAATTACAAACCACTGCTCAAGGAAATATGAGAGCACACAAACAAATGGAAGAACGTTCCATGCTCATGCATAGGAAGAATCAATATTGTGAAACTGGTCATACTGCCCAAAGTAATTTACAGATTCAATGCTATTCCCGTCAACCTGCCATTGACTTTCTTCACAGAACTAGAAAAAGCGTCTTTAAATTTTATATAGAACCAAAAAAGAACCCGTATAGCCAAGACAGTCCTAAGCAAAAAGAACAAAGCTGGAGGCATCACGGTAGCTGACTTCAAAATATACTGCAAGGCTACAGTAACCATAACCACATGGTACTGTATCAAAACAGATATATAGACCAATGGAACAGAACAGAGGCCTCAGAAATAACATTACACATCTAAAACCATCTGATCTTCAACAAACCTGACAAAAACAAGCAATGGAGAAAGGATTCCCTATTTAATAAATGGTGTTAGGAAAACTAGCTAGCCATATGCAGAAAACAGAAACCTGACCCCGTCCTTACACCTTGTACAAAAATTAACTCAAGATGGATTAAAAACTTAAATATAAAACCTAGGACTATAAATACCTTAGAAGAAAACCTAGGCAATACCATTCAGGACATAGGCATGGGCAAAGACTTCATGACTATAACACCAAAAGCAATGGCAGCAAAAGCCCAAATTGACAAATGGGATTTAATTAAGCTTATGCCCAGGAGAAGAAAATATCATTAGAGTGAACAGGCAACCTACAGAATAGAAGGAACTTTTTGTAATCTATCCATCCGACAAAGGTCTAATATCAAGAATCTACAAGGAACTTAAACAAATTTACAAGAAAAAAACAACTGTACCGAAGAGTGGGCAAAGAATATGAACAGTCACTTCTCAAAAGAAGACACTTAATGCGGCCAAAAAACATACGAAATAAGGCTTATCATCACTGGTCATTGGAGAAATGGAAATAAAAACCACAATGAGATGTCATTTCGTACCAGTTAGGATGACGATTATTAAAAAGTCTGGAAACAACAGATGCTGGAAAGGATGCGGAGAAATAGGAACACTTTTACACTGTTGTTGGGATTGTAAATTAGTTCAACCATGTGGAAGACAGTGCGGCGATTCCTCAAGGATCTAGAACCAAAAATACCATTTGACCCAGCAATCCCATTACTGGGTATATACCTAAAGAATTATAAATCATTCGATAAAGACACATGCACACGTATGTTTATTGCAGCACTATTCACAATAGCAAAGACCTGGAACCAACCCAAATGCCCATTAATGATAGACTGGATAAAGAAAATGTGGCACATACACACCATGAAATACTATGCAGCCATAAAAAAGAATTAGTTCATATCCTTTGCAGAGGCATGGATGAAGCTGGAAACCATCATTCTCAGCAAACTAACACAGGAACAGAAAACCCAACACCGCATATTCTCGCTCATAAGTGGGAGCTGAACAATGAGAACACATGGACGGGAACAGGGAGGGAAAAATCACACACCAGGGCCTGGTGAGGGGTGGAGGGAAAGGAGAGGAAGAGCATTAAGACAAATACCTCATGCATCTGGAGCTTAAAACCTAGATGACAAGCTGATAGGTGCAGCAAACCACCATGGCACATGTATACCTATGTAACAAACCTGTACGTACTGCACACATATCCCAGAGCCTAAAGTAAAATAATAAAAAAAAATAACACTCATTATTTATCTCTCAGTTTTGTAAGTCAGATATCTGGGTTCTACGCTTATTGATTCATAAGGCCAAAATCAAGGTTTTGTCCAGACTGGGTTCTTATTGGAAGCTTTAACTTTTAGGGAAAAACTTGCTTTGAAGCTCATTTAGTTTATTGGCAGATTTCAGTTACTTGTAGCATTGAGCCCCTGATTTCTTGTTGAGACTTCTCTCAGATGCTATAAACTGTTCTCAGAACCCTGCCTCTTAGTCTTCTCAGCAAAGATAAACTTCTTTGTATCAAATCCCTTATTTTTCAAATCTGTAGGACTTCCTCTTCTACTACTAGTCAGAGAACACTCTGCTTTTAAAGGTTCATGTGATTAGATTAAATTCACTCTGAAAACCTGTATATTTTAACCTATATGACTTAAGGTCCATTAAGTAAACTTAAATATATATAATCCATTTTGCCACACAACATAACACAATTAAGGTAATAATACCACGGGGCCACCTTAGAATTATGTCTACTACATTCATTCTTACACCAGGTAATCCACAAAATAGCTTACTGAGAAATTTGAGTTTGAGAATTTACTGCAATAACAACCATACATATGAATTGCCCCTTTATTAAGCCTCCTTTTACTACAGTAATAGAAGGAAAGAATTGGCAGAGATGAGATAATCTTCTTAGGGAATTGAATGTCTCTGAGGAAAACCTTTAGTATCTTTTCACTCATGCCTCTGTTTCCTAGAGAGTATGGAAAGCTTCAATAGGATCACTTAGTGATGTTAAACTGGTACTCTCTCCATAAGCAAAGACTGCTGAGCATTTTTCCTTTGATTCTTGAATAACCTCCTGAAACAGCAGTGTACTGATGATGTTAGGATATTAGAAAATGGGTAGGAGACAGATGGTATGGATCAGAGATGAACTATTTGCGAATCAGTTGGCAGGGATCAGAGGTGAACTGTTTGTGAATCAGCCAAAAGTTCTGCTGTATGGTTTGGCAAATATATGAGTGTTCCTGGCCCAAGAAAGTCTTCTCTAAGTTTTTTCCCCATATCTGGGAAAAGAAGCCACAGCTTGTGATTTAAGGACAGTCAAATTTTGGTTATTTTGTAAAATTACAATGTATTTATGGTAAATTAAAACCAACATTGTCATTAATAAAATGAATGTTTTCAACAAAGCAAGTTAATAATTACAAGATGCCATGTGTAGAGCCACACAGGACACAAAGGCAGATAAAGCCTGGTTGCAGTCTCTTTCAGTTTTACCTTTAACTTTTGAAAATAATATGTGGCTAGTCACAAACTCATATTATATGAAACGTTATGATGAGATAACCATTAGATGAAGGATTCTTATAGTATATACCATCAAAGTTTAAATGAGAAAATTTAGTACATTTGTCAGGACAGGGAACTTTTAAGTGAAAATGTTAATTTTTAGGACTTTATGGGTTTCTTAAACATTGATTGGAATGGAGAATGTTATATTGCAATGCTTAATGGAGTTGACCTTCAATAGTATTTAATAATATGATTGATTTACTTTAAGTGTGCAGGAGCACAGCATTATGTGGATAAAAAAAAATAGCAGGGTAAGGCAGGGAAAGAGAACAGAAATCCTGGGAGGAATGATTTCGGTAGAAGTAAAGAAGTAGAAAAGGCAGGAAAAACCAGTAAGGAAAAGCCTGTAGAAGATCATAAATTGCCAGGCACATCAGTTATATATAGGCCATTCATGGAGAAAGTGAAAGAGGTAGAGAAGTGGTAAGAATGAAATGTTATTTTATTTTTTGAGATGGAGTCTCACTCTGTCTCCCAGGCTGGAATGCAGTGGCGCGATCTCAGCTCACTGCAACCTCCGCCTACCGGTTTCAAGTGATTCTGCTACTTCAGCCTCCCAAGTAGCTGGGATTACAGGCACGCACTGCCAAACCCAGCTAATTTTTGTATTTTTAGCAGAGACAGGGTTTCGCTGTGTTAGCCAGGCTGGTCTCAAACTCCTGACTTCAGGTGATCCTCCCGCCTCGGCCTCCCAAAGTACTGGGATTACAGGTGTGAGCCACCTCGCATGGCCAGAATGAATTTTTTTGATCAGGAAATTGAAGTCATGCATCAGAGTTTTAGGACAATAAATATCTTGGTGAGCCCATATGGGTATAATATTGGGGGAAGAACTGAAGTTTTATTCATAGAAGAGAAGATTTTAACTGGTTATGTACTAGGTATAAAAAGAAGAATAAATATCTAAGAGCCCTTACCCCATTTATTAGAAAACAAAGTTTATTGTTTATCAAATAATAGTATCCTTGATATAAAAGCTATATAAGAAAGTATTCTTAAGCCATTTGATGTAGATATTGAAATGCAGCATTGGCTATGTTTGGATATCACCTACCTGGTATATAGTGCTGCCCCATAGAACTTTCTGTGAGTATGGGAATGTTCTATATCTGCACTGTTCAGTAGGGCAGTCTTGAGCCACATGTGCTTATTTAAAACTTGAAATATGGATAGCAAAGCTAAATAATTGATTTTTTAAAATGTAAGTGATTTAAATGTAAATATACATACCACATGTGGCTTGTGTTTACCCTGTTGAGCAGCATACATAGAAGATAACAAATATGAACTCAGATTGTAGATCTTACTTCTGAAAGTCCAGTCTTTTTCTTTTGGTATATAAAATTAATGGATAGAAGAAGAATGGATGAGGGAGGCTTCTACATTTCAGAATACTTCAATGAGTTATAGAACATGAAACATTTATTAATTTATATATAGATTCTATGGATTTGGTGTTAACATTACCTGCTAATTTGTTGCACTACCAATCACTAGCTTTTTTGGCTCTTAGCTTTTTTTTTTTTTTTTTCAAGTAGCCCCCAGGCCTTTCTCTCAGTTGAGGACCACTTTCTTCCTCATATGTTCTGAATGTGGTACATAGCATGAGGATTTATCTTATAATCAGACTCAGCACAACTACAACTACAAGGTGCCTGGTACATCATTACTTGCCTACATCAGGGTTCCCCAACCTCCAGTCCTTGACCAGTACCAGTCTGTGGGCTGTCAGGAACCAGGCAACATGGCATGAGGTAAGGGGTGGGTGAGCCAGCATCACGGCCAGAGCTCTGTCTCCTCTCAGATCAGCAACGGTATTAGATTTTCATCGAACCCTGTAGTGAAACGTGCATGTGAGGAATCTAGGTTGCACACTCCTTATGAGAATCTAATGCCTGGTGATCTGAGGTAGAAAAGTTTCATTGCAAAGCCATCACCACCATCCACCTACCATCCATGAAAAAATTGTCTTCTACGAAGCTAGTCACTGGTGTCAAAAAGGTTGGGGACCACTTGTACATTATTCAGTTATTGTCTTTATTTCTCTGCTTGCAAAACTTTCCAGGAACAAATGCAGAGTTGTTGTCCTCTACTTTGCCAGTAAAAAGGAGAGAATCTGGTTCCTGAACTGCTTCTTCAACTTGATGGTTGGGTTTACTGTTATCTTTGCTACAGCATCTATCCCCAGAGAGATGCCAGCATGTTGATGATTATTAATTATTATTTGAAAAAGATCCTTAAGTAATTCCTTAATTATCTATCAATGAACAGTAATAGAAACAGTCATATTAACTGCAATAGCAACAAGGAAACATCAACACAACCACACAAATTTTTTGCTTTGGGTTCTTAATTCCCAATATGCCAAATGAAACTTTCATATTGACTTTTACTTTTCCATTATACATCAGACAATTGAGTATAAATGTCTCTAATAAATGAGCAGGCCTAGAACTTAGTAGACTAATTTCAATATCATACTTTTTATTGACATCTGGGGTCTTTACACTGTTGAAAATCTAAAACTCTATGCCGAGTCTAATAACTTTCCCAAAGGACATTTCGTGTTGTCTCATATGTTTAAAAAAAGGCACTGCTGATACAAATAATGAATAGAAAGAACCCTTGAGTGAGACTACATGGGGCGAGAGAGAAAAAAACATTTATTAAGGGTGATAGTATTTTATATATATCCACTGGTATACCTGCATTTCAGTTTAACCATCAAGCCAAGAAGAATACTTTGAAGACTACAGTAAGGATGATTCATCTTTCTCTGGGACAATTTTTGTGCGAATAAAGCATAGCATGTTAGGGAGCAAAATATATCCCAATAGTTTCCTTTGATGCCAAAAGAAATTGAGGAAGCATGCATTTCCTTTTTTTTGTTTTGTGTTTTTTTGTTGTGTGTGTGTGTTTTTTTTTTTTTTTTTTACAAATTTTGAAGTTCTGTTTTGTGACTTCTGTCTTCACATGTATGGAACTTGATATGGTTTGACTGCGTCTCGACCCAAATCTCATCTTGAATTGTAGTTCCCATAATACCCACATGTCATGGGAGCGACCTGATGGGAGGTAATTGAATCATGGGGGTAGTTGCCCACATGCTATTATCATGATAGTGGGTGAGTTTTTATGAGATCTGATGGTTTTATAAGGGGTGTTTCCCCTTTTGCTGGGTAATTCTTCTTCCTGCTGCCATGTGACAAAGGGTGTGTTTGCTTCTCCTTCCACTGTGGTTGTAAGTTTCCTGAGGCCTCTCCAGCCATGTGAAATTGTGAGTCAATTAAATCTCTTTTTATTAAAAATTACCCAGTCTCAGGTATGGCTTTATTAGCAGCAGGAGACCAGACTAATATGATAATTTTGTACCGGGTAGTGAGGTGCTGCTAGAAAGATACCAAAAAATGTGGAAGCAACTTTGGAACTGGGTAATAGGCAGAGGTTGGAACAGTTTGGAGGACTCAGAAGAAAATCTTAAAAATGTGGGAAAGTTTGGAACTTCCTAGAAACTTGTTGAATGGCTTTGACCAAAACACTGAAAGTGGTATGGACAATAAATTCCAGGCTGAGGTGGTCTCAGATGGAGATGAGGAACTTGTTGGGAACTGGAGTAAAGGTAACTCTTCTTGTGCTTCAGCAAAGAGACTGGCTGAATTTTGTCCCTGCCATAGAGATCTATGGAAATTTGAACTTGAGAGAAATGATTTAGGGTATCTGGTGGAATAAATTTTAAGCAGCAAAGTGAGAAAGATGAAGCAGAGAATAAAAGTTTGGAAAATTTGCAGCCTGATGATGCAATAGAAAAGAAAAAAAAATTTCTGTGGAGAAATTTAAGCCTGCTACAGAAATTTGCATAAATAACAAGGAGCTCCATGTTAATTACCAAGACAATGGGGAAAATAGTTCCAGATGGGCACAAGGATATACTGGTCACAGAAAATAAAGAAGAAAAAAATGCCTAAGTAACTGAGAGCTACAGAAATAAAAAAAAAAATGGTAAGACTAGAGTGATCCTCTTGAGATTATCAAGTTTCCCCATGGATGCAACTATTAGCAGTATCCATTCCCCAGAAATCATGACATTAAAATGAGCATTGGTAGAGTATTTTTGAACCACCATCCGAGTCACATGATCCGACTTAGCACCATACTCATCAATTATCATTGAAATCATACATTAATTATATCACAGATTTGTTTTTTGTCTAATTTCATTAAGGCCTCTGGGCCCACATTATTGCATTCGTTTGAAAACAGTGCCTTGATCTCACTAGGATTTTGCATTTAATGATTTTGTTTGGAGATACCTTGGAGCTTCTGTCAAATAACCAGTTTACTGATTGAGAGAGAGCTAATTTTTTCATAGGTTTGGCTTAGATGTTGGTTTTGTTTAGCAGCCCTTGATACCTTGTCTATTTTTTATCTTTATTTATTTTCTACTACTCACTAAGTGAAACTTTCTTTCTATAAGCGTAATAGATTATGTATATATACGTTTTCCTACACTTTGTAGGACCACGCAGAGAGAAAATTTCTGTATAATAGATTCTCTCTCTTCCTTTTTGTTTGTAATAGATTATTTTCTATTTCTTTTCTGCCAAGGAAAACTGGCAAATCTTTTCCTTTGCCAGGAAATTGTGGAGAAGAGAGAAAAAATGGCAAAATTAGTAACTTCTCTCACTGTAACATATGCCTCCAGGACATCCTCTTGCCAAAGATCCTGGAACCAAGTTAGCTATTATTACTGTACTCAAGGGACCTCAAAATTTCTAATCATGTTAGTAGCTTACATTTCTGATATCCCACACAGAAAGGCTCTGATCAAAGGCAGAGCAACACAAATGACAAAAGAAAAAAAATCAGAAATAAAATTCAAATGTTATTTCTGGAAGGTAAAATGGATTCTCACACAAAACCACAAAATGAGCCCAGTGCACAAATTGGATGGCTAAACTTTCTTTGAGATTGGTGGCTATGATCCAAATGATTTCCAAAATTTAAAGGAAATCACTGCCAGATCCCTTGAATTTTCTCAAGCATTCCAATTTCAATCATAAGCTAGTTTAGATACAAGTCAGATTCTTCAGGAGTTCACTTGAAGACTTCTTGGCTACAAGTTCAGACATTCCGGCCAGAACTGAAACTGAATAGGAAAAGTTACATTTTTTCTATGTTTCAATTACAGTCTTTGCCACTTACTTCTACTTGAAATGAATGATGAAAATCATATGACTGTTAATAAATTTGAGGTAATTTTCTATTCATTTTATTATGTACTTTTTAAAATAATTTGTTTCAAGTGACTTCTATCATAAACAACTAAATAGAGTTCATGAGACAATCTTAATTTTGATTAATCTCAGTTTAGGTTCTTACCGATTTTATTTCAATGAAATTGTCAAGAGATTCTTTATCAAAGGGGATTATGCCATTTATGTTGGATGAAAATGCCATGCCCATAGGCACAAATTTTCTCAAGCCTTCCAATGTCAATCATTACCGAGTTTAGCTGGAAGTCAGTTTCTTCTCAAGTAAGAATGTATTCCCACATACGTATCATAACTGTTTCTTCTCATATATTCCCCCAAATTGCATGTATTCTTAAGGAAAAAAGTGTATATATATTTGAGAAGAAATTTTAAAATTACCATTTAAATTTTAATCATTACAAGTAGAAAAATATTATTTAAAATGATTGCTTTTTTTATATTCTTCTCTTCATAATATTTTTATATGCATCATATTTTTTATATTCTTCATCAATCTAGAAAATAAGTCTAGATCGTACATTTTTTGGAATTCCAAGGTTAGTGCCATACACGTCAATTATCATTGAAATCATACATTAAGAATGTTAAGTATTAAGTTTGAAATGCTTACCCATTTCTTATGCAACAGTATTGACTATTCCAAACTGCTAAAATAAATAAGTAGCTCAGTGTTTTTTTTTGTTTTGTTTTATTTTGTTTTTTCATAAACTGGGCTTGAGACCGTTGCTATTCAGCTGTTTAGGTTATCATTGTGCTGAATCCATTGATTCCAAAACCTGAGTAGATTTCAGGAGATTTAATATAGATTTTGTGCTCCTGTACCTTCACCACTAAAAGGGCCAAGCCAGATATTTAATACTAATGCTTAAAATATTAAGGAATATAAACAGTTCTAAATGATTATAATGACTGTCATTTCATTCTCTTACAAAAGTGGAAAATTAGTTGTTATTATTTTTATGTTTCTTGGTTGCCTAAATTATGTTTTAACACTCTTCTAAGGGAAAGAGTGTTGCTTAAAAGCATTACTAAACTTGCAGCCAGTTAGAACATTTCAGTTTAATTCCAGGTTGCATGGAATTGAATAGTTGACTTAATATCTTTGAGTCTTTGGTTTATGTCACATATGAAATCCTGCAAAGCCCAGGCCCCTATTATTAACAAAAATATTTTAATGCATGCCTGACAGCATTAATATTTTATAAGCCACATCTAAGTGCTGATTGCCCATATGTCCTATTAGCAAAACTTTTATTATTATTGATATCAAAACCATTAGTGAAACATTAATTCCTTTTTTCAAATGTCTGGAATTTTATATCAGATTTTTTTCTGGAGATAATATTTATTATGCCTATGATAAAATTTATGTACTGAACATTTATTTCCCCATGTTTAGTAAACTGGAGGAAGGGTCCACTTTTAGAGTTATTGGGGAAATAGGTTAGACAAACAGAAATAAAAACATTTGTATATCATGGCTGTTGAGTTAGGAGGTAGGCAAATACTAGTTTAAAATTGCTTTTACGAAAAAGAACAAGTTAAAAAATCCTTTACACTCCCCTATCTTATAGTCTAATTTAAATTATACCTAGTGTAGAATCAGAAAAAGAAATTTCAAAACTGATTTTTACTATATTTTCAGAAATGATACTTAAATTTTCTAAGCCCCTTATTTTCTGTCTACTTATGTGTAAGTTATTAAATTGTGGACATGTTAGAAAATGTAGACGAAATAAAATTTTTATATTGGCTTTGGAAATGCTAAATGACCACAAAGGTAGGATTTTATTATTATATATTCATATTAAACTTTAAAAGACTTAACAGCTTGTGTTTTTACAAAAAAAATAATCAGGGAAATGCTTTTTCATACAAAAAGACAATATGTGTTAATGCATAGAATGTATTGTGATGATTTTCATACCCTTATTCCTGTTATCAAAAATGTATTGGGAAAAAAGTTAACACAAATGGGAAGAAAGAAAGCAAGTAAGCAAGCAGAATCCAGCAGGGCAGCATTGTTAGCTAAACTTGTCATTTTTTTATTCCTGACAATGGTAATGACAGCTCACCTGAAAAAGTGTCAAGAGAAATAAAACCTTAACGAGAAATTACTTAGTAATTTCATTGTGATTCTATAAGCATTGCATGTTGTAAAGAAACCTGTAAGAGACACAATAGCAGATTTAAGAGAGTTGTACCAAGTAGAGGTTTTAAACTAAAGGAAAATCATTTAAATGAGATTTAAAGATGGATGGGAAATCAGTTAAGGGAACAATGAACAGATCTTAAAACATTTTCCTTCAGAAAGAGAATGTTCTGATTGCTGCCTTTATGAGGTTAAGAAATACAAAATTAAGATGGCCTTTTGCAACCTGTCAATAAAAGTACATAGGTGTATCTTGTTAGCATCACCAATAGGTATAGTATTTTGTAGTCTCAGAGATATGAAGTATGTTGTATTTTTCATTTTAATGCCAAGGTTTAGCACAAAGGCTGGCACAAACAACAACCTCCCTAAATGACTAATGAGTAATTAAATTGGGCATTATTTAATCATATTGAAACTAGTATTGCCACAGATCCTTGGCTAATGGAACGTGGCTCCACTCTGCTCTAAAAATCATGAGTGTTCTCCTGGCAGACTAGCTTCTAAGTGGTAAGACTTCCAAAGCAAGGTAGACATTCCATGCCTCAGCAGGTCAGCAGAGGGGAGCAGGGCTTCCAACATAAGGCTGTACAGAACCATGCCTCTGCCCCTCTGCTACTGTTCACTACCCTGAACACTTGTGCTCCCTGAGGAGACAATCAGCATTTACTTTGCAGATGGGGCAAAAATGATTTATCTAGTGGTCCTAAAATTCTCTTTGAGAAAACTCTAGATTTGGTAAATTTCTTCCCATATGAAAGAAAGATCACCCAGCAGGGAGTCCTAAAGAGAGTAAAGTGGGACTACCTGAAAAACGAAGAGGGTAGGGCCTTACTAAATAGTAATCTTAGGTGGTTTTCATGCAAATGTGATGCATCTGTACCCATATGGTGTCAGAAAGTTACATTTTATTCCACAGATGACCAACTTCTCCTTAAATTAAATTTGGCCTGAGGCAGGCTGCATACCTTGAGTCCTTATGTAGTGAATTGCAACCTAACTTATTATGTAAACAAACTGAAAGCCTAAGAATATGTCCTTGTAACAAACAATAGAGTTTCAGTCAGTCACAAGCGGCTGGGTTTCAGTAATTCACAGGCAGTCAATTAATCACACCATGCCCAAAAAAGGCAGATGTCTAGCTATAGCCAATCAGGTAATTTTTCTACTTTTCCTCTGTGTCTGGCCTATATATAAGCTTGCTGCATGCACTACTGGGTAGAGCTCTCTGAACCTCTACTGGTTCTGGGCGCTGGCTGATTCAGAAATCGTTCTTTGCTCAGTTAAGCTCTTTTAAAGCTAATCTGTCTGAAGTGTTTGTTTGTTTGTTTTGGTTGGTTTCGTTTCTTGCCATTCTCTTTTGTAAAGAAAATAAACAAACAAATAAACAAGTGATTAGAAAAACCAAAAAAAAAAAAAAGAAAAACCAAAAAAAACAGGACTTTGGGCTTTTCTTTGGTAAAAAAAAAAAAAAAAAATTGTTTACGTTAGTAAGTCAGTGATAGAGGAAAGCAATGGCTATTTATTTCTCAATATGCTAGGGTCACAAAACAAAATGGAAATATATTGCTATGCCCAAACGAAATGACTATTTTTCATGGTTTCATATACTGGTGTTCACTATGTTATGGATAATTAAAGAAGAGTCACAATATTGGCCATTGTAAGTAGCTACTTGTCTATGTTTTATCTCTGCCCTGTCATTTAATCATGAAAATACTCTGAGAAAATGTTAAGCCTATTTCATTTTATAAATTAGGAAACCGAGTCCCAAGCAGTATATGTAGCTATAACTAATGTTTGTAAAGATAAATCATGTTTCCTCTTGCATCAGTTATCCCCACCACGTGTTATTTTCTTTAGTCCCTGGAAAGCACTCGGAAGATAATTGTTAAATGGGTGGATAAGAGAACAAACTTTCCAGATGACTAGCTTGTTATGTTAGATTCAAATATGTCTCTAACCTCCCAGTCCACATTTCTAACAGAAGGAAAGCAACAGATTCTTTTGGTTTTATAGGCAATTCTATTTAAATAAAAACTCAATTAAAAAATAATGACGGTTTCTCAAGAAAGAATATTTCCTTACCATGAAGAATTGGAGGCAGACAACTAAGGTCGAGGGACCTGTCTACACACTTACTTCTATTCATATAATCCTTTTCTTGGCTATTTTTATTCAGTTATTAAATTATTCATCAGATATTTATTGAGGGCTTCCTATGTGCCAGATCTCTTACAGGGACTCGGGATGCAGTGGTGAAAAAAAAGAGTCCCTCTCCTCAAATTACTCACATTCTTCAATTTGTGTACTCTGAACTAAGCATTTAATTCAATATAAAATCATGAATGTTGCTTATCTCTTGTGAATCTCATTTTCCCTATTTGTAAAATGAAGAGAATAAAACTTCCTCACAAAGCTTCTGTTCATATAGTATATAAAAGATGTAGGAAACTATAAAACTTGAAGCAACAATGGCTATTGAATTTTAAGCTGTACAGCTGGCTGCCACAGATATTATCTTGTTAAATTCTTATTTAATGTACTAATAGGATTACGATAATATTTGGATTATAAAGCAATATGGTCAGGAAGACCACAATTGAAGTCCCTGCACTGATATTACTGGCTATTTGACCTCGAAAAATGTATTACCCTTTTTGACATAAATTTCTTCTCCTACAGAGTGAAAGTTTCATTCTACTTTGTAAGGTTGTTACGAGGATAATTGATCATCTATACAAATTGCTTACTCACTGGACAGTAGCTATTATAAGTGCTCAAAGTTGATAGATATGAGAAATTACAATTATATGGAACAATCAGAAATCTCTTAGCCTACTAGTAAGAGTATAGTTTAGTACATCTATTCTGGAAATGTTTTGGGAACATCTTCTAAAACTGAATATATGCGTGTCACATGGCATGTAAATTGCACTGCATGCAAGTTCACCAGAAGATATGTGCTAGGATGATTATATCAGCACGATTCATAGTGGATCAAACCCAGAAACTGCCTTAGTGCCTATCATTGGTTGAATAACTATTCACACAAGAAAATGCTATGCAAAAATATGAATGAATGATTTATGACACAATAAAATAAATGAATCTCAGAAACAACGTCTAGTGAAAGCAGGAGATATAACCCCCTCTGTGTCAAAGATAGTTTTCCTATACCAGGAAGAAAGTAATATTCTCATTGTCAAGGATAGGAAGTGAAAACCTAGAGAAGTTTCTACAAACAAATCTTGTTAAACTGATTTTTATCTCCCTAGTCACTCAATTAGCTATCCTAACTTTACTTAACTGATGACCCTGGCCTCTGTATCTTTGCCTTTTCAAGCTTTTACAATTCATTACACTTTATAGTGTAACATTGTAAAATGTAGATATACTATATAAGCATTTGATTCTAATTGCTTCTTTTTGTCTTCATTTGTTTAGAAGTGCTCCTGTATCACATAAAATTTATATCAAATAAATTTGCATGATTTTACCCTGTTACTATGTTTCATATCAATTTAATTCTCAGGCCCAGCTGATAGCCCTAAGAAGGTAAATGTAATATTTTTCTTCCCCTACAATGCCATTACTGCAAACTACAAAGCCAGGGTAAATGAATTCATGTTTTTAGAAATTAAAACAGTGGTTACCTTTGATGGGGCTGGGGCATGGTGATTAGAAGGAAATATGAAGGGGGCTTTCAGGGTTTTGGATATTTTTTGTCCTTATTTGGGTGCTAGTTACAGAAGTATGTTCATGTTTATGAAAATTTAGAGTTATCCACCTGGGCATTTTTCTGCAGGTACATTTTACTTTAATAAAAAGTCAGAAATTAGGCGTGTTTATCAATGTCAGTTTTCATTTTTAATTTTAAGAATATAGAACATTTATATAGAGTCTATAGTTTTTAGAGATATTTAAATTGATTGATTTATTTTTCACTGTAGCTAAAATGCAGACTTGGGAGTCACCTGTCTCATACACCTGAAGTCTTCTTTGGTCTGGTTTTCAAGGCAAATTTCTAATAAATTTCTTCCACATTCCAAAAGGCTATGTCAAATATGTTTCAAAACAAGGATGCCATTATTTGACATGGACATGAATACCAAGTGGCCTTATAACAATTGGGCTTTTAAAAAAGTACGTGGGATAATCTGTCATGAGCAAAGCATTAGCTGTTTTTTTTTAAGTTTCTTCCCTTGCCAATTTTGCAGAAGAGCAAATAAAAATCACTCATCACACACTGCAATTGCTACATTTGTAACATTTATTTATGGCCACTGGTATTTACAGTTCCTATTGGAGGATAATGTGCATAACAGCACTGTGTAATTTTCTGTACTGTATTTTAGGATGCTCAATTCTATCATCCCTAATTTGAGTCCAAACCACATAAATGAAAGTCTTCACTGTCATGGGGAATAGAAAGAAGGAAAGAAAGAAAAAAATGATGGAAGGAAAGCCAATCTGAATTTTTGAAGTAGGTCATATTAAATGCCAATCCAAATATTTTCAAATTTTTCAACTTTGAAAAACAGGATAATAATGCCCTCACTATCAAATTTAGAGGGATATTATGATGAATACATTGTATAGTATATTGAAAATATTCTGCAATTTAACATATGTTATTCCTACTATATGTCTGACACTCTGGAATAAAAACATGAGTGAGGAATGGTTACTGACCTACCTTCCAGTCTAATGCAAGAAGTTGAGATATATAAATACAATTTCAATATATTTACATGCCTAAGGAAAATCTAGAGGTTCTGAAAGGGAAGTACTGTAGGTGAAATATTCTCACCCAAGCATGAAGGTAGTTATATAACAACAATTAACCAAAAGGAAGTAGAAATAGGGTACCATTTGATACTTACTCTATCTAGACACCAGCCTCACCCACACAAAAATCTATGAGATGGGTATTACTTTCTACCTGTTTGTTGATAATAAAACTAAGGCTTAGAGAGATTAAATGCACACTCCCAATGTGTCACAATTTGTCAATCAAACCCAGGCTGATGTGTTTCTAATCCTATGCAATGATTCCAGCCAAAAATAATCTGCAACCTTAGAGGAAAATAAATAGAGATATAATAGGAGACTAATTTAAGTAGAGCACATGAATGCAAGAACACAGGTAATTTTGTATAAAACAAATGCGTTTAAAACTCTACAGATTATAGAGGAAACACCTAGGTCTGCCTGGGTGGCTCAAGAAGTTTCAATATAAAAGTAAAACATATTTATGTATGCTAGAAGTCAGAATTTGTGGAACTCACAATCAAATGTGAAGAGCTTGCTCCGGCTGCCATAACAAAAGACCATGGACTTGTGGCTTAAGTAACAGACATATATTTTCTCATCACTTTGAAGTCTACAGTTCTGACAGCAAGGTGTTCAGAGAGTGGATTTCTTCAGAGATCTGTTTCCTTGTTTTGTAGCTCACTGGTATCTTCTTGTGTCTTTACGTGATCTTCCCTCTGTAAAGATACGTGTTCTAATAGCATAGTCTTATAAGGACACCAGTCATTTTGTATTAGGGCTAATCTTAATGACTTTATTTTAACCTAATTGCTCTTTAAATATCCTATTTCCAAATACAGTCGTATTCTGAGGTATTGGTGTTTAGGATTTCAACATACGAATTTTGAGAGGACACAATTCAACTTGTGTAATATTAGGATAAAAGAGGCATTCCAGAAGGAAGAAGTTTTATCATTAAAGTCAAAGCAACATGAGAAAGATGGATGCATTTTAAAAACCATGAATTCATGATGATTGTGTATTGTGAAAAGAGGCTGGAGAGGTGAGTAGATACCTACAATTTTTTTTGTTTGTTTGTTTGTTTGTTTGTTTGTTTGTTTTTGAGACGGAGTCTCGCACTGTCACCCAGGCTAGAGTGCAATGGTGTGATCTCAACTCACTGCAACCTCCGCCTCCCAGGTTCAAGTGATTCTCCTGCTTCAGCCTCCCAAGTAGCTGGGAATACAGGTGCATGCCACCATACCCGGCTAATTTTTTGTATCTTTAGTAGAGATGGGGATTCACTATGTTGGCCAGGCTGGTCTCGAACTCCTGACCTCATGATCTGCCCACCACGGCCTTCCAAAGTGCTGGGATTACAGGCGTGAGCCTATTATTAATGAGTTTTGTAGGATATTACAATGAGTTTAGATTTTTTTCTTACTGTTCTTTTTTTTTTTTTTTTGAAGGAAAGCTATGAATAGCATTGATGAGAAAAGTGGTGTAATAATGCCTGCATGCAAGAGTTTATCCTGGTGCAGTGCAGGTGATGTATTGGGAAAAGGGAAAAATAAGAAAATAGTATCAGAAAAGAGAATATTGCATTATGGTACAAGGGAGAAAGTGAGGCCCCCAATTAAATCAATAGCAATGGAGAGAGATGAAAAAAATAAGAAAAAGACTAAGGTGTATCTATAGGACATGATAATTGATTAGACTCAAGCAGTGAGAATTAAGGAGTGAAGTACCTATGTTTCTATTATTTCATTTCTCTTGTATATTCTTCCCATAATAATTTCATCTTTTAATGTTCTTTTGAATGGTACACATTGAAAACTGTCAACTATGTAAGGCAGGGTTTGGGATATAAGAAAAGCATTTGCTAAATAACTTGCAGGGTCAAAAAAAATAAAAACCTGACAAACTAGCTATGGCAGAATTAGGAATAAAATAGAAAAATTTATACTTTATCATGTTCCATTTCTTCAAGGAAAGTTGATAATCAAAGTTGATTTTTGATTCCCTTTTCTGTATGCTCATTATAGCTCTCCCAATTATGTCCCTCTAGGGTTGCCAGATCAGATGCACGATAGCCAGTTAAATTTAATTGCAGATAAATCACAAAATTATTTTAACTGTATCTCAAATATTGCATCAGACATACTTATACTAAAATATTATTCATTCTTTGTTTGAAAGTGAAATTTAACTGAATGTTCTGTATTTTTATTTGATAAATCTAGCAATATTACCTCCCTCTTCTGTCACCTCTGTAGCCAAAGTTAATTGTAGAAGTATTTCTGCAACTAATATTGGCAGGATAGCTGATTTGGACATGACTCTTTTACTGATAATGACTAGAAACCTTGGACAAAATATTAAATGAAATGTGCTTGAATGTATCAGAGTGCACAAGCTAATAAATATTAACCGAGCCAGTGTCTCTATATCAGAGGCCTAGGGAGGCTACTTTACTCTGGGAACACTTGCTAATTTTCAAAAGGATGTTCTGAGAGGCTGAGCACCACTTTTGAAACCTCAAAGAGCTGAGAGAACTGCCGTGGTCCCGTACCTGCAGGAGGGTGGGGTTTAATAAAGTTCCTTTGGGATTGGAAAGCTAAAAGACTTTGGCAGAAGCAAATATAAATCCACACTGGAGGATGGTAGCTCCATCTTGAGCATCAAATAAATTTTCTTTTTATAAAAAATTTTACTTTAACTTCTGGTGTACTGTGTAGAATATGCAGGTTAGTTACATAGGTATACATGTGCCATGGTGGTTTGCTGCACCCATCAACCTGTCATCTATGTTTTAAGCCTTACATGTATTAGGTATTTGTTTCTATAAGCAGCTTTTAAAATAATTCTCAGTACAAAAAAGGAGAGAAATGAGAGAAAATGAGAAAGGAAAAATAAAAAGACACAGAGACCCACAGGTAATCTAGTTATTAGAAACATCAGCCACAGATGTTAAAATAAGTATATTTCTTGTGTTTGAGGTAAAAGAAATAAATTTTTAAAAATACAGCAAAAATATGAGCCTATGAAACCTAAAAACAATCAACAAAGCCTACAAAGATGTAGATATGTGATTATATAAACAATATATTAAGTTATTATATCATTACCTTATCACATTTTATTATTGAATTGTATTACTTAAAACAAAATACTATTTTATTATTCTGTATTCTCTGGCTTACCTTAAAACCTTATATAATTTTATCACCTGGAATTTTTTAATTTAGGAAGAATTTCGAGCAATATACCATAAATAAAAACAAAACACAAACCTAACATTTTTGGAAAATGTAGTAGTTCCCGTGGATATAAACATAAATTAGTGGACTTGATGAAAGAAGGAGAAAAAAGCTCACATGAGAATTTGTTGCATATGATAAAAAATATTTAACAATACACACAAAAAATGTTTAATAAGTGATGATGAAACATGTAGATGAGTATTTAAAGAAAAACATCCTTATAAACAAGAACTTAAATTTAAAAACAAGTAAACATAAGTGAATATTTCTATTAAGTTGGCTAAGGTAAAGAGTTTCTAAATATATTATTAAAATTCTTAAATATTAAAAAATTTAAATTTGACTGAATATAAGTTTAAAGTATGTCTACAGGATAGAATAGTGTCTTTTAAATAAGGAGGAAAAGCACATGCAAAGCCGAATTAGTGGTCTTACTGAAACCTTTTAATTCAATAAGAATAAGGATAGTGACTTAGTAGAAGATAAAGCAGAACTTACACGTAACATTCACAATGAAATAGTCAAATTTTCCAATTAAACCACAAAAAAAATTCATGTTCATTAAGTCAAAGGCATAAAGATAACAGCAAAGTATTAAGTTTCTTGTGATATTGGCAAATACTAAAATTGACAATATTTAGTACTAATAAGAAAGCACATTTATAAAAGTTTACTAGACTCTATCAGATTTTAAGTATGTACCAGTTTTCTCAGAAATTCCACTTTATTGTAAATAAAGTATTACAAAAATGAAATGCATATTCATGCACAAGGAAATTTATCAAAATATTTTCGTTTATAGAAAAAATGGAAACATGATAAATATCTATTGATATGGAATTTCAAATAACTTATTGTATGTACATATGAGCTATGCAAGATTACAAGAGCTGGTTTCAATAGTGATGACAATGAGAGAGGAGAAAGTAAGAAACCCGTCACGCAGGCAGTTGGGGTGGGTCCTTGGTAAAACTCCTTCAAAGAACATCCCGAAAATCAAACTGCAAACCCCTGATAAGAAAGAGCCCACGTCCTGGAATGGAAATGCTTACTCTGTGAACCTAGATGAACAAATTCCACTCTCTTTTTAGAGACATTTCTTTTTCCTTGACATGCCTAAGTCTCTTGCTTTTCATCTATTGGCCTCTTACTTTTCACCTATTTTACATATGCCTACCTTTCTGTAATTGTCCGTTGACTAAGTCTTCATTTACACAAGGCGAATCATGACTGCAGCCACTGATTGATGCTGGGCCAAGGTCCTGGGCTAAGCTTTTATTTCAGCCCCTGATTGGTTCCAAGCTAAGCCTTCACTGCTGCTTCCAACTGGTTCTTTATACTATCATACCACTTTATTCAAAACGGCCTGCAGACCAGTCAGCCATTTCTCCCCTTCCCAGTCCATAAAACCCCTGGACTCAGCTTCATAGTTGGTAACCCTCTTGGGTCCTCTCTCTGTTGTGGAGAGCTTTCATTTTTTGCTTATTAAACTTTTGCTCCAACTTTACCCTTTGTGTCCACGCTCCTTAATTTTCTTGGTCATGAGAAAAATAACTCCAGGTGATATCTCAAACAAGGAGAGTCTGCTACATTGTGGTGCACTGGCGAGACTGTAACAACAGTATTGCCTGAAGCATGGTTAAGGTGACTGTCTTTTTGAAATTGATAAAACTACATACAGTCAAATATGCAATTGAGGAACATGGTCCCCAGATACCTGTCATGTTCCTCAAACACACATACTCTTTTATCAAAACTGAAATCCATTTCTATTCCTCCTCAATCCCTGAGGGATGAAGATGATGAACTTCTTACTTTATTTACCTAGTGGGGGAAGTGTATTTTGCTTCTGGATAATAAATACATCTGTTGCTTGTGTAAATGTTTAAAAATATACAATGTGTAGCATATTAAAAAAACTTTTTTAAACATGAGAACTTAGAGAAAGAAAGGAGAAGCAGATCAAAGATGACTCAAAGTCAGCAAAGAATCTAAAATAACTAGGAAAATAAACTTACCTTTAGTGAAGCAACAATAAAACTGACAACCCAAAGTCTCAAAAGTATAACAGAAGCAATAGAATGACATTTTTAAAGACTAAAAATAAAAGACTGTTAATGTACAATTCTACTTTCAGTAAAAATATGCTGTAAGAATAAATGAAAAATTATTCTTGAGAATGGCTAGTTGCCTCTATTGAGCTGTTAGCCTTTAGAAAAATAACAATTATGAAAGCTTGGAAAAGTTAGAAATTTAAAAAATAATATATGAGGCCCTAGAGAACACTGAAACTAGGCAGACGCTGGCAAGTAGACTTGGTTGAAAGGAAAGAAACTAGGAGTCTTGATATTGAACTGTTTTTCTTTGAGGGCACTTCCCAGTTTGCAAGGGGCACATGAGAGAGAAAGGCTTAATGAGAAAGTGAAAGTCTTATGGAACTTCAAATATAGACATTGTGATGCCAGAGAAGCTGGAAGTTGAGGGAGAAATCCCAGACAGGAAACATAACACAGGAAAAAACACAAGAGCTATGTACAGTTTACCCTCAAATCTTTACTGACTCTTACATTATATATGCATAGGATGTATAAAGGCCCCAAAAGAAAGCGCAGATGGAAGATGAAGATTTCTACAGCTGCTTGCTGCTAGATATATTTGTAGTTTAACTGCTACTATGTTAAGTTAGAAGGGCTTGGAAAAACTGTTGGGCTTGTCATTGACGCAACAGTGCCAGAATTTTCCAATAAGCCCAGGACAAAGGAGTATACTCTAATATTAAAAGCAAAACTGAAATAAATGTATTAAATTAAAGGCAACAACCATTACTTCAAAGAAGGACATAATTTACCAGTACTTTAACTTCCTTCTGGAATAAAAATCATCATCTTATGTAAGAATTTGGAATAATTCAACACTGTCCTATAGGCAATTAAAATATGGAACAATAATATGTAGGAGTAGAAACATTCAATAGAAGTAGCTCCACTGTTGCTCCATATGTTGTGAATACCATACACGGATTTCAAATAGGCTATTATCAATATTTTAGATGATTCATGAGGAACAATAAAGGTAGATGAAGTAGTTGAATATTTGGGAAATTGCAGCAGAGAAGTGGACACACTTCTATCAAAACTTCCTTTGTTTTGAGAGCCCATCATGTAAACTTAGCAAAAATCTATAATGATGTGTAAACAACTATCATCCTATGTTTACTTTTTAAAAATACCATAGTTAATTTGATCAAAAACAGTCGAGATTTATATCGCTTTTGTGACTGGTTTATGATAGAGCATGACTTTTTAATCTAGTAATTATCGAAGACAAAAAGCTAGTCTCTGTCAGAGTGATGTTGGTATGGACCTTGTATGGTGTAAGAAATACAAATACGTAAAGTTGGAAATATATCAATTATTTTGAGGGTCCCAAAACTGACACAGGAACTTTCATAATGTGGTAATAATTTCTATCTCCTCAATTAGCTAGACGGAATTAACTACAAATCCCATAGTTAGGTATTTTTTGCAATGTATTTTTGGAAGTAGGTCACAAGAAGAACTCAAATACCATAAATTCTATCAACTTATTAAGGACTAGACCTGCACTACAATTGGATAGATCATGAGCTCGTCAATAGCTGTTGAGTAGTTTCAGACAAATATAAAATATTTTAAATAGCCAAATGTAATGGTTATCTTTTCAATAAAACACAAATCATATTTGAAACTATTTTTCCAGGCTTTCTGAAACTTTTTTGGGATTGCAACTTTCATCGTTATTGAGCTATATTTTTTATTTTGTAAGTTGTAGAAAGCTGAAAATAATGCAAATTTTTCTCGTTTGTATAAATGCAAACAAAGTGTGTTTGGTGGAATGCAGTTGATCACTGTTCAATGAGTATTGGATAGTTTTACATTTCTTTGTAAATTCATTTCAGCACTCCCTGTAGCCTGTATATATTTGGTTCTTTAATTTCTCCTATGAATCCATTGTAGCATCTTACCGGATCTCACTTTAATTAAAGACTTAATTAAATATATTAAATCATTCATACACATCCATTTTATATTTATATGAGAATCATAATTGTACCTTCTTTAAACAAATTATACTTTGTCTGGATTCCTGTGTAGCCACTATTTGTGTTAAACTATGGCCTAATTAATATTCCCAAATTCCTTATCTACAAAGTAGATTAAAAATACATCCCTTACAGTGTTGATATGCAATTTAAATGAGGTAACTATGTAAAGAGGTTATCATAGTGCCTGGTAGCTGCATAGCCACTAAAAGTTAGTTTTCTTTTCTTCTTTGTATACAAAAAAAACACGTTTTCAGATATATTAAGTATGTTCACTATATATTTACTCTAGTTGCCAATGAAGAGAAATTGGCAAAGCTGAGATTTTTAAACAAATTAATACATGTAGGTAAAAGGTAGAGTGAGTGGTTTATAGAGATTTTACATAACCTATTAAGTATTTTAGAAGACAAGGCCACTGATAATGATGAAGCCTTTTCTATTTCCCTCCCCAGCCTTGACTGACTAACACAAACACATAGTTTATTGCTTATTCAAAATAAAAATGAACTAGAAAGTATGAGTCATACTCAGTTTCATTTATTTCATTGCAGTGAGTGAATGCTACACAAAATATTTGTATTTAAATATTATTACTTTCAATATCTCAACTTTTGATTTTTTTTAGTTTTAAAAACTATAACAAATTGAATGATGTAAAATAATATAAACAATGAGACACTAAGCATAAGTCGGCATACAAATGGAAGGACTGGAGAACAAGGGAAACACTTTTGGAACACAAATGCAAAGAAAAATATGCCCCCACTAGGTTGATGCAAAGTGTCTCACATTTCAAAAAGTTGCAAATGCCAGAGGTAGAAAAAGTTTTTCTGAGGTGCTATTTGAGCCCTGGTTGTGAACTGTTACTTCAAATTTTCCCTGATTCTTTATTCAGACATTAATCTACTGTGTTAAAAATTATCTAGACATTTATCTGGAAAATCCAAACTCTCTCTCTATATATATGGCAAGCATCTGTTAGGAACACATTTGGTCTAGGTATATACAGATACATACACCCATGCTTTAGCTTGAGATGCTGTCAGTCTGCTCCACAAGGCAGAGATAGAAACGAATGATTGTAACATAAAATGATGCCAATAACTATGAAATACCAGGTATAAAGACTGCAGAGAGAATAAACAGTTGATTTTCTAAGGGCAGGAAATGCTTTCAAGAAGAGGTGATCTAGAATTAGAGCATAGAATAATTTTAAAAACATTTTTTTCAGAAATCTTTTTTATGTTTTCTATTCGAAAAGTAAATACAGCCCAACACTGGTCCATCGTTTTTGATTGAAAAAATTTAAATTCAGCAAATTTTCTTCTCAAATCTCTTGGGAATCATTTATTGTGAGATAGGCAAACAGTAAAGTAAGAATATTATAAAAAATTTTCAAAGCCATTCCTATTCTGAAACAAAGTCATTAAAAATACAAGAAAAGACAAAAGAAAGCATCACTCTTTAACATTTGACAATTTTCTTTTTACTTAATAACCTTTTTTTTTTATTTATTTATTTTGTTTTTTATTTTTGAGACGGAGTCTCGCTCTGTGGCTCAGGCTGGAGTGCAGTGGCCGGATCTCAGCTCACTGGAAGCTCCGCCTCCCGGGTTTACGCCATTCTCCTGCCTCAGCCTCCCAAGTAGCTGGGATTACAGGCGCCCGCCACCTCGCCCCGCTAGTTTTTTTGTATTTTTTAGTAGAGACGGGGTTTCACCGGGTTAGCCAGAATGGTCTCGATCTCCTGACCTCGTGATCCGCCCGTCTCAGCCTCCCAAAGTGCTGGGATTACAGGCTTGAGCCACGGCGCCCGGCCTATAATAAACTTTATTTTTTAGAATAGTTTTAGGTTTGCAGCAAAACTGAACAGAAAGTGGAAAGTTTTCAGTTTTCCTCAGTGTGGATTTCCACAATAGAATAAAACATTTGTAACAGTCTATAAATCTACAATGACACATCACTGTCACTCAAAGTCCGAAGTTTACGTTAAGTTTACAACTTGTGTTCTACATTTTATGTTTTATGGGTTTTGGCGAAGGTGCGTACCATGTATTTACCACCTACAGAATAGTTTCACCATCCTAAAAACTTATGTGTTGCTTAATTCATCCTTCCCTCTCTTCTAACCCGTCAATCACTGATCTTTTTGATGGTTCCATAGTTTTGCCTTATCCAGAATGTCATATAGTTGGAATCATACAGTCAGTAGCCTTTTCAGATTTCCTTTTTTCACTTAGTAGTATGCATGTAAGTTTTCTCCTTTTTTTTTATTGTTTGATAGCTCAATTCTTGTTAATACTGAATAATATTCCACTGTTTAAATGTACCACGGTTTACCCACTTATCTATTAAAGCATGTCTTTGTTGCCTCCAAGTTATGGCAATTGCCTATGTGCAGGTTTGTGCGTGGGGAGAAGTTTTCACTGCACATGGGTAAATACCAAAAAGTGAGATTTCTGGATCTTGTGGTAAGAGTATGTTTAGTTTTGTAAGAAACTGTCAAACTCTCTTTCAAGTGTCTGTACCATTTTGCCTTTCTACTAAAAATAAATGATAATTTCTGTGCTTTACATCCTCATTGTTTGGTGTTGTCATTGTTTTGGATTAGGGCCATTCTAATAGGAATGTAGATGTATCTAATAGTTGTTTTAATTTGCAGTTCCCTAATGACATACCATGTTGAACATCTTTTCATATGCTTTCTTGCCATCTGTATATCTTTGTTAGAGGTGTCTGTTCAGATCTATTGCTGATTTTTAAATCAGGTTGTTCATTGTCTTTTCATTGAGTTTTAATTGTTCTTTGCATATTTTGGTTAATGGTCCTTTATGAGTCATGTCTTTTGCAACTATTTTGCCAGTCTGTGGCTTGTAATCTCATTTTTTGACATTGTTTTTCTTTTGCAAACCATACATTTTAAATTTTAATGAGGTCCAGTTCAATTGTTTCCTTCGTGGATTCTACCATTTTTGATTGATCTAAAACGTTATCATCATGCTGAAGATCACCTAGGTTTTATCCTATATTATCTTCTAGAAATGTTATAGTTTTGTGTTTTATAATTAGGTCTATTATTTATTATGTGAAGGTTATAAGGCACGAGGCTGAATATAGTTTTTTGAATTTGGATGTTTAGTTTTTACGGCATGGTCTTTCAAAAAGACTACTGTTGTTTCATTGTTTTGCCTTTTTTTTTTTAAATCAAAAGTCAGTTAAGTGTATTGATTTTGGTATTGTTCTGGGTAATAGTGGTGTGCGTGTGTGTGTCTACATAAGATTTTGAACTTTGATACTTTGCTTGTACTCTTATATAATAATAATTTATGAAATAGTTTAGTAGTAACTGAATTTTGATAAAACTAAAATTTCTTCAGTAGATACAATGTTAGTAAACAAGTTATTTTATGATTTATGTAACATTTTATTTTCTTTACTATTTTACTTCAATACGATTAAAAATTAAAAGAGAATTTCCAAATTGTTTCAACTTTAAAGATTTTAAAATTCAATAATCTATGTCATTTATTAACTGAAATCTTAATAATGCTGAAGATTTAGTAAATATAAATACAGTACACTGAGTTGAATTTTAATTTCTGACAAACTAAAAAATACTATTTTTTATAGTATAAGATGTTCCAAAATTACATGAAACATTCTTACAAAAGAAAATCGTTGTGTATCTGAATTCAAATTTAACTGGGCATTCTGCATTTTATCTGTCAATCCTTAGACATTTTACGAAACAAAAATATTTTATCTTACTGTTCATATTTCAGTTCAGTATTTTAAATTTTTCACATAAATGAAAACACCGAATGGTAATGTGAAATGACAGAATAGAAATAAATCAAGTTATAAAGATTTATCTTCAAAATTATCACATTAGCTTTGCTTATTTAAAATCTCCTGTATGTAGAAGCATGTAGGTATGTAGAAACATGGGGTTCAAGACATGAACTATGTAAAAGTGAGCTTGAAAGACTTAACAGTTGTGATTGTGTACTCAAAAGTAATGGGTCTGGTTGAGCCTGTGTTTGTTAAGGGGCCAACTGTATAACTGCGAGTTATCTAAAGTAACTTGTTATGTAGAATTCAATTTTGCTAAAGTTAATTAATAAAAAGTGTCCTAGTGTGTACTTTACATTGGAACTGGTTTGATGGTTTATTGCAGTGAAAATGGCCATTTGAAAACAATTTTGAATATGTGACAATTTCCTGTTAAGAAATCCCATTTGAAATTTGTGATTATCTATTTTGCATGACTGAAACTATCTCTTCTCTACATATTCCACTAAGATGTTAGTACTTTTTAATTTTACTCTCATAGGTTTTCCTCTAAGAAAATTTACATTTTAATCATCTGGAGTTGAAAATTTGCTTTTAAGTTGATGTAAATTCTTTCCTGGAGGTCATCATTTCTAAAATTTCATGGAAATGTAGTGCTGAGAACATTTTGAATATTACAGACTTGCTTGTGTGGAAATAAATGAAGATCACCCTAATTAAAACAAACAAATGTCATTTATTCATAGGTTGCTCTAGCAGGGGAGTCAGCCATCATCCCTTACATTTGGCAGAGGCTCAAAGACAAACAGGAGTGTCTCAGTCCTGTTTGGGCTGCTATAACAAAATACACCAGACTGAGCAATTTATTAACAGCAGAAATTTATTGTTCACACTTCTGGAGGCTGGGAAGTCTAAGATCAAGGCTCCCATAGACTTGATGTCCGATGAGGACTTTCTCTTTGCTTCAAAGATGGTGCCTTCTCACATGGTGAAAGAAACAAATGGTACTAGATAACTCCTAAAGCCTTTTTTACAAAGACTCTTAATTCCATTTAGGAGGGTGGAGCCCTCATTACCACATCAGTTCCCAAAGGAACTCTCAGTATGATCACATTGGGAATTAAGTTTGAACACATGAATCTTTGCAACACTCACACATTCAGACCATAGCAGGGAGTATGAAAGTTTTAAAGTGGAGAAAAAGGAAGATTTAGGTATGTCTCACTGGAAGTTGTTGCCATGGAAAAGCCAGAAGTGAGCTAATTAGATGCAAGGCATCCTGTGTAATTGGTTATGGGAACGTATTTAGGTTTCTGTTGTTGGTTTTTAGTTGGGACATCAGGGCACATATTAGGAGAGCTGGCAGTTGATTATGTCCTGACAAGCTGACTAAATTCTGGCCTGATCTGACTACTACATGGACTGTGGTTTAATCTTCTGCACTGCTTGCTACACTTCGTGGGTGGGAGTCCTATTTTTAAATGCGCTCTCGCCATTGTCCATTTGTATATTTAAACTCTCACTTTTCTTTGCCTTTATTCACAGATGAAGAAACTGAGGCCCTCAAAAGAAATATTATTTAAGATTTACATCTATCCTTAATTCCATTTTATGTTTGTTTTATTTATTCATGTAAGAATTGTTACCCAGTTACAAAGATTAAACACATATGTAGACTGAACAAGAGCGACAAAATTCCTGTTGTCATCAATCGAACATTCTTTTCACAGAAATAAATATATAATACAATGTCAGGTTTAGTTATTCCAGCCACATCACACTGTATAGCATGCTTCAGATGCATTCATTGTTCTCTACATTTTTTTTTTTTGTTATTTTTTTTTTCTCAGAAAGAGACTGCACTAATCATATTTTGTTGACAGGATCTTAATTGTACAATATTAAAAGCAGCTGTGTGTCTACTCAATTAGGGCCTCATGTTTGTCATCATTTTTCCCCAGAAGTGAATTAAACATTAACATTAGCTACTGAGGAAATGTGCTCACATAGGCACTTCTGCTCTTTACCTCTGTCGCTTTTTAAGTGTATCAAATGGATACACTTAGGGAAATGAATTTGTTTCATTGCCAGATCTTTTGGCATATAACACTTATAAGATGCTGAAATAAAAATGTCTTCAGATCATTTTTTTTAATCCTTGAGATTTTTATGTGCATATACCTGATGCAGCCACCTTGTCTTTATAAAATGAAGGTGAAAGTGGTGTCAAAGATGTTTTTTGTGGAGAAGCCTCTTCTTATTCCCTTAAATCTTGAGAGATCACAGTATGGGTTATGTGAGTGGCTATGAATGTTTTAAAGAAGTTAGACAAAATGAGGAAAAAGTCATGCAAGGCCAGAAGCTCATGATGGGTTAGGACATTGATTTGCTAAATGAAGTGGAGAAGTGGTTATCAAACACTAATGCGAGTCAGAATCATGTTCTGACTCAATAGGACCAGAGAGAAGCTCTAAAATTTGCATTTCTGACAATTCATCATTGGTTCCTGTTCCTTTTGCTGCTGCTCTGGACACCACATTCTGAAAACCACAGGACTAGAGGACTCATTGTGTAATATATTTCCCTCTACTTTGGAAATCCAAGCATTCACAATAGTTGCAATAACTGAAAACAGTTTGGGATTGGACAAAGTAAGGTACAGTTACTAAGGATGAGATCAATTTTAGTTTTGGTTTGACATTGTTAAAGAAACATAATTTTGCCTTTTAGCAGTAATTACATTTTCCAAAGTTAATATTTGGAACAAATATGCTTTCGGGGAGAGAGCCAAGACTGCTTTCTTACTAGTAAGAGATCTAACATCATGTTTATACAAGTGACATTAATAAATACAAAGCTATTGAAGTTTTAAACATTAATTTCTATAAGCCACATGGGTTCATTTTATAGCTCGATTGAGTATAATCAAATTCTCATTACATTTAAACAAATAAAACTTTCTGGATTAAATATAAGCTAACAACTTCGATTTCTAAAATAAATGTTCTTTACATATTTTTTGGGTAAAAGAAGATTGAAACAAAAAATCCTTTTAGAGTTTAAATGTAATCTTAATAATCTGTTTCCTTTATCAGAAAGGTTCATTTATTATTTAAGAAATATTGAAAGAATTGTAAACATGATTACAAGGTGGGGGTATGAATTTAAACTCAAGTAAAAAACTTTGCCCAATCTAATTAATAATGTTTATTTCTTGAATCCCAGAGGTCACTGGAATGTAAATATCACATAATTGTCTCACCTATATTTTAGTAGTATAAATTTCCAAGTTCTTTCTTCAGTAAGATTATTCATTATAAACCTTAAGTCCTTTGTACTAATAATTTCTCTTTTTTTAAAAAAAATCACCTAAAGATAAATAGAATAACTTGCAGGCTTTAACTTTTTATTTGCAAGTATATGACAAATGTAGACAGCAAGATTGAATTTAACTTCTCCCTTTAGACTGTTCTGCTTTTTTGGTTGTATTTATCAGACTATATTTATTAAGGAAGACTTCTTCTGAAGCTCAAATTTTCAACAACCTCTGGATCATCTATGTGTAAAATCCAATGGATTATACAGCCTTATGGAAAATTTAAGTCTACTGAAAATAGAAATGTATTCCACAATTCTGGGTGTATACCAGTCACATTCCTAAATGCTTGGAATCCCATGAAAATTGACTCTGTATACTCAATATACAGAATTCTGAGAAATTCAATCTTACGCTATATGCAGCCATTACACTTAACTACAGTGCCACAAATATCTGGAGAGCTTTCATGCTGTCTGAGCAGAAACAAAATAAGAAGCTAGAGACATCTGAACATTGTGTTTCCAACTGGATACTCACTCGACCAAGTACCCCAAATCAGCCTTCTATATCCCTGTGGTCAAAGGACAACCCAGGCTTCCTTTCTGTGGCTCCAAGAAGCATGTCTCCTGTTTAGATTCTGTGTCACAGTACCTCCACATCAGAAGTCTGGAGCCTCAGTTGGAGCTTTATGGACATAGGTTACAGTTTATTGTTAATTGCTGATAGTTCTGCCAACACAATGATTTCTTCTTCTACCACTCTCAAGGAGAAACTCCCGTCCTACTGGGGCCACTGTAGTTTGCCCACTTAGCAAATAACAAATGTACACTTTAAGTGGTTTTATTCTGACTCTAAGCATGTTAATATTCCTAAAAAATGAATGCTGAGAATCTTGCTTGCCTTCTGGTTAGGTGTGTTGGTGACAAATGGGGATAGATGGTAAACAAGGAAAAATAAATTTATTTTCCCCATTCATCAATACCAGATGAAAATAAATACATAACAATAAATCAGTGAATGATCCCTGGCCAGTGTGTGTGTGTGTGTGTGTGGGGGGGGGGGGGTTTGTGCACTAGAGCCTAATGGAAAAGGGGATGGAAGGAATAGAGGAAGGGAGAAAGAAGGGAAAAAAAAAAGAAAGGAAGGAAGAAAGGAGAAAAAAAGAACTACATATATGGATTAATAAAATTATTCTATCCAGGGTCTCCTACCTCCCTCTCCTAAAATAAAAGTAGTTTCCTATGTCAGATAACTTTGGATGGAGGACTTTTCTTTTTGAAGTGATCTAAGTAAGATGTTCACTAATTGGACAGTATTCCCACAGTAATTCATAGCTGGGGGTCTTTATTCTTACCTTGATTTTAACTTTCTGTCCTTTTTTAACAAATACAAAATAAGTCTTCAGAAATGGGACACCTCAGGATTCTCTGTCAGAAGACAAGTGTTCCTTCAGCTCAATACTGTGTGTTCACATAGTTCACAGTAACAACATGACTCTTTCCAACCTTATTTTGGAAATGGCTGAAGAGATGAAAGAAAACTATGCTTACCCTGTGATTTTGTGTTTTTAAATGACTTTTATGTCTCTTTTATTTTCTTAAGGTAGAAAATGCCAGGATATATTCTTGGTCAGTGAAAATAAGGATATAAACCCAAATAGATTACACATTTATATTATCTACTATGTGTATATCTCAATATGGCTAATGTAAATTTAACAAACCAGTGTCTAAAACTTACATGATCTTTGTGTAGAAACCTGAGAATCTGAAGCTTGGTGGTATTTAATTCTGTTTAAAATTTTTATCTTCTAGGAATTTCTGCTTTTGTTTTTGTTGTTTATCAGTTTTTGTTTTTTATTGAGCACAATGTTTGGCACATTTAAAAAATGAACATAATATTTTATGAATAAAAACATTAAATAAATTATCTTGTGTTCAGGTGAACTGAGCAATCTTCTACATTTCCAACCCATCCCTTCATTTCTTTTTTGTGACTAGATAGCACAACTATTATTATTTTACATAGTTTGTTCTATGTGTGTCTTCTCTGATTGACTATGATTTCACAAGGGCATCGCCTGAATCCACCTTCTTCGCTGTGTTGTCATCAGAGCCCAAGAGATAGCTGACATTCAATAATGATTGAATGAATTTTTGTTCCTTTCAGTGGTGAGATGAAGAAGTGAATGAAGAATGAACAAAGGCCAAAATCAGAGGTGAAGATTCTGATTTTGTGTTTTCCTGAAATACCTTTTTAAAAATTTATCTCACCCTACTTCATTTTGCCATTGTAGATACTTTCTCTTCTTCTAGGCCCATCTCAGTCTTTTATTCCCAGTATGGTTAACCTAGTCAACTATGGGGTTTGCCTGATGGAGACTTTTCTAGCACTTACTGTCATATATATGTATGTATATATACATATGTATGTGAGTGTATATGTGTGTGTGTGTGTATGTGTGTGTGTGTGGATACATATGGTACTTCTTTTTTGGGAGAAGTCTTGGGCATATCCTTGTATCTTCTCCTTTGTCCACATTTCATCTCTTCAACTGTATTATCAGTTTCTTAGATTTTGTTCCAAATTTGGGTATGTATTTATCAGCAGTGTGAAAACGAACTAATACAGTACATAGGTACCAGTAGAGTGGGGCATTGCTGAAAAGATACCCAAAAATGTGGAAACGACTTTGGAACTGGGTAACAGGCAGAGGTTGGAACAGTTTGGAGGGTTCAGAAGAAGACAGGAAAATGTGGGAAAGTTTGGAACTTCTTAGAGACTTGTTGAATGGCTTTGACAAAAATGCTGATAGTGATATGAAAAATAAGGTTCAGACTGAGGTGGTCTCTGATGGAGATGAGGAACTTGTTGGGAACTGGAGCAAAGGTGACTCTTGTTACATTTTAGCAAAGAGACTGGTGGCATTTTGCCCATGCCCTAGAGATTTGTGGAATTTTGAACTTGAGAGAGATGATTTAGGGTATCTGGTGGAATAAATTTAAAAGCAGCAAAGCATTCAAAAGGTAACTTGGCTGCTATTAAAAGCATTCCATTTTGAAAGGAAAACAGAGCATAAAAGCTCAGAAAATTAGCAGCCTGATGATGAAGTAGAGAAGAAAACGCTGGCCCGGGTGTGGTTGATCACGCTAGTAATCCCAGCACGTTGAGAGGCCAAGTGGGGCGGATCATGAGTTCAGGAATTGGAGACCTGTCTGGCCAACACAGTGAAACCCTGTCTCTACTAAAAAATACAAAAATTAGCAGGCGTGGTGGCAGGTGCCTGTACTTGGGAGGCTGAGACAGGAGAATCGCTTGAACCTGGGAGGCGGAGGTTGAAGTCAGCCAAGATTGCGCTACTGCACTCCATTGTGGGCAACAGAGACTCTGGGGCGGGGGTGGGGTGGGGAGGAAGAAAAAGAAAAACCCATTTTTTGAGGAGAAATTTAAGCAGGCTGTGGAAATTTGCATAAGTAGCAAGGATCCTAATGTTAATCCTCAAGACTATGGGGAAAATGTCTCCAGGCCATGTCGAGACCTTCTTGGCAGCCCCTCCCATCACAGGCTCACAGGCCCTGGAGGCCCAGGAGGAAAAGTGATTTCATGGGCGGGCCCAGGGTACCTGTGCTGTGTGCAGCCTAGGGATTTGGTGCCCTGTGTCCTACCCGCTCCAGCTGTGGCTGAAAGGGGCCAATATAGAGCTCAGGCTGTGGCTTCAGAAGGTGGAAGCCCCAAGTCTTGGCAATTTCCATGTGGTACTGAGCCTGTGAGTCCACAGAAGTCAAGAACTAAAGTTCAGGAACCTCCGCCTAAATTTTAGAAGATGTATGGAAATGCCTGGATGCCCAGGCAAAGGTTTCCTGCAGGGGCAGGACCCTCATGGAGAACCTCTGCTAGGGCAGGGCAGAAGGAAAATGTGGGGTCAGAGCCACCACACAGAATCCCTACTGGGGCACTGCCTAGTGGAGCTGTGAGAAGAGGGCCACCGTCCTTCAGACCCCAGAATGGTAGATCCACCGACAGCTTGCACTGGGAGCCTGGAAAAGCTGCAGACACTCATCGCCAGCCCATGAAAGCAGCCAGGAGGGAGGCTGTACCCTGCAAAGCCACAGATGCGGAGATACTGAAGACCATGGGAACCCACCTCTTGCATCAGCATAACCTGGATGTGAGACCTGGAGTCAGAGGAGATCATTTTGGAGCTTTAAAATTTGACCGTCCTGCTCTATTTCAGACTTGCGTGGGTCCTGTAATCCCTTTGTTTTGGCCAATTTATCCCATTTGGAATGGCTGTGTTTACCCAATACCTGTACCCCCACTATATCTAGGAAATAACTAGCTTGCTTTTGATTTTACAGGTTCATAGGTGGAAGGGACTTGCCTTGTCTCAGATGAGACTTTGGACTGTGGACTTTCAAGTTAATGCTGAAATGAATTAAGACTTTGGGGGACTGCTGGGAAAGCATGATTGGTTTTGAAATGGGAGGACATGAGATTTGGAGGGGCCAGGGGTGGAATGACATGGTTTGGCTGTGTGCCCATCCAAATCTCAGCTTAAATTGTATCTCCCAGAATTCTCCTGTGTTGTAGGAAGGACCCAGGGGGAGGTAATTGAATCATGGGGGCCGATCTTTCCCTTACTATTCTCATGATTGTGAATAAACCTCATGAGATACGATGGGTTTATTAGGGATTTCTGCTTTTGCTTCTTCCTCATTTTTCTCTTGCCACTGTCATGTAAGAAGTGGCTTTTGCCTCCCACCACAATTCTTAGGCCTCCTCAGACATGTGGAACTCTAAGTCCAATTAAACCTCTTTCTGTTCCTAGTTTCAGGTATGTCTTTATCAGCAGCGTGAAAACAAACTAATACAGATGTCTGTCAATAAATAGGCCACCTCTTCTCCACGTGGATCTAAACACAGTGAAATTGAAATACAATAGAAAGTAAACATAGAGGCCACTATATAATGATGACTGCCAATAGAGTCTAATTTGGCAAGCATAAATTTAGATTTATTAAATGAATGGCATTCTCAATATTTATCAACAGAATTTGACAAATTTGCTAGTGATGGTGAGTCTTGTCCAGAAAATAATTTTAAAATGAAGAAGCAGGAAAAAATCATTTTCTGTGTTGATAGTCAAACTCTCAAGAGAATATGGGTGCTGGAGTTGAATATATCCAGTCTTTCCAAATTCATAGTTCTGATGTATCATTTCACATTTCTCTGGGAAGCAATGATCAAAGGATGGAAAGAATCCAGGGGTATACTTAGAGAAATTCTTTATATATCAGAGGTAAATGAAAGTGTTTGTTTTAGCAGCTTCTAAGTCTATGTCTCCACACAGGGCTTAGCTATGCTTCTTTTAGTTCATCTCATCTGAAGAAATCTCTTTAAATGCCATTTATTTGAATATGAACTCCATACTTACAATTTAGTCTTCGTATGTCTCTTCAGTTTCAGTCTTATATAGCTTTACTCAAAATCTCAACTTGGATGTGTACTGGACATCTGAAATTCAAAGAATTATCCATTTCTACTCCCTGCTCAATTTCCTCTCATTGTCTCTCTCACCTCTTTAAAGAGTAAAACTCTAACATCTTCCCTCTCAAGCAAAGCCCATACATAGTATATAAACACTCTTATTCTTTCAACCCTCGTATTTTATTAGTCACTGAATTCTTATGGGTCTACTAAATTATACTAAAGTTGTATTATATGTACCTTTTATTCCCATTTCAGCTAGTCACTGCCCTCCAAAAATATATCTTTATGGTATCACTTTATTTTATTTATATTGCAATCTAATCACAACCTGAATTCTTCTATGTGTTTATTGTTTCACTCTTTTTTGAATTCCCCTAAGAGAATTTTAGTTCCATATTGGAACTGTCTTCCCAGACATTTACAATGCTGTATCCCTAGTACCTAGATAGGTGCCTGACGTTTAGAAAATGTTCTCTATATATTTGGCATATGAATTAATACAAAACTAAATAGTGCCCTGTGAATAAAGCTGCATCTTTAAAAAAAAAAAAAAAAAAAAAAACTTTTGTTTTAAGTTCAGTGGTACATTTGTTAAGTTTGTTATACAAGTAAACTATGCCATGGGGTTTGTTGTACAGATTATTTCATCACCCAGGCAGTAATCCAAGTACTTGTTAGTTATTTTTTCTGCTCCTGACTCTCTTCTCATCCTCCACCCTTCGATAGTCTCCAATGTAAAATATTCCCCACTTTGGGTTCATGTGTTCTCATGATTTAGCTCCCACTTATAAGTGATAACACGTGGTATTTGGTTTTCTGTTCCTGCGTTAGTTTGCTAAGGGCAATGTCCTCCAGCTCCATCGTTATTCCTGCAGAGGACATAATCTCATTCTTTTTTTATGGCTGCATAGTATTCCATGAGGTATATGCATCACATTTTATTTATCCAGCCTACTACCGATGGGAATTAAATTTGAATCCATGTCTTTGCTATTGTGATCGTGCTGCAATGAACACATGTGTGCATATGTCTATATAACAGAATAATTTTCATTCCTCTGGGTATATACCCCATAATGGGATTACTGAGTCAAATAGTAGTTCTGCTTTTGCTTGCCCAGGTGATCACTTAGGGGAGGGGAAGGTTCACTGTTTTCCAGCCTACTTTTACTCCCATGGCAGTGTTGCTGCAGAGGCCAGCACTGGTGGGAGTGGGGCTGGATGGTTCTGTGTTTGCCAAGGCTCTGACTGCAATGACAGTATGGCAGGTGGAGAGAGGGCGGAGTTGCTCCCCCTTTAGCAGTGAATGGGCATGGTGAACACATACACATGCGTTGGCTGTGCAAGGAAGGCAAAACCTGCCTGGGCACACAAACCAGCAAAATGATGTCTGGAGTGGCCATTGTCTTGGGGGATGTTGCAGTAACAGGAGGGAGCTGGTGGGCTGGTGTGTGGCCAAGGGGAGTCACCCTACTGGAGCTCTCCACCAGTCACGCACAGTCCACCAGCACTAGAACTATGATGCGGGCCCCAAGGGCAGCTGAGGCTGCCTTGCAAGCAGGTGCAGCCAGGTTGGGACCCTGTGAGAAGCCAGCAGACCAAGCAGTACTCAAGTCAGACCAGCCCCATCTGGTCAAGGGCAAGACCACCTGGCAAAACTCAGGTCTGACAGTTCCCCTAGGGCCAAAGTTTCCTATGGAAGAAGTCGAGCTTAAGGAAATAAATGTCACTGGCTGTGCTCCACTATAGAAGTTCCTATACCAAATCTTCTGGGCTATACGTCAGCTGGCTTGCTGCTCCTACCACTTCTCTAAGCAGCGCTTTCTGCCAACGCCACTGTCTGTGATGTTCCAGGAGTCACCTCCTGCCTGGATTCCAGAGGCCCATGGCAAGAGCGAGTTGCTCCTTGCCACTTCAATTCACCAGTTATCCTGGAATCATTGGGGACCAGGAATGAGTCCCCCCCAGTGCAAGGTGGCCTTATACTGAGTTCACAGCTTTCTTCCCTTCAGCCCAGCTTTGCATCTTCCCTCTGAAGAGGAGCGCAACCAGTTTTCTCAGTCCCCCAGTGGCAGCTGTTCCACTGGCTGCTTCTAGTCAGCCTCTTGTCCAGCCCTAAAAAAATCTATTTCCTACTAAATAAATAAATATAGATATATATATTTTTGAGACAAAGTCTCGCGCTGTCACCCAGGCTGGAGTGTAGTGATGTGATCTCGGCTCACTGCAAGCTCTGCCTCCCAGGTTCAAGTGATTCTCCTGACTCAGCCTCCCAAGTAGCTGGAATCACAGGTGCCCACCACCATGCCCGGTTAAGTTACTGTATTTTTAGTAGAGATAGGATTTCACCATGTTAGCCAGCCTAGTCTCAAACTCCTGACCTCAGGTGATCCTCCTGCCTTGGCCTCCCAAAGTGTTGAGATTACAGGCGTGAGCCACTGCGCCTGGTCTTAAATAAATGTATTGTTCCATAGATCAGGGAACTAGAAATATTACATAACAAAAATATCTACTTAAATAATAATAAGTTAGTAAATATTTTAAGCATACTTCAAAAAAACATTATGTTTTCTGGTATTTATCCAATATATTTTACTGACTATTAAACAGGTTGCAAGTACATCTTTCTGAAATAAATTAAAAATAAAACTAAAAATTAAAATTCTTTAAAGTTTGGAAAATATTTTCCTGAATTTATGGTTGATTTCTTACCATATAAATGGCTATGTAGAATGTGTATCCTAATTTAAACCAGCAAAAAAAGTAGATGAGAGAGTAACTGATTTTCTAGATCTATACTAACACTAATTACCCTTGTTTTGCTTATATTTAAGTTTTGCTAATCCCTTTTTATTATCTCCCTAATCTAATATCTTTACTCACCAAAGAGAGTATCATTCCATGTGCCTAATGTCAAAAAATATTTATAACTCACTTCCCTCCAGTATGGGGCATTTCTACACTTAATCACCTCTCCCACCAAAACAAAACAAAACAAAAACAAAAACAACCCTAAGTTTAACATCCTCAACGTTCAGGATTGGTATTACCATTTTTTGAAATCTCTTTCAATTCCACTAGGCTTTTATTTTTTTCTTCTCCCACTACACAATAGCACTTTGCTATTCTATCTCTGAACTATATTAAACTAGTTTACATTTTTTCTTTGTTGTCATTCTTATATTATAATAAAGCAACAATTCTTGGAACTGATGAAGAGTAGGACAATTGTAGTCAAATGTACCTACTTTGAAAGACACTGATTTTGAAATTCTCTGGCTATGTTACTTTGGTCAAATTATGTAAGGTTTTCAAGATTAAAAGCCTAATTAGAATAACCTGTACAACTCTCTCTATATGTTAATATAATAAGAATATTTACCAATTAATAGTTATAAATCTTAATTAAAACAATGAATATTTCAATTAATATATAATTTGCAACTTAAATCTTCACAGAGATTCTCAATAAATATTAAATATTATCATTACTTTATTATTTATATGACAGTAATTGGTATGTATGCCTGTTTCTGTGGATTCCTTCATGACAGAGACAAATTATAATTTATTCTTTGACCACCTCTGTTTGGCTTACAAAATTTCCAGAACATAGCAAATTAGGACATAATGTCTGGACATAAACAACATCTCTGTGTTAGTGTGGGGTGCTTTCAAACTAGAAACAGCCTAGAAAAACTGATAAATAGGAATACATACAACTACAGTTGGAATCTTAAGTTTTGGTTATAACAAATGTGTCAAGTTAAAATGAGAGTGATTATTCAATAAACTATCTCAAAACTATGTTCGTAAAGGAAAAAATAGAAAGAAATTTTAGATATCTGAATGGCATTTCATATATGTGCAAAGTGCTATATCATGATTAACTACATTTTAGGGAACTCTGTCTTTGATACAATATTTATTTTCACTTTGAACTACTTTCTAGTCAAAAAGAAATGCTCATTAAAAAGAACTTGCATGGTATTAAAGGTTTAAAACTCTACATGGTTGTATTAGTCAGGATTCTCTGAAGGGAGAAAACTAATAGGATGTACGCATGTATAAAGAGGAGTTTATTAGGAGAATTGACTCACACAGTCACAAGGTGAAGTCCAACAATAGGCTGTCTGCAAGCTGAGGAGCAAGGAAGCCAGTCTGAGTCCCAAAACCTCAAAAGTAGGGAAGCTAACAGTGCAGCCTTCAGTCTGTGGCTGGAGGCCCAAGAGCCCCTGGCAAATCACTGATGTAAGTCCAAGAGACCAAAAGCTGAAGAACTTGGAGTCTGATGTTCAAGGGCAGGAAGCATCCAGCACGGGAGAAAGATGAAGACCAGAAGACTCAGCAAGTCTCCTCATTCCACTTTCTTCTGCCTGCTTCTGCCAATCTAGCCACGCTGGCGGCTGATTAGATGGTAGACACCATAGATTGAAGGTGGGTCTGCCTCTCCCAGTTCACTGACTCAGATGTTAATCTCCTTTGGCAACATTCTCACAGACACACCCAGGAACAATACTTTGCATCCTCCAATCCAATCAACTTGACACTCAGTATTAACCATCACAATGATATTATGAGTTCATCAATAAATAGCTTTTACAGTAGATGAAAACAATGATTTCTATTTGTCATTTGCCCTCCACCTATACCTCATTTTCTTTAGTGGCATCAAGCAAAAACAAAAACAAAAAAAACCAAATATCCATTATTGGCTCTAGCTACATACTAGTTCTCATATACAACATTTATATAATGCTTAATTTGATCAATTAGTCTAATAAGGAGCAGTAAAAGAAGAAAAATAGTGTTAATAATTAGTATTTATTGAATCTTTCAAGTATATTTACATGCATTATTTTGTATATTCTTTCCAGTAATCCAATGAGTTAGCACTAATATTATCCTATTTGTTTGGATAAGAAATTGGATGAATAGAAAACACACATATTTAAATTACACAAACTTATAAAATTACCATCTAATCACTTCCATTTCTTACAAATATTATTTAAAAGTGTTTAATTAAGTTAACTTACCAGTTAAAGCATTGCTTAAATCTTTATCTGTCTGTGAATATAGATATCTTTGTGCATAGTATATTTAACATAGCAGTGCAAGTCTGTTAATATTTTTTGGAGTGCATTTTGTTTTCACCTTTACATAATCAATGAGGTGAAACACTAAAATATTTATCTTTCAGTTTAGCCAATTATTTCAAATAATTTAATGTATTAAGGATTGAAAAATACAATCAGATGTGATAGTATGTGAGAGTATGGAGTCTCAATTTGAAATATAGCTTCTACACTTTCTAGCTCTGTGTTACTTAGCCAGTTGGTAAATTTCTCTGAGGCTAAGTTCCCTCATCTCTGAAATATACAATGAAATTTCCTCCCAGTGTCACAAGTTATTAGATTAAAAAGTTAAAATAGTTGATATTTTATAAAGTAGAAAAAAATATTATTATTAGGTTTTTAAAACACTGAATAAAGGTAAAATTTAATTTTAGAACAATCATACATTCATTTGCATTCTTTTTTTCTTGAAGAATATTCAACTCAGATAATTGATTGTGATGAGTCATCGTTAAGGAATTTTCTGTCAAGCTTGTTTTTAGTTAGCTTCCAGCTCTGTGTCACAGAAACCTACATATCAATGAATGTAACTAAAATTAACAGCAATATTATCTTATGTCAAAAACCCATCACTCTGATGCACTTGTAGCTTTCTTTCAAAGGGGTATTTTTCATGAGGATTTTATGTTGGTTTAGCACCAGTTTGTTTTTGTTTTTGTTTTTGTCTTTTTACCTTGAGTGCTTTAAAGTGGGAACTTGTTCTCATTCCCAAATCATCTATGCATTCTCATTTTGAAAGTCAAATTACTATTAAAATTAATTGTAAGTTATCTTTAGAGTTAAGAAAGAAGATTGAGGAGAGAGAATTAAAGGATTCTAGGAATTTTATTCACGTTTTAGACAATAACACACCACTAGAATACAGAGTGAAAATTATTAACAAGCAAAAAAAAAAAAAAGCTATGATTAAAAACTATCAGAGAAGTGTCAAAGTTTATAAAGGCAAATAAATAGAATATTACTAAAAAGGAAAAAATAAAGTCAATAACAATTATAAAAAATATTTCAAGAATAATGAAAAATAAAAAGAGAGGGAGACAATGATAAGAAATTACCGACTCTCATGTTGGTTACTGGAGAACAGCTGACATTCTAACAAAAGTTCTATAAATGCTATATATCATTAAATCTTTCTTAATATAATATCAGATATCTAACAATAATATGCACTTGTGCTTTTGTCTCTAAACTATAAAGTCATATATACCCACCTTTGGAAATTACATTAACTATTTGTGAAAGAAAAATACATTTTTATTTTTAATTGCAAAATAAAATATTACAGGAATAATCAGTTAATAAAACAGTTATGGAGTAAAACACAAAAATATCACTTTATATTCTATTTCTGGACTATTTTGCTTTCTATATATACCCTTCCAAATGCTATTAGTTTGCTATATTTATACTTCAGTCCTTTTTCTGTGCCTTCCTATTCATATGATTTTTTTACATATTTAGAATCATACTTTGCATATATGAAAAATTATATGCATTTCTTTATATAAATTAAATGACTTGTTTACTTACTATATCTTTGAAAGTTTCCATTTTAGTGCAGATAGATCAATCCAATTATCTCAATGAATTTTCTAATTGTCTTTGTTGTTAATATACTAGCATTTATACTTTTTATTCGTAAGACTTATTTAATTATTTAGCAAATTTAGCTTTATAAACTTTATGTGTATATGTATAATACTGTTAATGTATATGTTGTTTTATAGAAACCCCAAATTCTTTCTTTTTAATTGCCCATATTTCAGAGTTAATTGGTTGCCCTAATATCTACCATTGGCATTACATCAAGTGTTGCTTATTTTTTTTTGAGGCTTTCTGTATTTCTCTCTCAGTTGTAGAGTAAAATTATTAACATATATTTGTATGTTCCCCATATATTGAATAATATGTATGGTAAATTACCACTGTATGCTGCTCAAATCCCTATATAAGTCTTTCTCCCAAGCCTTCCACTACTCTATACTTATCCTAGTCATATCAGACTTCAGATATTACTACCACTTTTAGCTTCAACAAGATATTTATGTTCCTGAAATAACATTTGCCTATAGGATCTTTTGTGAATTATTGTAGTAAAAAGTTCAAAGTTGATACTAATTTTTCAAAGAAAGCCAATAACAAAAGGATATAGATGAAGCCTAGGTAAGACCAACATGTGGTTGAAACAGAAAAACAATATTTTATCATACTTCTTATGTACTCATCAAACTACAGATTTTGGTAGCATAAATTGTTAAAATCATCTTTGAACTGTTGGATGCTTCCATACTCACTGTTCTCTGTGTGCATCTAAGAAAAAGACACTGATTACGAAAAGAAAATGACACTTATTTCAATCATGCAGGTCTAGAGACGTTAGAATACATTCAGCCATGGCATTTATTATTAGCAGAATCCAATGTAAATCAGAGGTAAAGCTGACATATTTCACAGGTTGTTCACAGTGGGGCTATCAGGTGTCACAGTATGTGATGGATTCAATGGGAGCGGGGATTAAAGTTGTGCAAATTATTTTTGTGCAGGGATTCTAATGTCAGACACAGAAAATGATTAGGGGTATCTGGTGAAGAATAATAATAAAGCTGACACTGATCTATGAATTGGTTATCAGTTAATTTCAGGGGCTGACAGGCTTTAACCTTTAAACCAGTCAGTCTTTAGTGAGAGAGAATGAAGCTGAATTGATAAACGCAGGAAAGTCTATTCTCTAGTGGGATTTTGACCAGGATTTAATTTCTATTAATTGGCACTTATAAATCTACATTTGCAGCACAAAGACAATCAGTCTTCATTACGGGAGGCAGAAGATGGCAAGAGGAATAAATTTAGCATTTGAAATCCAGCTTGGCCTCATACTAAATGGGTGACATTTGGTAAGACATCTTACTGCACATACCTTGATTGTTTGCATCAGTAAAATAAGAATAATAATAAAACCACTGTCTATTTAAAAAGGTTTTATTTAGTGAGGCTCAAAATCAAAATTATAGAGCAAGCTAAAAAACCATTACTTAGGAATTATTTAGACCTGGGCTTTCTGAAACTAGTTAAGAGGTAAAAATATCCCTGAAAGCAAATGTTGTATATTGTTAGTGTGCTTAAGAGTATCAAGCATGCTAACATGGATGTAAATAAATCTCTGTAACTTTCAGTAGTGAGTTCTAAGTTAGGAATGTTCCTTAATATTCTTACACATCTTCCGAAGTGCAAGACATTACTGGAACTCACTGCTTGTGTTTATAATACATTAAAGTAAACACCTTTTATGTTGTTGTGGCAGTGTTGTAGTTGTTTTATTCTTATGAAATAATGGAGTATTTAAATCCAATATTTAATAAAGAGAGCAATGAACTCTTGAAATACTTACTTGTCAACATTAGTATCTATCATTTATGCGAGTCCATTTGGGTATGTTCTCAATTTTGTTTGAAAGTGATGACCTCACTTTCGCCTGAATCTTACTAAAATGTAACTTTAATAAAGCTATCAAAACCTATGAATTGTTCTTAAATAAATTACATATAGCAAGCTCTTCATGCGGAATTCTTTTTCTTTTCATGCCTCCAGCTGTTTTGTTGTCTCAGTTTTTACAGTATCTCTCCTGTTCACCTGTCTCAAAAGTGTAGAGAAATTTATATTAATACATTTCTTAAGAGATGTAGGTTTCAGTCAGTGATAATTTACAATCAGTTTTTTTATTTTGAGGAATGAAATGTCTCCTTAATAACAATTTTGAATTTAAAAAATCCCTGTTTTACCACAATATAGCTCTCTAAAATAAAGCTAATTTTTGTTTCATGTTACCTTTTAAAATGTCAACTGTACATGGACTATTTTACTAACAATATCATTTCATCTTCATTTTTTACTTAACAATATCATATATATATCACAATATATAAATAATTAAATATGTAATACATTGTAAAGATAAATTTGGAAAATAATTAAATGCATTTGTCCTATATCTGTTTTTCAATTGATGAAAGAGAGCATTCCAGTTTTTAAATGTGGAAAGGATTATTAAAATTAGAACATTCCTACTGTGCATTATAAAATGTATAGATTGACCAACAATCATCAGTGGGTGAAACCAACAACAGAAGGAAGGAGGCTGTCACCATCCAATCTAAATCAATGCTCCTAGATGTTGGGGGCTCCCTGATGGAAAGCATATGAAACACATAGAAACAACTAAAGTAGTCTAGTCAAAATCAGAGTCTAGATATAATCAGTCTTTTTAATTAACTTTCATTCACAGGGAATATTAAGGATAGAAGAACAAGTTAACTAAAAGCACAATGAAGCAAACATTGACTATTCAAAAGGCAAGACTGGCAATGAAATTCTGACCTATTTCTGCCATTCTCAGTGGCATAAAGAATGGTTTGAAATTTAACTAGAGTTACGAAACATAACTTTATATTAAATTGATTTTGTTACTGGATCAAAAATCCGGCAAATTCTGTAAAAGTAATTTTGACAATTTGGAAAATGCTTTTATGTATTTACGTAAATAATGTGGTATTATTTGACACCCAAGAATTTGTATTAAATTTTCTGTGGATAATTACAGTTTATTATTTATATAAAAATCCATATTTTTAGAGATGGCAAAACAACAGATTGTAGGAATAAGGTGGCATGGTCATGTAGGAATCCTTCCACGCTTTTATATTGTCTGCCTTAAAAATGCAGGAGATCATGCAGAAGTTTTAAACCTTCAGGTTCAAAGGTGGCTTAGGTTACTTCTACCTCTTATTCATTGGTGAGGACACAGTTACATGGTCCTCAAACACTTTGAGAAGAAAGATTGAAAATAGTCTTTCTGGATGCAAAAGAAAACTAATAAAGTGGTAAACACATATCTTCATGTCTACCACTGCCTTTTTCATTATTTTTCTTAAGTAAAATATTTTTCTCCATTCAATAGAACATTACTATACATATTAAAATGTTAGCGAACTTATGTTAAGAGTTTATGACAGGTCTGGCACTCAGTTAAATCCCTTTACATGAATTAGCTCATTTAATTCCATTCCTAAAGCACCTATTTTAAGATGAGAATAATTAGCCTAAAAATGTCTTGCAAGTAGGAACTAAACTAGGTTGTGAAATCACAGAGTCTGACTTCATGATGTCTTCCTAATAAGGTTGCTAGGATAATATATCAAAATATTGCAATGTATTTATTAAAAGAATTATATTTTTAAACCTAACCTTCAAAACTAATGTCACATAATGTAATTAAAATTTTCTTTTTTTTAATGTTTGCATGTTTTTTGTTTTTGTTTTTGTTTTTAATTATACTCTAAGTTCTAGGGTACATGTGCACAACGTGCAGGTTTGTTACATATGTATACATGTGCCATGTTGGTGTGCTGCACCCATTAACTCGTCATTTACATTAGATATATCTCCTAATGCTGTCCCTCCCCACTTCCCCCACCCCATGACAGGCCCCAGTGTGTGATGTTCCCCTTCCTGTGTCCAAGTGTTTTCATTGTTCAATTCCCACCTATGAGTGAGAACATGTGGTATTTGGTTTTCTGTTCTCACAATAATTTGCTGAGAATGATGGTTTCCAGCTGAATCCATGTCCCCACAAAGGACATGAACTCATCCTTTTTTATGGCTGCATAGTATTCCATGATGTATATGTGCCACATTTTCTTAATCCAGTCTGTCGTTGATGGACATTTGGGTTGGTTCCAAGTCTTTGCTATTGTGATTAGTGCCACAATAAACATATGTGTGCATGTGTCTTTATAGCACCACGATTTATAATCATTTGGATATATAGCCAGTAATGGGATGGCTGGGTCAAGTGGTATTTCTAGTTCTAGGTCCTTGAGAAATCGCCACACTGTCTTCCACAATGGTTGAACTAGTTTACAGTCCCACCAACAGTGTAAAAGCATTCCTATTTCTCCATATCCTCTCCAGCACCTGTTGTTTCCTGACTTTATAATGATCGTTATTCTAACTGGTGTGAGATGGAATCTCATTGTGGTTTTGATTTGCATTTCTCTGATGGTGAGTGATGATGGGTATTTTTTCATGTGTCTGTTGGCTGCATAAATGTCTTCTTTTGAGAAGTGTCTGTTCATATCCTTCGCTCACTTTTTCATGGGGTTGTTTGTTTTTTTCTTGTAAATTTGTTTGAGTTCTTTGTAGGTTCTGGATATTAGCCCTTTATCAGATGAGTAGATTACAAAAATTTTCTCCCATTCTGTAGGTTGCCTGTTCACTCTGATGGTAGTTTCTTTTGCTGCGCAGAAACTCTTTAGTTTAATTAAATCCCATTTGTCAATTTTGGCTTTCATTGCCATTGCTTTTGGTGTTTTAGATATGAAGTCCTTGCCCATGCCTATGTCCTGAATGGTATTGCCTAGGTTTTCTTCTAGGGCTTTTACGGTTTTAGGTGTAACATTTAAGTCTCTAATCCATCTTGATTTAATTTTTGTATAAGGTGTATGGAAGGGATCCAATTTCAGCTTTCTACATATGACTAGCCAGTTTTCCCAGCACCATTTATTAAATAGGAAATCCTTTCCCTATTTCTTGTTTTTGTCAAGTTTGTCAAAGATCAGATGGTTGTAAATGTGTGGTATTATTTCTGAGGCCTCTGTTCTGTTCCATTGGTCTATATATCTGTTTTGGTACCAATACCATGCTGTTTTCATTACTGTAGCCTTGTAGTATAGTTTGAAGTCAGGTAGTGTGACGCCTCCAGCTTTTTTCTTTTGGCTTAGGATTGTCTTGAAAATGCAAGCTCTTTTTTGGTTCCATATAAACTTTAAAGTAGTTTTTCCAATTCTGTGAAGAAAGTCATTGGTAGCTTAATGGGGATGGTATTGAATCTATAAATTACCTTGGGCAGTATGGCCATTTTCATGGTATTGTTTCTTCCTATCCATGAGCATGGAATGTTCTTCCATTTGTTTGTGTCCTCTTTTATTTCATTGAGCAGTGGTTTGTAGTTCTCCTTGAGGAGGTCCTTCACATCCCTTGTAAGTTGGATTCCTAGGTATTTTATTCTCTTTTAAGCAATTGTGAATGGGAGTTCACTCATGATTTGGGTCTCTGTTTGTCTGTTGTCTGTTGGTGCATAAGAATACTTGTGATTTTTGCACATTGATTTTGTATCCTGAGACTTTGCTGAAGTTGCTTATCAGCTTAAGGAGATTTTGGGTTGAAAATTTTCAACAAAATCCCTGAATTTTGTTTTTTACTTAATGAAAAAGCAAGTATATTTTCCTTATAATAGCTATTCTTGAGAGGTAGTTTTGAAGAAAATTGCTCAAACCTCAAAGTCAGACAAATCTAGGTCTGAAACTGTGCTCTAATATGTATTATCAAGTGGCTTAATTTCTTCAATCTTTTCCTTTTAATCAAGAATTAGATGTAATTTTAAAAATCTTATAGGGTTGGTGTAACAAGTATAACATGAGCCAAGAAGTTAAAAGATGCCAGGATAAATGATAAACATATTAGTAATAATAAGGCCAATTTACATTTTATTTCAGCTATTCAATTTTAAATGTGCGTTGTCTTATCTGTTCCTTATGAAAATCTCTGTGAAATAAGTAGAGCAAATATTATGACCTTCATAAGCTAGATAAGAAAACTAAGACTAGGGGCATAAATTACTTCTTTATGATTACACAGCTACAAAAATCAGGCATGGCAGCCAATTTGTTTTAAGTTGTATTGTTGCAACTTTTATTTTCCACAATATATCAGTGTGCAGTTCTTTCTTGCACATCTCCTTATGAGAAGTAAAATCTCTAGCTTTTCCTATTATCTGAAAAAGTATATGAAGAATCTGAATAAACTGAAAAGTTCTGTGGAGTCTTTTATTAGCAACAAAATCAGTTCTCAAAGGAACATAGTCAATAGCTATTTAAGCTACAGAATAAAAGGAGAAACCAAAAACATAATTGCAGATCCTCCACCAGAGCCTTTCGGAGTTAATACATGTCAAACCACAAAGAGCATTACAAACTGAAATCAATCAGTATTCAGAGACATTCAGGCCAGTATTTGAATTCAGAGATAAAATGCATCTGACAGTATCTATAAGCTACTCCTGAGACAGATTTAGTTATTTGAATGAAATAATGAAAATAAAAACTTTTATCAGAGTCTATATATAAAAAATATTGTTTTTCTGAAAACTACCAGGCTAATTACATTTGCTTCTAATAATTAATAATATTTATACTTTTTTTTTTTTTTTTTTTTTTTTTTGAGACGGAGTCTCGGTCCGTTGCCCAGGCTGGAGTGCAGCCGGGAGATCTGGGCTCACTCCAAGCTCTGCCTCCTGGGTTCACACCATTCTCCTGCCTCAGCCTCCTGAGTAGCTGGGACTACAAGTGCCCGCCACCACGCCCGGCTGATTATTTTGAATTTTTATTAGAAACAGAGTTTCACCGTGTTAGCCAGGATGATCTCCTGACCTTGTGATCCACCCACCTCGGCCTCCTAAAGTGCTGGGATTGTAAGCCTGAGCCACCGCACCCGGCCAATATTTATACTCTTATTGAGGGCGCCCTATGTGAAAAACACTTTTCAGTTGATAATTTAATTGTCAAAAACCCTATAGGGACTACTTTTTGCATTTCACAGATGAGCTAATTTATAGAATAGTCGGGTGACTTCAAGGCACATAGCTAGTAAGTAATAGACGCAACACTTAAGCCATTCCTGAAGTTAAAGACCTAAGTCCCCATTACCAAACTATACGTCCTTGTTTATAAAGGTGATCTCTGTGGAGGATAGGAGTAGTTTAAGGAATGATGTTATTAAAAATAATAAGTAAAAACTTATACATTTATGACTAGTTGTAAAAAGTACATAGTTATTTTGGGTAAGGCAACTTAAATGGATCTGAGTGTCTTATGAGTTTGGGATTGTACTAGACAGATGTATTTACAATTGCTAAATTCCAACAGTAAAAAGTTACAAGTTTTTTTTTTTTTTTTTTTTTTTTTGTCTGTCTAAACAGAGTTTGGAACTTCTCCAAGGTAGCATATTATGAGTTTAACAACATTATACTCAGAATTATGGTAAATATTTAGAGTAATTAGGAAATATGTCCACATGTTTTAAGCCACTCTCTAAATTTCTACTCTTCTGAGAAATGCAAAATCTGATTTTGGGTGAACTTTTTGAACTGATGGCATTACAAACTGCTGCTGATATGAATTTGGAAATTTCATTCTTTATCTGGAGAATTCACCTTTAAGCCAAATACCTTGACTAGCCTCTATCATTTTATAATTTATAGTTGGTTTTGTTTTGCCTTTAGTGTTCCAAAGAAAAGTTCACTACTTGTTGTAAATATCAACCCAGTTGCTCAACCTGCCATTTCACAGGTCGTTATGGAGTCTGACTTTACAAAATAGAATAATACCTGTCAATCTCAGTTTTTTTTCCCTGTTCATAAATAATTTATTTGTTCTTATCAATCCATCCACTCAGAATGCCTTTGTTTTGCTCCCCATTTTTTCCAAATATACCTTATGATTCAGTTCTACTGTACTTTATACCTCTCAGACTTAAAAACTGATTGTGAAACCTCTGAAGTTTTATGTATAAACATTTTTTTGGTATGAGTGAATTCTTCAATTATTTCATGTGTTATTAGCATGTCTTTAAAACTTAAGTGGGAGCAAGAACTATGTCTAAATACTCACTGGAATTACTAATTCCAGATCTTTTCGTGTTGATTAACACAATTTAGACACTTAGTGCAAGAAAGGTTTGCATGATTGTGTGAGAAAGTTAGGGAAATGAATCCATCTTTTATCTTTATTTTAAAAGTTATAAGTAAAAATTAACTCAAATGTTTATAAAGTACTAATGATAGCAAATAATCTTGACATAACAACATAAAATCTAAACAAGCTACTTAAAAGTAATCAGTAGGCTAAGATCCTAAAACATAGATTTCAATTATAAGTAATAAAATATTTTAATACCTTCTCTATTGCAAATTCTAAGATGAAGTTGGAGTATACCTAATTCTAATTGTTCAGATCATCATAATATTTTGCAAGAAAGACACTGCTGATTTTCAATTGTTTTGTGTCTTTTTTCAGAGAAAGTGTTTCCATTTATGATGATGCTCACTCTACTTTGATATTCCCAATGTCCAGCTCAGTGCCTAATACAAAAGAGACAACAAATCAGTAGTTCTCAAACTTTTTTGACTCCTAAAAGAATCATCTAGATTACTGGTTAGGAAAGAGATTCCCAGAAAGTCAGTGGTTTTTGTGAGGCCCTTATATTTGCATTGTGAAACAGGTGATACAGGTAACTCTGATGCTCATGGTCCATGGACCATACTTTCAGAAATGGTTTAATAAATTAGCAAGTGCCTGGTTGTAATAGAGTTTATCAAGTGGCCAATGAAAGCCCAGGAAATAATTCCTATGTTTTGCAGAAGACATAAAATTTCACGAAAGACAATTTAAGGACAAAATGCAATGATTATTTAAAGGAAAAAGGAGAAAGCATTGAGAGAAAATTGGAAGAATGCCGTTAAGCAGAAGTGTATTGATGGCATTATATCATCATTATTTATTCTACTACGGTAATTGTCAGCATTTTCCTTTATAGTATTTTTTTCCTGTTAGAAGGAAGTTCTCAGCATTAGTCATAGCCAAAGAGCAGTGGGTGTTGTCCTGGGGAGTAAGGTGCCTGAGAACATTAGTGTCAGTTAAGAATGATGCCTCCACAGTTCCTGAAAAAGGTCAAAGAGAGAAAGGTGACACTGACTCAGGTTGAGAACAGGAGGATGTATTCTGCCATGCTCCAAACAGCCTCGTCTCTGAGGAGACAGGTAATGACAGAGCATCATTCACAGTGTGTTAGCAAGCCCCCAGTGGGAATTAGTTTCATCTAAGAGAAACACCTGAAGAGATTGAAGATATTGAAGTATTTCCTACTGAATGGTATTTAAGATGTTTTCTTAAACATAAATTATGTCTAAATTTTTGTCTTGTCCTCTCAGAAAAAAACAATTCTGGGGTTGCTGTCTCTATTCTTTTAACATATCTTCCTGTTATTTTTTCTGTATTCTCATGTTTTGCTGGCAAGCCATGATTTTTTAAGACTTGAGGTAGCCTCTTCCAGTATGAAGTGGCAGAATTCTAGTAAAGCTTTTCTAATATTTTTAAACAGTCTAAAAATTGTGAGATGACTCCAGTTTTTGCTAGAATATCAAAATGGCCCCAAGCAGTGTTGGAAACTTTGTGATGTTTGCTTTAAACATTCTTTTTTGTGTGTGTGACCCTGGTAGAAAACCTCTGAATGCCTGCTGAGTCAACTAGAGCCCAGTATCTCCTGATATTTCCAAAACATTTTCTATCCCCTATTTAGTTCAGTTAAATTAGCTAAGCATTAATTTAACATTGACTGCAAGCCAGGAATTAGCTACAAAATCAGTACTCAAAGGAACAAAGCTATACAAAACAAATGAGACAGAGACACTGGCTTCAAGAAATGCAATTCAGAGAATGATACATGTATCCAAATATATAAAAAATGACATCTTAAATCCTGTAATTGCAGCAAAATGGTAGGAAAACTAAGCCCAAATTGACTTAAGAAAAGGGAAACTTACTAATTATGGAAAAGTTGAAGAGTGATTTTAGTTTTAGGCATGTTGTATAAGAAGGTCATTCAACATGCTAGGGCATATAATTCTTTTTGTGTAATGTGGTTTGAGGTTACCTATGTTGCGTCTAATTTTAAAATGAATTGGCTTCCTGTATTTCCAGAGCTATTTCCTTTCAGCTTCAAATCACTCAATAAAATGAAAATATTTTAATCCCAGAATAATTAGAGTCTTCAGATTCATGTTGTTTAGAATTATTTAGTCAGGTACCCAGATTTGAATTAATCACTGGGGATATGTTACATTGATTAACTTTGGTGTGGATAATTTGTTCCAATCATTGAGCTGGGGCGGGTCCACAGATAGATGTTGTAGAGTGAAAAGATGTTGCCATATATCCCCAGGCCAAAAGTATAAATGTTAGCATTTAAAAGGGGAAATGCATTCTAAAGAGATCACAGGACACGTTCCTAACTCTGCCTCTGACAGGGAAAGACAGAGATAATTTTTTAAACCTTTCCAGGTGCATAAAACAAAGGAAAGGATTGACTGTTCTGCAACAAAAAACTACTCCCACATCTTAATGGCATGAAAAGATGTTTATTTGTTGCTTATACAACATCTGCTGTGGGTCTGGTAAATTCTCCAGTGCAGTGGTATATCATGTGGTTGTTCAGATTCCAGGCTGCATTGATCTTGTTGAACCTCCGTTTTAACATACACATTCTCGAGAAAGCTGGCTATATGGTGTTGTCAATTAAAAATGCCGTTTCATTGCTACTCAATTATGTCATTTCTGTTCGTAATGTGTTGAATAGAACTAAACACATTACATAGAGAGGTATAACCCCCTCTTGTTAGTTAAATGTCCAGAATAGAACCATGACTCATTGACCAGAGTTAGTTGCATGGCCTCATCCCACCATATTGGAATGTAGCAACATCAAATCTTCCTCTATGCCAGAAGAAAAGAAAACTAAACATGAGTGATTATTTGAAACCTCTACAAATTCTAGAACTGTCCAGGTGAGGGAATAGGAAGAGCAGGGTCGTGAAGGTGTAAAATAGTTCTGAGTTCTTGGAGCAACATGGATTCTAGCATTTTTGAAATGTCAAACACAGAGTGGAAATGCGGAAGAAGAGTCTAGAGAGTTGCATATGAACCAGGTTACACAGCAATTTACAAAGCAGATGGTGATTTCTTCATGAAGTCTATCTTGATTTACTCTGAATTTAATCAGAACATTAACTTTTAGAAACTTTTAAAACATATTCTGCTTGTCTAAAACATTGCCCAATAAGATTAAAAGTTATCTAGGGGTATACACACGTCTTGCTCTTGGGAATTCCTCTACTGCCAGCAAGAAGAAATTCAAATTATGGCTAAAATGGATAACTTTGATATGCTACCATATAATTTATACTTTGTGGAAACACTCAGACATCATGTAGTAGTCACAGCTGAATGGCTTTGTAGAGTATTGGCAGCCTGGATCTGGAGTCCATATCAGTCTCTACCATAGGCTTTATCGTGGCATTAGGTTTATTATTTCATTGGCTGAGGAACTCTAATTTCCAGTGCTGTCAGTCAGATACGTAAGACAGGATCACAATTCATTGTAACATATTTAAAAAGTGAGACTTCAGACATAAGTGCTGAAAATGACAGGACATATTTGATTATATTTTGAACTTGCTTAAAGTTTTATTGATCAATTGAAATGTAAACAGCGCAAACAAACTTTTTGAAGGTTCATTAATCCTAGAAAGAAGAATCAGAATGTTTAGCTTTCTAGAAAAATGAAAGAGGCTAATAGGAAAAATAGCTATAGGAGAGAAGTAGAGAAGTTTTATATAAAAATTTTGCTAAAAGTAAAAAGACTTCCATAAAGACTCTCTGATTTATGACTAAGTCAAGACATTGACCCTTAAATATGTACAAATATCACTGGGAATTGAACAATGAGATCACTTGGACACAGGAAGGGGAACATCACACACCGGGGCCTGTTGTGGGGAGGGGGGAGGGGGGAGGGATAGCATAAGGAGATATACCTAATGTGAATGACAAGTTAATGGGTGCAGCACACCAACATGGCAAGTGTATACATATGTAACAAACCTGCACGTTGTGCATATGTACCCTAGAACATAAAGTATAATTAAAAATTCAAATTAGAAATAAAAAATGTACAAATAATTTACTTCTTTATATCTGAGTTTTTACATTTTACACATTGAAGTATAGGAATAGACCATATCTAATGTAAGGATTTATAAAGGCATGTATCTTGTTTTCTAAGCTTAACAATTATTGAGCATTAACATTAATTTAATTTGATTTGGTTTGGAGATTACCTAGATAACATCTCTGGTTGTGGTTTTTGTTTAGAAGAAATTTTTATCAAACCTCTGAATGGCCCTTCCTTGCTGACTGAGTAATGGTCGGTATTTGGATATCTTTAGAAGGGGTGTTTGTATAACTTGAAAACACTAGAACTGCACTGCATGGAATCATTAAAAAAATGCACATTGCAATAAATGAAAATAATAATAAGGCACTTATTATTTAGATATTTAAGAGACTTTAAAGGGAACCAAGTAATGATGTTCAAGACAAGTGCTCCCAAAATATGCCACCTTGGCATTTGAGAAAATAGCAGAAGCAGGAAGATCTCTCTGAGACCCCTTCTTCCCTGAAGTGTGTCATAAGTCCTAGCTGACCTTCTCCTGGAAGTTGCTCATAAAACTGTCATTCCAGAGCATTCCTCCCTATGCCCAGAGGAAAGCAGTATCCTCATCTGTGAAGACACAAAAACATCAAGAAGAATCTGACCAAAAGGCCTTGCTAAATTCCCACCCATCTATTATTATATCCTACCCTTTTGTCTTCCAATCATGAATGTCCATAAAAATGCCCATTTTTCCCTGTTTCTTTGGGTCTTCATTTCTGAAGGATCCCATATTATGTAAAATATATATTAAAAGAATTTGTGTGTTGTTTTCTTATTAATTTGTCATTTGACATAGAGGTTGCAGCCATAAACTTCATGATGGATGAGAAAAATAAATTACCTTTCTCCTCTACAATAGTAAACTAGAGCAACAATTCTTATTTATTTATTATTTATTTATTTATTTATTTATTTATTTATTTTGAGACAGAGTCTCACTCTGTCACCCTGGCTGGAGTGCAGTGGCACGATCTTGGCACACTGCAACCTCCACCTCCCAGGCTCAAGTAATTCTCCTGCCTCAGCCTCCTGAGTAGCTGGGATTATAGATGTCTGCCACTACACCTGGCTAATTTTTGTTAAAAACAAAGACACTGGCCTTAAGTGATCCTCCCTCCTTGGCCTCCCAAAGTGTTGGTATTACAGGCATGAGCCACTGCACCCAGACTCAATTCTTAAAATCTTATTTCTCAATCCCTGGTCTGCCATAGTCCATGGTTGCTCCAGAGATTCTCTCACAACAAAATGTATCTAGAGTACCCTGCCTGACTTTCCTCTTTCTTTATCTTCCTGTGACATGCTTCAGCTGTGCTATCTCCCTGATAGAATTGTTTACCAGTATTCCCGACCCTGCCTGAGGATACTGCCTGGCTTCTCCAGGATGACCCTCTACTTCCTGGTCTTCCTGTGTTCCTCGTGGACAGTTGTGCCCACAACCTCGTGAGAAGGCATTTTTTCTCATTTATTTTTATCTTGAGAAATTTTTGACTAGAATTTCTCATCATAAAAAGGGACACAGTCTCCACTCATCTCACTCATGGGTTTCTATACTGCATGGCAAATCCTATCCTGTTTATTTCTTTGTACTACTGGGATAAGGCTAATTTCCTTTAAGCAGTTCTTGGAGTATTGTCAAGCTCAAGTTTGCTGTGTCTATTAGATAACACTCTTATAAACTTGGGAAAGGGAGAAAGGAGACATGTCAGTGAAAGAGTTTAATCCTTTCTCACTTGACAGCCAGTGAATAAAGCAAGTGAAAAAACAAAACAAGATTGTATCCTAGAACAGTCATTTTTAAATTAGTGATCTTCCATGAGATTATCTTACATTCCCCAATTTCTGGGAAGTTCAGGTAGATTAACAAATTTGCCTTACCTTTACTATTTCTTTAATGGGTCAGAAAAAGGGCAGTTGAGATGTCACAATACTCTTATTACTTTCCCTGTGTACACACTTGAAAGCAGATTATACATCTGAATATTGGATAAAATTCCATCTGCAAAATTGGAGAACCATTTATACTTCCAACTGGGGCCTCACTTTGGAAATGTAACTTCAAAAGCATTTGAGATATACTGCTCTTCTATCTTCCTCTGAAACCTGGCCCAGTGATGTAGATGTGAAATTAATCATTCATGATCTTCATTGCCTGATATTCTCTTTGTTTGGATAAGTTCACAAATCACTGTAATTCGCATTTCCCTCCAATGTTGTCCTTCTCTTTAAAAAATACATGATTGTATAGCAAATCTTGCTACAGAAGTTCTGCATGGACTTAACCTGTTTCTTATTCATCAAGCTTTCCTCTTTCTCACCCTGTAAAAATATTGCCATAAAATCTTCTCTATCTTAACTGGACAGAAAAACAACTTTTCTTTTCTTTTCCTGAATAATTGTAAAGTAGAAACATAAATGGGAGACAAGAAAAAAAGTTCTCATAGAAATGGAAATTATATTAGTCCATTTTCACACTGATATAAGGACATACCTGAGACTAGGTAACTTACAAAGAAAAGGGGCTTAATTGACTCACAGTTCCACATGGGTGGGGAGGCCTCAGGAAACTTAGAATCATGGCAGACGGCATCTCTACACAGTGTGGCAGGAGAGAGAGAATGAGCGTCGAGCAAAGGGGGAGAAGCCCCTTATAAAACCATCGGATCTCATGAAAACTCACTGTCACGAGAACAGCATGGGGGTAACGGTGGGGACGCAGCCAAACTATATCAGAAATCATTATATCATTATGACTTTGGGTCCATAGTTGATTTTTGTAGGTGTCTCTTTAGATACCATGCTATAAATTTTTAATGATGAATGATGCTAGTAGCAACATTTAACATAATTCAAAATCTTACTTTCCTCAACTTCGGGCATGTTATTTTCTGCAAAGCCCTCTAGGACCTACCCTAAGAAAACTTTCTAAACTGTTATTGTGAAGGGATTAGTATATGCCAAAATATTCCTCCCTTCAGCCCTCAGAAAGAGCTGGGAAACTCTTGAGGTAGCTCTTAGCTATAGGCAGCCTTGTTGCCTCAGGCTGAAGCCACTTCACCCATATACTCTAATGGACTGTATAAAAATTATTATTTGCTATTTGACCCATGGTATAAGAAAAAATACGATGTATTGATTCACATTTCCAAAATTCTGAAATCATAATTTCCATGGTAATATTCAATTTTCTAGTTGAGTTAGTCTTTGCAAAAGGGTAGAGTGGACTTGAACTAATCTGAGTAAATTTGTTATTGTTTTCCTCATGCCATCCAAAAAGAACATGACTTTTTAAGAAACTGTGTGTTTGCATGAAAGGGTTCATCACTTTACAAGTTCTTGTGATCATTTAATTTTTTTCTTAAAAAATAAAAAAATTTAAAATTCCTTAATGAAATTAACTTACTCAATTTTTATTTTTCACATTTACCATCTGGTTGCAAAATATACATTTTAACCAGTATTCCAATTTTTACCTAGAAATTGCCTCTTCAATAATTTTTGAGTTTGAAATTTTACTTCAAGAATAACAATGACTCATATAAAATTGGTTATTTATATTCTAATTGCAGTAATATAGCAGCCTTGGTAGAATGAGTCAGCAAGGTACTAGATCTCAGGCATTCAATTTTGAGCAGACAATAAAATATAAATTAAATAAATTATGAGCCAAATTCCTGCTCCTGTCTTGGCTCAGTCCTTTTGTGTAGTCCCAGAGCAAGAAACAGAGTCCAAAATCAAAAGTAATTTAAAAGTAGTTAGTGATTTCCAATGTTGGCTGAGGATTTAAACATCACTAAATTTAATCAATTTCCAACCCAGAGGAATATTTCTTTCTTTTTTCGGAATCTTCTTTCCTCCCTTCTGGGATTCCTAAAATTCTTGATTACTCACAAGATTTCCCAATCTCACACATCAAAAAAAAAAAAAAAAAAATCTAAAAATAAAAACAAATAAACAAAAGAAAATTAAAATTATCTGTGTTCACTGCTTAAATGGCTTTTCCTTTTTAGCTGTTTCTCTTCTCAGTGTTAATACTTGTTCCTGCCATACATGGCAATAGATTTTCTGCTGCTACAATTGGCCACACCCTGTTGTGTTGGATATTTGAAGGGTCTAAAAGGTCTATGCTTCTTCATATTCACTTATCTTAATTTATGAAAAAGAAAGAAAGAGAGAAAGGGAGGATAGAGGAAGGAAGGAAAAGGAAAGGAAGGAAGGAAGGGAAAGAAAAGACAAGACAGGGAGAGAGGAAAGGTGAGAAGGAGAGAAGGTGAGATGTAGGGAGGGAGAGAGAGAAAGACAAGAAAGACAGAAGGAGAGAAAGAAAAATCATTTACATAGTGCACTTTCGCTCCTACACTTTTGCTCAGTGTGCTTTTTTGAAACAAAATTCCTTCTTAGACTTTGTGGTCAATCAAATTATTCACCTAGTTACAGTTTATATACTGAGAAAAATAGGGATCCAAGAATGTATGCCATTATTAGCAAATTGGAAGTTGGAGTCTAAGTAAAAGGAAAAGGTAAAAGAGTGCGATAAGGAATGGGTGTATGTTATATGCATTACACTTTGAAACTTCAGAAAACCATCATGAAATTCAAAAGAAACTACCTAATATTGGAAATTGATAAAGCTGACTAGAAAATCACTACTTAAGAAGTACTCCATAGCAGGCACTATAACAGATGATATATGTTATCTCATTCCTGTTAACAGTTTCACAGAATAGATGATAAGTCTGGATTTTACAGTGACGACTGATACTCAAAGACTTATTGAAGTCACACTGTTAGTAACTGGCTGAGCCAGGATGACAGGAGCTTTCTTTAAGTAAGGTATCTATTTAATCATTTCCACAAATCTATAAGATATATTTCACTTTCATTTTACCAATTGTAAAACTCCAGCCAGAGAATTTAAGCGTTCCAAAACCATCAAAGCAATACATTATTTGTATTGAAACTTTTGGATCACCCTGGTAATATAGGTATTGACAAAGAGTCTCTCATTAATCAAACTTTAGTCAGACTTTTCTGAACTTTAGGCTCTGACTTTTGGGTTCCTGTGTTCATCTCTGTTTATGTAACCACCCAATGACTTCTCCTTGCCTGCTGCCTAGACAGAGCCAATTTATCAAGACAGAGGAATTGCAATAGAGAGAGTTTGATTCACACAGAATTGGCTGTACAGGAGATTGGAATTTTACTTTTACTCAAATCAGTCTCCCTGAAAACTCAAAGACTGGGGTTTTTTAAGGTAATTGGTGGGTAGGGGGGTCAGAGAGTGGGGAGTCCTGATTGTTTGGGCCAGAGATAAAATCACAGAGCATGGAAGCTGTCTTCTTGAGCTACGTCAGCTCCTGGGTGGGGCCAGTTCCGCCCACCCATGAACTGACTCAGTGCAAGAGGACAGTTTGATCATTCTGGGCAGTGTCAGGTAATCCACTGAGTGCAGGATCTGCAAAATATCTCAAGCACTGATCTTAAGGTTTGCAATAGTGATGTTATCCCTAGGAGCAATTTAGGGAGGTTTAGAATCTTTTAGCCTCCAGCTGCATGACTCCTAAACTATAATTTCTAATCTTATAGTTAACTTGATGTTCCTGCAAAGACAGTCTAGTCCCCGTGCAGGAAGAAGTTCTGTTTTGGGAAAGGGCTGTTATCATCTTTGTTTCAAAGTTAAACTATTAAACTTATTTCCTTCCACAGTTAGTTCAGCCTATGCCTAGGAATGAACCAGGACAGCGTGGAGGTTAGAAGAAAGATGGAATCAGGTCAGGTCGCTTTCACTGTCATAATTTTCTTTTATAATTTTTGCAAAGGTGGTTTTATTTATCAAACTTTAATAATAATCATGCTAAGTCAGTTTAGCCAGAATTCCATACCCTCAATATGCAATCACCCTTGATATATGATCAAGTTCCTCATGTTCCACCATTCCCTTGGTGACGTTTGATCACTCTGGCCTGCTTTCAGCAAGAGTCTTATTAGGTCATTTTAGCCCAGAATCTCGTCTTTTCCCTGAGTTTTCCTGTTAGTAATTTTCAATCCACTGACCCTCACCCTACTCCCTGGCTATAAACTGCTACTTTTCCTTGCTGTATTCAGAATTGAGCCTCATCTCGCTCTCTCTCCTACTAAAAAAACTCCATTGCAGTAGACCCTCCCCCTTTACCATTCTTTAAGCTTGATAAATATTCTTAATAGTATCAAATATATATATGTACATTTGTGTATTTAAGTATATGTAATTTATGTATAGATTTATATACATGTATATAGATATAAATTTATGTATAAAATGTTTATATAACCATACATGCAGATTCATACACGTATATACACACAAATATATAAATGTAACATATACATATATGTATGAATAACATACATAGAAATAATTGCAAAAATATAATTATATTATTATGCTTTATTTTCATTTTATCGATATTTAAAATTCTTATGTGTTTTATCTATAAGCATAAGCTGTATGTGTATATATGTTTTTTTCATACACTCACACACAAATATGAACTTATTTCTAAGTCATCAGCTAGGGATAAATTCATATGAAGTCATGTTTTCAATCACCTATTTTTGGACATTTAGGGTACCCCATTTGAAAATTATTATTGTTGTATTTTAATATTTTTCCATATACACAAAATATTAAAATAAACAGTCCTTTGGTAAAATAATAATACATTACTTTAAATGCAGTGAAATAACTAAGTAACATTTTAAAAATTTAGATATAGATTATAAAATGTTATATAATAAGATCAAACCAGTTATAGTTTATGAAAGTGTTCCTTTCTTCTACCCTGTGAATCCTTTGCTAATATTTTCAAATATGATGATATCCCAGATGACTCAGTGAAAAGTTGATATCAATATTTTGGTAATTTATATTATGATTTTTACTTGCATCCAATATTTCCTCTCATATATTGGTCGTTTGCAAGTCCAGTACCTCTCTTGAATGTAATCTCAAGTACTTCACTCATCTTTTTTTACTTTTTCTTGCTTTTTTTCTGGCTTAGAAAACCTCAAAGTTCATTTAATTGAACCCTACCTTCTCTAGGGTTGAACATAGGTGAATAAAGAAAATACCGTCTCACTTTCGAAGTGTGACCGCTAAGAACTGCCGTTCTTTAGTATAGCCTGCCTATCTCACTGTAGTTTCCAAGATCACTCACACTTCCTCTCCTTGATGACTCTTTCGCAGCTTCTCTCTTCTCTACTCTCCAAACTTTTACCATTTGCTGTTTCCCCAAACTCAGCTTCATCGCACTGCATCCTCTTACTGTCCCTGAAACTTACTAAACATATTTAATGTTGCATTTTTGTCTTCTGTCTGGAAAATGCTTTGTCCACACAATTCATGGCCTTATTTCATTCACAAATATTTCTCTGATCATCCCATGTCAACGAACAATTCCGAAACTGCAAGCCACGTGGCCTAATTCTCTTACTCCACTTTGTTATTCAGCATTACATTTATCCCATACTGGACCTGGTTGTTTATTTTACTTCCTATTACTAGAATTTCATAAACTTGAAACACATAGATTCTTTTATGTTTATTAGATTATTGCTATATTTAGAACCTAAACCATGCAGAGCAGATTATAAAAGCATTATGCATACTAAAAAAATTAACTTGCTTTTTTTTGGTCAATTGTCTATTCAACTATTTGCCTTTTCTTTCTGATTTATTTTTTGATGCATTAAGTTTTTCTAATAAATTTATCTGAGGTTTTTATGCATTGAAACTAGAAAGCTTGCCTTAAATGTGTTAAGTTTCCAAGGGTGCGGATAGTCTTTATTATCTCTGATATGGAATGACAGATATTTTGGATTTGTATTTATATAAGTTTGTGAACTGTCTACTTCTCTCTGTGATTCTGTGATTCTATTTTTAGAAAGCCTTTTTCTTTTTCAAAACCAGAGCACTCTCTCTATTATTTATTACATTGTATATGTTTTATTTCACATTTACGTCAAATATTCATGAATTTTATTTTGGTTTGTGGTATAGAGTAAAAACTGGGTTTCTTATGCCACCTGTGCCACATTCCATATTCCTGTATACTTTTGAGTCTGTCACAGACATTCCTGGTATATTCTTTTTGATGATCTTTTTATTCCTGCAGCTGAACCTAACTTTTCAATATTCTAAACATATAAAGTTTTATTAACTGAGGATGAATACATTCCCTTTTATCATCCTCCTTTCTCAAATTTATTTTAAACATCCTTGTTCAATAATTCTAGATAAAATTTAAAGTAATTAAATTCTCCCCAGCTTATCCCCAGAAAAATCTAGGAATATTGATGTTTTCATTTGTTAATTACTCTGATGAAAGTCGACATCTTTTAAGCATTACTTTTTTTGTTTGTTTGTTTAGCAATATGACATGCTTTTCTATTTTAAGGTAATGTTTTGTCCTTTAAATTTAAATTTAACATTAAATGTTGACTTGTATATACAAGGTTATGATTACGGAAACAGAAAATAAGCAGCAAAATCTTAGAAAAAAGTAAAACTTAGTGTAATATACAGTCTTTTTCTTTACTCTTAATAAGTCATGGAATGTGTACCCACTTCTCAGAAGTAAACGTGTAACATTTTGTAATGAGTATTTTAAACTTTTCTGCATGTTTAAATAAAAAAAAGTACATAGCTATAGAGTAAATATCCAAGCATTTTGGAACTTGCTTTTACATTTGAAATAGATTTTTAAGGATAATAGGTGTGACTGTAAACCACTGCTTACAGTTTTGTGTCATATGGCAAATATTCAATTGCATGTATCAGTGGTTCTCACCAAGGCCTAGACCCTGATTAGGCCATCTGTAAGTTTCTGATGATTTTGGTGAGTGGTGCCCCCAGCACTGGTATTCTTAGAAATATTTTAGGTAATTCAGATGTGTACCTAGGACTGGTAACTACCACTTAATGTGAACCGTGATTTCTTAACCAATTATTTATTGATGAATGTTTGGATTCCACTAAGCTAGATTTTGCTGCACTAACAAACAACCCCAGCACCTCACTGGATTAACACTATAGAAGATTATTTCTTCTTATGCTATATGTCTAATACAAGGAGATGGGCCTGAGGCTGTGACTGGCATTAGGGCTTTTCATAGATATTTGATGTTATCGCTTTGTCCAAGCAGATGGAGAATGGTTAAAACATGGAGCAGAGTCCTTAGAGAGCCTATGAGTATTTTGCATGAGTGAGGAATAATCCTTTATTGGGTTAAGCCATGGATGGTCTCATCTGGAAGTTTTTACTTACTACAGCAAAATCTAACCTATCCTGACTTAAAAGGGATGTCTGCTCATTGGAGTTACTCAGTAGCCCAGGCTAAAAAAACACTTCATCTCAACCCGACTGTCAATAATGATACAACAGTAGAAAGGGATGGAGTGAGTGAAATGGGTTCTATTTTTTTAAAGCTTTAGAACTAGAAATGGCGTGTATCACTTAATCTCATGTGGCCAAAAACAACTTAATCCCCAAAGACTTTGAATTCATTCTATGATTGGAATGTGAAGAGCCAGATCTATTTGGTAAGCAGCTCCAGTGGCAATCACAATGGCAATTCTCTGCCTATGTATAAAGAATAGCAAGGAAAGATTCACATATTTAGATCTACATGCTTTCGATCTTTACATTAAAATAATCAGAAATTTATTTAGGGATATAAATTATCCCAGCACCTGATGATCCACTGGTGAAAAAATAGATAAATGTCATTAGGTGTTTTTGACATACTGTTGATACAGAAGGGGGGCAGGGAAGTGCTGGGTAGAGAGGGTAGAGAAGAGTGAGGTTCCTGGCCAGGACTCCAGCCTCAGGCCTGTGCCCATGGACCTAAGTGAGAACAAGCACTCCTGTTTTCATGCCTGCATGTTGCATTTTCCCAGACATCTCTGGCCCACCACGCCCTCCACCTTGTGCCCATATAAACCCCAGACCTTAAAAGGCACACACACAAGCAGCTGAACATTGAGACCAGCAGACCAGCAATGGTGGAAAAACGCCACCAAGAGAGAGAAGGAGGAGGGGACGTTTGGACACTGAGGGGAGTTCAGCCAGGGGCGGTTGGAGAAGAGTCCGGCTGCTGGGAAGACCCGACTCCAGGGGAAGACGACCTTACCCCTCCGTCCCTCCTTCCGGTTCCCCATCCGCCTCGCTGACAGCCACCTCTGCCACTCAGTACAACTTTGCACTCTTCCTTCAAGCCAGTGTGTGATCTGATTCTTTCAGGATACTGGGCAAAAGCTCTGGATACAGAAGGCTGTCACACTGACCCTCTGCCCTTGAGATAAGGAAGAGGGTCCATTGAGCTGATTAACACACAGGCCACCTGCAGATGGCAAATCTGAAAGAGCTTTGTAACACACACCCACTCGGGCTTCAGGAGTCACAGACACACCCCTAGATGCTGTCATGAGGCTGGATCCCAAAAGCGCTCATACCAGCCCAGCCTCTGCATCTGCCCATCTGTATGCTCCCCATGGGATTTGAGCTGCAGGGTGACCACACAGGCAAGGCATGCCTCTGTCGCATGCCCTGGTATGGGAATCAGGGAAATCTCCTGTTTCGCTGTCAAATAATTATCAATGATAAGTTTATTGCAAGTTAAATGTATTGAATATGCATGGATTATTTTAAGGTGAAAACATAGTAAAAGAAGTAAAAAAAAGATGAGTGGATTATAGAGTCCCCAAGTTACCAGTTAACAACACTGGGGCCAATAATTTAATTCTTCTACACCTGTTTATCCACCAGTAATACATAACCATGATGTTGGGTAGCTCTTACAATTATGTGAGATAATGTATATAATGCACCAAGTACATTGGCAAGTTCATAGTAAAGACTCAAGAAATAGTGTATTACTGTGAACCCCCATCTTTCTTCCATGCCTCATGACCCTAATAAATTTTATATCCATAAATAGAAATGTAATTTTCATGTCAGAAGATAAATATAATACTTATCTGCAGATTTCAGAAAGAAAGAGAAAATAAATGATGTCACAAGCAAAGTCAATTACCTTGGCAAGAAAAGTTCCTGGTACCCAGCAATAAACATCCCTGCCAGATAAAGTTCTTTCTTCACCTTTTTAATTACATCAATTTATTTGCAGACATAAAGAATCAAAAAGAAAATGCAGGACGATGCGTGTGAGAGCAAAAGATAAGATCAAATAATAGTTTTGTGGGAGCCATTTTGACATGTCCTGGGTCTTGTTAAAGCGACAGGGCATCTGAAAAGTTTTGATTCTGTTATGCCACAAGGCACTGAGCAGCATGTTTAATGGAACTGAAAGAGGACACCTATTGCTCCTCTAGTGCTTACTCCTAAAACAGGCAAGGACACAGAATTCAGAGAAGCTTTTTCTTTTTTTTTTCCCCCCAATGAAAATTGCATTCTTTTACCTTTGCCTTTGTTTGTGACAAGGCCTTTTTCTTAATAGATAAAACCCAGCACAGACTTTAAAAACTAAAAATGTTGAACTTGAATTTTACATACTTTCTCTTTGACCCCACATTTATGAGGAATATTTTCCTACAAATACAACACGTTTACAATTACTTCTGAAAATAATTAAAAAAAAAATAAACACTCACACTTTTAGGGACAAAACAGCATAAGAGTTTCATCTAAACATTAAATCAGGAAAAATATAAAAACAAAGCAAAAATAATTATTTGGCTGGGCATGGTGGCCCATGCCTGTAATCCCAGCACTTTGGGAGACCGAGGTGGGTGGATCACCTGAGGTCGGGAGTTCAAGACCAGCCTGACCAATATGGTGAAATTCCATCTCTACTAAAAATACAAAAATTAGCTAGGTGTGGTGGCATGCACCTGCAGTCCCAGCTACTCAGTAGACTGAGACAGGAGGATTGCTTGAACCCTGGAGGCAGAGGTTGCAATGAGCCGAGATCACACCACTGCACTCCAGTCTGGGCAACAGAGCGAGAGTGAGTCTCAAATAATAATAATAATAATAATAATAATAATAATAATAATTTTTATAACCTAGAACACATAGCAGGTATTCCCAAGTTATGCAGATAGTGATAGTTAATAATTAGTCAAGGTAATCTGACTGTTTTAGGTTTCTGCTTTTGTTATCACCAATAATGTTTACTAATTTTTTTGAATATATAGATGACTCATTTGTTAAATTTCATATAGCATAGGACTTAAAAGGACAATCAGTGTGATAGGTTGCATGAATAAATTCATATTCTCTACCTCCACCTGCTGGGATTGAAGGCCAGAACAAATACTATAAATTACAATAAGAATAAATACAAAGATAGCCAATCAAGGAATTTCAGAGCAGAAAGGGACTTATAAGACCATGTAGAAAGACTTTCTTTTTTAAGAGTTGAAGTAATAAATGTGGGAAAGTAAATTGCAATTCTAGACATAATGCCAAAAGCAAAACAAAACAAAAAAATCAGTGTTGTGAGGTTAGGCAGGGAAAATTATGTGACAAGACAGCAAAGATAAGTGAAAATGCTGCTTAATGTAAAAAACGTCCTAAGCAGCTATCTAAAGGGTGTTTGGTGAATTTTGAAATAGAAGAATGATGTTCAAAAAATATACAATTTAACTGTTATCATTTTGTGTGATAGCGTGTCCATATTCAAAAAGATCTGTGTCACAGTTTTGTGAAAACATTGATAATTTGGAATGTATTTCAGAGAACAATAACCAGGAGGAAGTGATTTGGCACAAATGTACATTATATGCGGAAAAGCTAATGAAATTTACACTAAGGAAGTATACTTTAAAAAAAAATGATTCTTGCATTCAAAAAGTGTTAGAGCTGCCATTTTGAATAGAAACTATGTTTTCTGTGTAATGTCTGACTACCAAAAATACTAGAAATTATAAAAAGTAAGTCTTGTCAAAAATATAAGAGAAATAAATGACTTAAGTATAAGCTAATCATTATTGAGAACTTGCTTTGTTTCCCGCACCATTGTATAAGCTTCCAATGTATTTATCCATTTAAATTCCGCATCAGCTTTGTGACTTAGAAACTATTATTATGCCATGATACATATGACAAAGCTGAGATTAAACAAAAGTATTTTCTTTTAAAAGGCAGAAAGTTGTTTTATGTCACAATATACGTCAGAGCCAGAATTTGAACTAAAGCCATGTGGTCAAAGAGCTAGTGATCTTAACTACCTCCTCGTTATAAAACTTGATGTAAGGTGGTTGACTGTTTAGGCCCCTTAATGATTACAGAATTGAATCCAATGAGTGAAGTGTCATATTCAAGGCATATAATTGGAAAAGGACAGCAACAAGAACTTCAGAGTCTTGCCCATCATAACAACAGTTTGATTTTCTCCTGTCGTTAGCTTCACTCAGATTGTTGGCTTTCCATTGCTTTCCTCAACTTATCTGCATGGTAGTGTTTAAAATATTAAGCTTCCTATGATTATTGAAGAGCAAATGGGTGCTTAGAAGAAAACCTAAGGGACTGTTCAGTGACATTGTTCATTATAAGACTGATAAATCAGAAGAAGCTCAGCAAAATACAGTCGTATTATTGACTCTTTGAGCTAATAATTGCTAAACTGCAAGAGTCTTTAGAATGGAGAAAGATAACTCAGTTTTTTATGATTCTGATATTTTTAAATGATATTCAGGGTAAGACTATACCTTGACAGTGAAATCAAAGAAGAGAAGGCAAGAAATGAGAAACGAGTATCTGAGGCAAAAGAGAGAATAAGAATAGTAAGGTTAAATTACAGGCTAAAAAATACAGAACATCTAGATTTCACCTCCTTCAGTTCTTTCCCAGGAACTTCTTCCTCACTTCCTTTATTGTTTCCTTCAACAAATATTTGATAAATATAGAGGTAAATGTGCAGAGTTCCTGATAAATGACTTATTTTCTTTACCATAGAGTGATTGTGGAAAAAGACAAAATGCAGATTAGTAATACAAGCATGCATGTTATGTACAAAGTGTTTCCCTTTCTGCGTGTTGAAACTGATAGTACATAACATGCTGATTTCAACAAACATGTTAGAGCATCAATTGTGAGTACCGACACAGCCCCTGCTCAGGTTTTAATAAAGCATTCCTTTTCATTCATGAAGACCTACAAAAACAGATTTCTGAATTTTGTGACTTGTAGTTGTCAGACTGCCAAATCCTTAAGAAAGGCATTTGATTTTTTTAGCAGTAATGATAAACTTGTGCCATAACACTATACATTCTTAGTACAAACTTCCTTCTTTTCAACTTGTCAACATAAAGGTCTCTATGTGTTGGATTAAAACTGTTCAATGTCAGCTTGATGTTTATATTATGTATTTAGAAATTAATATTTGTCCTGAATAATGGTACCATCAAAGATAACTGTTAACCATACTTTTTGGTGATAGATGATACATGAATGTTCCATATATTTAGTGGTGAAACATAAGGGAACTTGATTCATGTGGAATTCAGCTAGAAATTGAAAGAGAGCATTAGAATTTTATAAATAAATTCCTGATTCTACTTTTGCAATTTGGCCGACATGATTTTCTGCAATAAGTACAGGTTGTCTAGAGAGTAGGCAGAACATGCAAATAGCATTTAGAGTTTCCAGTGGATTATGGGTTTCAAAGAGGCCTGTTAGATGACAACACAGCACCAAGTCAAAATGTGTTGTGTGGGAAAGGAGTTTACAAAACTAGGAAACTGAGTTTTAGGAGACATTATCATAACACAGTTACAAGCACAGAAAGATAAAGATGAAGTTACTAGGCTAAGATATAAATCAAACATGTATTGTAATATATGACCAATATATATTACATAAATTTAGGGCAGAAGGAGAGTTAATCTGATGCTGAATTTGTGAACAGTTAAAAAAAAACTTCTAAAGTGCTTTCTTTCTAAGGCCTGAAATGGCCCTAGAGATTGATATCTACTAATATCTGCAATAGTGGATGGTACGGAAATTATGTCTTATTTATCTGTGTATCTAAGAAACCAGGAAAGAGCTTAATGCATAGTAAATTCTCAATATGAATACCAAGCAAACTTTGATAAATATAATAATCAGCTTTAATTCTGAGGACTCTGAGCCTTCAGAAAATCTAAATAAATAAAACAATAAGTCCAAGGTACATCTCTGAATAGTAATTACTACAGTAATAATTATGAAACAAAATAAATCAGTCAGGAATTTAAAGGAGACAAATCATGTATATGGCACAATCAAGTTAAAAAGATGATGATAACTAAATTACTGAATAATGTGCTAAGCACATTATATAAATTATGCTGTTTAATCCAACAAAAATTAAAAGTTTTATTAAAAGCAGATAATATTTTTATTTGCATGTTAGAAAATTGAGGTTTTGAGATTAGTTTACCAGGTCATGGTCACAAAGCTAGAAAGTTGTTGACTGAGAGATTTAATTCAGATCTGTCTCATTCCATAACCGGTCAGAGTTTAGTAATCTGGAAAAGGAGCTCTGCGGTTTCAATCAAAGTTGGGGAGTGCCATTTGGCATATGTGGACTATGTAACTCGCTGTGTTTCCTGCTGCTAAGTGCTACTTGTGTATAATATATGAATTCCGTGTTATCGAAGTGCTTTGTTCCAGAAGGAATCAGCTTCTCATTGGCAACCTAGGCAGCAAGCTGAATGTGTTGTAACTCAAAACCAAAATAGAATCTCACTTTCACATAGATAAGCTTTCATTTGAGCAATGCAGGAAAATAGGAGAAGGTCTGAATTACATATGGCTGAGGGTACGCATAAGATAAAGACTGATCAGACACAGAATTAAAATAAAATTTGTTAAATTACTGTTTCTGAGGCCCACATGCATAAATAGAAATAAAATGTAGACATATATAAAGTGTAACAATTTTAACAAAATATATTCCCTTCTCTGGTATATATTTATACACACACATATAAATATATACACATGTATACATATGTATTTTATATATATGATATATTTTATGAGGCGGGGTCTTGCTGTGTTGCCCAGGAGACTGGAGTGAAGTAGCTGTTCACAGGCGCAATCATCGTGGACTGCAGCCTTGAACTTTTGGTGTCAAGCAGTCCACCCACCTCAGCCTCTTAAGCAGCTGGGACTACAGGTGAATGACATCATATGTGGCTCTCATCTTCAGTTTATGATGGGATGGGGGCTGGAGTAGGTAAGCTAATGGTATGGGATTGGCAATGTTTTAATAATGAGAGACACAACAATAATAATGTAATAATGTGAAGGAAGTTGTATGCAGACTTCCAGGATGGCTGCCAAAGATATTTTCCACTTGGTATTAATGCCCTTATAGAATCTGTTCATTTGAGTGTGGGCTGGATATAGTGACTTGATGCTACCAATAAAAGACAACAATAGTGCCGAGATTTAATTTGTATGATTAAATTACAAAAGACTGCAACTTCTTTCTGAATGACACATTCTCTCTTTATTGTCATTTTTACTAGCATGCTTTGATAAAGCAAGCTACCACAAGAGAAGTCCACATGTCAAAAAAACAGGGAGTGGTTTCCAACCAAGAGCCTTCAAGAACGGAGGCCCTTTGTCCAACAGCCCTTTAGGAATTCAGTTCTGTCGATTAAATTTGGAACTCTATGTTTCTACAGCTAAGCCTTCATTTGGGACTGTAGACCCTGAGCTGACACATTGATTCATTACAGACTTCTGAAAGAACATGAATCAGAGAATCCAAATAAGCCATGCCTAGGTTCCTAACTCACACAAACATGGAGATAATAAATTAGTGTTGTGTTAAGCCACTGAATTTGTGGTAATTTGTTATGCAGCAATAGGTAACAAATACAGAATTGGCTGATAATTCGTTGTCTTCTTTGCATTGATTTTATATCACTTCCAATCTCAGCCATCCCCATGACCTGATGTGGACTCAATCGCTGTTATAAACCACTGTCAACTCTTTTTACGTGCATCTTAGAAACATAATATTTCTTTTTGTTCATTTCCATTTTACAGTCTAACTTGGAGAAACCACAGAGAACCTTTGCAAAGGAGGCAGATTGAAAACTCAAATAAAATGTGAAAGCCTGAATTCAAAGAAAGAATATCCAGTGTTATGGCCTGTAGTGGTAGAAACACTAAACCCAGTACTTGGAGTTTTTCAAATATAATTTTATCATAAATCATAACTAGAGTTTATTATACAATACAATTTTGAGTCAAATTACATTACTAATTTTGGAACACATTCTTTTTGCAGAGTTAATTGAAAAATTACTTTTCAACAATAGACAATTATGTTAAATCTTATTGTGTTAGTGCATAATTGAGGAAGTGCATGACAAAAGACATTTGATTTGTCATAGAAAAATTGAGGTAAGTTAAATATTTGATTATATGAATATTTTTTTCTCTCTTTTGCACTAGATCGGTTTTTTATTTTAAAAACTTATTATAGAAAAGTATATAAACAGTCAATGAGATTTTGTATTTTATGGGGTTATCTAATCCAATTTCATATCCCCAACACTATTTCTTTGCCATTTCCCTTACCAATCTAACTTGCCACAATAGGCATTTTAACAAAAGCTTCAATAGATTGTTTCTTTCACTTTGGAATTCCACATAGCCTTAAATATCTTAATTTTTATTGTGACTACTTAATGCTAATGTATTTTTATGCAGATTTTCCACATTAACTCTGTCAGCAACCGTCTAAAGTAAGCATCATCATTCATATCCATTTATGTATAAATTTGGCCTACATAGGAACGTAGAGGGTAGATAACTTTCCAAGGCTAAATAGCCAAGGCTAAATTCTTACACAGACAATCTGGTCTCAAAGCCCACATATCTCAGCTTTATGTCATACTCTATAGTATCTACACATTGAACACTGATTTTTTAGTATTTGTATTGTGAACTCTCCTTCTCTGCCTTCCTCTGCTGTCTATAAACTTTGTAAACATGTCACATTTTACCACTTTTTCCTGGTTATTTCTATTCTATATTTTTCTTTTTTTTAATATATACTTTGAGTTCTAGAATACATGTGCCCAACGTGCAGGCTCGTTACATAGTTATACATGTGCCATGCTGGCACGCTGCACCCATCAACCTGTCATTTACATTAGGTATTTCTCTCAGTGCTATTTCTCCCCCAGCTCCCGACCCCGCAACAGGCCCCAGTGTGTGATGTTCCACATCCTGTGTCCAAGAGTTCTCATTGTTCAATTCCCACCAATGAGTGAGAACATGTGGTGTTTGGTTTTCTGTCCTTGTGATAGTTTGCTCAGATGGTTTCCATCTTCATCCATGTCCCTGCAAAGGACATGAACTCATCCTTTTTATGGCTGCCTAGTATTCCATGGTGTATATGTGCCACATTTTCTTAATCTAGTATGTCATTGATGGACATTTGGGTTGGTTCCAAGTCTTTGCTATTGTGAATAGTGCTGCGATAAACATACATGTGCGTATGTCTTTATAGTAGCATGATTTATAGTCCTTTGGGTATATATCCAGTAATGGGATCACTGGGTCAAATGGTATTTCTAGCTCTAGATTCTTGAGGAATTGCCACTTTGTCCTCCACAATGGTAGAACTTGTTTACACTCCCACCAACAGTGTAAAAGTGTTCCTATTTCTCCAAATCCTCTCCAGCATCTGTTGTTTCCTGACTTTTTAATGATTGCCATTCTAACTGATGTGAGACGGTATCTCACTGTGGTTTTGATTTGCATTTCTCTGATGACTGGTGATGATGAGCTTTTTTTCATGTGTCTGTTGGCTGCATAATAGGCTGTCTGTTAGATGAAGAAAAGGCCTTCAACAAAATTCAACAGCCCTTCATGCTAAAAACTCTCAATAAACTAGGTATCGATGAAACATATCTCAAAATAATAAGAGCTATTTATGACAAACCCACAGCCAATATCATACTGAATGGGCAAAACTGGAAGCATTCCCTTTGAAAAATGACACAAGACAAGGCTGCCCTCTCTCACCACTCCTATTCAACATAGTGTTGGAAGTTCTGGCCAGGACAATCAGGCAAGAGAGCGAAATAAAGGGTATTCAATTAGGAAAAGAGGAAGTCAAATTGTCCCTGTTTGCAGATTACATGATTGTGTATTTAAAAATCCCATCGTCTCAGCCCAAAATCTTTTTAAGCTGATAAGCAACTTCAGCAAATCTCAGGATACAAAATCAATGGCAAAAATCACAAGCATTCCTATACACCGATAACAGACAAACAGAGAGCCAAATCATGAGTGAACTCCCATTCACAATTACTACAAAGAAAATAAAATACCTAGGAACCCAGCTTACAAGGGATGTAAAGGACTTCTTCAAGAAGAACTACAAACCACTGCTCAGTGAAATAAAAAAGGACACAAAAAAATGGAAGAACATTCCATGCTTATGGATAGGAAGAATCAATATGAAAATGACCATATTGCACAAGGTAATTTATAGATTCAGTGCCATCCCATCAAGCTACCAATGACTTTCTTCACAGAATTGGAAAAACTACTTTAAAGTTCATATGGAACCAAAAAAGAGCCCACATTGTCAAGTCAATTCTAAGCAAAAAGAACAAAGCTGGAGGCATCATGCTACCTGACTTCAAACTATACAACAAGGTTACAGTAACCAAAACAGTATGGTACTGGTACCAAAATAGAGATATAGACCAATAGAACAGAACAGAGGCCTCAGAAATAATACCACACATCTACAACCATCTGATTTTGACAAACCTGACAAAAACAAGAAATGGGGAAAGGAATCCCTGTTTAATAAATGGTGCTGGGAAACTGGCTAGTCATATGAAGAAAGCTGAAAGTGGATCCCTTCCTTACACCTTATACAAAAGTTAATTCAAGATGGATTAAAGACTTAAATGTTAGACCTAAAACCATAAAATCCCTAGAAGAAAACCTAGGCATTACCATTCAGGACATAGGCATAGGCAAGGACTTCATGACTAAAACACCAAAAGCAATTGCAACAAAAGCCAAAATAGACAAATGGGATCTAACTAAACTAAAGAGCTTCTGCACAGCAAAAGAAACTACCATCAGAGTGAACAGGCAACCTACAGAATGGGAGAACATTTTTGCAATCTACCCATCTGACAAAGGGCTAATATCCAGAATCTACAAAGAGCTTTAAAAAATTTACAGGGGACAAATAAACAACCCCATCAAAAGTGGGCAAAGAATGTGAACAGACACTTCTCAAAAGAAGACATTTATTCCTGGTTATTTCATATTCTATGTTAAGGCCAGTAATAAATGAATAAATGTGACTTTACAAAGGGTTCTACCTTCTGCACAATTTATGCTGTTTATTTTGAATTGTATCATTAATTAGAATTTTAAAATATTTCAACAATGAACAGATCCTAGGTTGAGTTAATGCAGACAATATTAGTTTGGTGTTTCCCTAAACTGGCAAAAACTATTAGAAGTTACAGACTCTACCATCCCCATTTTATGTATTTGTGTCTCACTTCCATTCCAAAGTTAAAGTCCAGTAATCCTTTGTTAGTATTCTTTTCTTTCAAGTATTTGAACTGGAAGTTCCAGACTGTAAAGTCTCTATGGGAGGACTGGCCAGTTTTAAAGTGGATTTGGCCTAGTGTTCCTGTTGGCCAGTGCAATAGTACTGGGCAGGCAGGAAGACTAAGAACATAAAGCTAGATAGCTTGACTTGAATCACACAGCATGTCTTATGCTAGTTGGACCATCTTGGGCAAGCTACGTAACCCTTCTGTGTTGTATTTACATTTACAAAGAGAAGATAATGGTCTCTGCTTCATAGTTTTATTATGAAGATTGAATAGGGACTAAAAGCAAGTGTTACATAAGTGTTCATAAAATGAAAATATAAAAATGTACATAATAAGAAAGTAGAGGATAACAAAGAGAAATGGCATGAAACAGAATATGCAATAATGAAAGACAGGTAAGTATATATCGGTTTCAGTGCTTTGGCTCCTGAAACCAGATGTAGTTCCTGAGAAATGTCCTTTGTACCATTAAAATAAATTCTCCTTTTTTAATTTAAACTATTACAAATGAATTTGTCTTTCTTAAAACTAGATAAGACTTACTTGACTAGAAAACTAATATAGAGTGAGAAGATTAAAATTGGTTACATAGATAAAATGCTTAGCACAATATATAACATATAGAAAATTTTTAATAAGTCATAGCTAAAATTGTTCCTCTAACTTCATCTTTATTAATTTTTCTAACATTTAGCTATAATTTTGTCATTTTTATGTTGAGATATATCAATGGTTCAATATTGCCTAGTGAAAACCACTTAGTCTTACTTAAAAACTTTAAATATCCATGTTCCTATCACTAATCTATCTAAATAAAGTTAGGCATTTTATTTCCTTAAAAAGACTCAATCATGATGCACCCATCCTGATCTATCAAACATTCTGCTTCTTTGACTGTTCTTAATTTTTCTGGCTTCTGAATAAGAAACATGTTTTCTTTGTTATACCCCACTTATTTTCCTCATATTCCTGGCACAATATGTACAGCTTTGGTATATGGGAAAATCAATTGCATTGTTTTGAGACAAACAACAAAATACCTTGCCTAATCAAGCCCAAACCCTAGGTTGTTGTTTTCTTATGGTAAGACCTCAAAAAAAGAGCTATCTCTGTATCACACAATCAAAAGGTTTTACAAATAGCCAATCATTTCTTTGAACAGTTGCTCCTGGAATCTTCTTAGATAGTGTTGACTTCTTTTCTTGTGTCTTCCTACCATAGGTGTTAGGTTATCAGAAGGTTTTAGAACCCTCATGTATAGTAAACTCTAGTTCTCTCTCGTGACTATATTCCCGGGCATAATAAGGTTGGTATTATAAGTGCTTGTAATCAAGATGTTGGCTCCTGAGGGCATTTCAAATTCTTGAGCAGCTGCTTTATTTAACTGTTCACAGAATGTCATGCTAGAAGTAACACCTTTACTCATTTATAAACAAGATATTTTTTATTGAAATAACTATTGCATTTGATGCAGTTACTTTTTTATTTATCTTATATGGTGATTTACTATTTGAAAAGATTTAATTTTTTTATCAAAGATATTTATGGAAATGTATCTATAAGTAATATTACACTTGCCAAAACTAAGAAAAAATTGAATAAAAATGGCTTTTTGGGAAAAAGGAAGCTATGCAAGGTGCATTTCCCATTTTGATTTTATTTCCTAATGAAAACAACAATCCTATGGGTTGGTGAAATAGTTCTGCTTCTTAGCTCTGCTTCACTTTATTTTTCTGTGACAAATACAATATTCTCAAAAGTTGAAAATATTTTCAAATCATGTAAATCTAGTGAAAATATATAAAATACAGGTGCTAAGGATTGTAAGGCCCTAACTGAGTAATTCAACAAACATTGTTCGAATGAGAGCAACTTTTCAAAGCATTTGGTCAGAATGGTCTAAAATTGGGATGACAAATCCATTCAGAAATAGCTCTTTCCTTCGGTTGTTCAGCTCCCTTAAGATCTATACAATTTGTGATTCATTCAGTAAATGTCAATGCAAATATAAAGGACAACTATTCTTACCAATTTTATAAAATTTTGCCATTGCAAAGGAGTAATGTTGACATTTATCATTCAACAATAACATCCTTAAGAAACTAAACCATTGTAGATGTTTTTAGAACATTGACTAAGTTGCCTTTATCCTTCTTATAGTTTTCATATCATTATGCATACCATCAAAGCCCAAATATGCAGCATACAGTTATTTTTGGAAACTTTATTTAGGGTCCTATTAAGCTATCATCATATTTTCAAATATACATTCCGTATTAGCTATTAGATACCAGAATATATCAATCCAAATGATCAGAAATATTGATAAGAAGTAAGTGTGCTGGCCTAAAAAGAGCATGACTTTGTGGGGATGCAGACCTGCTTTCTAATTTCAGCTCTGGCTTCCGCTACCTGGAAATGTTATATCACGTCTCTGACTATTGACTGAGTAATATGTAACTTGAGCTAGTTATTTATTTATATTGCTATTACCTCTCAGAAATGAAAATAAAATTTCCTCACAGGCAAATAGAACCAACCATGCTTTTTTATAGGACCATCTTGAAAACTAAATAAGTGAATTAATATAAAGTTTTCTGTGTGGTTCTTGGAACAAAGTAACTGTTGAATAAATTTTAGCTTTTATTTCTTTTTATCTACCCAGGTATAACTTACACCTTTTGAAATTTTTCCCCTTTAAAATTAATGTCAGTACTTATTTTATTGTTATGAAAAATATCCTTTTGCAAATCTGAAACATAATATACATTTCCAAGGAGGAATTTCACTCCTGGAAGTCTTGGATTGCTTAGCCCATCTATTTTTACCATCCCCTTGTAGTGTGTCGGTAAACACATAGTGAAATGTTCACAAGGTAATTAATGTGGGCATAGTTTTCTAAGACAAATATATACCGCCCCCAACACCACCAACCATTTTTTTGAAATTCCACAATGTTAATCCTACTCTACAGTGTAGAGAGTATTTCTTGCAGAAATGACATTTGGCAACATTTCACTTGCCTGATGTATATTGAGAAAGCTAAAAGTAGACAGTTCTGCTCCTTTTACATATACCTGGTGCAACTTTTTCAGACATGTGAAAGATTAAGTACTAGAACTGAATTGAAATTTTCAAGACTGGGAATAATAACAAACTTGTATGATACAAAGAAGTGTCATGTGTTTTTCAGTTTTTGCAATGCTACCAGTATTGTATTTATTAATACATTGTTACCTTTTCATATATCTATTTTTCTACTTTTCCCATACAAGTTATCTGTATGGACCTACTTTGAAATATACTTGCATACAATTGCAAAGAATTTGATTGAGATAACATAGTAGTTTTTGGATAAAATAAATTCGGATAGTTGACAAGCCAGTGCTAAGTTTTATTTTTATTTTACATTTCAGTAGGTGATTTTTCCAAATGATATGGAAAATATCATATCCATATCTATATGATATGGAAAATATCATATCTATATTTTAGATATGATAGAAAATCTATCAACTATATTGTATGCCTTCTGAATGTTTCTATATTTTGAAAAATATTTAATGGAAAGATATTTATGCTACTTAAATCTATAATTCCTCAAAATTCTTTTTAAGTAGAAGTTGATGAGCTGGTGGCTAATGAAGCAGTGTGGTATAGGAGGATGTATTTGGCTCATCAATGTACTATATTTCATTTAATCAACTGTATCTTCTTACCTAAGGGCAAAAATTTCCCTGTTTAAAGCAAGGCAAATTTGGGAGAGGTAGCAATGGAATCAGAAAATACAAATTATATCTTTGGTTTTAAAGGAACTTGAATTCAAATTTTAACATCACAAATGCTAATATGTATCACCTTGAGCTAATTGCTTATTCTCCCTGACCTTTAGTTTTATTAACTGTACAGAAGGGCAGTAGTATGGGGACTAATTATCTTCACACTGGAGGGCCATAGTAGAATTCAGTGACATTCTTTACACAGTTCCTTTCATGATCCCTTGTTTTTTTAAAAAAAAAAAAGTCTGATAAATGCTAATACCTCACCCATTTTCTGGATGATTTTATGCTAACAGAATAGAAGGTGGGTTTTTAATGTATTGCTTTGTAATGCAAAACAAAACAAAGCAACAAGAATAAGAGCAATATACTCCCTTTCAAACACAAAAATTTAAACTAGTACAGAGCAACAACCTTGCATTAAAAAAGAGATTATGTAAAATTTGTCAGTACTCCCAACTACCCCTTCATAACTTTTAAAAATTTCATTAAGATTAATGTTTTAAGAAATAAAATCCAAAATAATATGACCACCTTTCTTGCAAACTCTTGAATTTAATTAACCAGTGAAATGAATTTTCAGCCAACCTATTTAATGACTGTATCCCAAAGCATTGCCAAAACACAGTGCATGCAATATAATCCTCCCATAGTAATATCTTGCTTCAGATAACATTTTTTTTTTTTTTTTTTTTTAAAGAGTTCCACCTTGGGACACTGGAAAAATGATTTTATTTATTTATTTGTTTGGTTTTTTTTTTTTTTTTTTTTTTTTATACTTTAAGTTCTAGGGTACATGTGCATAACGTGCAGGTTTGTTACATATGTATACTTATGCCATGTTGGTGTGCTGCACCCATCAACTCGTCAGCACCCATCAATTCATCATTTATATCTTGTATAACTCCCCAATGCAAGCCCTCCCTCCTCCCCCCTCCCCCCTCCCCATGATAGGCCTCAGTGCGTGATGTTCCCCTTCCCGAGTCCAAGTGATCTCATTGTTCAGTTCCCACCTATGAGTGAGAACATGCGGTGTTTGGTTTTCTGTTCTTGTGATAGTTTGCTAAGAATGATGGTTTCCAGCTGCATCCATGTCCCTACAAAGGACGCAAACTCATCCTTTTTTATGGCTGCATAGTATTCCATGGTGTATATGTGCCACATTTTCTTAATCCAGTCTGTCACAGATGGACATTTGGGTTGATTCCAAGTCTTTGCTATTGTGAATAGTGCCGCAATAAACATACGTGTACATGTGTCTTTGTAGTAGAATAATTTATAATCCTTTGGGTATATACCCAGTAGTGGGATGGCTGGGTCATATGGTACATCTAGTTCTAGATCCTTGAGGAATTGCCATACTGTTTTCCATAATGGTTGAACTAGTTTACAATCCCACCAACAGTGTAAAAGTGTTCCTATTTCTCCACATCCTCTCCAACACCTGTTGTTTCCTGACTTCTTAATGATTGCCATTCTAACTGGTGTGAGATGGTATCTCATTGTGGTTTTGATTTGCATTTCTCTGATGGCCAGTGATGATGAGCATTTTTTCATGTGTCTGTTGGCTGTATGAATATCTTCTTTTGAGAAATGTCTGTTCATATCCTTTCCCCACTTTTTGATGGGGTTGTTTGTTTTTTTCTCGTATATTTGTTTGAGTTCTTTGTAGATTCTGGATATTAGCCCTTTGTCAGATGAGTAGGTTGCAAAAATTTTCTCCCATTCTGTAGGTTGCCTGTTCACTCTGATGGTAGTTTCTTTTGCTGTGCAAAAGCTCTTTAGTTTAATTAGATCCCATTTGTCAATTTTTGCTTTTGCTGCCATTGCTTTTGGTGTTTTAGACATGAAGTCCTTGCCCATGCCTATGTCCTGAATGGTACTACCTAGATTTTCTTCTAGGGTTTTTATGGTATTAGGTCTAACATTTAAGTCTCTAATCCATCTTGAATTAATCTTCGTATAAGGGGTCAGGAAAGGATCCAGTTTCAGCTTTCTACTTATGGCTAGCCAATTTTCCCAGCACCATTTATTAAATAGGGAATCCTTTCCCCATTTCTTGTTTCTCTCAGGTTTGTCAAAGATCAGATGGCTGTAGATGTGTGGTATTATTTCTGAGGACTCTGTTCTGTTCCATTGGTCTATATCTCTGTTTTGGTACCAGTACCATGCTGTTTTGGTGACTGTAGCCTTGTAGTATAGTTTGAAGTCAGGTAGCGTGACGCCTCCAGCTTTGTCCTTTTGACTTAGGATTGTCTTGGCAATGCGGGCCCTTTTTTGGTTCCATATGAACTTTAAAGCTGTTTTTTCCAATTCTGTGAAGAAACTCATTGGTAGCTTGATGGGGATGGCATTGAATCTATAAATAACCTTGGGGAGTATGGCCATTTTCACGATATTGATTCTTCCTATCCATGAGCATGGTATGTTCTTCCATTTGTTTGTGTCCTCTTTTATTTCGCTGAGCAGTGGTTTGTAGTTCTCCTTGAAGAGGTCCTTTACATCCCTTGTAAGCTGGATTCCTAGGTATTTTATTCTCTTTGAAGCAATTGTGAATGGAAGTTCATTCCTGATTTGGCTCTCTGCTTGTCTGTTACTGGTGTATAAGAATGCTTGTGATTTTTGCACATTAATTTTGTATCCTGAGACTTTGCTGAAGTTGCTTATCAGCTTAAGGAGATTTTGGGCTGAGACGATGGGGTTTTCTAAATATACAATCATGTCATCTGCAAACAGGGACAATTTGACTTCTTCTTTTCCTAACTGGATACCCTTGATTTCTTTCTCTTGCCTGATTGCCCTAGCCAGAACTTCCAACACTATGTTGAATAGGAGTGGTGAGAGAGGGCATCCCTGTCTTGTGCCAGTTTTCAAAGGGAATTTTTCCAGTTTTTGCCCATTCAGTATGATATTAGCTGTGGGTTTGTCATAAATAGCTCTTATTATTTTGAGGTACGTTCCATCAATACCGAATTTATTGAGCGTTTTTAGCATGAAGGGCTGTTGAATTTTGTCAAAAGCCTTTTCAGCATCTATTGAGACAATCATGTGGTTCTTGTCTTTGGTTCTGTTTATATGCTGGATTACGTTTATTGATTTGCGAATGTTGAACCAGCCTTGCATCCCAGGGATGAAGCCCACTTGATCATGGTGGATAAGCTTTTTGATGTGCTGCTGAATCCGGTTTGCCAGTATTTTATTGAGAATTTTTGCATCAATGTTCATCAGGGATATTGGTCTAAAATTCTCTTTTTTTGATGTGTCTCTGCCAGGCTTTGGTATCAGGATGATGTTGGCCTCATAAAATGAGTTCGGGAGGATTCCCTCTTTTTCTATTGATTGGAATAGTTTCAGAAGGAATGGTACCAGCTCCTCCTTGTACCTCTGGTAGAATTCAGCTGTGAATCCATCTGGTCCTGGACTTTTTTTGGTGGGTAGGCTATTAATTGTTGCCTCAATTTCAGAGCCTACTATTGGTCTATTCAGGGATTCAACTTCTTCCTGGTTTAGCCTTGGGAGAGTGTAAGTGTCCAGGAATTTATCCATTTCTTCTAGATTTTCTAGTTGATTTGCGTAGAGGCGTTTATAGTATTCTCTGATGGTAGTTTGTATTTCTGTGGGGTCAGTGGTGATATCCCCTTTATCATTTTTTATTGCATCTATTTGATTCCTCTCTCTTTTCTTCTTTATTAGCCTTGCTAGCGGTCTGTCAATTTTGTTGATCTTTTCAAAAAACCAACTCCTGGATTCATTGATTTTTTGGAGGGTTTTTTGTGTCTCTATCTCCTTCAGTTCTGCTCTGATCTTAGTTATTTCTTGCCTTCTGCTAGCTTTTGAATGTGTTTGCTCTTGCCTCTCTAGTTCTTTTAATTGTGATGTTAGAGTGTCAATTTTAGATCTTTCCTGCTTTCTCTTGTGGGCATTTAGTGCTATAAATTTCCCTCTACACACTGCTTTAAATGTGTCCCAGAGATTCTGGTATGTTGTATCTTTGTTCTCATTGGTTTCAAAGAACATCTTTATTTCCGCTTTCATTTCGTTATGTACCCAGTAGTCATTCAGGAGCAGGTTGTTCAGTTTCCATGTAGTTGAGCGGTTTTGATTGAGTTTCTTAGTCCTGAGTTCTAGTTTGATTGCACTGTGGTCTGAGAGACAGTTTGTTATAATTTCTGTTCTTTTACATTTGCTGAGGAGTGCTTTACTTCCAATTATGTGGTCAATTTTGGAATAAGTGCGATGTGGTGCTGAGAAGAATGTATATTCTGTAGATTTGGGGTGGAGAGTTCTATAGATGTCTATTAGGTCCGCTTGGTGCAGAGATGAGTTCAATTCCTGGATATCCTTGTTAACTTTCTGTCTCGTTGATCTGTCTAATGTTGACAGCGGAGTGTTGAAGTCTCCCACTATTATTGTATGGGAGTCTAAGTCTCTTTGTAAGTCTCTAAGGACTTGCTTTATGAATCTGGGTGCTCCTGTATTGGGTGCATATATATTTAGGAGAGTTAGCTCTTCCTGTTGAATTGATCCCTTTACCATTATGTAATGGCCTTCTTTGTCTCTTTTGATCTTTGATGGTTTAAAGTCTGTTTTATCAGAGACAAGGATTGCAACCCCTGCTTTTTTTTGTTCTCCATTTGCTTGGTAGATCTTCCTCCATCCCTTTATTTTGAGCCTATGTATGTCTCTGCATGTGAGATGGGTCTCCTGAATACAGCAGACTGATGGGTCTTGACTCTTTATCCAGTTTGCCAGTCTGTGTCTTTTAATTGGAGCATTTAGTCCATTAACATTTAAGGTTAATATTGTTATGTGTGAACTTGATCCTGCCATTATGATATTAACTGGTTATTTTGCTCGTTAGTCGATGCAGTTTCTTCCTAGCCTTGATGGTCTTTACATTTTGGCATGTTTTTGTGATGGCTGGTACCGGTTGTTCCTTTCCATGTTTAGGGCTTCCTTCAGGGTCTCTTGTAAGGCAGGCCTGGTGGTGACAAAATCTCTAAGCATTTGCTTATCTGTAAAGGATTTTATTTCTCCTTCACTTATGAAACTTAGTTTGGCTGGATATGAAATTCTGGTTTGAAAATTCTTTTCTTTAAGAACGTTGAATATTGGCCCCCACTCTCTTCTGGCTTGTAGAGTTTCTGCCGAGAGATCTGCTGTTAGTCTGATGGGCTTCCCTTTGTGGGTAACCCGACCTTTCTCTCTGGCTGCCCTTAAGATTTTTTCCTTCATTTCAACTTTGGTGAATCTGGCAATTATGTGTCTTGGAGTTGCTCTTCTGGAGGAGTATCTTTGTGGCGTTCTCTGTATTTCCTGAATTTGAATGTTGGCCTGCCCTACTAGGTTGGGGAAGTTCTCCTGGATGATATCCTGAAGAGTGTTTTCCAACTTGGTTCCATTTTCCCCCTCACTTTCAGGCACCCCAATCAGACGTAGATTTGGTCTTTTTACGTAATCCCATACTTCTTGCAGGCTTTGCTCATTTCTTTTTCTTCTTTTTTCTTTTGGTTTCTCTTCTCGCTTCATTTCATTCATTTGATCTTCAATCGCTGATACTCTTTCTTCCAGTTGATCGAGTCGGTTACTGAAGCTTGTGCATTTGTCACGTATTTCTCGTGTCATGGTTTTCATCTCTGTCATTTCGTTTATGATCTTCTCTGCATTAATTAGTCTAGCTGTCAATTCTTCCACTCTTTTTTCAAGATTTTTAGTTTCTTTGCGCTGGGTACGTAATTCCTCCTTTAGCTCTGATAAGTTTGATGGACTGAAGCCTTCTTCTCTCCTCTCGTCCAAGTCATTCTCTGACCAGCTTTGATCCGTTGCTGGCGATGGGCTGCGCTCCTTCGCAGGGGGAGATGCGCTCTTATTTTTTGAATTTCCAGCTTTTCTGCCCTGCTTCTTCCCCATCTTTGTGGTTTTATCTGTCTCTGGTCTTTGATGGTGGTGACGTACTGATGGGGTTTTGGTATAGGTGTCCTTCCTGTTTGATAGTTTTCCTTCTGACAGTCAGAAGGACTGTCTGTTGGTCTGTTGGAGATTGCTTGAGGTCCACTTCAGACCCTGTTTGCCTGGGTATCAGCAGCAGAGGTTGCCGAAGATAGAATATTGCTGAACAGCAAGTGTACCTGTCTGATTCTTCCTTTGGAAGTTTCCTCTCAGGGGTGTACTCCACCCTGTGAGGTGTGGGGTGTCAGACTGCCCCTAGTGGGGGATTTCTCCCAGCTAGGCTACTCAGGGGTCAGAGACACACCTGAGCAGGCAGTCTGTCCGTTCTCAGATCTCAACCTCCGCGTTGGGAGATCCACGGCTCTCCCCAAAGCTGTCAGACAGAGTCGTTCGCATCTGCACCGGCTCCCGCTACTTCCCCTGTTGGTCTTCAGCTGTGCGCTGTCCCCAGAGGTGGAGACTACAGAGACAGGCAGGCTTCCTTGAGCTGCTGTGAGCTCCACCCAGTTCGAGCTTCCCAGCGGCTTTGTTTACCTACTTAAGCCTCAGCAATGGCGGGCACCCCTCCCCCAGCCTCGCTGCTGCCTTGCGGATAGATGGCGGCAGACTGCTGTGTTAGCAGTGAGGGAGGCTTCGTGGGCGTGGGACCCTCCCGGCCAGGATTGGGATATATTCTCCTGGTGTGCCTGTATGCTTACAGCGCAGTATTGGGGTGGGAGTTACCCGATTTTCCAGGTGTTGTGTGTCTCAGTTTCCCTGGCTAGGAAAACGGATCCCCTTCCCCCTTGTGCTTCCAGGTGAGGCGATGCCTCGCCCTGCTTCAGCTCTCGCTGGTCAGGCTGCAGCAGCTGACCAGCACCGATTGTCCGGCACTCCCTAGTGAGATGACCCCAGTACCTCAGTTGAAAATGCAGAAATCACCGGTCTTCTGTGTCGCTCACGCTGGGAGTTGGAGACTGGAGCTGTTCCTATTCGGCCATCTTCCAGATAACATTTTTTTCCTCTCCGTGAGGATTATTCATGAAAGATTTTCTCTGAATTATATTTATTTGTACTGAAGCATGTCAGCATTAAAATGATTGTGCCATTGGTTGAGTTTATGAATAGTGCCATTGCAAATTTATGTGTGCTCTCTGGAATAGCAGGCATATGTGAAAACAATCAATATATAGTTATTAAAAATAACTGTGCACACAGATACACAAGAATTCATCTTACATGTAGGAACTACATATTTCAGCCTTACTACCTTTGAGTTTAGAAAGGGTGGAAATAAACGTTGTCAATGTTAATGCTGGGAATTTCAGTTCTGGCAATTAAACTCAACATTTTTTTTTTTACGTGGAGTGTCCTAAAAAAACAGCTTGTACTTTTTTAGCTGATATAGCATCAATTACTGATTGTTTTAATTCTGCCATCAAAGAAATCCACCAACATTCTCCTGTATACTTCTTTATATTATGACTTTGGAATTCATATATTCCTAGAGATACAATGATTGAATTTAGAAGGCTAGGAAAGAAGGTATAATGCCATCTGAGTGTAGGGTTTGAGTTGAAAATATCTATATGTTATTATATCTTATCTTTTGGAGAACCCTTGTATTAGCTAGATATCATCATTCATCACTCTACATATAGATAAAAGAAAACAGATTCAGAGGAATTAATTAAATGACCCAAGGTCATATACATAGTAAGAAGTAGAGAGTTGATTTAAATGTGCATTTTTCGAGTGACTTCATATCACTTGTTACGTGATATCACTTTATATCACTTAAGACTTTATCTGGCCTTCATCTTAAGAACAAGAGAAATAGTAGAAGACATGACACGTAGAAAGAAAATAAGAAAGTAAATTAATACCATTCTATCTGATTTTTTACTACTGATGAATTTGTTGCAGTGATTCATTGAATAAGCTGACTAGGGATGTGTAACCTAGCTAACAGATTGAAACATGCCAAAGATTGGTTGTGGCCTGTCATAGACAGGAAATAAGATGTAGTGAAAAGAGCTAGGATATTGAGTTAAATAAACACGAACTCATGCCACTAATGCATTATGTGTCCTTGGGCAACTGAGTTTAATTTCATTCTGTTTTTCTTTTCTAATATTTAACATGGAAGGACAATGTCAATAAGCATTATTGATACATGTCTCCCAGGGAGTTTGAGAAGTAAGAGACATTTACCATGCCTTACACAATTCATGGCACAGTGTAGGTGTTTAAATTATAGTATTTCTTTTATTCACTCTTAATATTTTGTCAAGTTGTTCGTTTCTTTTGGATTCTAGGGATGTGATTTTTTTCTCTTGGCAGGCAAAACAACAAATTACATCTTCATATGACTAATAGGCTTATGTGTCATCCAAACACTTTTTCACTTCCACTGGTAATGCTAATTAGAGGGGCATGATTAGCAAAATACTAGCCATTTGGAATAATATACTCATATATTATAGAAACACCTTTTGTTTCCAAGTGTTGTATGTTTAATGTATAAAAAGCTAAGAAATATATATATGTGTGTGTGTGTATATATATATATAATTTTAACAGCTAAGTTATGCAAGGGAGAAAAATGCCACTAGAACTAAGTGCCTTACAGGTGTTGCACTCTCATACTGTGAAAAAGATATGGACAAAAGAAGAAACAGAAAGTAAAAAACAAAAGAAGAAGAGATAATAGATTAGCATAAGTGGCTAGAATTTCCAAAATTCTATTGGTAAAATAAAAAGTACATTTCTATAGTTAAACTAAAAATACAGTAGACATGTTTCAAATGAAGTATAGACATAACATTTTATATTCTTGTTAGTGTTATTCAAGAATAATTATTGAAAATGCTTAGTTGGAAATTGAGGATTGAGTAAATTCGCATGTATGAAGACAAATCATTGGAAGTGGAGAGAGTAAAGAAAAGAAGGAGATCAGCAAAGTTGAATAGACTAGGTGGGCAAAGACTCACTGAGACTTGTGTGATAATGTCTTTCTGAAACTCTGATCTTCTTTCTTAAGACATCTACCAACAGATCTCCTAATGCATTTTATCAATAATTTTGAATATTAACCTTAGGGCTAGAGATATTAAACAATTAGGGACGTTCTGTTTCAAAAAAAGTCAAAAACAAAAAATCGTACAAAATTTAAAGTATTTCTTTATAGCATAATTACTAAGGGCCTTAACTATACTATTATTTGTTATTAAATCCAAAATAGAGATATGGTATACGGGTTTCTTAGTTTATTCAGAACAGAATTCCTTCACTACAGTGTTCCTTATGAAGGAAACATAAAAGAATACATGGCGGAACATGTGTATTAGATCTTTTATTTACAAACATTTATGTGTCATTATTTTATGCTGGATCCTGTGGTTCTCAATTAAGGGATGTTCTGGCTCATGCTCCCACACATACTTAGGGGCATCTGGAAATGTGAGTGGGAATTTTGTGGTTGGCACAAGAACTTGTGGAGGGTGGTGGACAATGATATATATAGTGTTCCAAGACACAGATGCTAAATGTTTTACAGTTCCACACATTCAAGAACGATTCCCTCTCCCCCATGCCAGTAGTGTTCTTATTTAAAAATAGCTAAACACACTTTGGGGGACTTTTTTAAGGAAAGTTCCACTCAAAATACATTGATAGTTGTTGGATTCTGTTGTTAGTTCTTTTCCATGCCTGTTAAGCAATGATTATTTATATCACATGAACAAATATATATATTTTGTGCTGAGTGGTAAGAAAAAAACTACAAAAAGCAGAAAAGAATATTCAGTATACATCAATTGGAGGGTATTACAGAAGCAATTGTTTCTTAAAATCTCTGTCTGATAATTTAATTTACTTTCCTGAATTTATCACTGAATACTTAGGACTTATAAAACAAAGTGCAAAATCCTTAAACTGATATTCAAGGTTTTCCTAATCTGCATTTGAATATTTATTGTCTATTAGCATCCTCCCAGCATTTTCTTATCAATCCATTCATCACTTCTTCTACATTTATTTCCCTGCCTCTGCATTTACCCACAGTGTACATTCTGCCTGGAATTTCCTTTCCCAGTCCATTCTGTATATGTACGGATCCAAACTATTTTATTCTAGGCTCTCCTAAAAAGGCCAAGACCTTTAGGAATACTTCCCTCAATTCCATTTCCTGAAAATATAATATAATTTCTGACTTGTTGAAACTCAATACTAATGGTTTTCTGTGATTTCTCATGATATTTGGTATTCTAGATATTGCATTATATTTATTTTTGTATGTATCTTAATTCTGTCTCTAAATTATAAGCACTTAAAGAAATTCATTTATATCTTACTCATCTTTGCAACTTCACAGCTCCTTAGAACCTCCACCCACATAATTACTACTCAACGAATAATTGCTAAGTTCATTACTAGTCCTTCAAAGGCAGGCCTAGGGACTGGAGGTAAGTGAAATGATTGGTAGATTGAAAAAAGAGGTTAATACTGAATAGTCACCACACTTCTAAGCTCAATTAGCACTTTTTCAATGACTTCTGAGTTCACTTGAGTTGACTTTAATAGTATTCCTGTTATCAATCCCAAGATGACTCAATTATTATGCTAGGACATACTAACTTGTCTAGGACTGACAAATTTTTTTTTTTGAGTTAGCTTGTAAGTTTTCTCTAAAGTAGATTTGAAAGTATTAATGTTCTATAATGACCTTTCCATCTCTGATTCTTGACCTTATGTCATACTCAAACAACTGTCAATGTTGAATCAATCTAATAAATTATTCCCTAAAAATTTTCCCTTTTTTCTATGATTAAACAATTAGTTGTTAGTATTATTTCCTTTCTTCATAATCGTTAAAATTTTTATGGTTCTTCCTTTAGTAATTCTCCTCCAACTAGAAAATGTCGGAAGTATCATTTTTACTTCTTCAAATAAATGAACAGTCCTTTCATATCTTTGCTTTTACAGGTCTACTTTTCAAATATTTCAATAATATACCCTGCTCCTATAAGCAAGTATACCTTCCATTATTTTGAACTTCAAGTTCTTAACCAGATGAGATAGTGAGTAATCCAGACTATACCTAGATTCTGAAAGCAAGTGGTCAGAAGCCAATAAATTGAGAGATTGTCTGAGTCACAAAGTATGTCAAAATAAATATGTTCCAGTAAAACTCTGAAGTCACCATGGAAATTGACTTCGAGCTTTTTTTTTTTTTTAACATTCAATATATTTCTCTTTTCTGCCATTCATCTTATTTTTCAGATATACTGTCATGTTCCTGTTTAACTGGAAGTATGGCTGGCATAAACTCCTTTTAATAACTGTTAGTTCTGCATGGCTGAACCTAAATATCAAACATGATTGGAAAAAGATAAAGTGATGATACTGGAAAAACCTATCTAAAAGGTATGAGTCATGTTTCCAAAATAAGGCAGCAAATTCACTCTTCCAGTTACTTTATTATTTCATCCGGTAGAATATGAACCTTTTGTTTGTTAATTGCAAGGCTTGATGCCCTGTAAGGACCTCTTTGCATTTTGTAGGTAATGCCAAAAAGAAACAAAAACAATTCCTATACTTAGCATCCAGTATAGTTTATTGCTGTCTACATTCTGACATTTAACAATGATCTCACTCTCACCAGCAATAGGTAATTGAAGTTAAACACATAATAAACCCAATCAAGATGTTATTTTTCTCCTTCGATGCAGTTCCTTTAAATACTTGTCTCTCTGGTATTTAAATCTCTTGCAGGAAACTAATTATTTTATGATACAAATTAACCATTATAAACAAGTTGATTTCTATTTGTCTTTCTATAATTGATGATATATTAATATTTTTTGTCATTATTAACAAAAAATTTGAACATATCTAGTGGGTTGAACAGTGCTCCTTAAAATATATGTCCAAGTCCGCATTTACGGTAGCTGTGAATGTGATCTTATTTGAAAGTATGGTCTTTGCATGTGTAATTAAGCTAAAGAACTTGAGATGAAATCATCTTGGATTTAGAGTAGACCCTAAATTCAATCATCAGTGGCCTTATAAGAGTAGAAAGCCAGAGATTGGAGACACAGAAAACAGCAGGAAGGACGTTGAAGACAGGGTTATTGGAGTTATGAGGCTACAAGCCAAGGAAGACCATGAAATGCCAACAGCCCCAGATGCCAAGAGAGAGGCATGGAATAGATATTCCCTCAGAGCCTTCTGAAGGAACCAATTCTCATCTTCGTTTTGGATTTTTGGACTCCTGAACTGTGAAAGAATAAATATCTATTGTTTTAAGCTGCTCAGTTTGTGACATGTCATGAAATTTGTTGTTTTACCTAGAACATAAAATTGTTTTTCCTTCTTCTCCTTCTCCTTCTCTTCTTCTTTTGAGACGGAGTCTCGCTCTATCGCCAGGCTGGAGTGCAATGGTGTGATCTTGGCTCACTGTAACCTCCACCTCCCGGGTTCAAGTGATTCTCCTGCTTCAGCCTCCTGAGTAGCTGGGACTACAGGTGGCTACCACCACAACCAGCTAATTTTTGTACTTTTAGTAGAGGCAGGGTTTCACCATGTTGGCCAGGATGGTTTCGATCTCTTGACTTTGTGATTTGTCTCTCTCAGCCTCCCAAAGTGCTGGGATTACAGGCGTGAGTCACCGTGCCTGGCCTTCTTCCTATTATTAAAAATATATTTTCAGAACTTTTCAATGTCTCATTGAAACTCAATGCATAATATCCACATGAAATTTATTTTTCTTTCTTTTAAACTCTTCTTAATTTGAGAATAATTACCCAGTCAATCACTTATCTCAAAGTGAGGCTTCAGTTGAAGTCTTTTCTTATAGTAAGACAATTATGCAGATAAAGATGTTTCTTAGAGCCACTATTTCTCGCATCTGATTCTGATTATGCTTGAGAGATGATATAATTATAAAGATTAATTAGTAGTCAGCAGAATAAAGTCGTATTTCCTCACATTAGCAATATGTCAGTACTAAAATGCTGAAGCTTTCAGAGAAATGTGATAAAAAATGTTCAGTGCTTGTTAGGTCAGGCAACTCAATGAAACTGTATTTTTGTGTGCATGCTGATTTGCAAAAATGCAACAGAGATAGTCAGATGAAGGGAATGAAGATTCATTAAGTTTGTAAAAACTCTTTAATTGCTAATTAGATGGGAGCATATCACATTCAAATTGGAAACATTTAGCTCTTTTTCTCCTTACCAATTAATAATAAGAGAGAGAAGATGTTTAAAGAAACAAATAATATTTAGGAGGTCTCTCTTGAGTAGACCTTGGCATCATGTATTTCTTTCCATAAAAGTAATTTAACAACAGCAGCAGTAACAATATCAATAGGTAGGATATTTACCCCGAAAGGCATTAAGTCGTCTGTCTTGCCAGCACTAAGGAAGGATATGTACTTCCTATGTAGTCCAACACTGCATGTTGACCTGTGCTTTACCTCTTTGCCTCCTCCTAAGCTGAGATTCTTGAAAGCATGGGCCATAAGCACTGTGCTGAGCCACATCGGAGCCTGACACAAAAAGAATAAATCAGTCATACTCACCTTCTATTTATGTAATATTTTATATTTACATTTATATTTTATAAAAATACTGCAGTTAACTATCAATTATATTGAGTACGATTTTATTTTGTTGGTGCTTCCTTACTGCTACGTTCTAGAAGAGGACGTACCTGCCTCTTAATCCTAGTCCTTGTTGTGATTCTCATTTATGTTGCCCAGTGCCTGGCACAAGGTCCCCCACATAACTGGTGCTTAAGGAAACAGCTTATGATTCAACAAGTTCTTTATAAGAATCGTGATGCAGCTCTTACAAAGAGAACTTAAAATGCCCAATGAGCACTTAAAACAATCTTATGAAAGAGAAACTGGGAGTTGTTAGCAAATGAGAACAGATTCAGCGAGTTAAAGCAAATTACCTCTCGGGCTAACATACACGTAGTCAGATGCCCTCTATGCTATTTATTTTCAAACATATGTTAAAAACAAAATGTTTCCTGAAGTGGGTATTGACTCTTTGCCTTTATTATTTATTAGAATACAATATATTTAACACTTCCTGTGAGTAGCTAATAACAGCAATATTAGAGCGTTGGATATTCTATAGGCTAAATTTGGATAAATTTCAGTGTAAATATTATAAAATAACTAATAACCACAAGATAGAAAAAATCTTGAATTTATTTAATTTTATTTTTAAATCAAAATTCAGTAACATTTGAAATGCTGTACACCAGTTTGGGGTCCCCTATTATTTGCTATATACATTTTGTTCATTTGAAAACTTGTTGACTATGGCAATCAGTAAATTTGCTTTAAATCGGATCAGAGGTTCTTAATCAATGGGAGTCCAAAATTATGTTTGGCCTAGAGAAAAGGTAGACACTTGTAAAACAGTAGAGTATCAAATGCCTATTGAAAAATTAGTCTGTCCAAGAAACAACACTTACTCATACTAATCTAACTTAGCTATGGTAATTTTCTTCAAAGTTTTCTCTGTCCACGCAATTAAAAAAAGCAAACTTACTGGAAAAATATGATTTGAGATTTGCATTTCTGTGGTGCACTGCAGATGGCACATTACATTAAAATATATATTGAATACTAAAAATGGTAAATCCCACGTCAGCTACTGCTGATGTCTTTCAGACCATCATACCTAATGTCTTTTCTCCAAATTCAGTTCTGGGCTCTTTATTGGCCTCATATAGGTCAGAAAAACTAAGGATGAAAAAAATGAGATTATATAATCTGTAATTGATATTAATTAATTTATTCAGTCAAAAATTTTAGGAAAACTCTCTTTGCTAGTATAGACCTCCCCAAAATGGATATATCATGGTTATAAGCAAACTTTCTGAAAATAAAGTAGTGAAGAGAGGAAAAGGGAGAGTGATTATAGCATTACATAAAAAGTAACAATCAGTTTTTTTTTCTTGAATAGAGGAGTATCTTCTAAACGATTCTTGCCTTAGCATCTCATCTCTTAATCTCAGAAGTCGAGTTTGTTATATAAATTTTCAATCAGAGAGAAACCCAAACTCAAAATAAATTAAAAATTCTAAGCAATGGCTGCAAGTGATTTTCCAAAATGCTTATGGAGAAGGGTTCGCTTTTCTTGAATAATTTCTGCATGAATCTGTCCAGGTAACAAAAGAGATAAGTATAGCTATAAATACAATAATATAAATGTAGTTGTCCTTTAAACTCTGAACTTTGTCCAGCTCGAAGAGATTGAGGACTTTTTATAATTTTCATGCTGACTCTGGGTCTAGAAAGTGCAGACCAAACTAGGCTGTGGGTTAATACAGTAGGAAGCAGAACAGTATACCTCGGATAAAAGAATGGGGTCCAGACACAAAGAAGCAAATTTTATCTGAGGGCTTTACTGATGGACTAATGAGCAGGGATTGTAACTTAAGAAACCTGTTACAGATATTGAGCATTTTGCTTTTATATTGCTGCATTATAAGCCATATCAAAATTTAAACACCTAAAACAGCTATCTGATTACCTCTCATTTTTCTATAAAATGATTGGGCTCAGTTCTTTTCTACTCCATGTGATACTTGCTGGGCCATTGTTGGAATGGCTATCAATGTTAGGCTATTGAGCCAATCTAAAATTGGCCTGGAATGTCGAACTAGGCTCACTCACGTGGTTGGCATTTGATGCTGGCACTTGGCAGGGAGATCATGTGGGATTGACAGAGGCAAGTTAGTTCTCCATGTGGTCTCCCCATGTGGCTTGGACTTCTCATGTTGTGACTACTCATTAAAGAACAGAAAGTGGATCCTGTCAGTCATCTTAAAGCCTGGAGTTATAGAATGTAACTTTTGCCTCATCTCATTGGTTACATCCGGACAGCTCACAATCAAGGGGAGGGAAATATGTTCTACCTCTTGACATGCAGTGCAAACATAAAGGTATGAGAATAATTGTCGGATGCTGTCATTGGAAACCAGCTATCACATTACTTTATATATGCCTATCTTTAGGTTAACAGTTTAATAATCTGGATGTAATCCATTGCATACTATAGATGCATGTTTTTTTACTTGTCAAATTATTTTTGTTTTCATTAGAAAATCCAAAATTAAAATAATTCTGTTGATTTTAAAGATAGGTACATATTTCATATAAAGTCAGTTAACAAATCTGGTATGTTATAATGGACAAACCAAGTACCTATACAATGATGTGGCATGACATGTACTATTCACAGAAGTATTTCAATCCAGTCTTTTTTCATGGGATTCAGAGTTACGGGCTTGAGGTTATGCAAAACATCAAAGTGGAGCTAGCTTCATTCTGGGCAATAATTGTTAAGTAGATTAATTTTTCAAACCTCACTGTTTACATTTATTAAGTGTAGATTATAATATTCTAGTGGACATTTCTTATCAACTAATATATCAGCTATTTTATAATTCTCCGCAACTGATAGTACTCAAATTTTGTTTAGGTAACAACCCATTCTTCAAACAGCCTACTCTAAGCCCTTATTGACTTAACCAATTATCATATTCCATTATTTTGGGTAAAATGATGGGGTTAGGGTTGGGACCCCATCAAACCAATGCAAACAGAATAAAAATAATTGGAATGTTGGGAAAAAATTTTCTTTCTCTCTATATAAACAAAGAAATTCATAGCACTAGGAGTTGTTATCAAAGTTACTGGGTAGAGAAGAACTATTTTATCATGAGATTGGAAATACGGCATTTAGAGAAGAAAGACAAACTTACTGCTTCAAACTGCAGCTACATTTTCTCCTCAGAAGTCTACATTTGAGAGCTAATAGTGAACCTTTTTGCTCTAAATCTATTTATGTTAGAATTTTTGATTGTAGCAAAATTAAGATACTTAAAATATGTATAGATCACATAATTGTTTCAAAAATGAAATTTGATAATTCTTATAAAACATCCTGTACCATGTCTGGCATATAAACAATTTTTAAAAAATTTTTACTCATTATTTGAAGTATGGCAATATTCCTAGTCCATCAAATAGTTTTATTTTTTTCTTAAGAAACAGATTTTAAATATTTTTTGTTTAGTTACAGAACAACAACAAAAAAAACCCATAGGACCTTGAGTCTATGTGATTTTAATTTCAATGCATAAGGTAGAGCTGTCTGCAATTATAAGCTTACCTAACAGAGAAATATGGTGTAAATGAAAAACACAATAAAAATGTAATTACGGAAGCTGGTTGATTTTTTTTTTCCTTGAAAGAAGTTTGTGTTGGATAAGAAAGAGCTGATTTCTATTCTGTTTTATGATTACAGTATTCTATTTATATTCTCAGCATTGAATTAATTTCTTTTTTAATGCTAACCTTGCTGAGGATCCTTTTAAAATACTTTAATGAGTTGAGTACATAAATCATCTCAGTGAACACAAACACTTACATGTAAAAACTCTGGAGGGAGCTTTTTACAGATTTTAGAGTGGAAAATGAGTCACTTGAAGGCTTTGTGCCCCCTCTTATCACTTACCCAAAATGAAAATAAATAACAATTGTTATTTCTCATAGACTTAGCAACGGTAAAATCTTTAATAAAAAATTGTTCAAAAGAAAACATACAACATTGCATGTAGAGAGCTTTACAATACATTGCATACAAAGACTACCAGGTACAGGCTTAGCATTTGCTCTCAAGTTTGTGGATTTTGACATGAGCTGGAATGAATATTGCATTATAATGAAGACCGTATGCATATAGGCAAATGTCCACAGTAAAACGGAGAGTTTTTGAAGGCTATACTGTAATAAATATAGATTACAGTTAGAGAATTAATAGCTAAACATTAAAACTAGAATAGAATAGAGAATGCTTCATTTATATCTTCTATTAGTTGGAAATATCTATATGTATACAAGCAAACTCTAACTTAAAAATAAAGTGCTATAGTTCTGTAATTAGTCATAATTAAATACTTCAATTTATTAGATGTTCTCACACATATATAACATCAGGTTTACAATTTAGGTAGTAGTGACAATTTGTCAATCTGGAGAGTCATTGAGCTTTGAATAAACATTGCTTAATTTGCTAGTTTGTAAAACCTCACTTTCATATATTAAATTTGCTTAGAGTAGATCTCATCAATATTCTCACTCAGCAGAAGCATCCCAAACCTTTACCTACATAGAGATGCCAAATTTTGTTTTCTAAATAAGATTCACTGGAAGGAACCTAAAGACTCATCTGTGATGGAATTGAGAATGTATTAGGAATAAATTTAAAATATAATGGAATACTGGCATAATTTTCGGGTTCTTTAAAACCATTCTACATAGATATACCCTTGCATGTCTATCGCATAATTTGTTGAGAAACCGAGGAAAGCATATTTCTGTAATTTGCTTTATTCTCACCATTTATAATAGGGATATAAGCTTTAGAAAACAAAGATTCCATCAATACAGAAGGAAGTCAGAGACCAATACTATATAGTAAAAAAAAAAATCTAACCAAAACCCATGATTCTCATATAAGATATACAATGATGATTTGGTTTTTGTGGAATTTAATTTCTATAGGTCTTAATGTTTTAATTTTGTGAAAAAAAAATCACAATAACTTTTGTGCCCTCAAGGGATGAAACTGTTTAGCTGAAGGACATAGTGAACCATTAAGTCTGAGGTGAACTACCCAACAGAATATCTCCTTAAGAATAAAACAGAATGTGGCATATTAAAAAGCTACTTGCAAGTTCTGTCTGTATATCTTAACTCCCCAGGAAAATGCCTTGCTCTGACTCTACAAAACATTCCGTTTCCTTAATAATTGACATCATTAGGAAAATGGGGCGGTGGAGCAATATGGCCAAATAGAAACCTCTACCAATCATTCTCCTGCAGGAACACCAAATTGAAAAACTATTTATACAAAAAGCACCTTCACAAGAACAAAAATAGTACCTGGTGATTGTTCAGGTGAACAATCATAGTACCTGGTTTTAACTTCATATTAGTGAAAGAGGCACCAAGAGGGTAGGAAAGACCATCTTTAATGTCAACACCGCCCCTCCCCAATCCCCTAGCAGTGGCACCATAATGCAGAGAGAGAATCTTTGCACTTGGTGGAAGGAGAACAAAGCAAATGTGGTGCTTTGCATTGGAGCTCAGCACTGCTCTATCAGTGTGGAAAGGAACAGCAGGCAGAACTCCATTGACATCCACAGAGGGAACATTTAGACCAGCCCTAGCCAGAAGGGAATTGTCGAACCCAGGAATTGGAACTTGAGTTCTGGCAAGTCTCGCTACTGTGGGATAAATAACTCTGTGACCTAAAATAAACTTCAAAGGCAATCTAGGTCACAAGGACTGCACTTCCTGGGAAAGTCATGGTGCTTGGAGCCAGTGTACTTGGGGGACAAGCAACCTAGTGCGACACCAGCTAGGATGGCCAAGTGAGTATTTGTGCCACCCTTCCCCAGTGCCAGGCAGCACAGCTCACAGCTCTGGGAGAGACACTTTCCCTCTGTTGAAGGAGAGGAAAAGGGAGAGTAAGGAAGACTTTGTCTTGCAACATGGATACCAGTTCAGCCACAATAGGACTGGGCATGAAACAAAAGTTGCAAGGCCTACATTCTAGGCCATAGCTTCTGGATGACATTTCTAGACACACCCTGGGTCAGAGAAAACCTACTCCCTGAAAGGAAGAACAAGACAGAATTCATCACCTGCTGATTAGAGAGCCCTTGGGCTCTGAATAATCAGTAGCAATACCCAGGCAGTACTTCCTGTGGATTTTAGGTGACACTCTGAGACATGCTGGCTCCAGATGTGATCTAGCACATTCCTAGCTGTGGTGACTATGGGGAGAGACTCCTTCTGCTTGAGAAAAGGAGAGAGAAGAATAAAGAGGACTTTGCCTTGAAGCTTAGGTACCACCTTGGCCGCAGTGGGGTAGAGCACTAAGCAGGCTCTTGGAGTCCCCAGTTGTAGGCCTTGGCTCTTGGAAGACATTTCTGAACCTGCTCTGGGCCAGTGGGAGGCCCATTACCCTGAAGAGAGGGTCCTAGGACTGGCAGCACTTACCACCAGCATAAAAAAGAACCGTTGGGCTTTGAGTGAGCATCAGCAGTTGCTGGGAAATACTTACCATAGGCCTGGGCCTGTGGTAGCCATCAAGAGAGACTCCTTTGCTTGTGGAAAAGGGAGGAAAGAGTGGAAAGGATGTTGTCTTGTGGCTTGCGTGCCAGCTCAGCTGCAGAGGAATAGAGTATCGGGGGATTCTTCAGTTTTCTCATTGCAGACTTTGCCTTCCTGACAGCATCTCTAGACGTACCTGGGCTCAGACAAACTCGTTGCCCTGAAGGGAAAGACACAAGACTGGCTGGCTTTGTCCCCTGCTGATTGTAGAGTCCTAGGTCCTTGAGTGAACATAGATGGTAGCCAGGCAGTGGTTACAGCAGGCCTTGGGTAAAACCCAGTACCATGCTGGCTTCAGGTCTGATTCAGAACAGTCCCAGTGTTAGTGGCCACAAGAGTGCTTGTGTCAACCCTCCTCCAGCTCCATGCAGCTTAGAACAGAGAGAGATACTTCATTTGTTTGGGAAAAAGTAATGGAAGGGAGGGGCTGGGCGTGGTGGCTCACACCTATAATCCCAGCACTTTGGGAGGCTGAGGCGGATGGATCACGAGGTCAGGAGATCAAGACCATCCCGGCTAACACAGTGAAACCTTGTCTCTACTAAAAATACAAAAAATTAGCTGGGCATGGTGGCAGGCGCTTGTAGTAGTCCCAGCTACTCAGGAGGCTGAGGTGGGAGAATGGTGTGAACACGGGAGGCAGAGCTTGCAGTGAGCCGAGATCGTGCCACTGCACTCCAGCCTGGGCGACAGAGTGAGACTCCGTCTCAGAAAAAAAAAAGTAATGGAAGGGAAAAGTAGTCTCTGCCTGGTAATCTAGAGAATTCCTCCACATCTTATCCACGACCACCTCTACAAATCTGTAAAACCGCAGATTATTGAAATTGGGGTGCCTCCTAATGCAGATGCAACTACAGTGATGAAAGATGTAGATTACAAAACCAAAGTCCCTTAGAATACTTGGAAAGCCTTCCCAAGAAGAATCAGCACAAACAAACTCAAAATGTGAAGAAAAAAATACCTCATACCTCAGTGCCCAATAAACATCCACAACCATCAAAACCATTTAGGAAACATGACCTCGTAATGAACGAAATAAGGCACAGAACAGAGATTCGTGCACTTCCAGACAGAGAATTCAAAATAGCTGTGTTGAGGAAGCTCAGTGAAATTAAAGATAACACAGAAAAGGAATTCAGAATTCTATCGAATAAATTTAACAAAGAAATTGAAATAAGTGAAACGAACTAAGCAGAAACTCTAGAGTTGAAAAATGCATTTGACATACTGAAGGATGCATCGGAGTCTCTTACCAGCAGAATTGATCAAGCCAAAGAAAGTATTAGTGATCTTAAAGACAGGCTATTTGAAAATACACAGTCAGAGGACATTTTAAAAAAGAATAAAAATGAATGAAGCATGCCTACAATAACTAGAAAACAGCCTGAAAGGGGCAATTCTAAGAGTTATTGGCCTTAAAGAGGAGACAGGGAAAGATTGAGGTAGAAAGTTTATTCAAAGGGATAATAACAGAGAACTTCCCAAACGTAAAGAAAGATATCAATATTCAAGTATTAATAAAGGAAGGTTACAGAACACCAAGCAGATTTCACCCAAGCAGGTGTACCTCAAGGCATTTAATAATCAAACTCCTAAAGTCAAGGATAAAGAAATGACTCAAAAAGTAGCATGAAGAAAAGAAACAAATAACACACAATGGAGCTCCAATAGATCTGGCAATAGACTTCTCAATGTAAGCATTACATGTCAGAGGAAGTGGTACGACATATTCAAAGTGCTGAAATAAAGCAAACAAACAAACTTTTCTTCTAGAACAGTATGCCTAGTAAAAATATCCTTTAAATATGGAGAAATAAAGATTTTTTCAGACAAGCTAAAGCTGAGGGATTTTATCAACACTAGACTTGTCTTATAAGAGATGCTAAAAGGAGTTATTTGATCTGAAAGAAAAGGATGTTAATGAGCAACAAAATATTTGGAGGTGCAAAACTCATGCGATAATAGTAAGTACACAGAAGAACACAAAATATTATAATATAATTGTATTTGAAAAATTGGTTTATAAATTATTCATATCTTGCGTAGTAAGAGGAAAAGATAAATTGATCAAAATAAGAACTTCAGCAACTTTTCAATATATGGACAGTACAATAAGATATAAATAGAAATAACAAAAACTTAAAAAGCAGGAGGATAAAGTTCAAATGTAGAGACTGTACTCATTTTATCTTTACTTGTTTGTTTGTTAGTTTATGCAGCCTGTTGAAGTTGTCATCAGTTGAAAATAATTGGTTATAAAATATTATTTGCATGCTACGTGGTAACCTCAAGTCATAAAACATGTATCAAATACACAAAAAATAAAAAGCAAGAAATTAAAACATTCCACCAGATAAAATTATCTTAATTAAAAGGAAGTCATAAAGGAAGGAAAGAAGGAAGAGAAGACCACAACAGTTGGAAAACAGATAGCAAAATGATAGCAGTAAATCCTTACTTATCAATGATAACCCTGAATGTAAATGGACTGCGCTCTCCCATCAAAAGAGATGGAGTGGCTGAATGGATAAAAAGAAAAAAAATAAGATCTAAAGATCTGATAACCATAAGAAACACACTTCACCTATAAAGACACAAAAATATGCAAAATATAGGGATGGAAAAAAGACATTCTATGCAAATGGAAGTCAAAAAAGAGGAAGAGTAGCTATACTTATATCAGACAAAATATATTTTAGGACAAAAACCATAAAAAGAGACAAAGTTATTATATAATGAAAAAGTTGTTAATTCAGCAAGTAGTTATAATAATAGTAAATATATATGCACTCAACACCAGAGCAATCAAATATATAAAGCAAATATTATCAGTGCTAAAGAGAGAGATAGAATCCAATACAACAATAACTGGAGAATTTAACACGTCACTTTCATCATTGAACAGATCATCCAGACAGAAAAATAACAAAGAAACATCAGACTTTATCTGCACTACAGACCAAATGAACATAATACATATTCACAGAACATTTCATCCATCAGCTGTGGAATAAAAATTATTTTCCTCAGCACATAAATTATTCTCAAGGTTAGACCATATGTTAGGCCACAAATCAGTTCAAAAAACTGAAATTATATCAAGTGTCTTCTTTAAACCTTGTGGATTAAAACTGGAAACCAATAACAAGAGGGATTTTGGCAACTATACAAGTACATGAAAATTAAACAGTATGCTCCTGAATGACCAGTAGGTCAACAAAGAAAATAAGAAGTAAATTATTAATTTCTTGAAACAAGTAAAAATGGTAACAAACTTATCAAACTTATGAGATGTGGTAAAAGAAATACTAAGAGAAGATTTATAGCTGTAAGTTCCTATATTTAAAACGTAGAAAAACTTTAACTAAACAACATAATGATACATTTTAACTAGAAAAGCAAAAGCAAACCAAACCTCAAATTAGTAGAAGAAAAGAATAATAAAGATCAGAGCCGAAATAAATAAAATTGAAACCAAAAAAATAGAAAAGATAAGTGAAACTAAAAGTAGATTTTGAAAAGACAAACAAAATTGATGAACTTTACTTAAACTAAGTGAGAAAAAAGAAGACTCAAATAAATAAATTCAAAAATGAAAAAGGAGACATTGCAACCAATACCACAGAAATCCAGGGGATCAATAAACTATGAGCATCTACATGCCAATAAATTGGAAAACTTAGAATAAATGGATAAATTCCTTGACAAATATGACCTACAAAGATTGAAACATGAAGAAATTCAAAACCTGAGCAGACCAATTACAAGTAATGAGATTGAAGCCATAATAAAAAAGTCTTCCAGCAGAGCAAAGCCTGGGACTTTATGTCTTCACTACTGAATTTTGCGAAATATTTAAAGAAGAATGAATACCAATTCTACTCAAACTGTTTCAAAAAATAGAGATGGAGAGAATACTTCCAAATTTATTGTGAGAGACCAGTATCACACCTACTAAACTAGACAGGAAAGGAAAAGAAGGCAAGACAAGGCAAGGGCAAAGGGAAGGGAAGGGAGAAGAAGAAAGGAAAGAAGGAAGGAAGAAAATAAGGATGGATGGAAGGAAGGAAGGAAGGAAGGAAGGAAGGAAGGAAGGAAGGAAGGAAGGAAGGAAGGAAAGGAAGGAAGGAAGAAAGAAAAAGAAAGAAAGAGGAAGAAAAAGAAAGAAAAACTGCAGGGAAAGAAGAAAGAAAGAGAAAGAAAGAGAGAGAGAGAGAGAGAGAGAAAGAGAGAGAAAGAGAAAGAGAAAGAGGAGAAGAGAAGAGAAAAGAGAGACTGCAGGCAAATATCCATGACAAACATTGATGCAACAATCCTCTACTAAATACTAGCAAACCAAATCAATAACACCTTGAAGATTATTTACCATGATGAAGTTTTATTTACTCCAGGGATGCAAAGATGGTTCAACATATGCAAATCAATCAATATAATACATCATATCAACAGAATGAAGGGAAAAAAATCACTTAAATTGATGCTGAAAATGCATTTGATGAAATCCAACATCCTTTCATGATAAATGTCCTGAAAAAACTGGATATAGAAGGAACATACCTTAACATAATAAAAGCTGTATATGACAGACTCACAGCTAGTGTACTGCATGGGGAACAATTGAAAACCTTTTCTCTAATATCTGTAAGATGACAAGGATGCTCACTTTCACCACTGTTAATCAACATAGTACTGAAAGTCCTAGCTACCACAGACCAAAGAACGAAATAAAGGGCATTCAAATTGGAATGGAAGAAGTCAAATTATTCTTGTTTATAGGTGATATGATCTTCTATTTTGAAAGTCTTGAAGACCCCACCAAAAATCCTATTAGAACTGATAAATAGAGTAAAGTTGCAGGATACAAAAATCAACATACAAAAATCAGTAGCATTTCTATTTACCAACAGTGAACAATCCGAAAAAGAAATCAAGAAAATAATCCCATTATAATAACTACAAATAAAATAAATTCATAGGAATAAACTTCACCAATGACATAAAATATCTCTACAATGAAAACTATTTTAAAAATAATGAAAGAAATTGAAGCGGTAACAAAAACTTGCAAAGCTATTCCATATTCATCAATTAGAAGAATCAATATTATTAAAATGTTCTTACTGCCTAAAGCAATCTAGAAATTCAATGCAGTCTCTATCAAAATACCAATGACAGTTTTCACAGAAGTAGAAAAAAACAATCCTAAAATTTATACGGAGCCACAAAAAACCGGAATAGCCAAAGTTATCCTAGCAAAAAGAACTAACCTGGAGAAATTATAATATCTGACTTTAATTCTATTACAAAGCTTATTAACCAAAATAACATGGTACTGGCATAAAAACAGACACATAGACCAATGGAACAGAGTGGAGAATCCAGAAGCAAATCCGTATCTACAGTAACCTAATTTTCAACAAAGGTGCCAAGAACATACGTTGGGAAAAGGACAGTCTCTTCAATAAATGATGCTAGCAACACTGGATATCCATATGCAGAAGAATGAAGCTAGACTCTTATGTCTCACAGTTAAAAAAGTCAAATCAAAATGGATTAAAGGCTTAAATCCAATACCTGTAAAGGTGAAACTACTAAAAGGAAACATTGGGTAAAATTTTCCAGGACATTGGACTGGGCAAAGATTATTGAGTAATATCCCACCAGCACAGGCAACCAAAGCACAGATAAACAAATAGATTCACATCAAGTTAAAAAGCTTCTGCACAGGAAAGTAAACAATCAACAAAGTAAAGAGAAAACACACAGAATGGGAGAAAATATATGCAAACTATTCATCTGACAAGGGACTAATAAACAGAATATATAAGGAGCCCAAACAACTCAGGAAATAAATGTAACAATTTGATTTAGTAATGGGCAAATGATCTGAATAGACATTTCTTAAAAGGAGCCATCAAATGTCAAATAGGTATGTGAACAGGTGTTTAACCTCACTAATCATTAGAGAAATGCAAACCAAAACCACAGTGAGATGGCATCCCCCCCAGTTAAAATGTCTTTTATACAAAAGACAGACAATGACACATGATGGTGAGGTTGTGGAGAAAAGACAACCTTGGTATGCTGTTGGTGGGAATGTTAATTAGTACAACCATTATGGAAAACAGTTCGGAGTTACCTCAAAAAAACAAAAAATGGAACCAACATATGATCCAGCAATCCAACTGCTAGGTATATACCCAAAAGAAAGCAAGTCGATCCATTGAAAGGATATCCTTACTCCCATGTTTATTTCAGCACTATTCACAACAGTCAAAATTTGGAACCAGCCTGTCTATCAACAGATGAATGGATAAAGAAAATGTGGTACATATACACAATGGAGCAGTATTCAGCTATAAAAAGAATGAGACCCCTCATTTGCCACAACAGTGATGGAACTGGAAGTCATTATGTTAAGCAGTATAAGCCAGGCAAAGGAAGATGGCTTATTTTGGAAGCTAAAATTAAAATAATTGAACTGATAGAGACAGAGAGTAGAATAATGGTTACCACAGGCTGGGAAGGGTAGTTGTTGGGCGAGGCGGGATAGTTATTGGGTACAAAAATATAGTTAAGTAGAATAAATAAGATCTATTATTTGACTATAACTGGGTGACTACAGTCAAAAATAATTTATTCTGTATTTTAAAATAACCAAAACTGTATAATTTTATTTTTTATAACACAAAGGATAAATGCTTGAGGTGATGAATAACCCATTTACCCTGATGTGATTATTACACAGTTTGCCTGTGTCAAAATATCTCATGTAGCCCATAAATATATACAGCTACTATGTACTCACCAAGTTAAACATTAATTTTATTAAAATAATTGACCCAGACTCTTGTCTTATTTTCAATCCACAGTAGCACAGTTGATTCCTGAGCTGTGATGACTTTCCACTGACCATACTACTGCCATGATGTTATTCTGGTCCAGACTTATGAATCAATTCTTGTCTACTGCCTGATTTGAGTATTTATCATGCACCCTGGTCAGTCCATAAATGTGATCTTTGGATGTCTATGAACATAATTATTTTGTTGTAACTATCATAGTTTAAATTTGATGGTTAGCAAGAAGATAGAGTATTTGGGAAGTTTATTGAGGTTTTGAGAGATACTTTTCACTGTACCCATATATTTGACTTTAAATTTCTCACTCATATGAACATCTGGAAATTACTATTTTTGCATAAATTACTTTGTATACAAGAACCCAGCATGTTACAGTTTGCACCTTTATCACTCTGGAGGTTTGAAATGCGTTTTATTTGTTATGCCCTTGGTTCTATTAAGGAGACTCACTCCTTGGAAGGATGAAGGAGGAGAATTGTATTAATAAAGAATTATTCTTCATGTTCAAATAAAGTGGAAGTTATAAAAAGCATTACCACATAAAAATATTTCTATTTAGAAAATCATAAGTAGCAATGAACTATATCATATTATAAACATTAAAATGACCAAATCTTATATTAAGTTTTCTTAACACAATGAAAACTGTCTAAACAAGTCATCTAGTCTTTACCTATTATAACCTTAGATTTAAAAAAATTAGATTGACTTTGAAACAATCCCAAAATAGGTGGAATAATTAACAGAGCTGTAATCATTGTTATAAACCTCCTGAGAACAGTGACTCTAATAAAACTGGCATATTAGAATCTCCAAAATAATCAGGTGCAACTAAACATGATTAATGATGAACCAACTAAATTCACATACAAAGCATATTAAACGGTTGTGGACTTTAACTTGTATCAAACTTCCTCTTTAATCTGATTATTTGATAAGAGCAAATATACTAGCAGTTTTACTTTGCTCACATATTTTAATCCCATGCTATTTTTACTGTAGTGGATTTTTACTTGCTAGAGTAGAAAGAAGATCCAAACATTTGATGAGAAAATATACAGAAGGTAATTTCTACAAAATTTTAAATGTTTTTATTCAATGCTCTATCCTGATTTTTAAAAAAATTCCTGGCTCACGCCTGTAATCCCAACACTCTGGGAGGCCAAGGCGGGCGGATCACAAAGTCAGGAGTTCGAGACCATCCTGGCAAACAGAGTGAAACCCATCTCTACTAAAAATACAAAAAATTAGCCAGGCATAGTGGCGGGCACCTGTAATCCCAGCTACTCCAGAGGCTGAGGCAGGAGAATCACTTGAACCTGGGAGACGGAGGTTGCAGTGAGCCAAGATCGTACGACCGCACTCCAGCCCTTGTGACAGTGTGAGACTTTTTCACCAATGTAATGAAACTATTTTTGACGCCAGCAATGTTTGCTTTAAGGAAGTTCTCGCTTTTACAATAACAATAACTAGGACCATAATAATGAGTAGACAGACTGGACGTTATTTTTTTTGGTTCAGGAAAGCACTGCTTAACATAACTCCTCTGTATATGCCTGAAATGTAACCATGAACCATACAGTTGCTTTTCACATCAAGGATCAAATTCTTGAAGATTTTTCCTTATGTTCTTTTTCACTAGACCCTTTCAATTGTCTTTCCTTTGGCTGTTCTTACTTTTTTTAGCCTCAATAGTCACCTTCCATTTAGCCTACCACCGTGAAGGAAAAAAGAAAAAAAAAACTAATATTTTCTAAACCTCACTTTAAACCTGTGTTTCTAGATGTGGATCTTTCTTTTGGGCAAATGAAAGTATATTGGGTCTACACATGGTGACTGTACAGATTTGTTTTTAATTACGAAAGAACATGGCGACTGCCTTTGAATTCTCAACATTCAACGTGGTCAGCAGGAGTAAACTTGGCACTTTGAGGACAACGCAAGTAATAGCAGCAACAGCAAATACAGACCTTAATCAAGCAATTAATACGTGCCGAGTCTCTTGCTAGACATTTTAACAAGAGTTATTCTACCTATGTCACACACGTGTAGTTAACTGCATAGTAAACGGAGGCTTTTAGGGCGTAGGTCACATGTCTGACTCACAGCTGCAGTGTGGTGGATCCAAATCTCTCTGAGGCCAAATACTGCCCAGCTTGAATGAACACTGTGCTCCATGCTTGAAACAACTGCTCCAGCCATCAGAAAAGAGCCTCCCGTTCAACTGAAGTCTGCATATCAGATTCTTATGGGATAATTCATAAAGGATCCTTGAAGTTAATTCTGGATATATCCTGAAATAGAGTGTCTCCTCGGTTTTTTCTTTTTTTTTTTCCCACAACCGAGGAGGCACTGGTGCCTACTTATCTGAATAATGGGATTTCTCTTTGATGCAATTGCAGGTTTTACTAGGCCTTTCCATAAATATGTTGAATATTTTTCCCTGTTGTACATGTCTGTGTGCTGCAGTGCCCTTTCTACTTTCATACCAACTTATTTACTTTTAGCTTTTGCTACATTTATAAAATATCACAGCTGATGTTGAGGAAGATGACGATGATGATATCTAGGTTTCTTTATTATTTTAATTAAAACCAATCTTTTACTAAACAGCAGATAGACTTAAGAAAATTAAATGAATCTATCTATCTATGAGAATCTGAACTACAAAATTATAGTTCCCAAAGCAGTCAAAACGTCCATAATATAGAGATGTGCTGAGGACATCCTTGGTAAGTGGAAGTCCATGTTGCTAAGCCCATGCATAATCTCCATCCCTGCCACCGTGGCCACTTTGTCCATGGGCCCATTGGGCGATGGTAGGGGTGTATGGAAAAGAGGCTGAGTGCTGTCCACAGAACAGCTCATTCTCTACTTGATTATTAAAATCCTCCTCTGCTGAGGTCACCTATTGGTAAACACTTACATAGGATACAAATATCTTCACAGTTTTAGACCACTCAGACATGTCCATCCACATAACTTATCCCCAAATTTATTGGTCACCAATTTTCCAATCATGCTTCTTCCAAGTTCTTGACCATCCAGCCAAGCCATTGGCTACAGACCATGAATCAGTATATAATCGCACATGTGGCCATTTAAAGTGCACAACCAGGTGCACTGCTCGAAGTTCTGCCCACTGGGAAGATTTCTCTTAACCACTGTCATTCAGGGATGTCCTAGGAAGGGGCTGTGGTGCTGCAGCTGTCCACTTTTGGATGCTGCCTGCCTATCATGCAGAACCATCTGTGAACCAGGCCCTAGTCTTCTCTTTCTGTCTCAACTGATCATAGGAACCTCCCCGTGAGGCTATTGGTGCAGGCTGGGAAAGAAGGCAGAGGGGCAGGAGTGGAGACCATGGGCATTTGAGCTACTTCCTCATGTAACCTCTGCACAGGCTCAGGGAGAGAAGGCAGGGTGGCAGCCATGGAGATCATGGCCACTCTGTTAGCAGTATATGCTGTTAGCCACTTCCTTATGTAACTTACTTGTGCTTTCAGGACCTGCTTGAGCCTGATCACATATATACCACTTCCATTTGATGATGCAATGCTGCTGCGCATGCCCAACTTTATGGCTAGATGGGTCAGAAAGCACCCAGTTCATGATAGGCAGTTCAGGTCACATGGTGATTTGATGACCCATAGTCAAATGTTCAGTTCCCACCAAAGCCCGGTAATAGGCCAAGAGCTGTCTCTCAAAAGGAGAGTAGTTGTCTGCAGAAGATGGCAGGGCCTTGCTTCACAATCTTAGAGGCCTCCACTGAGATTCACCTATCAGGGCCTGCCAAAGGTTCCAAACAGCATCCGTATCTGTCACGGATACCTCTAGCACCATTGGACCTGCTGGGTCATATGGCCCAAGTGGCAAAAAAAAACTTGCATAGCAGTCTGGGCCTGTTACAGAGCCTTCTCCTGTTCTGGACCCCTCTCAAAACTGGCAGCCTTTTGGTTCAATTGATAAGTAGGCTAGAGTAACGCACCCAAATGAGGAATGTGTTGCCTCCAAAATCCAAATAGGCCCACTAGGCATTGTACTTCTTTCTCGGTTGTAGGAGGGGCCAAATACAGCAACTTATCCTTCACCTTAGAAGGAATATTTCCACCGGCCCCACACCACTGTACCCCTAGAAATTTTACTGAGGTAGAGGGTTCCTGAATTTTAGTCAGTTTTATTTCCCATCCTTTGTCATGCAAATATCTCACCAATAAGTCCAGTTTGTTTTCTGCTTCTTGCTCGCTGGATCCAATCAGCATAATGCCATCGATGCAATGGACCAGTGTGATGTCTTGTGGAAGGGAAAAGCGATCAAGTCTCTTGGAATGAGATTATGACACAAAGCTGGAGAGTTGATATATCCCTGAGGTAGGACAGTAAAGGTATATTGCTGGCCTTGTCAGCTGAAGGCAAATTGTTTCTGGTGGGTTTTATGGACAGGCATGGAGAAAAAGGCATTTCCCAGTCAATGGCTGCATCCCAGGTACCAGGAGATGTGTTAATTTGTTCAAGCAATGAAACCACATCTGGTACAGCAGTTGCAATTGGAGTCACCACTTGGTTAAGCTCACAATAATCCACTGTCATTCTCTGATCTATCTGTCTTCTGCACAGGCCAAATAGGAGAGTTGAATGGAGATGTGGTGGGAATCACCTCCTCTGCATCTTTCAAGTTCTTAATGGTGAAAATAATCTCCACAATCTATCCAGGGATGTGATATTATTATTGATTTGCTATTTTTCTAGGTAGAATCAGCTCTCATGGCTTCCATTTGGCCTTTCCAACAATAATAGCCTTCACCTTGCTAGTCAAGGAGACAATGTGGGGGTTCTGTCAGCTGCTAATTAGGTCTATGCCAATTTTGCATTCTGGCACCGGGGTAATGACCACAGGGTGAGTCCAGGGAACCACTGAACCCACTGTAAGTTGAACCTGAGCTTAAACTCCATTAATTACCTGACCTTCATAAGTTCCTACTTTAACTGGAGGACCACAATGACATTTTGGGTCCTCTGGAATCAACATCAGCTCAGAGCCAGTGTCTAGTAGTCCCTGAAATCTCTGATCATTTCCCTTTTCCCAGTGCACAGTTACCCTGTTAAAAGGCCAGAGGTGTCCCTGGAGAAGGTTGGGAGAAAGATTATCAGCATAAATTGTCGATAGTGTAGTGGGATCCTTCCTCAAGGGGACTCGACCTCCCCTGCATTAAGGGGCTCTGGGTGTGTAAACTGGCTCAAGTCTGGAAATTGATTGAGGGGCCATAATTCTCATTTTTTATAATTCAAATTAGTCTTTTGTCCATTCAACCTGGAAGTTTTCTGCTCATGTAGATTAAGTAGAAATGCAGTAGGCTTTGTATCATTTTCACTTCTAGGAAGACTGTGATTAGTTAGCCAATGTCAAAACTCTACAAGAGTCAGACTATTTTGATTGCTACTTTGGCTCTGCTGTTCATTACAGTAGCAATACTCACTTTGCCTTTGATGGTTGAGTGCCACTACTTTGCCCCTGCCACCATGGGATCCAATTATTTCCCAATTATTCCCATTGTATTTAAATTTTGTAGTTGAGTGACTGAGGTTCCTGCTATTAGATCTGACATGCAGAGAAGAACAATTACAGGGCTCTTCAAAGATGCAGGTGCTGCCCTCACAAATCTATTTCACAAGGCATTGGTCAAGGGTATGCCTCTGGACCCTACCAGCTGGGATGAGTAAGTCTAAAGTGACTAATCCACTTCACTATCCCGATATCCCTAAGCCTTTGGATCTCTTCCTTTACATTAAACCAAGAGAGATCAAGCATTTCCAGCTTGCTTACAGTGGGCCATCTTTTAATCCATATTTCAGCTAACCAAACCAGTAAACTATTAGAACCTTTTTTGATTCTCCAAGCTGCAACATTAAAAGTGGAGTCCCTACTTAGCGGGCACAAATCAATAAATTCAGCCTGATCCAAGTCTATGTTCCTTCCACCATTATCATATACCCTTAATAACCATTCTCATGCCTGCTCTCCAGATTTCTGTTTATATAAATTAGAGAACTCAAACAGTTCCTTTTGAGTGTAGCACACCATGTAATGGGTCACATTCTCAACCTCACCTCTGGGGGTCCACCAGGACTTTAGTCTAGATACAGGACTAGAAGCAAACAGAGGTGTCAGGGGTGACTCCTGAGGAGAATTGACATTATTTTGCCTGGCAACTGCCTCAGGGGAGGCCATTATTGTTGCCTCAGGCAGTTCCGGGGTTTATCTCCTCAGACAAAGGTGGAAAGGCTGATGGCAGCATGGGTTGGGGAGGGGATGTTGCCACTACTGGAGACAGGGAAGCTACTTCTTCTGGCAAAAAAGGTTCATCAGAGTTTACAAGCTCAGTGTCCCCAGCTTCCTCAGAGTACTCCCACATATCCTCATTCCAAGTTGCAGGGTCCCATTATTTTCCAATCAATGCCCTCATTTTAACAGTAGGCACCTGACGAGATGGAGTATGCATCTTTCATTGCAGATCAGCCACTCACACGATAAGAGCTTGTGTCTGTTTTTCTACAATTTCAGCTCTTTCTCTACAGGAGATAAGACTCTCACTTGGGGCAATTTTAGCAGATTTGAGGCTCAGTATCTGCTTCTGAAGGCAGGAGTTAGAATCCCTGAGTTCATCATTTTCTTTTGTCACTTTGTCCAATGAGCTTAGGAGCAACCAACAAGCTTCATTATGTTCCTTGGTTCTCCACATATAGTCAAAGGTATCATGTATAGAGTCACTAAATTTCTTGCCTCTCATAAGCAGTGAATCATGAGTGTCAAATGCATTTATTTTGCATAACTCTCTACAGGGGTCATACCAAGGGCTATCAATGTTCTCCATACTATAGAAGTAGAGTCTTTAGCATTTTGGGGTCTAATCGTATTAAGCAACCAACTCCAGAAACCCCGAAACCAAAAAAAGAACTCCATCCTTAATATTTTGCTCCTCTAGTACCACTCCTGGTACCAAAATTTGTATTAGGGTTCTCTAAGGAATAGAACTAACAGGATACAATATATATATATTATATATATAATATATATTTTAAGTAATAGGGTATATATATTTTCATATATATTATTTAAGTGACTTTAATAACATATATATACACACACACATATATATAAAGGAAAGTTTATTCAGTAGTATTAACTCACACGATCACAAGGTCCCACAATAGTCCATCTGCAAGCTGAGGAGCAAGGAAGTCAGTCAGAGTTCCAAAGCTGAAGAACTTGGAGTCCAGTGTTCTACTGGCAGGAAGCATCCAGCATGGAAGAAAGATGTAGGCTGGGAGGCTAGGCCAGTCTAGTCTTTTCACATTTTCCTGCCTGCTTTATATTCTGGCCACACTGGCAACTGATTAGATGTTGCCCACCCAGATTAAGGGTGGATCTGCCTTTCCCAGCCCCCTGACTCAAATGTGAATCTCCTTTGGCAACACCCTCACAGACACACCCAGCATCAATACTTTGCATCCTTCAGTCCAATCCAGTTAGCACACAGTGTTAAACACAAAGGGTAAATTTCTTTAACACAGTCTATTTCTGTACTCTTTGCATAAGACTACAGTTTAAAAATTGAGAAGCTAATATCACATGTCTCATTTCCAGGTAACATTTATATTCTTTTTTCTTAGTATAACACAAAAATGTTGGGTTTAGTTGTTATAACTCTGGTAACTTAAAGATGGCTACAAATGACTCAAAAGGGGAGTTTTACGTCCTCTCCCCTTAACTCTGGATTGGCCTCTGACTACTTTGACAAATGCAGTGTGGAAGAAATGATGCCATACAGCTTTTGGACTTAGAATTCAAAGGGACCTATAGTTTCTTCCTTGGTCTAAGTGGAGCCCTGAGCTAAAATATGTTTGACTATCTTGCTGGAGATTTCATGGAAAGGCACTAAGATTACACAGAAAGGATAAAGGGCCAACCCAGCCCTGCCTGCTAGCTGTCTCCTCCAAGATGCCACACACTTGTGTAAAGTTATCTTGGACATTCCAGATCAGAAAAATTATTAGCTGAACTTCTCCAAGTCACCCCAGTTAATCCTAGGTGAGTAACTGCATTGTCCAAGCAAGCACAACTTGAATTCTTCACCCACTTAATTGGGAGATAAAAGAAACATGTTATCTATGTCACTAAATTTTGAATGAGTGCATTATGCAGCATTTATCACTGGAACAATAGATATTAAAGCTTCTTTTAAGCAAAGAGGAAGACAACTGTGTCTGTGATACAATTTTAGAGTTTAGGAAAAAAAACCCTGTTTATCACCCTACCACAAAACTGTAATGAAAACAAAATAATTATCTCTTTATCAGTTTAATCCAAATAGAAGCTTCTTTAACTCTGAAGTAAAAGGGATTGGTGTTTGTCACATAAAAGGATAATTCTCAAGTATTGCAATTAGCACATGCAAAAACTTAAAATTATCTCAATATACTATTGTTTTTAAAATAGTGAAGGTTTAGGAACATTTATAATAGCATATTATATAGACTTCATAATAATGATATCCAAACATATACCCAATATAATAAATTGTTTTAACAAATATTTATTGACTTCCATTATATAAAAAGATGTATTTCTGACCTTCCACTACATGAAAAGCACTGGAACTCATATCTTACTGAATATAATGAATAGAACTAAATACATAGGTAGGTAGATGCTTCATGTCTGTCCAGAACATTAACAGTCCCAAATATGTATCACTGTGTTTAAGTGACTTTAGTAAGATAATTTAAAACAAACACATCTGTACAAATTTAGAAAGCTGTATAACAGAAAAGACTACATTAAAGAGTAAAAGTGTGCATAATGATTCTATTTTAGTCATAATAAATTGTAGTGGAATTACTCAGGTTATGACAAGGGCAGAAAATGGCTTGGAAAGCAGTGGTTAAAAAAGAGATATTACTCATATTTTTATAATTTTTTCTTAGACCTACTCCAGATATGCAGGAAAGCATTTTAATCTACAGTTAAAATACCCTCATCAGCCTGGGAAAGGTGGTGTGCTTGAAAAAGACGTCAAATTTTAATTTAATGGACCACCTTAAAATAGTGTCTCAGTGCGACTAACTACATTCACAATATTAATGTTCATATCTTACTTGAAAGAACAATAGTAGTGTAACCAGGTCACTCATGCAAATAAGAAGACTCCTATCTTATAATAACAACTTCCCACCACAATTTGATCAGGCTCAGTGATCTAAAGGTAATAAATGCATTAGTCAACAAACCAAACAGCAGATACATAAATCAGCTGCCAATAACAGTCTTTCAGCCATCCAACCTTCTGGGATTGATGTGTTTAATTAAGAAAAATACATTGTGTGGTGTTGAATCACTAATGATGTTGTAAAGCAAATAGTATTTAAATGATTTACCTTACAATATCTGTGTACTAATTATATTATCAACACTGTATGAACAGATGATATAAAAGAAATAGAAATAAGATTTATCATGTTGTGAGTTTTAAAATCATGAGCAATAAGCACTTCTTTGAATCAAAACACAAAAATGACAATCATCATAAACATGAAAATTGCATTTGTTGAAGGTACAGTTGTGAGTTTATGCTTTTATTTTCCAATGAGCCTCCAAGGTCCTAATTGTTGGTTATCATAATAAATATATTCTATTCTCTCAAAGAATATACTGTGATTATATTAGGATAATGAGTTCCACCTGCCAAACACATAAACAAACAGAACAGGTAAAGTTAACAGGACACAGCATAAAATAAAAATCACAAACAATAAGATGTCTGCTGGTTCTTGTGCCTTAACTGGTTGGAGGTTCAGGGAAGATTTGAGACAATAAATTAATGTCTTACAGGAATCCTTTTCTACATTTTCCTCTGACCGCTACATTAGGACTACAAGTCCATATGATGACACATCCCATATTGAGTACACATAGTAATTGAGATTACAATCAACCATTACATTTGAGTCACTATGCAGGCTTGACTTTCTTATCACTGCCTTAGTTTCCTCATCTGGGCCTCAGGATCCTTATCCAAAAGGGAGTGAAATAATAGCATCTACTTCACATAATTATAAAAATTTAGTTAGTAACAAATATAAAGTTCTCAATGTCTGACATAATGTAAGTTCCATAGAAGAATAAAATATGATTCTCAATTGTTATCATGGTTCTGACAATGACTTTAATGACTTGGGACTTCACTTCTTCTTAAAATACCTTCTAGCAAATAAGACTGCAGTTTTCCTCTCATAGATGGCAGAAACTTAACTTTAAATTTAAGTCAACATTAAATTGTAAAATGTACTCTTTCTTTATTGTGCCAAACTCAATCTGTTTAACGATCCCCAACTAACTGCTGGAAGTATAAACATTTGAATCACTGACTATGATGAAAAAAATGTATCACAGTCCATTCCTAGAGTTGGAAGTGGGATCAACCCTAACTGAGCCAAAACATGTTCACGTCAAATTTCAAATATGTTTATGTATGCATTAATACACTCCAATATTTGAATCAGTATCTGAGGGCTTAGTATATATACAATGCATCTGTGCTGAATGCAGTGTTATGTTTCACTAGATAGTCTAATATTTATTAACCTATTAGATAATATAGATAAATACATGTGTGTAAGTGTGTGTTTGTATATACATACTCATGGCGAAAATGTGTATGTGGGAAGAGAAGAAAATTTTTTTAATTTGAAGTTTTTATATAGTAGGGAAAATTACATGAGTAGGTAAGAATTGGGATAATTTAAATTAAATAATATTAAGCACCATGGAACTTTGCAGTTTGGTGCAATAAACTGACAAAAAAGTTTATGTGAGAATAGTGAGAATATAAACAAAACTACAATTTGTAGTATGTTTTAAAAGTAGTAGATAACGAAATTGAAGGAAAGATGGACGTCACAGTTAAGAGAAGAAAATTGGACTTGATTCCAAGAGAGGAGCCAAATAAATCCTTGAGTCCTCTACTGATATGGTGCAATCAGAATTTTATAAGGATTGGTCTGGCTTAAATGGACAGAGACTGCAGAAGGTAAAGGCAGTGGTTGCCAGATGGTTATAGTAATTTAGGATTGAGGGGTTAGAGCAGTGGACTGAAGTAGCACAGTGGTACAAGCAAAAACAATCAAGGACAGGCTTTAATGGGAAACTGAATTTAGAAGATGGAGGAAAAATATCCAGACAATTATTTTTTTCTGAGATTTTTAGTTTAGTATGTAAAAATTTATGGTAGTACTAATATAGAAGGGGGCAGGGAGAAAAAAGTTAATATTATACAGTGAACGCTGATTTTAATTGCTGAACTTGTGATTCTTGAAAGAAGAAGTTTAAAATGGAGAAATTTCAGCAAAAGCAGAGATTTATGTACATAGGAGATTATGTATATAGGAGTGAGGCCCATGTGAGAGGTCAAACTTAGAGCATCTCAATGAAATCCCCCGTATTTCATATATTTCAATGCCAAACCTGAAAATTACGCTAGACTTCTGAATTTCAAATCAAGGAAAGCTCATTTAAAATATCCCTTTTGTTAGGTCTCCTTTTACCAATTCTGCCACTTTTATTAATTCTACCAATTCTGCCGAAAAGAGTAAAAATGCATCTACACAGAATGCCAATGATTGGAACCCAACTTATTATTTAAATATAATTGTGTTGTCTTTATTTATGATTAAATTTGTTGTTTTGTACAAATCAATGGTACCTAAGCGTTTAAGCTATCCAAAATTTCTCTCTTGTAAATTGTTTTTAATTATTAAGGAAACAAAGCACATAGTCTAATTTGTGGAATCAGGAAGTTTGATTTCACTAAAATAAGAGAAAAATGAAGTTGTAATCAATTTAATGTCTTCTGCTATCAGTAAAAAGCAAGAGGCACACATCTTATCTTATGCTAAATGCAAAACAGATGTTGTTCAGTGCGTTTGACTCTGGACCATTTTAATTTTTTACTTTTAAGACAATATTTAAAGATGCCAGATTGTTCTAATCACAAGTGTCAACCATTCATTAGCTTAATGGAAAAAGGTAACAGGTTATGTATATAATAGTCACCCAGGGAGAAGATATACATTTACAGCCCATAACACTTATGTAGATAGATTGTAGACATAATAATCTTCCACAGAAGAGAGGCAAACAATTACTCTAATGGAAAGCAGCACAATGTGATTAACATTAAATGCTACCCAAAGACAGATATTTGTGGTGAGAATGACATAGAGGACAACTGTATAACTTGGCCTTATCTTTTGGACAAAATAGGTAAGGAAAACAGATGTGTTGAGATGCCTCAGTTGAAGAACTGTTGTAGATTTGCTTGTTATTTTTGAAGGAATCCAAAATATATTTTTCCTAGCATGGTAAATTGAGTTCCTAAAGTGGATTCCAAAAATAACTCAATTCTCTGTGAATATGGTGAGGTATAACTCCCATGATTGTATTAGCTTTTATGTCACAGTTGATGTTAAGATAGATTATATTCCTGGTTTTTAGTGTCTAATTACATGAGCTCTTAAAAGCAGAGAACTTTCTTCATCTGATGGCAGAAGTCAGAGAGATTTAAGGCATGATAAAGACTAGATGTACAGTTGATGAACTGATGATTCAATGGGCCACGTTAAAAGAAATTTGGTGGCTTTAGGAACTGAGAAAGATCATTGGCTAAAAGCCAGCAAGCAAAGGCGAACCTCAGCCATACCCTGCAACGAACTAAATTATGCCAATAATGGAATGAACTTGAACAATTCTCCCGTGAGAATCCACGTGACCAATAATTTGAGTTTAAACTTGTAAGGCCTTGAACATAGAATCTAGGCAACCCCACCTCTAGACTTTAGACTTATAGAACTCTGAGTTTGAAAAAATAACCTTAGAGAAAAAATTATTGGTTTTATTAAAGCTCAAAAATCAAACATTAGTCATGTGTTAAATGCCAGCATTACGGACTTTTAAAAAGTCATTTTTAATGATTGCCGTTCTAACTGGTGTGAGATGGTATCTCATTGTGGTTTTGATTTGCATTTCTCTGATGGCGAGTGATGATGAGCATTTTTTTTCATGTGTCTGTTGGCTGTATGAATGTCTTCTTTTGAGAAATGTCTGTTCATATCCTTTGCCCACTTTTTGATGGGGTTGTTTGTTTTTTCTTGTATATTCGTTTGAGTTCTTTGTAGATTCTGGATATTAGCCCTTTGTCAGATGAGTAGATTGCAAAAATTTTCTCCCATTCTGTAGGTTGCCTGTTCACTCTGGTGGTAGTTTCTTTTGCTGTGCAGAAGCTCTTTAGTTTAATTAGATCCCATTAGTCAATTTTGGCCTTTGCTGCCATTGCTTTTGGTGTTTTAGACATGAAGTCCTTGCCCATGCCTATGTCCTGAATGGTACTACCTAGATTTTCTTCTAGGGTTTTTATGGTATTAGGTCTAAAATTTAAGTCTCTAATCCACCTTGAATTAATCTTCGTATAAGGAGTAAGGAAAGGATCCAGTTTCAGCTTTCTACTTATGGCTAGCCAATTTTCCCAGCACCATTTATTAAATAGGGAATCCTTTCCCCATTTCTTGTTTCTCTCAGGTTTGTCAAAGATCAGATGGCTGTAGATGTGTGGTATTATTTCTGAGGACTCTGTTCTGTTCCATTGGTCTATATCTCTGTTTTGGTACCATTACCATGCTGTTTTGGTTACTGTAGCCTTGTAGTATAGTTTGAAGTCAGGTAGCATGACGCCTCCAGCTTTGTCCTTTTGACTTAGGATTGTCTTGGCAATGCGGGCTCTTTTTTGGTTCCATATGAACTTTAAAGCAGTTTTTTCCAATTCTGTGAAGAAACTCATTGGTAGCTTGATGGGGATGGCATTGAATCTATAAATAACCTTGGGCAGTATGGCCATTTTCATGATATTGATTCTTCCTATCCATGAGCATGGTATGTTCTTCCATTTGTTTGTGTCCTCTTTTATTTCACTGAGCAGTGGTTTGTAGTTCTCCTTGAAGAGGTCCTTTACATCCCTTGTAAGTTGGATTCCTAGGTATTTTATTCTCTTTGAAGCAATTGTGAATGGGAGTTCATTCATGATTTGGCTCTCTGTCTGTTACTGGTGTATAAGAATGCTTGTGATTTTTGCACATTAATTTTGTATCCTGAGACTTTGCTGAAGTTGCTTATCAGCTTAAGGAGATTTTGGGCTGAGACGATGGGATTTTCTAAATATACAATCATGTCATCTGCAAAGAGGGACAGTTTGACTTCTTCTTTTCCTAACTGAATACCCTTGATTTCTTTCTCTTGCCTGATTGGCCTAGCCAGAACTTCCAACACTATGTTGAATAGGAGTGGTGAGAGAGGGCATCCCTGTCTTGTGCCAGTTTTCAAAGGGAATTTTTCCAGTTTTTGCCCATTCAGTATGATATTAGCTGTGGGTTTGTCATAAATAGCTCTTATTATTTTGAGGTACTTTCCATCAATACCGAATTTATTGAGCGTTTTTAGCATGAAGGGCTGTTGAATTTTGTCAAAAGCCTTTTCTGCATCTATTGAGATAATCATGTGGTTCTTGTCTTTGGTTCTGTTTATATGCTGGATTACATTTATTGATTTGTGAATGTTGAACCAGCCTTGCATCCCAGGGATGAAGCCCACTTGATCATGGTGGATAAGCTTTTTGATGTGCTGCTGAATCCGGTTTGCCAGTATTTTATTGAGGATTTTTGCATCGATGTTCATCAGGGATATTGGTCTAAAATTCTCTTTTTTTGTTGTGTCTCGCAATCATTAAAAAGTCAGGAAACAACAGGTGTTGGAGAGGATGTGGAGAAATAGGAACACTTTTACACTGTTGGTGGGATTGTAAACTAGTTCAACCATTATGGAAAACAGTATGGCAATTCCTCAAGGATCTAGAACTAGATGTACCATATGACCCAGCCATCCCACTACTGGGTATATACCCAAAGGATTATAAATTATTCTACTACAAAGACACATGCACACATATGTTTATTGCAGCACTATTCACAATAGCAAAGACTTGGAATCAACCCAAATGTCCATCAGTGACAGACTGGATTAAGAAAATGTGGCACATATACACCATGGAATACTATGCAGCCATAAAAAAGGATGAGTTTGCGTCCTTTGTAGGGACATGGATGCAGCTGGAAACCATCATTCTTAGCAAACTATCACAAGAACAGAAAACCAAACACCGCATGTTCTCACTCATAGGTGGGAACTGAACAATGAGATCACTTGGACTCGGGAAGGAGAACATCACACACTGGGGCCTATCATGGGGAGGGGGGAGGGGGGAGGGATTGTGTTGGGAGTTATACCTGATATAAATGATGAATTTGATGGGTGCTGATGAGTTGATGGGTGCAGCACACCAACATGGCACAAGTATACATATGTAACAAACCTGCACGTTATGCACATGTATCCTAGAACTTAAAGTATAATAAAAAAATTTTTTTAAAAGTCATTTTAAATATAAAATATGAATAGCCATGAATAAGCAAAATGAAGATGTGCCATGATTCAAAGTTAATTAAATTAAGAGATACGCTTAGGAAGAGTGCAGTAATATAGCCAGAATGCCATAATGGCATTTTTGGTCAATGACAGACCACAATGATGGTAGTTCCATAAAATTATAATGGAGTTAAAAGATTCCTGTCACCTAATGACATTGTAGCCCCATTGTGAGATCATAGCACAATGCATTACTCACTTTTTTCTAATGTAAACATCCTGCTGCTCTGCCGGTCATATAAATGTCTAGCACATACAATTATGTGCAGCATATAATACTTGATAATGACAATAAACGACTATGTTACTGGCTTAGGCATTTACTATTTACTATTTCCTATTACTTTTATCATTATTTTAGTGTGTACCCTCTTCTACTTATAAACAAAAGAACTTCACCATAAAACACCCTTAGACAGGACTTTCAGCACATGTTGCAGAAGAAGGCATTGTTATCATAGATGACAGCTCCATGTGGATTATTGTTCCTGAAGACTTTCCAGTGAAGCAAAATGTGGAGGTGGAAGACAGTGATTTGAATGATCCTGACCCTGTACATATTTGTGTCTTCATTCTTAAAAAAAATTTTAAAAGATATGTGTATACATATATATAAATCATATATATATTTATATATAATTATATATATATACATTTTAAATAGGAAAAAGCTTATAGAATAAGGACATAAAGAAATAAAATATTTTGCACAGGTGTACAATATGTTTGTGTTTTGAGCTCTTATTACAAAATAGTATAAGTTAAATAAATCAAGTTTACAAAGTTAGACATTTATAGTGAGCTGAGGTTAATACATTATTGAAAAAAGAAACTAATTTTTTATACATTTTCTGTAACCCAAATGTACAGTGTTTATAAAGCCTACAATAGTGCACAGTAATGTCCTAGACCTTCACATTCACTCAACACTCACTCGCTGACTCACCCAGAGCAGCTAGCAGTTCTGCAAGTTCCATTCATGGGGTCTATACGGCATAGCTTTTAAAAAAAATCTTTTATATTGTATTTTTACTGTACCTTTTCTACATTTAGATATGTTTAGATACACAAATACTTACCTTTATAATTGCCAGCAGTATGCAGGACAGTAACATGCTGTATAGGTTTACAGCCTAGGAGCAACTGGTCGTGCCATGTAGCCTAGGTGTGTAGTGGGCTCTACCATCGAGGTCTGTGTAAATACACTCTGCAATATTTGCACCAAGGCAAAATCACCATGTGGTACGTTTTTTAGACTGTATCCTTGTCATTAAGTAACACATGACTACACATATATCTTTATTTTGCATATTGAGTATTAAACTGAGAGATGGTATTTCAAAAAAATATATTTGACATATGTAGTCAGGCTTATCAATATATGATGAAATGTAATATGTGGCTAAATATAAATTCTGAGTTTATATTTTCTTTAAATTACCATCATTATTTATTCAATATCTAATCTATTTGCATTTACATATGAGAAAAAAATTGTACTTTTCATCTACAGTTTCCTCATGCTTAGATTTCTCTTAATAAGGACTTAAATATTTAAGATATTTCCTTTTTATAAGGAAATAAATAAAAATAAAGGTCATTTTATTGCAAAAGTGATTAAAAGAAATAATAAATATTCATCTCTATTTTTAAGGGAGGCTGATCCCGGGTGCACTGTGGCAGGTGGCAGTATAGATTTTTGTGAAGCAGCGGTGTGCAGTGATATGAGCAGCAGATGAAGAAGAAAGGAAATGAAGTCGCTCAATTCTAATACGGCATTATTACTTCTATATTTGGAGTCAACATGTGGAATTTCTAGGTGTGAGTAACTCATGGTGCTGTGCCCTCCTGCTCCTTTCTTTTGTGGTCACATTGCATTTCCCGTATATTTTTGTCTCTCTCTTGTGATTATTTTGCCACTCATTTCTAGTCGAATGTGTCTGTCTCTCAAATTTGTGGGAAATAGTAATTCCTTGATTTTCCTATCTCATTCTTTTACATATATATATTTGTCTCCCGGTAATATGAAGCTTTTTGCATCTGTTGGGCATATTTTTTTTTCTACATGATTACACTGAGGAATACAAAATATCAACTCTGCCTATTTGTGTAGGTTACTTATTTTGATGGCTTTTATATTAAGTGACCATTATTTAAAATCATGATTCAAGAGTAATAAATGTGATTTGATCGCTACTTGATTGTACAAATGAACCATGACAATGATCCAGCATGATTTGCAGATGGCCAGATTAGAAAACACTTTGAGTCATTAGAGTTGAAACTTGTGAATAAAACAGGTAAGTTACTCTTCACTCGCTCTCTCCATTATCTTCATTTTTCTGTGTCTTCCATGATATTACAGTTAAGCAATTTCCAGTAAGATCACAAATCTGTTTCTAAATGCAAAATACTTTTTAAATTCCTTATCACATAACCTTTCAACATCTGATAATATTGGCCATTCTCTCCTTAAACCAACCTTACCTCTGAATATCTTAGCTTGTGTTCTTCCTACTTTCTACAACATTTCTTGTCCATATTCCTATTTGTTCCTATCCTCTTCTTCCCAGTCATGAAATGTTGAAGTCCTCAAAGTTCTCTCACAGCTCTAATTTATTATTCTGTATTTTCCCTGTAGATGATCTCAGCTACCAATTATAGGCAGGTGACTACTCCTTATTTTTGCATAACAAATATAGACTTATCTCAATTTATCTGTCAATTTACAATTTCCTTTTAGATGTCTGACAGCAGCTGAGACTTAATATGCCAGAAGCCAAGGTTTAAGACTTTATTCACTTGTTAGTTATCTATTGCTATGCAACAAATTACCGCCAAACTGGGTGGATTAGTAAAAATCTTTATGTATTTATTTTCTTTCACAGTTTCCCTAGGTAAGACATTTGAAAATGGCCTGACTAGATTATTTTGGCTTGAGGACTCTCAGGGGATTCAGTCAGATTTTTTTCATTACTGCAACCATTTGAAGGCTTTACTGCAGATAGAGAATACTCTTCGCAAGTGCCTTAATTACATGACTGACTAATCAGTGCTGGCAGTTATCAGAAGTCCTCAGATGTTCTCCACAAGTACGTTTCTTGAGGGTTAAGTATCCTCATCACAATGGATGACTTCTTCCAGAGTGAGAAATCCAAGAGACAAAGCTGGATGCTGCAAAATTAGCTACACAGAATTCTACTGGTTATCCAGGTCAGTCATGATTCAGAATGGGAAGGCAGGTCTGAAGAATATGAGGATAATTGGCAGGGCACAAGAAGGCACGGCACAAAAATAATGAGGATTATTGGAGCCATCCTGAGACTTCACTTCCGTACTGCATATGCTTATATTTTTCTCTATTTTTCATAAAAATAGTTTGGCAAGCCAATAATCTAAGAGTCATTCTTGAAAGCTCCCTCCCCTTTACTATTTCATGTTCACTTTATTGCTTATCCCTGTATTTTTTGCCTCTTCAGTGTGTTTATTTTTATTTTATTTCTTTTCTTATTTTTCTAGACACACGGTCTCATTCAGATGCTCAGGCTGGAGGGCAGTTGTGTGATCATCACTCACTGCAGCTTCAAAATCCTGGGCTCAAACTGTCCTCCCACTTCAGCCTCCAGAGTAGTTAGGACGGCAGGCACATGCTAACATCCTGGCTAATTTTGTTTTTAAGTTTTTTGTAGCGATGGAGTCTCAATATGTTGCCCAGGCTGGTCTGGAACTCCTGGCTTCAAACAATCTTCCTGCCTCAACCTCCCAAAATGCTGGGATAACAGGAGTTGAGCTATCATTCCCAGCCTCAAATGTTTCAAATCTACTAATTTTTGGATGCTACTGATACCACTTTAACCCAAATATTTCCAATTGCAGGTATTTTTATTTGCCTGAAGTTATTTATTTGCACCACAGTTAAAGTAAACGTTTTAAAACACAAAATACATTGTGCTGTATGCCAACTGAAAATATACACACATATCTCATTTTTTGGGCCTCATTTTATTGCACTTTACAGACGTTGTATTTTTTTGCAAATTGAAAGTTTTTGGCAATCCTGCATTGAATAAATCTATCAGTGCCGTTTTTCCAACAACATATGCTCACTTCATGTTTTTGTGTCACATTTTGGTAATTCTCACAATATTTTAAATTTTTCATTATTATTAAATTTATTATGGTGATCTATGATCAGCAATCTTTGATGTTAACACTGTAATTGTGTATGTTCTGACTGTTCCACCAACCAGACTCTGCCCTGTCTCTCTCTATCCTAAGGCCTCTTATTCCCTGAGACACAAAAGTATTGAAATTAGGCCAATTAAAAACTCTACAATGTCCTCTACGTGTTCAAGTAAAAAGGAAGAGTCACAAGTCTCTTTAAATCAACAGCTAGAAATGATTAAACTTAGTGAGATGGGATGTCAAAAGCGAAGACAAGTTGAAAGCTAGGCCTCTGTGCCAAACAGTTACTTACCCAAGCTGTGAGTGCAAAGGAAAAGTTCTTGAAGGAAATTAAAATTGCCACTTCAGTGAACACACAGATGGTAAGAAAGTGAAACAGCTGGCTGGATGTGGTGCCTCATGCTTGTAATCCCAGCACTTTGAGAGGCCAAGGGGGGTGAATCACGAGGTCAGGAGTTCAAGAACAGCCTGGCCAACATGGTGAAACCCTGTCTCTACTGAAAATACAAAAAAAAAAAAAAAAAAAAAAATTAGCTAGGCATGGTGGCAGGCACCTGTAATCCCAGCTACTTGGGAGGCTGAGGCAGGAGAATCACTTGAACCTGAGAGGCAGAGGTTGCAGTGATTCGATATTGCACCACTGCATTCCAGCCCAGGCAACAAAGTGAGACTCCTTCCCCTCCCCCCACCCCCCCAAAATAAGAAAGTGAAACAGCCCTATTGCTGATATGGAGAAAGTTTTGAAGATCTGGATAGATCAAACCAACCACAGTATTCTTTTAAGCTAAAGCCTAACCCAGAGCAAGGTCCTAACTCTATTCAATTGTATGATAACTGAGAAAGACAAGGAAGCTGCAGAAGAAAAGTCTGAAGCTTGCAGTTTGGTTCATGAGGTTTAAGGAAAGAAGCCATCTCTGTGACATAAAAATACAAGGTGCAGCAACAAGTGCTGATGAAGAAGCTGCAGTAAGTTATCCAGAAGACCTAGCTAAGATCATTGATGGAGGTGGCTACATTAAACAAAAGATTTTCAATGTAGATGAAATAGACTTTTATTGGAAGAAGATCCCATCTAGGACTTTTATAGCTAGGGAGGAGAAGTCAAGCCTAGCTTCAAAGGACAGGCTGACTGTCTTGTCAGGGACTAATGCAGCTGGTGACTTTTAAGTTGAAGCCAATGCTTATTTGTCATTCTGAAAATCCTAGGGTCCTAATAAATTATGCTAAATTTATTCTGCCTGTCCTCTATAAGAGGAACAATAAAGGCTGGAAGATAAGATATCTCTTTACAGTGCAGTTTACTGAATATTTTAGGCTCATTATTGAGACCTACTGTTCAGAAAAAAATGATTTGTTTCAAAATATTACCTCTCATTGACAATGCTCCTAGTCACCCAAGAGTTCTGGTAAAGATGTACAAGGAGATTAATGTTGGTTTCATGCCTGCTAATACAATATTCAAACTGCAGCACTTGGATTAAGAAGTAATTTCAAATGTTAAGTCTTATTTAAGAAATACATTCCGTAAGGCTGTAGCTGCCATGGATGGGGATTCTGCTTATGGATCTGGGTAAAGGAAATTGAAAACTTTCTGGAAATAATTCCTTTTTCTAGATGTCATTAAAAACATTTGTAGTTCGTGGGAAGAGGTCAAAATCACATGAAGAGGAGTTTTGAAGAAGTCCATTTCTACCCTCATGAATGACTTTGAGGGATTTCTCCATGATGGTGGAGAAAATATCTGTAGATGTGGTGGAAATAGCAAGGAAATTAGAATTAGAAGTGGATTCTGAAGATGTGACTGAATTGCTGCAATCCTATGATCAAACTTAAACGGATGAGAAATTGCTTCTCATGGATGAGGGAAGAAAGAGTTTTTTTGAGATGGAATCTACTCCTAGTGAGGATGCTATGAACACCGTTGAAATGATAACAAAAGATTTAGAATATTACCTAAACTTAGTTAATAAAGCGAGGCAGGTTTTGAGAGGATTTACTCCAATTTTGAAAAAAGTTCTACTGTGGATTAAATGCTATGAAACATCATTGCATGCTACAGAGATAACTTCCTTGAAAGAAAGTAAATTGATGTGATAAATTTTTTCATTGTTTTAAGAAATTGCTACAGCCAATGTCTTAAAAAAATGCTTCAACAGTCATCACCCTGGTCAGTCACCGGCCATCAACATCAAGTCAAGACCTTTCACCAGCCAGAAGATTGTGACTTGCTGAAGGCTGAGATGATCATTCACAATTTTCAGTAATAAAGTATTTTTAATACAAGTATATACATTTTTCTTTTAGATGTAATGATATTGCTAACACAGCTTCTATACACACTGGGGAACCCACAGATTCATGTTACTTACATGTGCTGGGGAACCCAAAAGTTTTTTTTTTACTCACTTTACTGCAATGTTTGCTTTATTATAGGATTGGCATTTTCCTACTTTACCAGCTACAACTCATGTGATATTCCCCTGTCTCTATGTTTTCAGGCATACACAGAACCATTTAGGCTTTTTGGTTTGCCATCTTCCTGTGCACATGGAGATTTAGCTCCTTCTAACCATATTACTCATTTATTTCATGTTTTCTCAGTTAATTAACATCATATCTTTTTTATATCTTACTTCCTCAAGAAAAATTCACATTTCCTCTGACTAGGATAAATTTTGTATAATATGTTACCAATGGAAGATTCTTGCACTCTTATTTCTTACAGGGTTATAATTTTACTTTTGGGTAGTCTTCCCCTTTGTGTATCCTATTCGTTTAGCTACACTAGTGTTCACCACATTTTATGCATCTTTGTCTTTGTGATCTCCCATTAAACCAAAAACCAAGAATAGGGAAGTAGGAATATTGTAAGGTTTTTGCTTATTTGTTTTGCTTTTGTTCATCATGATAAAGCTGAATGTCAATGTACTATTAAATACTTACTGAAGAGAAGTCCCTAACTGCTGCTGTGACATACACACACACACACACACACACACACACACAAAGAGTTATAGTATCCACTTGGGTTTGAAAAAGTCAACATAATCATGATAACATCCTGTTTAGGTAAATGATTCAGTCACATGTGCTAAGGTTAAGGAAAATTGTGTTTTGAGAGAGAAGAACTAATTCATCTCCCTTGAGTTGTATTCCTAACATTCACAAACTCATGGTACTTAATTCAACTTTCTTTGTCCTTTGGCCACATTTGTACAATACTATGCCAATACTTGGCCTATTTGATAACAACCATTGAAAAAACAAAATACGTGGCCTACAAACTCACAGTCACAATAAATTCCATAAGTATATGAATATCTGATCTGATGAACTAATTAATCAGTTAATTCATGGCTATACAATAATCCTAGGAAGACATGCAACTCAAACAGTTAAGCACCTGGCATATGTAAAATATTATACCATGTGTTTATCTACATAAAAGACCATATGATATGTTCACTTAAGTTGCTTAAGGTTTATTCAGTACAAAGCTATTTATAATTTAAGTTAAATTGTAAAAAGTGTCTTAATATGGCATAAAGTGTCTTCCTTATGCTCTAAAACAGTTTTTCTTGAGGGTTGGGAATTTTCAGGCTTATCATTCATCTTATACCATTTCAGCAATCCACCAATACTACTTTGCTATTGTACAAAAGCAAAAGAAAATATGTCTCAGTGAATCAAATATTGACTTTTATGAAAACACCAGAGAACCTATTCTGATAAGAAAGTCACTGAGTAATACCTGATCCTGTGCCTCTCAGCCTCAATTTTTTAGAAACAAGTTAAATACTTTGCTTGGAGCCTACTATTGTGTAAATTTTCATAGGCAACCGCTTAAGCAATAGCTCCGAGTCAAAAACATCTCAAGCCTGTTAGCATATCTTCATGCACTCAATAATTATCATGAAATTTAAATTTTAGCTATTTTGTTTTCTATGCCAGTTAGAGAAAATAGCTAGAATTTTAGAAAAAGAAAGTTTATTCACTTGTTTTAAACAATGAGAGCTTTTGTGTGGGTGTTTGTGTGTGTGAGCTTTTAACAAAAAGAAAAGATGCTAGCTGCCTTGTTCAAATGTTTAAGAGAGCTTTTTGACAAACATAAGTTTTATCACAAATGCTGACAAAGCACAGTGGAGAAAGAAAGTGGCAAATCAGAAGCTGAATTGAGGTACAAAATGAAGTGACTGATAGTATGATTTCAAGTGGATTTGGAAGGGTTGCCTGGAAGAAATAGTATGAAAGTATTAAAAATAGGTTGTTCTGTGGAACGCAGCATATACAGAAGAAAGAGCTCAGGCAAGAAAAAATATGATGAACAAAGTATTGCATTTGAAAATTGCCAACTACATTTGGTAAATAATGAGTCTCAAATGGTGATACTAAATATTCAATGTATGGCAGTATGGAGTAAGCACTGTGAATGTAAATTATTTGCAGGTCATACTATGAGAAAAAAAGTTGGATTATATTCTGCAGACAACATATTTAGAACTTTTCATTAGGAACACATAGCCTTAGAATTTATATATTTGTGAACCCAAATGCCTAACGTGCACAAATTTGGTAGTTGACATTAATTTTCAAGAAATTTACAAATGAGTAATTAGGTATTTTAATTATTCTTTTTTTAAATTTAACTCAAGTTAATCTTCATAACAAATCAATTTATATTTATACTAAATATACACTGTTATCTACCTTGTTCTTGTTCTTATGGGTAGGGAAAGAAATAGGGTGAGGAATAATGAAAACATACCAAAACCTCTTCTTCACTTCACGAATCCCTCTTCAGCATGTAATAATATACCTGTTTTTCCAGAACTCAGAACTTTTCAGAACTGTGTCATCACATGATATTAGCATTATTTCTCTAAGCAAAAGGGAAATTTTTTTTATCTTGAGTTTTCGGTTTAAGTCAAATGCAGAATGCTAAGAAAAGTTTTACAGTGTTTTGCTGACACCTCACGAAGTCTACAAAAGCCACTCTGAACACTCAATAACATCAAATGTTAGCCATTGTATTTTGGTTCATCTTTAGATATTTTTCTTTTTTTTCTTTTTTTTTTTTTTGGCCTTTGTGAGATGCTGTATGAGTCTCAGGTAATTAGAAGCCAATTAATCAAATTTGTAGCACCTCATTTGGTTGCTTATTTATTTATTTTTTTCCATTGCTGCAATGAATTCTGCCTTTAGCTAATGGATGATGGTGCTGATAACAGAGGACATTTTAATCATGGTGCACTGATGATAAATGGTCATTCTAGTTAATCAAATGTCGTTTGACAGAGTATTGTCTTTGGAGTTTGCACAGGTAGTGATTCAAAGTTGGGAGTCATGTGGTGGAGTAGAAGAAACATCGTAAGATTGCTTTAAATAATGTTGTTTGACCATGACATGAAAAATGAGAGACCGAATCCTGCAAGAATTTTTAAACCAACATTTATAATAGTTACTAAAATAAACTATGATAAAAACTTATAAGATAAATTATATTTAGTTAAACATTACATACTGAACTGTTTTACAAATCAACTATATTTTTACATTTTGCTTGATTTAACTACAAATATATTCTAAGAGAATGGCCAATATACTATGAATTTATCTATTGTCACTGAAACAATTTTTGGAAGGATGGATGCCTGGCATAGGAACCTTTGTCTTAAAAACTACGGATTTTAAAAATGCACAAAATATACAATTTGTTGAATAGATTTCGCTTAAAGTTTGAGAAAGCTTCATAATATTTTTATGATTTTTTTACATGTATGAAGGAACAGATACTATCACTATAAACATAATTGTGGTTCTTCTTGTTTAGCGTGGTAGAGTGTAGGGTAAAACCACAGTTCACAATTTTCAAAAAATAAAAATAGAAAAGTAACAACAATATTGAGCCTGTAGCTAATGGAAGAATGATGTCACACACACAAAAAATCTTTAGGAGTTTGGCTTGATGCAGCCAAGTAAAATATGTAGAAGCATTGCCTAACCTAGTATTCTCTTATAGAAAAAAATCCCTAGGAACTGATGTTAAACCAGAAGGGCAAAATCTATGGCCATAAAGGAAGAGGATTTGTCTTTATACAAGTTATCCCTTGGGACGATAATGTTGTATAAATATGCATCTCAAAACTCAGACATAAAGGAACTAATTATTTATTTTGCTAATGATTCTGCAGTTCAAAGACTTAGAATAAAAAAGGGATAATAGTAACTTTTTATGTGGAGAACCCTTTTATGGCTTTAACCACATAATAAACTTTAACATTACCAGTTATAAATCATATTGATATGTACTCTTCCAACATGATGCTGCAAAAGTTACTCTTTGTCTCTGTGCTATTCTTCTTACCTTTAGTCGAATCATGAGAGCACATCTGATATATCAAAAAAGGTACATTCTTTAAAATAACTGACGAGTACTCTTTGAGATTCTCAAGTTTATAAAAAACAAGAAAAGATTGAGAAACGGTTACAGATTAAAGGGAACAAAAGAGACCTGGGGACAAAATGTAATCTGATATTGTGAATTATATCATGGAACCGAAAAAATAAACATTTGTGTAAAACCGGTAGAAATCTGATTAAACTCTGCAGTTTAGTTAATATTACAAATGTTAATTTCTTAGTTTTGATAAGTGTCCCATGATTATGGAAGATAAGAGAAACTGGGTGTAGCTCTATCAATACGTAGGATTAACAGATTTAACATATCAAAGAGAATTAGTGAAGGAAGGTTCCAAACTGAAATTCAAAAATAAAACATAAAAAATATTTTTAAAGAGTGTTTAAGAGATATGTGGGATGAAATAAAACCTTCTAAAATAACTGAAATTTGAATTTCAGAAATAATGTAGGAAGACAATGGGGATGATATAATATTTAAAGTTATATTTTTGAGAGCTTCCAAAAACTGGTGAAAAACATTACTCTGTAGAGCCAAATACCTTGTGGATTGTAAGCAGAATAAATATAATGGAAGCCATTCATAGGCACTCCAGAGGCAATCTGCTTAAAATTAAAGTGTAAAGAAAATATTCAGAACAGTATGGCACAGAGTAGAGCATAACAACATAAAAAACCACAGCAAAAGACTCAACAGAAGTGACAGAAGTCAAGGAAAGGGAAGGATACCTTTAAACTTTAGAGCGGAAAAGAAAAGATGGAAAAAAGCTGTCAACCTAAAATTCTATACCCAGTGAAAACATTCTTCAGAACTAAAGGCAAATTTTAACTGTCCTGTTAGTGCAGCAAGAAAAAAAAAATCAAAAAGCATAACTGTATGAGTACAGAGAGCAATGTGAATTACATCTCATGATGTTAAAAATGTATGTAAAATTAAAATGCATGATTACAGTAATGTAAAATGCCACAAGGATGTAAATGGAGGAAAAGTATTCTAAGATTCTAGCAATATCAGAAGTTGCATTTAGAATGTCATAAGAACTACATATTTTTATCTGGGGTAGCAACTTAGAGGGGAAAAGTCATCTATGAAGTTAATTTAAAAAGTATATATATATGCACCAACAAAATGGGCCAAATGGTGGAAAAAAGGATGCATAGAAATTGGGTCAAATAAAAAAATAGAGAGATGTTGACATAAACACAACTATATTGTTAGTTATGATAAATGTATATGGACTATGTACTATACGTAAAAGAATAAAACTATAAAAAACTGTAAAACTAAAGTACATGTGCCATTTATAAGAGGCATATTAAGTATAAGGAAACATTAGTTGAGTGTAAAAGAAGGAAAATGATATGCCATACCACAGCACTCCCAGAAGAGCTGGCCTTTCTATACCAATATCATCCAAAGTAGAGTTTAAGGCAAGATTCAGTATTAATGTCAAAGTTGAAAGTTTGAAATAACAAAGGAGCCAATTCACTCTATATAACATTTTTAAATACACATGCAGCCCAAAATATATATTTGAAATGTAAAGATAAAATTTGAAATAACTGAAAGGAAAAATAGGTATACTATTGTATTGACACAATTTAAGGCATATCTGTTATTAATAATATAACAACATAATACTAATATTAACAATATGATGTTTGATATGGTTGGATGTTTATCTCTTCCAAATCTTATGTTGAAATGTGATTCCCCAGTGACGGAGGTGGGGCCTAGAGGGGGGTATTTGGGTCGTGGAGGTGGCTTGGTGCCCTCCCCACTGTAATAAATGAGTTCTTACTCACTTAGTTCACAAAAAAGCTGGTTGTTCAAAAGAGCCTGACATCTCTCCTATTCTCTCTTTTGCTATGTGACATGCCTGTTCCCCCTCCACCTTCTGCCATGAGTAAAAACTTTCTGAGGCCTCACCAGAATCGAAGCAGAATCCACTACAGCCTGCAGAACCATAAGCCAAATAATCCTCTTTTCTTTATAAATTATCCAGTCTCAGGTATTCCTCTATAGTAACGCACAATGGACTAATACTGTGGTTCATAAAGCACCTTTCAAGAAGTTTCAAGAAATCATTCAGAGAATCTTCACTGATGACTGAGAAGTGAAGCTTGAAGCTAAAAATAAACCTAGGAAGGATAAACAGAAAACTTCCTTCATGTTTTGAAATTAAGCAACACACTTCTAAATAAGCCATAGGAAAAAGGAAACCACTTGGAAAATAGGAAATTTATGTAACTGAATAATGGAGATATGATATATGAAAATTTGGTGGATTAATATACAGCAGTGATTGAATGGAAATTTGTAGCCTTCGGTTGATATGTCAGAAATGAAAAAACTCTAAAAACAATCTATCTATCACAGGAAGTTCCAAAAAGAAGAGCAAGTGAAACCCTCAGGAAAATTAATGAGAAATAATTAAGTATAAATATAAATTATTGAAATGGAATATGGATCATAAGGAAAATAATGCCAACATTTGATTTTGAGTAATGTTAAATTTACATGAGCTAGATTTAGTCATTTCCAAATGCACATAAACTTCAAAAGATCATGTTGTATACAATAAATACATAAAATCATATCTATTAATTTTAAACAAAAACACATATAAGATCAAGAAAAACATTTAGAAAATATAAATTATCCAGAGAAAGAATAAAAAACAACAGATTACTGTAGGTCATGCAGATATTTAAAAATAAGGAAAGAATATTAAGAAAAAATATTTGACAAACTGGGCAACTTTTTAAAAAACAGTACATCAAAACTAACCCATAAAAAATAGAAAATCTGGGCATTTCTAAATTTAGTTTAAACAATTCAATTCATTAGTTAAAACAGGGGTCCCCAACTTCCCTGGGCTGCAGATAGGTACTTGTCTGTGGCCTGTTAAGAACTGAGCCACACAGCAGGAGGTGAGCAGCCAGCAAAGGAGCATTAGCACCTGAGCTCCACCTCCTGTCAGATCAGTGGCAGTGGCATTAGATTCTCAAAGGAGTGCAAACCCTGTTATAAACTGTGTATGTGAGGAATCCAGGTTGTGTGCTCCGTATGAGAATCTAACTAATGCCTGATGATAAGTTTCATCATGAAACCATTCCCCAACCCTGTCCATGGAAAATATTTTGTCTTTCACAAAACAGGTCCTTGGTGCCAGAAAGGTTGGGGATCATTGAGTTAAAATATTTATATATAAGAAATTGTAGAATTCATTCTTTGGCAGTAAATTCTATCAAGTATTTATGAAAGTGACAGCATAAGTCTTACAGAAACAAGTTCTGCCAGGAGGCCAAGGTAGTGTTACCGGTGGGTCTTTGTTCTTAGACCTCCCAAGATGGTGGCGGCTGCTCCCATGATGGCAGCAAGCATTTTTTTCTCTGACCTGAAGCTCTTGGCCTCATGGATTCCAAGGAATGGAACCTTGGGCCATGTGATGAGTGTTATAGCTCTATTAGAAGTTGTGGGTCATGGAAGAAAACCGTGGAACCCAGCAACTCTTGTCCAGCTCGATTAGGACGAACCCAGGCACTTAGCCACATGGGAACAATGGGGAGCCTCCAGCCTGAAGCGGAGTGGCAATGGGTGCCTCCCTGGATCAGAAACGCAGTGGACACCCTGCCGGATCCAGAGGGGTGGAAGTCAATGGCAGGTCTGTGACGGTGGTGAACAGCAGTGGTGGATGGTGAGCAAAAGCTCAGCTCGAGCCAGAACAAACACGGACCATAAGAGTGTGCAGTTGCAAGATTTAACAGAGTGAAAGAGCTCCCATACGATGGGAGGGAACCCAAAGCGGGTTGCCTACTCCCGGCACAAATGCCTGGGGCATATATCCCAATCATTGTCCCTCCCCCTGTGCTTTCAGGTGATATATGATTTGTCTATTTCTTTACCTCCTGCTTTTAGCCTAATTTGTATTTTAGCGAACCCTCTTTACTACCTGATTGAGCTGAGTTACAAGCCCGGTGTTTAAAGGTGGGCATGGTCACCTTCCCCATCTAGGCTTAGGAATTCTTAGTCAGCCTAGGAAATCCAGTTAGTCCTGTCTCTTAGTCCCACCTCTCAACAGGAAAACCCAAATGATGTTGTGGAGGTTGGCCAATGACTGCTCTATCTGCTTCCTGCTGAATTGGGGCATAGTAGGGGTCATGCAGTTGAGATTTCCTCGGGAGGGGTACCTTCGATGTCATCAACATCAGAGCATGGGCTAGCAGGCCGGTCCAGGGATCTGCAGTAGATCTTAGTCATGGACTGCATCTGGGGCTCCATTTGAGGAACATTTGTAGTTTTACAGCTTCAATTCTGGAATAGACAAACTTAACAAGGAGGTTAAAGATACAGGGATTGAAATGTCTGGCCTGCAGTACAGGGGATTATTTCTTTGGCACACTTCACAGGTCCTGACTATCTCCTTAACAGTTTCGAAAAGGCCTGATCCAGTAAATAATGATTTGGCCATCTGATGGGTGCTATCCATGCCTAAGTGAAAGGTTTGGTGAAGGATTTTAAGTAATTTCCATTGGTTAGCTGCAGGCAAAAGTATTTTTCCTTATTCAGTGACTAGCCATCCTGAGGGGAGGAAACTATGTCCTTGTGAGCTTCCCCATTCTATTTCTTCTGCTGAGTACTGGGGTTTGGTTTCCTGGAGGGGATTACCCCATAATAGGGGTCCATCTATAAGCATTTCTAATGGAGGGTCCCGCCTTGCGGCACTTTTGCCTTCAATATCCGCTTGGTGGTTCCCTTCTATTTCCCTTTCCTTTCCTTTCTGATGACCCTGGTAGTGTAAGACTGCCACCTCTTTAGGTTTCTGCACAGCCAATAATAATCTAATGGCTTCCTGATGTTTGATAGGTGTTCCCTTGGAAGTTAGGAATTCCATTTCTCTCCATGTTGCTGCAGTGGGCATGGAGGACTAAGCATACTTAGAGTCTGTGTATATATTTACCCTTTTTTCCTTCTCTGAATTCTATTGTATAATGGCTCCTGCTTCTGCTAGGATATTTCTCCCTAACAAAGGAGTGGGGCTTTTAGGTGTAATTAGAAAGTCATGTGAAAGGAGTAAAGTTCCCCAGTCACAACTTAGTGGCTGGGAGAAGTATCTAGTGACTGCCTGTCCTAGGACCCCTCGGATAGTGACAGATCTGGAAGACAGTTGTCTGGGACAGGAGAGTAAGACTGAGAAGGCTGCACCAGTGTCCAGCAGACAGTTAACCTCCTGGCTCTCAATGGTCAAGCATACCCAGGGCTCTGTGAGGGTGATGGCATGGGCTGGTGCTTGCCCCAGGCACCCTCAGTCCTGCTGCTGGATCATTTGGCTGGTGGCTTCTGACTCAGAGGGCCTTCGTCCTCTGGGGCAGCGGGTCTTCCGTGATTCCCTTGACATAAGGGGCATGGATGAGGGGATAATCTTTTATAAAGTGTCCTTGTAGACTGCACTGGAAGCAAGCCTTATTAGGTATTCAGTTTGCCTAGTCTTTCCCTGGTCCAGAGCCTCAAAAGTCCACTTGCCCGAGGGCCATGACTAAAGTGGTGCCCCCCCATTAAACAAATGGTTTAATCCCATTTGTCCCATTCCACCTGCTCCTCCTGATCTCTATTATAAAAAACTGAGGTTGCCAAGTTCAATAGGGTTTCTGAGTTTTACTCTAGGCCTAATGTGGACTTCTGAAGTTTTTTCTAATGTCTGCAACTGACTGAGTGATAAACTTATCCTTTAAGATTAGTTGGCCTTTGATAGAGTCAGGTGACAGAGAGGTATGCTTCCTCAATGCCTCCCTTAGTCTCTCCAGAAAGGCAGTAGGATTTTCTTCCTTTCCCTGTGTTATAGTGGACATCTTTGAATAATTTATAGACTTCTTCCTAGTTTTCCTTAGTCCTTTTAGCATGCAAGTTAGCAAATGTCTGCGGCACCAATCTGCATGTTCTGATTCTGCCTGCTGGCCTGTGGGGAGTTGTTCTCTTTTCTCTGTTGTCATCCTATCACTGACCTGACTGAGATACCAGAGGTGGCCAGACTCTTGGGCTGCAGTTACGGCAGCACTTCTCTCATTTGGGGTTAGTGTCTGATCTAGCAGTAACATTTTATCTCTGCATGTCAGATCAAAGGATTGTCCTAACCCTTGTAAAAACATCAAGATAGCCATCTGGGTTATCTGAGAATTTACCTAGGTCTATTTTAATTTGCTTCAAGGCCAACAGGGAAAAAGGTACACACACTTTGGGACAAATTCTCTAGAATACATCTTAGGGGCATTTTTGCCTTGTTGGGAACATTTCCTATCTGAAAAAAGAACATAGGGATGCCAGCAGCCCTAGTCATTTTCCAATGAGCATTAGTCCTAGAGCATCCTCTATGGTCCTAATGCTTATTCCTTTCCAGGGTGCACAATCACTCACGGACCTCTGCTTATAGGATTAGTGACACTCACCAATGTAGCAGTTCTACAGCTGTTTTCCCACCTTTCGTGACAACCAAGAAAGGGGTCCCAGCCGCTGGATTCTAGTAGTCCTTTACCAGCATGCCCAACATTGCCTTTGTGCTCGGGGTGAGTCTTAGAGCTGGGCTGGGTTCCTGAGTATTTCATAACAACCCAGCTGCGCCATCAAGATGCATTCCTTATGCAAATTCATTTCAGAGAGGGTGTAGGTAACCTTTTGAGTCAGGATTGAGATAGAGTTTTTTTGATTCTGTAAGTGCTTTAAGGCTTGGCTGAGTGCAAACAGCTCGCACATTTGAGCAGACCAATTACTAAGCAATTCTTCTAACTCTGCTTCCACAAGAGTTTCCCTATCAATAACTGAATACCCATTGTGGTTTTCTCCCTCAATCACCTGGGAGGAACCATCTATCTTCCTGTCCTGAAGGGATTTTGTCCTAGGTCTGGTCGGACCCTTGTATGGTAATTAAGATTTAAATCCCTCATTAGGAAACCTGCTGGGTTAAGGGAATTTTCGGTGGTTAATGTTAAATCACATTTTTCTAACAGAATAGCCCCATACTTTAAGATTTTTAGTTAGTAAGCTACCTTCTTTTTTTTTTTTTTTTTTTTTTTTTTTTGACTTAGGTTTGTTCTGAACTGGTGAGTTGTGCTCACAATGAGGTTTCCTCTAAAAGTTATTTTTTCTATTTTCTTCTGTTAGCTAAGCAGTTGCCATTACAGATTGAATGCATTTGGGTCTTCCCTTTAATTTATTCAATTCGCTTTCATCCTTATCTATTATGCTGTCGCAGACCCAGTTCTAGTTGTAAAGTACTGGGTCATGAGTTCTAAGGCCCTGGCCAAGGAGCCAGGGCTTGGAGATTGTATCGCAGAGGGTAAGCTGGGTAGAAATTGGGGGAGGAGAGCATCTTACACAATGGGAGAACAATCCTCCTTGACATTTACAAACTTGGGGCCATGGCTTATAATAGTACTTGGGGCCCTGGGAAGGGTGGTGGGGAACGGGTCCCACATAACTACCCAAGTCAAGAGCTACATACCTAAATTGGGAAGGACACCAGGACAAGACTCCCTGGGTTCACAGCCTAGGTGCCTAAGGACACAGCGTAGAGCTTCCTTAGATCCCTTTGGAAATACAACCTGCTCTAATACTTGGGAGAGAAAGTGACAGTCTGAAGCATTAGTATCTAGGAGGCAGGGATTGGAGGAAGCAGATTCAGTGGTAAGGAGAATTTTGGGACTACACTTTCAAGAAAGTCGTGGTCAGGACCCAGGAGGTATGGATCAGGAGGAGAGGTAGGGGCACATGCATGGGCAACTGTTGAGACTTCTGGCTGTGCCCTGATCTCAACTGGCCAATGCCTGGAGTTCGGGATGACAGCTTTCTACTTTCAGTCGACCCTAGGCTTCCCCAGGAAAACTGAGAAAGTGGAAGCTGGCTCCAGACAGACCTATGCTCCCAACCCAGAAGGGCTGGGAATTATTAGAAAGCCTTTTCCCAGGAAGTCTCACACCTGAGTCTTTAGTACGCGGCCATGCTAATCATTCTTAACTGTCCCACAGGTGCCCGGTATTTTCCTCCAATTCTAAGGAAGGATAGGACAGAATAGCAAGTGAAAGTGGTCCAATATTACTCACTGCTTTTGAGAATCCCTGTACGGGGCACCAAATGTTACCAGTGGGTCTTTGTTCTTAGAGCTCCCAGGATGGTGGCAGCCCCTCCCGAGATGGCAGCAAGTCTTTTGTTCTCTGACCTGAGGTTCTTGGCCTCACAGATTCCAAGGAATGAAACCTTGGGCCATGTGGTGAGTGTTATAGCTCTATTAGAAGCCGTGAGTCTTGGAAGAGAACTGTGGAACCCAGTGACTAGTGTTCAGCTTGGTTAGGACGAACCTGGGCACTTAACTGCGCATAAACAATAGCGGGCCTCTAGCCTGAATGAGAGTGGCAATGGGTGCCTCCCTGGATCAGAAATGCAGTTGACACCCTGCTGGATCCAGAGGGATGGAAGTCAACGGTGAGTCTGCGATGGCGGTGAACAGCAGTGGTGGATGGTGAGTGAAAGCTCAGTTCGAGCTGGAACAAACACAGACCAGAAGAGTGTGCAGTTGCAAGATTATTAATAGAGTGAAAACAAAGCTCCCATACAATGGGAGGGGACCCAAAGGAGGTTGGCCACTCCTGGCTGGAATATCCCAATCATTGTCCTTTGCCCTGTGCTCTCAGGTGATATATGATTTGACTAGTTTTTTACCTCCTGCTTTTAGCCTAATTTGTATTTTAGTGAGCCCTCTTTACTACCTGATTGGTCAGGTGTAAGCTGAGTTACAACCTGGTGTTTAAAGGTGGGTGTGGTCACCTTCCCCAGCTAGGCTTAGGAATTCTTAGTTGGCCTAGGAAATCCATCTAGTCCTGTCTCTCAGTAGGAGGATTGTTTGAAGCCAAGAGTCAGAGACAAGCCTGGGCAACACATTGAAATGCAATTTCCACAAAAAATTAAAAATTAGCCAGGTGTGGAGGCTTGTGCCTGTAGTTCCACTATTTGGGAGACTGAGGTGAGAGGATAGCTTGAGCCTAGGAGTTTAAGGCTGCAGTGAGCTGTGATTGTGCCACTGCACACCAGCTGGCAGTGCAGGTGAAACATTCCTGTCAGCCTAGGGTCCAAGTGACAGAGCATGACCCTGTCTCTAAAGAAAAACATAAACAAATCAAATCCAAATTTCTTCCAGAGTATAGAAATAGATTTCTATATGACGGTAAAACAAATAAACTTTCAGAAGAAATTCTAAGAGAACATCATTATGGCATTGAATAGGGTTAAACAAGTATGTCACAAACAGTAGACACATAATTGGTAGGAAATCATAAAAATTAATAACATTCATTTATCTAAATGCAATTAGATTATCTAATTTTTATTCTTGGCATCAACAAAATCCTGTGAAAGAATTGAGAAGGATTGACAAATTCTACCTGAAATTATTCATGAGAGCCAGAAAAGAAATCAGAGAACAGTTTACATCTGAGTGGACCTTAAAAAATGAGCAAATATTTAGAAGTTAAGGAACAAGGGAATATTCCATGAGGATACAGACACATGAGCAAAAGTTCATGGAGTGAAACTACATTCATATTTAGAAGACATATTTAACTAATTAGTTGGAATGATTAATATGTAAAATAATTGTGTATTTCTTCCAAAACTAGTCATAAAACTGTTTTGTTTTATGCGACCACCGGTGCAGGCGCCAGAGAAGAGGCAAGTAGGCAAGGTAAAAAAAGAAACTTTATTAGCTAGCCAATGTGAAGGAGGAAAGGGCGAGGTTCACCGGTCTCCGGCGGTGCAGGCCGAGGAAGTCGCTCTGGCGTTCTCGGTCAAGGAGGAGCCGAGGAAGTTTGCGCGGCGCGTCTGCCAGGAGGGGCTTTTCTGTCTAGGGCTTGGGAGTGGGAGGGCAATAGGCAGGACACAGGCCTGTCAGGGGCGTTCGGTAGGTGCGGCCAGGTACGTTTCGGTTTCCTCAATCGGACGCCATGTTGCACCTGCGCAGTTAGTCTGTATTTTTCCCGGGGGTGGGCTGCATTTTCCCACGCGTGGGTAAGTTGGTGATGAAGAACCCGGAAATGCACCATCTTAGTCATCTTTGTCCTCTCTCCCCATCCAGAAAAAAACTAGCTTTTTGTGAAACTCAGTAAGTCATATTTTTCAGTATTTTATAGATTAAAATACATCAAAATAAATTTTAAAATATATAGGACAAACCACTGTATAAAAACCTTTTTTAGGCCGGGCATGGTGGCTCACGCCTGTAATCCCAGCACTTTGGGATGCTAAGGTGGGCAGATCACGAGGTGAGGAGATCATCCTGGCTAACACGGTAAAACCGTGTCTCTACTAAAAATACAAAAAAAAAATTAGCCTGGCATGGTGGTGGCCACCTGTAGTCCCAGCTACTCGGGAGGCTGAGCAGGATAATGGTGTGAACCTGGGAGGCAGAGCTTGCAGTGAGCCAAGATCATGCCACTGCACTCCAGCTTGGGTGACAGAGCGAGACTCCATCTCAACAAAAAAAAAAACAAATCAAAAAACCATTTTTAGATAAACAAGGAAATTTTTAATAATGACTGAATATTAGGTGATATTAAAAAATAATGTGATGTTCAAAGGCATGATATTATCATAATGGTTTATACTTTTTTTTTTCAAATTTTACTTTATATAATATTTTCTAAAATGCTACCTGAACTATTTATGGGCAAAATGACATGACATCTGAGTTTTGTCTTAGAAATCTGCTGTTAAAAGAGAAGAAAGAAAGAATGAACCAACAAACAAACAGATAAAGAGAAGAAAAGGGTTTGGTAATGATAAAAATTATGCTACAGATTTGATTGATGACAATCACAGGGGGCTTTGCTATATCATCTCATTTTCTGTATATTTGGGATTTTTAATTGTGTCATGTTAAACACATAACCTATCATGAAAAAAGGAATAAGGAGGATAAATATTTAACTGTTGAAAACCTTCTGCTGTTCTATGAGTAATTGTTATTTAGAGTATTATTCCTAATAGTACAAGTTTCAATTATTAATCTTATTATTCCCAAAAATCTACTGTGTCTCATCGAATTTATTTCTTAGAAAATAGAATGAAGGTTATATTCTGATTTTTTAAAGTAAACTGTGCCTACTTTCTCTGAGGCAGAGCAGCAAGGCACACAGTGTTTGCTGTGTGTGTGTGTTTATTGTTTATTCTCAATAAATACTAGAGACATGCTACTATTTTACAATTTTAAATGACAGAGTTCCACAAGTTTATTAGCACAGTTGAGTGCATGCAAATATGTGTTTCTTTGCTTCAGATAAATATAATTCAGATATAAAATATACTATATAAGTATATAAAGTTCAAATTTCAGAAGTCCTGTAGGGGGGCGGGGGTGTGTGTGTATGTGTGTGTATGGTGTAACATTTTTCTTCAAATCCTTCAAAGATTGAATTGCCTTTCAAAACTACCTTGGACAAAAAGTACAAATTTCAGTCAGACTTGAAACATAGAGGGTGGTCTTTAGTAATTTAAAGAACTATATAAAAAAAATAAAAAGACCATAGGTGTTATTTAATATAGCCTCAAAAACAAACTCATTGCTTAAAGCACCTTAGATTAAATTTTCTTCATTGTTCTAAATATACAGTCCAGTAGTTTTCTATCAGGCTGGTACCAGCTCCCTCCAATACCACCACCCTATATGGAATGTGTGAGGGTGTTTGAATTATCTCCATGATTACAGCATGCTATTGTAGTCTTGCTCAGAATGCAATACTTTGGCATGTAGAAATGCTGCTGCTTTATAGAATTGGTCCAGTTTCTCTTACTGCATTTAGAACCAATACACAACACAAAATCAATTAAAAATTTCTCAATTAACTGCAGCTGGTTTTTCTGCTTTGCAATCTAACCACCAACAATAATTAATCATTTTGGAATATAAGAATGGCAAAAAAGAGCTAATTTGAAACACACACAAACAAGAACGTTTTGGAAAAAGGGAATTTCTCAGGGCAATATGCATACTTGAAAATCTTGATTACAATGTTTGTACTTAAAGCGAGCTAAACTGTAAACTTAACACAGGATTTTACCTAAGATATGTGATTATGTTCTCCCTTGCAGAATTGAAATCAAAGAGGAATTGAGTAAGAATATGAACAATATCCAAACTTCCTATTTAATGTATTCAAAAGTCAAGCCAAAATGTCATGAAGATTCTCTGTTATTTCAGGAGTATTCAGGTCACTTCTTCCTATAGTTGAAAATAGACTCTGTGTAACAGCTTCCAAAACTTCCAAAAAAAATTTGACTTAGTCTAACATTAACTTTTATCACAGTAACTAAGTGGAAGGTTCAGTTGAAAGACTATTTCTATGTATATCATAATATAGTTCCACACAATGAAATCTAAAATTCACATCACAACTGCCATTTCTTAAGCAGCCTGCATATGAACGTCTTAAAAATTGTATGGCATTCTTATATCTTAGCACAGTATCTCCTGGGCAAATGCATCTGAGAAAAGAACAGGAATCAAGGGTCAGTATCTCATCTTTTTCCTGCTGAGCCCATCCATGCACAAAGCTTCCTTTTCAAGACAGACAGAGCTTTGTGCTTGAATTCATTCTGCAGGGAAACAGCCAGAGAACTGAAGTCAATAGATGTAGTGTGTAGTTGTGATTGCAGGATGCTCCCCCCTAACTGGTGTCACATTTGAATGAAATCTGCAAGCTCCCTTTTCTTTCAGGTGATTCTCAGAAGTGTTCTGTGCTCATTCTCTGTGGCTTCCCCAACTTTTCTATAACTGGATGAAAAATCTCTAGCCCAGGGCTAAAATTCTCAAAACTAGCCCCAAGTGAATTAAAGCTCAAATTGATAGAAAGGGATTCATGATGCCTGTTGCAAACTTGGAATTTCTAACAGAGTACAGGCAAGTAATAATAACAATAACAATGAAAATAATAATAATTATTTATTTATTATGTGATTAAATGTTACTTTGTACGTCAGTCAGTTAACCAACACATATTTTGCAAAGTGGCTATTCAAGTTCATCTTTCACTTACATTCTGGAGATATCTCCCTTGTCTTCAGGTTTTCAAGCTAAATTTATAAGAAAAAAATGATTATACCTACTGTTATTTTTCTCTGACATTAGTTGTTAAAAAGTATATAGAGTAATGTTTACTCTGTGCCAAGCACATTTTTAGAACCTTGAATTTTTTATTATGAGGATATATGCATTAACTGAGAGACAGGGAGAATCTAGTTGCCTGCCAAAAGTCACATAATTTGTAAGCACTGGATTAAAAACCAGTTTGGCTCTAGAATTCATTCTTATACACATAACATCCTATAGCTAATACAGATAACACGTCATTTACATCCTTCTTAGATTTTGATTAAGAAATTTAATAATGGAACTGTATTCTATAAGAAATGAATTCATAGGTAGAAAAGTCATTCGAGATGCTTTCATTACTAACTTTCATGCTTTCATTTGTTATCCATATTTATTTCAATTGTTGTCCCAACCTCAGTGTAAGTCTTTGAAGTTCTTGAGATAAAAGTAGAAAATGTCCCTGCCTCTCAGATAGTAAAGCTGTTTACTTATTTGCCCCCAAACACTGCCCTGATCCTGTTACCCCAACATGACATACCCTTGTTTTTTTCTTGTGTGAATAGTAACCTGTTTCTTTTTTATATAACTGCTGATGAACATAATTGTTATTGAGCTCTAGCTCAAAACTAGGCTCTATTTTAGGCACTTTTGCATTAATTTATTTAATCCTGACCAAAAATGCAGCAGCTTATATCACTCTGTCTATTTTAATGTAAACTTTAGAAACAAAAAAAAAATTGTCACTGCCCCATAGCTAAAAAGTCATGGAACCAGGGATCCAACACAGACACGTCAACTGTATCACAATGCATAATTTTGTACCATTCACAAATGATATACAAGTGGCCAGTTGGTATAAATAAGAACAATGGGCTGACACGAGGTGCCTACAGCAATCTGTTAACTCCTTTTAGAAGATTAAGGGTTTCTTAGTGTTCCCAGTGGGGTGGTGCTGCCAGAGAATTTCAAGAGTAAATACAGTGCTCAGTACAGGTATAGTGGTCGAAAGACATCAGGAGGTTGTGCCAAAGGAACAGGAAACTCCCCATAAACAGCAGCAGTGGATGAACCTGTGATGCACGTAGGTAAGTGCAATTCATAAGGTAGTAGACGCCAAGTCAGGGATGGAGCAAAAGCAGGTTAGAAGAGAATGCACCTTTTCAAAAACTTGATTCAAGAATATACTCGACTAATCATAAGCAACTTAATATTACTAAAAAAAAAAAAATTACCGAACCAAAAAACTCAAATCATCTAGTCATACTTCCCCACATTTCCCAGGCAGGAAACTCCTATATATGTGAAACAATAGGTTCTAGATTGGTCAGAAGTCAGAATGGAAGTAGACTAAACCCCCATTGTGATACAGTTGACGTGTCTGTGTTGGATCCCTGGTTCCATGACTTTTTAGCTATGGGGCAGTGACAATTTTTTTTTTGTTTCTAAAGTTTACATTAAAATAGACAGAGTGATATAAGCTGCTGCATTTTTGGTCAGGATTAAATAAATTAATGCAAAAGTGCCTAAAATAGAGCCTAGTTTTGAGCTAGAGCTCAATAACAATTATGTTCATCAGCAGTTATATAAAAAAGAAACAGGTTACTATTCACACAAGAAAAAAACAAGGGTATGTCATGTTGGGGTAACAGGATCAGGGCAATTCAAATGGACTCTCAAATGTAGGTAAAAATGAATCAGAGACTATATCTGCTATTGTGGATGAGTAACTTTATGTACCATAAATACTACATATTTTCTTTTCACTTTGACATCTTTCTTTTCTGTCATACAGATATTTGCTTGTGAAAATGAAGTACAGTAATGGTCAATTCTTTTTCAATTTTCCTCTCCCCCTAAAAAAGAAACCTCAACAAAGCAAAGTCCGACTTCTAAAAAATAACAGAGTTTAGGATTTCTGCATCTGTTTTTTGCCACCTATTTAAATACCTCAGTTATATTCTGTTTTTCAATAGCATCTGTATTGGTTTCCCAAGGTTGCCATAACAAACTGTCACAAACTGATTGGCTTGAAACAAGAGAAAAGTATTTTCTCCCACTTGTTTGGTGACTGGAAGTCTGAAATCAAGGTATTAGCAAGAGACAGGACTAGCTGGATTTCCTAGACTGACCAAGAATCCCTAAGCCTAGCTGGGAAGGTGACCACATCCACCTTTAAACACGGGGCTTGCAACTTAGCTCACACCCGACCAATCAGGTAGTAAAGAGAGCTCACTAAAATGTGAATGAGGCAAAAATGGGAGATAAAGAAATAGCCAATCATCTATCACCTGAGAGCACAGGGGAGGGACAATGATCAGGAAACAAACCCAGGCAATTGAGCAGGCTACCCACTTTGGGTCTCCTCCCTTTGTATGGGAGCTCAGTTTTCACTATATTAAATCTTGCAACTGCACACTCTTCTGGTCCATATTTGTTATGGCTTGAGCTTTGTTTTTGTTCGCTGTCTGCCACTGCTGTTTGCTGCTGTGGCAGACCCGCTGCTGACTTCCATCCCTCTGGATCAGGCAGGGTGTCCCCTGTGGTCCTGATTCATTGAGGACCCCATTGCTGCTCCCAATGAGGCTAAAGGCTTGCCATTGTTCCTGCACAGCTAAGTGCCTGGGTTCATCCTAATCAAGCTGAACACTAGTCACTGAGTTCCGCGATTCTCTTCTATGACCCATGGCTTCTGATAGAGCTTTCACACTCACTGCATGGCCCAAGATTCCGTTCTTTGGAATTCCTGAGGCCAAGAACCCCAGGTCAGAGAACAAGAGGCTTGCCACCATCTTGGAAGCAGCCCATTGACATCTTGGAAAGTGGCCCACCACCATCTTGGGAGCTCTGAGAGCAAGGACCCCTGGTAATGTTAGTAGGAGGATGCTGTCTCTGGAGGCTCTAGGAGTGGGATTGATGCAGTCTAGATCTCGACTCTTTAATTCGTCTAGATCCAGGTTCTCATCTCAAGACCAGGAAAATTAGGCATGCAGGCATCGAAGAGTGAGTGGGTTCAAATTTATTAAGTGAAAGGAAAGTTCTCAACAGAATGGGGTCCTGAAAGCAGGTTCCCAGCTGCCCTCTTCACAGTTGAATAAAAGTTTTTATATAAAAGTGAATGGGGCTGGGTTCCCTATTTGTATAAGGCACAAATCCCCAGTAGCTCCACTCCCTCCCCACAGTGTACATGTTGGGTCCTTAGTCAGCTGTGGGCATGTTCAGGCAAGCCCCCTGGGCAAGTTCCCTTATCTGCACAAAACATCTGGTGTAAGCCCTTGTGGGAAAGGTCGGCGACTCTCCAGGGACCCTCTATCTGCCTAGGAGAGTTCTCTGTCTCCTGCCTCTATCAGGTGGAGATTGGGGAATATTGTCCCTGCCATGCCTTTCCCTCACCTTCTGGTGTTGCCAGCCAATGAAGTTTCTTAGTTTGTAGATTCATCAGTAGATTCAATCTCTGCCTTCGTTGTCACCTGGTATTCTGTTTGTATATGTGTGTCTTCTGTTCTTCTGAGGACACCAGTTATATTCAGTTAAGGGCTCATACTACTTCATTAGGACCCCATCTTGGCAAATTACATCTACAATAGACCTATTTTTTATTTTTATTTTATCTATTTATGTATCTAATTTTTTTCTAGATGAAGTCCTGCTCTGTCGCCCAAGCTGGGGTGCAGTGGTGCAATATTGGCTCACCACAACCTCCGCCTCACTGGTTTAAGCGATTCTCCTGCCTCAGCTTCTCCAGTAGCTGGGATTTCAGGCATGCACCATAACATTTGGCTAATGTTTTGTATTTTTAGTTGAGACAGGGTTTCACCATATTGCCCAGGTTGGTCTTGAACTCCTGACCTGAAGTGATCCACCTGTCTTGGCCTCCCAAGTGTTGGGATTACAGGCATGAGCCACTGCGCCCAGCCAACCTATTTTTAAATACGGTCACATTTTGAAGTTCTGCATAGGACATGAACATTGAGATATACCGTTTAACCCAGTATGCCCTCTTAAAGTAGCTATGTTATGTGTTTGTTTTCATTAGGCTAAAATACTTTGTTTCTTAACATGAAGGACATCATCAAGAGTCTATTCTCTATGACTCTAACAGCATTTAGTAAAAAAAAAAAAAAAAAAAAAAAAAATCCTTCATATTTCATTTAAGGAAAGTTATCAAATGAATAATTCTACTCACTTTTAGACACAGCTAAAACAGGATATTTTAATTTTCTTTACTGTATAGAAACTACTTTTTCTTACAAGTATGCCAGCAATATAGGAGTTGCTTTCTAAATTAGTAAATATTGACATTATACTAGACAATAAGCAATTCTACAGTGTCTTTCATACATTCCAACTAAGCATTTAGAAAAGTGAGTCATATAAATTTGCGTTTGACTATGGCAAAACTCAGCAGTTTTTAGATTATGTAACTAGAAACTTGAGTTGGATGCATCAAGCCACCAAGAAGAGATCACTGGACTTACAGTAAAAATACCTCAATTCTACTTTTGTCTAAATTACCTAAACACTATAAGTCATTGCTATTCACTGAATGTTTGTGTCTGTCCAGATTCGTATGTTGAAATCCTAACCTCCCTTGTGATGCTATGTGGAGGTGGAGCCTTTGGAAGGTAATCAGATCATGAGGGTAGAGCCTTCAGGAGTAAGACTGGTACCCTTGTAAAGAAATTCCAGAAAGTTCTCTTTCCCCTTTAACCTTGTGAGGACACAGCAAGAAGGGGCCATTTATGGAACAGGAAGTGGTCCTCAGCAGACATTGAATCTATAGGTGCCTCAACCTTGGACTTCTCAGCCGACATAAATTTGAGAATAAATTCTGTTGATAAGCCACCAAATCTATGGTCTTCTGTTATAGGAGACAAAACAAACTAAGACATTTATCATTTGAAGCTTATATCTAAAATAGTTAACAATATCTGTCTTGTTTTTCGGGGTTATGTGAGATCAAATGGGGTTAATAGTTATAAAGACCCTTTGCTAAAGATTAAATATGAATAAGTATAATAACGTAAAGCAGACCAAAATCACCAATTCTAAACTAAGCTAGAGGTGGTAGATGTTTTTCAATACTAAACCCATTTGGGTCAATTTGCTGTTGTGTTTCAAAGTACGATTTGGGTAGGAATTCATCGCTATGTATCAGCAGCTAGTGTTGTTATGAATGTATCGCCATCTACTTTAGGGATGAAACGTGAGTAGTGACAAGTAATTAAGTATTTGCCATGTGAGAACATGGGCTTATTGCTGACAAATTGAGACCTCTGAAATATTAAAACATAGTATGCAACTTATTTATTTATTTTATGCACATGTATAACTTATTAGTATTCTTTTGAGTAGATGTTATTTACATTTTATTTCTATCCACACATTCACTAAGTGTTCACTGTGGTATACTGGCACAGGGCATTAAGTTAGGAGCTGGATATACACTAAGGAACGTAAAAGAGGTGGCTACTGCCCTCAAGAAGCTTGCATTCTAGCTGAATATATGCTAAGCTAATAAAAGTTCTGCTCTGAAACACAAATACATATATAAGCATGAATACGCCATTATCACCTTAAAAGATAAAACAGAAAAAGAAAGTCATGGCTTTACAAGAACATGAGTTTTGTGATAGTCTATTGTTGAATTCCTAACGTTCATATTTAATAGATTTTTGATATTAGACAAGTTACCGTCTGTGAGACTCAGTTTCTTATTACATTAGGTTCTTGTAAAGAATAAATACATTAATGCTATAAACTTCCTGACATTAAGTAGGATTTCTACCAAATGTTAATATCCTTTGGACATGATTACATAATAATTTGTCACAAAGGGTTCTGCAAATTAGATACCTTAATCAGTAATATCACATATATTTGTAACCTACCTTTGAGCATCAGATTCCCTTTAAATAACAAAAGATACATTCATCTGAGAAATATATTGGTCTTAAACTTGCATCCACACAGACTTTAAAACGTCTACATTCAAAAATTCTTAATATTCATTAGTGTTACATAAAATGTTATCAAAATCAGTCAACATTGTAGAAAGCAATTGAGACAAAGCTTGTTTAGTTCAGACATTAAACGTGAGTCATTGAGAACCATCAGCATGAACCAATGATTTCAGAATTTTTTAAAAGAAAACATTCTCAGATGATGTTAGATTAATGGAGAATGATTTCTAAAGCAAATGACCTTCCCTCCTTTGTCACAGTTTTATTGACCCAAATTGAAATGGCCTCCTTTGCGTTATTTTTCAAAAGACATGACTTTTTTGTGATATCAGAACATGAGAAAACTCTGGACTATTTAGAAATTCCAGGGTATACAATATGCCATCAAATGCTTGAAGTTTTTAAAAATGAGATTTTGATGTCATCAAAAAAACACAATAAAAATGAAAAACACAATCTGATCTTAACTCAAATTTCTAACCAATAATTTTGATTAAGTAATTATAAACGGGGCTTAAAGTAGTGAAACCTTTAGTCTCATAGATGTTTTCTGCCATAAAATGAAAGCTCCAAACTAGATACTTTTAATGGAAATGGCCACTCAGCCATAACTATTTCACTGCTGTTTCAATGCACTAATAAATCATCGGTAGACCTTCATTCACCAGCAATAGTCCGATCTTCGGTGATTATCAACCCTCTTTGTTGAAGTAGGTCATCAAATCATTCAAGCACGTTGAGATTTATGTCTTCTATAGAAGAAATGAAAAAGTTCATGTTCCACAACTTTACCTCATACATAAACTGAAGACAAGTGTATCTCTCCAGCAGATTAAGCAGAACTTCTCGTACTGGGTAGCTACTGAAAAGAAGTTTCAAAAGGAAAGGGTTTCCAAAGGTTATCTTCCAGAAACAATATTTTTGAAACAATTACTTAGCTGATTGTATTTAATTTTGTCATCTAAGGACAATTATGGAATTCTAGAATTCTGAGTAAAAAAGAAATGTGTACTAATGAGGGCTATTTACAATGTTTTATTTTTCATAACTTCCAATATATAACATCCTTTGGTGATAACATGTATAATGGTTCCCTCAAATTAAGTTTCAAAGTTAAAGATTTCTTAAACATAGTATTAATTCTGCCTTGAAAAATCCTTTAAGAACCAAATATAATTATTTTACTTAGGAAAGCAAAATATAAATACAGAGAGATTAAAATATGAAAACTCTTCTAATTGCATTCCTTCTCCTATAAATTTACCTACAAATAATTTTGTATGTAACTATCCATATCTGTCTGTCAGTCTGTGTATTATTTGTCCATGTCTACATGTACTTGAAACCTACATTGAATATATTTTATCTGGAATATATATTTTTTATGTAAAATTGATATGTTGGAGGTATTTCTATATTAGCATAATTTTACTTCAATCTTTGTAAAGGCTTATAATGTTTCATAATATACATGTCCTATATTTTATTTAGCAATTCACTCATTGATTCACTGTTACATGATTGAAAAATATTACATTACATTGCAAACATTGCTATGGTGAACATTTTGTACAAGCATCTTCGTTCACACTTCTGTAGCATAAATTTTTAAAGATACAGTTCTGGATCAAATTTTGTATGTTTTAAATTTTGATAGATATTTCTAGATTGTCATCAAGAAAATTATCATCTTTACAAATCAGACTGTATTTGCCAGCATATTTTATAACCAAGCCAGAAGTTTCACAAACAATACTAAATGAAACCTAAAATCTATGCTTTTCCTTGTCCTTTGAAACTTCAACTATATATTTTTTTGCCCTTCTAAGTGTGACTAAATTTTGACTGAGTGATTAAGAAATTAACAAATCAGATTTTCTCATTGGAAAGGGAGATTTTAATTTCAATTTTTGTGATTCTTTACAGAGCAGAGGATCTGACACAAAGATGGTGAAAACCTCCATTACTCTTTTAGTCCTCCTGCTGTGTTTAGCAAGATTTTAGCAAGAACTAAAATTGAAACTGGATTGCATTTAAAAGAAAACAAATTACATCATTTCCTGGAGCAAAATTCACCCACAATGTTATATTACTGACTCCTGAGTGGTTTAAACTGCTCTCAATTCTTAGTTGAATTTGTCAAGAATATTTCATAACTCTATCTTTTTATATGAGTATTATATTAGAAAGATATCTGCCATTTTGCTTACTTACACAAAAATTACATTTGTGATTCACTTTTAAGCCACATGAAAAGCAAACTTTGCATGTGATTTTGTTTAGAAACTGGTATTACTATGTGTAGGCACTGTAATGGAATCTGGGAGATCTAAATGTTAATTCTAACCATGTCATTCACTAACCACAGCTCCCGACCGAGTCAGTTAAATGTTCCGGAAATATGTTCTTTATCTAAATATAATTGGTTGGATCAGGTGTTATTCTAGGCGCTTCCAGCTCCAAGGAAAGTCTAAGGGTTGAATATATAATTTTTCCTTCCTACAACAATAAACTCTTCAAAACAGGCATGCATTAAGACTTGCAAAAATCAATAAATGACTATGGGGAACCATTATATTTTCTTAAACAATAAAAATTCACCATGGTAGTTAAGAGCATGGACTTTTGAATTCTTGAGAATTAGCTTTAGTTTCCTACTCTGTCACTTAATAGCATGTCCATTAAGCTAGTTAATTAACACTTACTTCTCTCTGAAAAATCAGGATAATAATGATACGTATCTTCTAAAGATTCTGGGAGTATAAAATGAACATATTCATAAAGTGCAACATTCAATACATATCAGGTGCCCATTAACACTATTGATTAGAATTGTTATGATTAATTTGTGAAACATCATACAAGTTTTAGGCTTTCTCATTCCCTGCCTTAACTTGTCCTAGTTTGCCAAAAGCAGTAAGAATAATAAAACCCTTGGATGCTTCACTTCCTTCAGTGAAGCAGGGCATTTGGTGAACAAGTCACATTAAATCCCTAGGTTTCCAAACTGAAAATGTCCTCTCTAAAAGAAAGTAAAAGCAAAATCCTACCACTGCAATTTCCTGGTTTATTCTCAAGACAGAAAATAATTTATGAGGAGGAATACATAAGTTAACAAAATCCTAAAGAGCAACATTTTCTATCTCAAGCCTGTCCAAGTGAACTTGAAACTGTCACCAAAGGCAAGAAAGATCACTTCAATAAACAGACTGTTGGCACCTTACTCTAGAGTTAGTGACATTTTTTCAAGGATTGTCTACTCACAGATGCTGAAAACTGTAACAAATAAGTGATCTGAAACATTCCTGAGATTTGCAAAGAAATAGTGGCAAAGTGCAATGTGATATAACTTGAAAATACTGAGTGAATTTTTTTTGAAGTTTTGAAGTTATGGAAGTTAGGGTTAGAAGGAATTTAGGAGAAATCAGAGCTTCAGTACTAGTTTCACATATCCTGTCAGTATCAGAAGATTTAGCTGGTAGATTGAGTTCAATTCTGTTTCTTTCTTTCGTTCTTACCAAAGTCTATAACATCAGTTTAAATGGCTTATATTCAACACTTGCTCTGAAGGTAGATTCTTTTCTTGAGAAACCTGAAATTTCCTGATACCAGAACTTCTTATATCTTCTCATAAAATTTGAAAAAAAGTTAAATTAAGGTTTATGTAAAAAAATATGAATTGGCACTGTAAGATACAATCAGGATAAAATAAGAAAGAAGTAATTTCTGATGAGGACTTATTTTGAATTGGATAAATATAGTTTTTACCATGAAAAACATTTTTCTATTGACATTTTGCTAGTATCTATTTTGCATCCTAGACTCAGAGACTTCATTAATAAAAAAGTTGGCACAACTGTCTTTTCTGTCTATTAATTTACTCCCAAACCTTGTAGTGCAACAGGAATTCACTATGTGGACTGGGTGCGGTGGCTCACGCCTATAATCCCAGCACTTTGGGAGGCTGAGGCTAGTGGAGCATGAGGTCAGGGGTTCAAGACCAGCCTGGCCAAGATGGTGAAACCCCGTCTCTACTAAAAATACAAAAAAATTAGCCAGGCGTGGTGTTGGGCGCCTGTAATCCCAGCCACTCAGGAGGCTAAGGCAGAGAATTGCTTGAACCCAGGAGGCAGAGGTTGCAGTGAGCCGAGATCGTGCCACTGCACTCCAGCCTGGGTGACAGAGCGAGACTTGTTTTAAAGAAAAAAAAAAAGGAAAGAATTTACTGTGTGGAATATAAAATGGTAGGAATTTTGGGAACATCGACTTTGTAAAAAGAGTCTTTAAAATATTTATAAAATTCATTCAAAGGAGCTAAGTTCAGACCTCCTTGCTAAGGAAATTATAAAATAGCATATCTCTTTAAAAATTTATGAACAAATATGTTCACCTTTTCATGAATTTTGATAAATCATCTAAATATCAATTCATCAGAAGTTTTATAAATAATAAAAACTATGAAATCTTCATCTACTTAATTTTTGATATTATAAATTCATCTAGTAATATGAATAAATTTATGACATGACAGAAAATAAGTAAAATGTAAGATACAGATAGGATATAATTTCCTCTCTCTATAAAAAAACTGTAATTCTCTAGTTTTTTCTGTAAAATACTACTGGTAATTTTACTTTCTTCATAGAGCTCAGTAGGTTCAAAATTTTCTATACATATAATTTATAAATTTAGAAAATTGTTCTGAAGGAGAGTTTATAAAATCAAAGCTCTCTTAGAACAAAACAAAAACTTTAAAAATATTCCTTTATACTGGTAATTCACTATGTAAAACATGTTGTGATGTGTGGGTGTGGGACATTATATTCCCTCATTAAAATTCAGACCTCCCTATTTACTTGAAATCCAGCATTTCTTTGTCCCACCCTCCTTCTCCCACCATGCACTCATACCTCCCACCTTCCATTCTGGACGTGTGACTCATCCAGGTACCCAGAATGATATTTTATGAGGGGCTTTCACTGTATGACTTCTCATTTGTAAATATTTTATTTTTCTCTTTCTCTTGATATTTTCTAGTCTCTTTTCTTAAATTTTCTTCATTTATTTTCAAGAGGATCATTATTTCTGTTTGAATCAGTTAGGCTAGATCAGACTTTGCTGGCCTCCAGAGTCCATTTTAAATCAAGCAATGCCTACCAATTGGTAATTAGTTTAAATCAAAATAAATGATTTTGACTCATTAGATTATGACAGACCATAATTATACCATGATGTAGTAAACAGACAGGATCTTGATTTAAAATTACCACTTGATCATATGCATACTACTGCAAGTCTGCCTATAAAACTTGTGGAGCCCAGTGCAGGTTTAAAAAAGTGATCTGCATACCAGTGGCCAAATATTTAATTTATACATCAAGCGAATAAACTTAATAACAGGAAAAGTCAGTTCAAATTCTGAATTCTCAGATTTGTCAGGGTATCAAATGTGACAGTACAGGGAGAGGGATACCTTGTCCTTTCCAGCTCTATCAGGCACAATACAGGCACCTCCACCCACCAGCAACCCCACCGCTAAAAAGTGCCTCTACTTGGCACCCGCATGGGCCTAGAATTTTTCCATATATACAATGCAATCTGCTTTACAGAGGAGGACTTCACAGACTTGGAAGTGTATTTGGAGCATGTGGTGGAATTCCAGACCTGGGTGATCAGAGTATAGTCTACAAAGGCAGTCATGCACACTGAGTACCCATAACCTTGTGGTTCCTTGGACTCCTTGACCACGGTAGAAGACAAACAAAACAAAGCAAAAGTCTAATCCCTGGAAGGGCAGGGACTCCTCATTCAGGTGGTACTAAGCCTTTTTTCCATTTAAGAGTTTTTGTGTTTCTTTTTTTAACTTAATAAAAAGAATGTGTATGTATAGGTGATATACACATTCTAATTATACTGGAAATTTGAGAGTCACTATTTGCCACTGAGTTATCTCATAGAGTTTTATTGTCACCTCTCAGTTTTCCTCTGTGTCCTGATTATCTGTCCACTGATCTGTGCTTGTTTTTGCCTGATGCTCATTGCCTGAGCAAGCTTTTTATGTTTACAGCTATGTGATCAGGGTTGGTAGGAATAGATGGGTTGATATAGACATCAGTCCTTTAATTAAGGCTCAAAAGAATGATCGTCTTAGCCATAGGAGGAACGAGATCTTGAGGAGACACCCTAACATTTCCAAGCCACAATTTAATCTTTATTAACAGTCAGATGATGGATTCTCCCAGGTAAAAGTGTCAACCCATTTTTTATTATTTTATATTCACGATGAAATTTTACATTTCAAGGAAGCTAATTTACACCTAGATAGCTGGAGATGTGGTTAATAAGAAGAAACATATTTTGAATACCATTTGAAGGGAAATTAGAATTCTACTTGATGTCTGATCATTTCTATTTAACCTTAGGAAGAAAATAATTGATTCTAATATTCAGGAGTCAGGACCACAGTCTAGCATGCTTTATGCTGAAAGATATGATTGATAAATTATTGTCATTTTTCAATTAACAGCCATTTATTTGTTTGTATTTACATTTTATTTGTAAAAACGCTTTTATGAGGCTTGTAAAGAATCAGAATAATAAGAAATCTGCATTTATTCCAAGGAAGAGAAGAAGGGTCTAGGGAGAAGTCTAAAGGGAAGGTAACTTGAATTTAGGTATTCATTGTAAAGATATTTTTGTGTATGTGTACAGTAAGATGAGTCTAACACATCTGACATTGCACTTCTTATTGGTGGACATATATGCACTTATGTATGTATACATGTATATTTGTACATGTACAATTATGCTTATCTTAGTTCAAGACCAAGAAAGTAGTCTGACCCATTTGCATATGGGTATCTCTTGCTAACATATGAACTGAGACAAAGAAACCAAAAACACCAAAAATATTTTTGGTCTGACTATGTTCAGCTCTCAATTGCTGTCTGTTTGTTCATGAGATTTCACTTTAACTGGCTGTGGTCAGTAGAGTTTTCCAAAGGGTTCTTATCCCACTGATATTCTCATTCTGTATGCTTCTGATGTCAGTCGACGTTCTTGTCTTGGTTGCAAGAAACAGGAAATGAGCTTTTTTAAGAATAAAAGGAGTTTTTTGCATCTCAAGAGCTCATGGAATCCAGCAGAGCCTAGATAACCTACTTGGAAAATGAACAGTAACGGAGGCAGTTTTAGGGCATGTCCAAAGCTTAGGTGGTATAATGATAGCTTTTCAAAAACAACCAGGTGATCAGGACGCTGCAGTTCAAGGCATCTCTGTACACTCCTGTAGTTACAGAAATCAAGTCTTCACTATTGTGTCACTAGTTCAGTAATGAAAAACGTTCCATAAATAAAATATAATATAGGACAATTCAGGTAATTCCATTTTGGCCAGGTGTCTCCAGAAGATAGACAATGGGAGGATTTTTCTACTTTGCTTTTTGAAAAGAGTTATGTTACTATGTCCCTTCACGATTTTATATAATGGGATATCCTCCAAATAAGAAAAGTAGATGAATGTTGAATAAGCCCAAATGACAAATATTTACTACTTATTTGCTCTCATCACTTGTTTAGATGTAACTGCCCCATATATAATTCCCTTTTCCTTCACCTTACTTCACCTTCAAAGCCAAGAGTCATACCTTGAATTCCCTGCAGGGTCAGTTAGTTTGCCATTTATTCAACAACTATTTTTGAGGGGCAACTATATACCAGCTCCTAACACTTGATTTTCATTATCTTCAAAAGTGAGTTCATCATTTTCATTCTCTTGCTGTTTATCTTTTCTTTTTCTATATTTTATTGCTTTGTCTATGGCAAGACCATCACTTGAGATTCATCTTGGAGTTTTCCCTCTCTCTTCTCTAGCTTATTGCTAAATCATTCTAATTGCACCTTCTTAGTGTTTCAGGAATTTGTACCTCCCCCTTTAGTTCTGCTCTATTAGTACCTTTTACCCAACTATATCACATAACTGTAACACAAGCTAACACAGTTTGTCAAGGTGAAGTGAGCATTATTTTACTTCAGTCCCTGAATTTTGGTCATATTTCTGTGCAGTAAATTTACTGTAACATAGCTGAAGAAAATGGATTTGCCTTGTGCTTGTTAAATGTTAGCTCAAATTTATTTAAGAAGTGAAAGCTGTTGCATAATTGAAACCTATCAAAAATTCTCAGGTTTTTTTTTTGTTGATTTATTTTGTCTTCTCTTAAATGAGTCGTTATGAAGACTAAGAAAATATTCATGTGAGGCTTTAATGTCTGCACGATAGATGTGCTCTATACATGCTAAGTAAAGATAATTATGTTTTTATTATTGATATGATTATTTATATTTTGTCTCCAACACCAAACAGGATGAATTCAAGAGCAACAGAGTGTGACTCCTCACTTAACCCAGCATCTGGCACAAAACCAGAATTTCAATTGTTATTAAACAAAAAGGACAAACAGTAGGGTTCTGGCCAATGAGCTCATTGCCTTCAATCAAGACAGACTAAACTACCATTAGGTATTCTCACCTACATTTCTGTATAACAATGAATGACATCACTGACATAAAGGGAAATCTGTGCTGTTAGCCTTTCAGTAATTTGCCAGACATTCCACCTAGTTTCTTATTGCATAGTATCATCTTGGAAGTATTCTTCACTTTCATTAGCTCAGGCATTGTTATTAAAGGAATCACTTCACGATCTCCAACTTTCAAACCACAGATGTTAGATTTTCTAGTTGAAGGCCTCTGTATTGCTGGAGAACCACTCTGACTGTCCCAGAAGGTACTCAGTGTCTGCCATCTCCATAGTGCAGAAATATACATAGCTCTAATATAATGCTGCTTTTTATTTAAACTTGTGTTTCTCTAAATGAAGATCATTCTAGTGAAACAATGGGTACTGTATACAATCCTGCCCCTGGGTACGTAAAATATAAACAGAGAGAGTAAATCCACTATAATGTGCTTAACAAACCTCTTATTATAAGGAAATTAATGAACATATGGTTCTTCTTCACTATAGAAATTGACAGTATATGTTCGCTTCAGCCAGTTGCACAGATCCTGTCTATTAAATGTTGTCTCCACATCCTGAAAGGTATATCTGTCTATCAGAGGATAAGGCTACATTAATCCCTCCTGTAGGATTGGAGATGGAATTGAAGGGTGCTCTGGGGAAATTTGCCTTATTGGTTTAAAGCACAGATCTCATAAAGCCCTTTTGCTGCCAAGTAGGATAATTTTTTTTGGATTACTTTCATGGAAGATAGAATAGATAAACATTATCTTTCCCTACCAAAAGAATTCATAGTTTCTGGGAGAACATGTTTTTCAGTGTCTAAAAACATTCAGTGTTGATATAAATTGTAAGTCCTTGTCTTATGAGCAAGACCTTTGTAAACGTTTTTAAAAGTCATTTGCATCAGTTTTAAGGTTCTAGAGAGTTATTGAGGGGCAATAACTACACACATTTATGTATTTAATACTTTCAGTGACAAATTAATTACAGATTTTAAAGGTATGTTGTGAAGAATTTAGAGTTATGCTGTATCATAAAATACAATAACGAGTAATCTATATATTTTTTCAGAAATCTCACATGCCAAATAAGTATTTTATAAATCCAAATTAAGATATCTTAATAAATTTGCATTCTTTTATTAGTTGCCTTATTTTCTATGCTTGAGTATAATGTTGTACCATCAACTTTGACCACTGATTACCACGGTTAAGTTTACATGAGGTTGTATTAGGTTTACCACAATCAGTGTCCCAAATGTTAACCAGGTCAGAAGCATGTTTAAGGTACAAATGTTTAATGTCATATGTGTGAGCTTTTTTGATATTGTTATTTCTCCATCTCTTTGACTATGACACAAATTAGATAACTTCTTGAAGAATACTCTAGGAATATTAGGAAACATCAGTGACCTTCATGTTGGTTCTTTATTCCATTCCCTAAGTTTAAGTGGTTCTAAGATAATTTTATACATTTTACTCTCTAACAATATCTTATTTTTAATTATCTAATAATGCTTTCTGGAGTAATGTATACACCTGTTAGTAGCATTATGAAATGTTTCACTGAAATTTATGGATTGAGCATAAATACATGAATAGATTTTTAAAATATATTATATGCAATTGTTTCCCAAGAACAGCCAGTTAGGTCAATGACATTAGAAACTACTCCTGGCACCTTTATGACAGGAGATGTCCTGTTGGGTTAGAAATTAGTTAATTGATGTGAAATTGCAAGTAATTAGCACCAGTATTTCTCACAGACCCTCTGGAAAAAAAATAAAAACTGTTGACTAACAGAAAGACATAGTTACTGCAAAATGTTTTAAATGCTATAAATAAAATCACCAGAGTTCCATGAGTAGAGATGTTCTTAAGGGCATTTGAATTTGAAATTAGAGCAATAAAAGAAAAAGCTAAGTGGTGACCCTATCCTGGCCTCACAGTACCTATTTGTGTCAACATCCATTGGCTGCCACTATTATTGGTTAGACGTCACTGCTTATTACCTGTTCTAACTTCTCAACATTCTAGGTTTGCAATCACTAAAGTGAGAGAAAGAATATACATCACCTTGAAATGGTAAGGAAGAATGGAATTAAACAGTTCATAAGTTTTTTGCGCTTAATATTTCCACTGCCTGCCCAAACAACATCTCAGGTCCTTGGATTAACTCACATAAAATTGATATATCAGCATTTATGTACTTAAAGAATTAGATATTTACCTTGAAGGATTAAGATTTATCTCAAACTGGCTGTTTTAATTGTTTTACATAGATCACATATTTGCAATCTCCTTAAGAAATATGAATTACATATACACTTATCTATACGTATATTAAGTTAGAAAAAGGAATAAGATAGGATGTGGGAGTGAAAATATGGTCTGCTATCTGAAAGATAATGAAAACCTGAATTAATTTTAATATTTTCATGGTAATTAAAATAAAGCGGTCACTAACAAGGACATATTTCCTAAAAGACAATGTTTCTCAAAGTCAACAGCAAATTTATCTTTCAGCAACAAAGTTTTTCATGTAATCTGCCATACACACAGTGTTATCTATATCCATGATATCAATAATAGCTGAAAATTATATCAATGAAAAATATATCAAAGATATTTGAGCTTTGAAATATGATTGTGAGATTTGGGAAAACATACTTAGAATACTCAAATTCTTAAGGGATTTATTATTAAATGATTTATTAAGGATTTATTATTAAATGGTTTGTCAACTAAATGTTAATTTCATATATTTTATTATTAGATATAGTTTAAAAATGAGAAGTAATAAAGACACATGCACATGTATGTTTATTGCAGCACTATTTACAATAGCAAAGACTTGGAACCAACCCAAATGCCCATCCATGATAGACTGGATAAAGAAAATGTGGCACATATACACCATGGAATACTATGCAGCCATAAAAAAGAATGAGTTCATGTGCTTTGCAGGAACATGGATGAACTGGAAACCATCATTCTCAGCAAACTAACACAGGAACAGAAAACCAAACACCACATGTTCTCATTCATAAGTGGGAGTTGAACAATGGGAATGCATGGACACAAGGAGGGGAACATCACACACCAGGGTCTGTCTGGGAGTGGGGAGCAAGGGGAGGGAGAGCATTAGGACAAATACCTAATGCATTAAAACCTAGATGACTGGTTGATGGGTGCGGCAAACCACCATGGCACATGTATACTTATGTAACAAACCTGCACGTTCTGTACATGTATCCCAGAACTTAAAGTAAAATAAGAAATAAAAATAAGAAAAAGAATAAGAAAAAAAGGAGAAGTGAAAAAAATTGGCTGCAGTCATATTTAACTTAAGTGCTTTTATCAACAACCAGGACAAATTAACTTTGTTTTCCTTTGGGAAAAACATTAAATTCTCAAAAAAGCCCCTAAACTTGAGAAATTTACAGGTTCATTGTGACAGCTAGAAAAATTTAAAACAAAAATCAAAATAATATAATAATATATAATTTAGAATTCAGCTTCAAAACTGATACTAAAGTTGTTTGAAAAAGAGTGTAAGTGGCCAGGCGTGGTGGCTCAAGCCTGTAATCCCAGCACTTTGGGAGGCCGAGATGGGCGGATCACGAGGTCAGGAGATCGAGACCATCCTAGCTAATAACACTGTGAAACCCCGTCTCTACTAAAAAATACAAAAAAAAAAAAAAAAAAAAAAAACTAGCCGGGCGAGGTGGCGGGCGCCTGTAGTCCCAGCTACTCGGGAGGCTGAGGCAGGAGAATGGCGTGAACCCAGGAGGCGGAGCTTCCAGTGAGCTGAGATCCGGCCACTGCACTCCAGCCCGGGGGACAGAGTGAGACTCCATCTCAAAAAAAAAAAAAAAAAAAAGAGTGTAAGAATGAAAAGAAAAAGAAATATATGCACAAAAGTTGCCAGAAAGAGTATTTAAACTTTTCCAAGGAAATTTTAATAGAGTCAAATTTAGGAGTTTTAGAGTGACTCTTTCAACTGATAAAAATTCTATGAAACATTTCTAATAGGATGCCATCAAGAAATATTTGAAAATCAAATTAGGCGCAGTTTTGTGCTTTTCATCAGACCTATTATCCCTACTTTTCTCTTTTAAAACTTTGCATACCGTATTCCCTCAATTTATATCTTTTTCTTCTCTTTACTGTTTATTTTACTTATTTTTTTCTACTTTCACTTTATTGACTTAGCTACACAGATGCCACACACTCCTGAGCCTGCCTGTACTTAACTAATGTATCCAAATTTTCTTATAAAATTTTACTTTCAACTTATCCAATTTCTAACTAATGCAAAACATGTTTAAAAAAGTGAAAGTAGTTCATTATACACTACTATACTCTATAGTCTTTATAATCAGATAAATTCTTTTATTTTTATTTCTCTATCATATTTAATCCAAATATTCCTTGTATTATAAACAGAAACATTCAAAAATCCTAAATCACTTTGGGTCCAAAATTTATTGCATTCAATTTGGAATCTCAGTGCTAGAGCTCCTGACTCCATTGTTTACAGTAATATTCAGGCCATAACACTTTAATCAAATGGCCTTGCCAGGAACACCATTTATCTTCCGTAATAAGTCATAAATTTTAGACCTTCACCTGTGGTAAAATTGACTACTGGTTTCTAAACATCCTCTCATTTGCTAGATATTCACTGGTTTTTACTGGATCACGAGAAGAACTAACTATGTGCGTGTGTGTGTGCATGGTGTGTACACGCAGGTGTGTTTGTGTGGACAATATATGAACTTCAGGGAAACAGTTATTTACCCCAGTTTTTAGTATTTTAAAAAAGAATTTGGCCATATTAGCACATACAACTGAATATCAGCCTTGGCCTTGAGTCATGAATACTTCTCTCTAATAAAATGGAAACACGTGCAGACAGGGGTTACATCTAAACAGAAATATAGTCAAAAGCTAAAGAACTAGTTGAAGGATTCTAGAGTCCGATATTTTCATTAAATATTGTTGGTACGTATTTTTGGGGTTAATATGGCTTGGATATGTATCTCCTCCAAACACCTCATGTTGAAATGTAATCCCCAATGTTGGAAGCGAGGCCTGGTGGGAGTTGCTTGGATGATGGGAGCAGATCACCAACAAATAGCTTGGTGCTGTCCTCATGATAGTAAATTCTCATGAGACATGGTTATTAGGTACTGCACTAAGTGTTTTAAATTAGTTTTTCTAATTTGACAGCAACTCTGTTTTCATTCTTCAGAAAAAGAAGTTAAAGCACTGGAAAGATAATTTCTTGATGTCTGTCTCTTGCCTTCAACATTAAGTAGTAAAGCCAACGTTTAAAAGTTATTTTTCATAACTTCTTCGATGATGTTAAGGTGAAGATAATAATGCTAATGCTTTTATTTGATTTTTAATTTTGTTGATTGATCAGTTGATTGCTAGGTTCACTAAAGAAGATATGCTAACAAATAAATTAGGATTTAAATCTGACTGTTTCAGAGGAAAATTTAATAAATTGAATCAGGACAAGGGGTGGCCCAATTAATGCTTTCTGTATTTCTAATGCATACATTCTAGGATTTTTAAGTCTCTTAAATTTTAAAGTATCTTTTACACACACACACACCCACACACACCACTACCATTATAACTTTAAGAAAGTTTAGTGATGTTCATTTTCCAATAGAAAAACTAGAATAGGTTTGCCTGGTATTTAAAAATGCCTCTGTGCTATGATGAAGAAACCAGTGATAATGCTACTATAATTTTGAGTCTCTGGAGGTTGTTGAAAATGTGTCATTTCTTGAGATTATTAAGAGCAAATCTGTGTGTAACATTCTCATTTTATCATTCAAATGAAAAACAGTCACTGAAGCTGTACTTTCTAATTTGTTCTCAGTTTTCCTTCATGTATGTGCCAACTGGGTATGAACAATACAAGGGTAGTAAGTCTCAAGACACATAGCTAATTGCAGAAAACTTGACATTGTTGTATATGTCTAAAATTAAAACTGGTCTCTCAGTTCCATGGGGACATCCTGCAGTACATACAGTTAGCAACTTAATTTAGTTGCTATTTATTGATTTCGTTCAGAACAAATCCCTCTGTGTCTGAATAAAAACAAAACCAAGCCACAAGGGTTGGCAACTCTCAATGGCATGTAAATACAGGAATATGCTTTCAATGAGAAGATATGTTTCCATTTTTGGTACTTGTTGATTCATCAATGAGGTCATCTAATTCTGGGTAATCACACTGGCTTTTTAATTTAGGTAAAATATCGCTTTTATGAAAATAATTTAAAGGATGAACTCCACAATAATATAAACTTGGAATTAGAAAATAAACAATAGTAAATAATCTTCACCAAATGAACTGGATAAAAAACGTATTTGTAGAAACAATACTAAACCATCAGTTTTGAAAAGACATTTGGCAATAAATAGTCATAAAGCTTAGTATGTTTTGCTTATGTATTTTCACTTTTGAAATTTAGATATGTCAAATAGTCATAAATATGAAAAATAGATACATTACTAACATTATTAAAGAGAATAAAACAAGTTAAATATTCAATAATAATAGACAACTTAAAGTATAGGATAGAATATTATGCATTCATCATCACCTATTTATTAGGTTGCTGCAAAAGTAATTGCAGTTTTTGCCATTACTGTTAATGGCAAAACAGTAAATGGCAAAAACTACCATCACTTTTGCCCCAACCTAATACCATACAACAGTCAGGAAAGTCATAGTTTACAATGGTAAGTTAAAACAAATACGAAGTAGCATATATGATATAAATATATATTAGCATATATAGTGTGTAGTTATTTTAAATCTAAGAATACAGAATGCTAATATACTTTTAAATTATATATTAATTATCCATAATAATCTAAGCATTATGGCACCACATTATTTATCTTTTTGGCTTTTCTGTTATGATTGTATAAAAGGATAGTTCCTTCAGTGTTCAGTAGAAGGACAATGGAATTTCAATCATAACCAACTTTAGGCCTTGGTCTTGAGATACCTCCAGGAGACCTTCTCACTACTAAAAGTCTCTTTCCTCCTAACTGTTATATAAGATGTAACTGTCTAAGATGATTGTTATTTCTTTCTTAAACAATTCTTAAAATTAACCTGTGAAACCATTTGAGCTTTGACTTTTTTGTTGCAAATATGTTTGGATAAAAAATTCTATTCCCTTAATAGAGGCAGAACTATTTTGAGTTTTTGTTTGATTCAGTGCCAGCTTTGTCCAACTGACTTTTCAAAAATGTGTCAGGTCAGTTGCATATTTGAGACAGAGATATGTTTAAAGAATTAGCTTATGTCTGTAGGATTTGCAGTATCTGCCATTCATAATATTATTTTCTATTTGAAAAAATATTCTACTAAAATTGTACTGTATTTCTTTACTTTTATATTTTTAAAGAACTGGGTTTTGGCTTTGTTCATTTATTTCTGTTTCTCTCTCTATATATATAAATATATTACATATACATATATAAATATATAACATATAAATATATATAAATTTTCTTAATTCACAGAATTTCTGGATTCTCTTATATTGCTACAGAAATCATTTTGTTTTGTTTCATTTTGTTTTAGTAAGGATAATTAAATTAGTAGTAAGGGATGACTCGATTATACTCAAACGGCAAACTCTCTCACTTGTGTGGAACCTGACATCTCTAGCTTGTTAATTTATCCTTAGCTGGGCTGCTTTGAGTGAACCACATGCATACATACGTCAGCAGTCAGATTCTAAACACAGAAATATAGCTTCCGCTCTCTGATTGTCCTGTTTCAAAGATTCTCCCCTCACTTTCTGGCAGTTGAAGTTGTCCCAAATTCTTTCCTTTTTAAATTAGAATTTTATTTTATTTTTCCAACACAAGACTTCCCTTGACATTTCCTTGGGTTAGAATCTGTGTAGAGAGAAAATCTTACCCTGTACGACTGAACTTTTTCTATATCATATTGCCTCTAAAATTTATCTTGAGATAGTTTGCTTTCGTATTTTGATCAGTTCATAATTGTTATCTATGGGAAAGGTATTTGTCCCTGATGGAAGTGGAATTTTCTCCTTTTCTCTCTTGACATTTCCATCTTCTTTGGAGGACTTCTCTACTTTCTGCAACCAAATGTTCCAAGCCTGTCTCATATTTTTCCGATTCATTTTTTTAATGAATGCTACATACTTTTGTTGAAGAAAGGTATTTATAAACCAGAATCTTGATGAGGAGCACATTCATTGCTGTTGGGGTATTATTGTTTATATTATACCTCCATGAACATCTATGTATCTATCTGTCTGTCCATCTATTGATTCATTTTGTGTTTATACACACATTTGTGAATACATGTGCATAAGCATACATGCTTATCTATTTTCATATCTACTTATTTCCTTTTTTAAAAAATACACTTTCATACTGATACAGTCAGTGTCACTATGTTCATTCTACAAAAGTGAAAAATCCACTTATCTTCAACATGGGAGCATTGGCTTCTACATAGTGAAACTATTTGAAAGGAATACAAAGGAAAGAGGAAGGAAGACAGGAAAGAAAGCTGAAACATGGAGGAAAAAGTACATACACTCAGATTCACCATTATCCCTTGTCTTGACATACCAGCCTGAAGCTGACCCTGAACATGTCAATGTATCTACCCCTTTCAAAAGTTCACCTGCACAAAGGACAATGTTATGAAAAATAAGGCATAAATAAAGAAGTAGTAGAAGGAAAGAAGGAGTGAGCATTCATGGGGATTTCATTAAACAATGATAGAGAATAATTATTGCAATCTAAATACTTGATTAAATCCTGCAATGGTGATGGTATGTTACCTAATAAAATAATAAAGAACAAATTAAAATTAGGTGATGTGAAACAAAATTACCTTTATGGTACAGAAATCATCACGGGACTATTTTTCCATCTATGTTTTAGTTTGTTACTGCTGCTATTGTAAAATACCTTACTGGATAGCTTACATAAGACAAAAATTTATTTCTCATAGGTGTGGAAGCTGGGAGGTCCAAGCTCCAGAAGCAGCAGGTGTTGTGTCTGGTAAAGGCCCATTGTTCATGGCTGGCACCTTCTTGCTACATCCACATATGGCGAGAAAGGATAGAAAGTGATGAATGCTGTGTCCTCACATGGCGGAGGAGATGGAAAAGCCAAATGTCTTTCTGGAGGCTCTTATATAAGAGCATTGATCCCATTCTTAAGGGTGGGTCCCTCAAGGCTTAATTACCTCCTAAAGACCCGCCTCTCAATATCATCACCTTGGAATTTAAGTTCTAACGTAGGAATACTGGAAGGACACATATATTCAAACCAGAATAGATGTTTACTGAAAGAAAGAAAAGACCTGAAATTTCCCTCTTCATTATGTTGGCTATTTCATTATGAGGTTTGATTTATTCGACTAAATCTTATAATTCAGATCAGCAAAAACAGACTCAAGCTCACACAGAGCCACTGACATCTCCGGTCTGTTGGATCTAATAGTTCACTCTGCACTCTATTTATACCTGAGAAATTTAGAAGCACTAAAAAATTTTCCCACGATATATAATATGCATATTTAAAGCAAATGCACAGTTTATTTTTTGTTTTCAGAAAATAAAGCTTTATTATGTGCCTGAGAAGGAAAATACAATTTGCATTAAATTTACTTGACTTGTTTAAAAGTCTGTGAGGTTAATTATAAAGTGAAAAAGAGTGAAACAAAAATGGAACAAAGAAAAACAAAACAAAAATCTCACCTCATTTTCAAGTGCTATATATCTTCCCAAGAGAACCCAAAGAATTTCAGTCTAAGGGATAGATGTCAGATAAGATGAAGTGTTTGCTGTAATTTGGACCCAGTTGGAATATTATCTTTTCTGTGATGACTTCTGCTGTCTCTGAGGCAGTTAAACAGTCCCTTCATTGGGATTCCATAGTACTTGTAAAAACCCTTATTGCGATAGCTAATATGTAGTGTTATGCGTATTATGAGAGTCTTTCAAAAATGATTTAATGGTTAGAGGAAATTTCTGATTAAGTTGAAATATTTCTTCCTCCTGATTGGTTTCACTTATTAAAATGTCCTTAAAAGAAATATTCCTTTGGGAGGCTCATTAAGACCTAACTTTAAGCAAATTGATTATGCATACTTAATTATTTAGTTCCCATAGGCATGGTATCCAGGGTAGCAATATCAAAATCATTTTAATGACACATGATAATTTCAACTTTAAATCAGAGAGAAAAATACATATTGTCCAGTGAACTAAGAAAAATATATGAAAACGCACAAATATAAAGAACCATACGCGTAACGTGTGATACACGTTACGCGTATGGTACGTATCTGGAATTCCCAATAAGATTTTATATTGATACAATTACCTTGGAAAATTCTTGGAAAACACACATTAAAGCTTTATTTGGGCATAACTTGTGACCTAAGAAACTGCACTTTTATACAATTCTTAAAATATGCGAGCTCAAAAGAAACTCATCAGAGTGAACAGGCATCCTACAGAATGGGAGAAAATTTTTGCAGTCTAGCCATTTGACAAAGGACTAATATCCAGAATCTACAAAGAACATAAACAAATTTACAAGAAAAAAACAACCCTATGAAAAAGTGGACAAAAGATATGAACAGATGCTTCTCAAAAGAAGACATTTATGCAGCCAACAGACATATGAAAATAAGGTCACCATCACTGTTCATTAGAGAAATGCAAATCAAAACCACAATGAGATACTGTCTCACACCAGTTAGAATGGTGATCATTAAAAAGTCAGGAAACAACAGATACTGGAGAGGATGTGGAGCAATAGGAGTGCTTTTACACTGTTGGTGGGAATGTCAATTAGTTCAACCATTGTGGAAGACAGTGTGGCAATTCCTCAAGGATCTAGGACCAGAAATACCATTTGACACAGCAATCCCATTACTGGGTACATATCCAAAGTATTATAAATCATGCTACTATAAAGACACATGCACAAGTATGTTTATTGTGGCACTATTCACAACAGCAAAGACTTGGAATCAACCCAAATGTTCATCAATAATAGACTGGATAAAGAAAATGTGGAACATATACACCATGGAATATTATGCAACCATAAAAAAGGATGAGTTCATGTCCTTTGCAGCGACGTGGATGAAGCTGGAAACCATCATTCTCAGCAAACTAACACAAGAAGAGAAAAACCAAACACCACACCACATGTTCTCACTCATAAGTGGGAGTTGAACAATGAGAACACATGGACACAGGAAAGGGAACATCATACACCAGGGCCTGTCTAGGGGTGGGGGGATATGGGATGGATAGCATTAGGAGAACTACTTCACATAGATGATGAGTTGGTGGCTTCAGCAAACCACCACGGCATGTGTGTACCTATGTAACAAGGCTGCACGTTCTGCGTATGTACCCCAGAACTTAAAGCCTAACAATAGTTTAAAAAAAAAAAAAAACAGATAAAAGAATGTGTATGACTGCATTACCCTGAAAGATTTCTAACAGAAAACAAGCCAAATGCCTATCGGTGCAGGAGGTATAAACAAATAAGCTGTGACATACAGTCAAGACAAAACTATGCAAATAAATATTCTACACGCAACAAATGAAAGAACCTCACAAAAATGTTGACACAAAAGTCAGAATCAAAAGAGTCAAACTGGTATGAATCTGTTTACCTAGTTTTCAGTATTTGTGAAATACAAAAAAATTTTAAAGCGTTTCATTTACCATTATACACCTATCCAGCTTTAACAAAGAGGTACTTTTTTTTTAAAAAAGAAAAATAATGGAAATGGTTGTGTTTTTCTATTAGGAGTATTTATTTCCTAATTTTCTATATTGACCACACACAGCACTTTGATAGTGAAAAACATATATTACAAACAAGTACATTTCCATAGGTTTCCTTTAAATAGCAGGTATACTCTAATGTATACTTCCTGTTAAGGATTTAAATATTTACAAAGCAGCACAGAATTGCATAAATACTTATAAAACCATTTTCCCTTTCATATTAGTCTATTTCCAAAACAGGAACAAAGGTAAGATTTGGACATTATGTGTCTGTTTCAAAATTAATGTTTTTTGGTGAGTCTTTGAATGGTTAATAGTTTTCCCACTGAGGCATGAATGAAGCAAATATTTAGGGACTCCAGGTTCATATGTGATCTATAGCTCCTTTCTAATGTGTCCCATTTGACCTATGTCGGTATATTGTCACATTGTGTGACACATCTTCCCTAATGCGGTGTTTGTTCTCTCTTGTTCTCATTAATAAAAAAGGTTTATCCAATACATTAATCAGTGAGCACAAATGATACCCACTGGCAATGAGAGATTATTTGTGGTCTTATAAAATGTGCTTATTATTAATGGTGTTTTGCTGGGTATTGCAATTAGGCATGTGTGAAATTTTCAAAAGTGACTTAAGATGATTAATTTCTCAGATAGCAAGCTCTCCTGTCATTTTTATAAATGAGGAGAGTCTAAGATTTATAAATGTTGAACAACTTCTCCAAATTCGCAAACAAAAGATGGCAACAAAAGGAGCAGCCATCACTGACAATGTCCTTGCTATCAGATTTTCTACAAAAGCAGCACTTGCTTTACCAAACAAAACAGCAATCTAAAATACAACTTCCACTTTGGGAGGCCGAGGTGGGTGGATCTCTTGAGGTCAGGAGTTTGAGATCAGCTTCACCAACATGGTAAAACCATGTCTCCACTAAAAATACAAAATTAGCTGGGCATGGTGGCACACACCTATAATCCCAGCTACCCAGGAGGCTGAGGCAGGAGAATTGCTTGAACCCGGGAGATGAAGGTAGCAGTGAGCTGAGATCACGCCATTGCACTGCAGCCCAGGCAACAAGAGCAAAACTCTATCTCAAAATAATTAAATAAATAAATAAATAAATAACTTCACTGACTTTTTTCCCGGCACACCAATACATCTCAATTAATGTTTCTTAAAATACTCTAATGTAATCCCAACTGGAAAGGAGAATTTAATTGGGTCACAGAAACAGTTTGGAATCATATATTGAAGCAAGCAATTCATACATTTCCTTTAGAGACTCATGCTTTATATTTTAAGTTAAGGCAAATTTTGCATTATAGCCTACAGCTATCCATGTTTTCTTTACATTCAATTCTGATGTGTAAAATTACTCACCACAAAGATGATGCATTTTGATCAACCAATCACTGTGTACCCACTAACTGTAATTATCTGAGAGGGAGAAGTATAGACTATGTAAAATAAAGGCTTAGCAATTAATAACATGCCTTACTTTCTCTTACTTAGTCACAGCAAACTATGGGTAGCTACTAGGTGTCAGGATCTATTTCAGGCTGTAAACCTGTAATAGCAGGGACAGTCAGAATGCATGAATTTTAGAGAATCATGAGCAGCTCACTTCGCTTGTCTGAGGGTCAATTTCTTTATGTATACAATGATAATGACAGATTTCAGAGGGTTATCATGAGGATTGCAAGTGAGAATATGTAGTAGTGCAAGAAAGTGTTTCTAGAAACTTTAAAGTGTTATGCAAATGTAAGATTCCATTATTATGTTAATATATCTACTTGCGAGACATGGGGTTTAGGTGCTGAGGATACAGTAGAGTACCAAACAATAAAAAAAATTCCTGCCCCTCAAAGTGTTTACATTCTAACGACAATAGAAGGAACAGAGTCTATCATTATATTTAACATATATATGTAGGCATACACACACATATAAAAGAAGATATCAAAAAGTACATACAAATGGAATTTAAAAATACAAATACAAATGGAAACTTTATTTCACAACATTAGCTCCATCAAGCTCAACACATTTTTTTTTTTTTTTTTTTTTTTTTTTTGTGATGCTACCAGCCACTTAGTCCACCTCTAAAAGACTGAGGTTTTGGACATTTAACCAAATCAATGTAATCTTTTTAATTACTAAATCATGACAAATAGTGTCCTTCAAAGATCTTTTTAAGATTAGAAAATTTAAAAAATAGTCAGAAGGAGCCAAATCAGGATGATAAGGTGGATGCCGACTAGTTTCCAATGGACACTCTCATAAAATTGCCCTTGTTTTATCAGAGGAATGAGCAAGAGCATAACCCTCACAGAGAAGGGTTTCTGGTGAAGCTTTCCCGGGAATCTTCCTGCTAAAGTTTTGGCTTTCTCAAAACACTCTCATAATAAGCAGATGTTATCATTCTTTGATGCTCCAGAAAGTCAACAAGCAAAATGAATTGAACATCCCCCCTAAAAAAACTGTTACCATCAATTTTCCTCTTGATGGTCTGTTCTGGTTTGACTGGATCATGTTCACCTCTTGTCCTCTATTGCTGGATTGTCCTTTGTCTTCAGATCATACTGGTTAAGCCATGTTTCATCTCCTGCTACAATTCTCAAAAAAATACTTCAGGATCTTGGAGCCTTTTCTTTTAGCTCTTGTCTGCAGCTGATCTGGGCACATGAATTTTGGCACCCATTGAATGAGAAGTTTGCTCATGTTTAATGTTTCAGTCAGAATTATGTAAGCTGAAGCAATTAAGATGTTTATAGTGTTGGCCATTGTTGATGCTGTGAATTTTTTACGACCCCTCAGGGCACTAAAAAATATTTTTTTAATTTTGCAAATCCATGTGGATGGTTGGCTGCTGTGAGCTCCATGTTAAACATCAGCTCATTTCTTCTTAAAATGAGTAATACATTATTTAGCTGCTGACTTATTTGGGGCATTGTCCCCATAAATTTTTTGTAAGGTATAATTGATTTCACCATTATTCCACCCAAGTTTCACTATAAATTTGATGTTGGTTCTTGTTTCTATTTAGCAGCATGCGTGTTGCTCTGATAGGAACACTTTTCAAAATGATTTCTTATACTTCTTAGTGACTCACACTAGATTCTGTTCAAGTATGTTTTAACAAATTAATACAAGTTGATGTTGGTACAAAAAATTGGAATTCATTCTTTTTTCATAATATGCATTTCCATGAAATTTTTGAAAACCCCTTGTGTATATATATGAATGCCCTGCTTGGCTAGATATTTAGACACAAATTAAACTTGTTGACTTCTATAGGAAAACCCAACGGTCTTATTTAAAAATGGATTTAATGGCTTAAAATATACACATCAAGGTATTAAGCATTTTAAATGGATTATCTAATTTAACTTATTTATAATCCTCTGAGGTAGGCAAGACTTATCAAGATCTCGAACAAAGGAAGTTGTTGAGGAGGACTTCTTCTAAACAATTTTTTTTCGGAGAAAGAGAGAGATCTGAATACTCAAAAATAAGTCAGACATAGTGAAAGCATGTTCTTTAATAATAGTAAAGGCCAAGGGGAAAAATAATGCACAGTTCACGCAGTACACATCTCAGGTAGTACATGTCTAAATTGGCTTCACTTCGCTACTAAAAAAGCATGAGTAGAAACTCAGCTCAGTAACTAACTGACTACATGACTTTGGGAAAATCACTTACACTCTCCAATTTCAGTTCTAATATACCTATTGAGGTTATTATTAAGGTGCAACAGAAGGTCTAGTATCAGAATCTAAAAAGAAATCTTACAACTCAACAAAAAAGAAAAATAACCAACTTGAAACTGGGGAAAAGTCTTGTGTAGACATTTCTTCAATGAAAATATACAAAGTGAAAACAAGTACATGAAAAGATGCTTAACATCATTAATCATTAGAAAAATACAAATCAACATGCTTGATACCCACTATTATGGCTATAATTATAAAATCAGATAACAATATTAGGTATTGGTAAGGATATAGAGAAATTGGAACCCTTCTACAGTGCTAGTTGAAAAGTAAAATGGTGCAACCACTGTAGAAAACAGTTTGGCAGATCCTTAACAAGTTAAACAGAATTGTAATATAATCAGCAATCTCACTTGGAGCTATATGCCTAGAAGAATTTAAAACAGGTTTTCATAAAAAACTGTACATAAATGCTGATAACAGTACAATTCAAAATAGACAAAAGATGGAAATACCTCAAACGTCAATCAACTGATGAATGGATAAACAAATCTGGGATAGCTATAAAATGGAATATTATTCAACCACAGAAAAAAGTGAAATATTAATACATGCTACAACATGGATGAACCTTAAAGATGTTATGCTGAGTGATATAAGCCAGAAACAAAAACCTAGTTATTGTTTGACTTCAATTTTATGAAATATTCAGAATATGTAAATCCACAGAAACAGAAAGCAGGTTAGCGATTTTCACAAGAGCAATGGCAAGTGAGTGCTTACAGGAAACTGGAAGTCCTTTTGTGGTGATGATACATTCAGGAACTGGATAATGGTGATGGTTCTATAACACTGTGAATGTACTCAGTGCCACTGGATGGGCTATTTCAAAATGATAAAAATGATAAATAATATGTTATGTAAATTTTACCTTAAAAAACAAATACAATAGGATAGAATATAGGTAAAGTAGGTGACCGTATATAATCTGTTATCCATAAATATTATAATTATTATTATACCTATAAATAATTCAGACCTTTATTTATAATCAGACAAATATGTTATCTACATGGTTGAATTTTTTTTTTTTTTTTTCTTTTGAGACAAGGTCTCACTCTGTCTCCCAGACTGGAGTGTAGTGCTATCATAGCTCACGTCAGCCTTGACCTTCTGGGCTCAAGTGAACTTACTGACTCAGCCTTCCAAGTAGCTAGGACTACAGGCATGTGTCACCATACCTGGCTATTATTTTGATTTTTTGTAGAGATGGCATCTCACAATATCGCCCGGGCTGGTCTTGAACACCGGGGCTCAAGCAGTCCTCCTGCCTCGCCCTCCCAAAGTGCTGGGATTTCAGGTGTGAGCCACTGCACCAAGCCTGGTAGATTTTTTTTTTTTTATAAACTTACCTGAATTTGCTGAAATTTTTAGTAGTCTCTCTGTAAGGTTCAAATATGTATTTTCTGCATTTCACAGATGCACATAATACACATAATAATATACACATACATATAATTTTAGTTTATATTTATATTCAGCTTTTCCTCTAAAGACAATGATTAGAAATTCAATAATAGAATAGTAAGACATCTAAAATTAAAATGTCTAAAATTACATATAATTTCAAATACTTTCTGTCATTAAATATTAAAATCAGGGAGTGGCATCATATTGTTTATACTTATGTCCTGCATAAATATTTTCTACCTCCACATTAATATTCTTTATGCTTTGATATTTCCACATTCTTATATATGTTCATGAATGAATATAACAAATACTAAGAAGAATGAGTTTAATTGCTCTACAGACTCTGCAATTTATTGCTTACCATAGCAATACTTTATTACAAATAATAGATTGAATTGACTCCTCTCTCTCATTATAATTCATCACCTCTGCCAATAGACACGTCTGGAACTCACTATTTATAGGTATTAATTAAATGGATCACTGATGATTTTAGTATTCTCTTTAAAAATGGGAAAGTACACATTCATATTAGATTATGGGAATATAAATAGTCAATATTCTATATTGAATTTTAATCAATGCACTAGCACAAAGTTGAAGTAGATTTATCCAATTTAGATTTGTCAGGGTTAATTTAGTGGTCCTCATCTCTAAATGTACTGTTTTAAAAATGCAACAAATCTAGCTTTCCATTTGACTTGAACTCAGTGCTGTTTAGCCAAATAAAAGGTCAGATGGGGCATATAATGCTTCTCCAAAATATTATGAATTTATTTTACTGTTAAAGTAAATGACGTGTGTATAAAATTTCACTACTTCCCCTAATAAGACCGGACAACCAGCATGAAAGGATATAGACGAAAATAACCTACTTGTGACTGATTGAATATAAAGTATATTAAAAAGCAGACATTGACATTTCTCAGGGATTTTAAGTTGTCATGGGGAAAGATGAAGTATTTAACGCAGTCTGAGTAATAAAGCCAAAGTTAAAATAATAAAGTCAGAGTTCTCTAGGAGAAATTCAACGAGCCCCTGTTCAAAACACACACGCACGCGCACGTACACACACACACACACACACACACACACACACACACACACACAAAGAGGAAGAGAGAGAGCAAGAGAGCGAGAGACAGAAACAGAAAGATGCTGAAATCCACATATGGAGTAGTAAAGTGAGATTATTTCGTCTGAATCTAAAACAATAGGACAATCTGAACAGACACTGCTTTTTTCTAGAACTTTCAAGCCAAAAAACAAATGTAATATACCTCAGGGGTTTTCATGCTTGAGAATGCATCCTTATCCTAATGAGATCTTGTTAAAACATAGATTGTGAGTCACTGCCTCAGAGTTTCTGATTCAGTAAGTTTTGGTAGGACCCTATAATGTGCATTTGTAAAAAAAATTTTGAAATGTTGCTAACACTGGTGGTCCTGAAACCTCATCTTGACAACTATAGCAATGTTAGTCAATATAGTGAAAGTAATTAGGTTTAATTTAGATTATTTTTAAAAATTCACTACCTGTTCAATAGGAAACATAATTAATCTGTGTGATCTTCAGTATTCTGATCTTTAAAATGTATATGGTAATAATTTCTATCAGGGTTACTCTAAAGCTCATGTAAGAATGGATATGAATTTACTTGCTCTAGTAATGTCAGCTAATATTTACTTAGTACGTATTAAATCCAACCAAAGTTCTACGTATTTTATACATTATCTTATTTATCCATCATCATAGCAATTGTATGACATAGTTACTATTACTGCTCTGATTATTGATAAGGCAACTGAGCTCCAAGCCTTTTAAATAAGTTGTCCCATGTCACATAGACAGTGAATGATCATGGCTACATTTAAAGACAGCTGGTTAAATATTAGAGTTCCAGGAGTTGAGCACTTTATTATGGTGGCTTCATATACTGAAAGGTGATGTGAAAATACTGATTATATCCTTAAAAAATGAAAGACCAAATATTTCACTTAACATTTTTATCCTATATTTCTGTGTATTTCATACAACCTTATGATTAAAACATGTGGACTTTAGGCTGCTTGGACTATTCGATAAAATATGGGTGGCTTTGACTAAATTTTTAAATATCTTTGTATCTCATTTATTTGTCTTAAAACTTGGGATAATAATTGAAACTAGAATCATTTTGATGATTCAGATACATTATTGCATACACAGCACTTAAAATAATTGAATTTAGGTAAATATGAGCAATCAATTCATGTAATAAATATTTCTAAAAAGTAGAATACGAACAAGAATCCATACTTTGAAAATTTCTATGGTGTGTGTGTGTGTGTGCTGAGCATGCTGTAAAATTGTAATGAAATAATAAATATAGTAACTGTAAGGTTAAGAAGTTTTGAGACTTGATAGTGGGAAGTTAGAAGGAAGGTGACCATTCAAACAGAACACTAGGAGCAAATGGATGGAACCAAGTGTACAATATTCTGAAAGACTGTGAGGAAAGTGGTCTAAGTAGAGGACAGAGTTGATGGAAGAAAATAGTGATAGACATAGGTAGGTTGAGGCCAGATTCCAATGAACTGAATAGAATTTGGATATCATTTCCTTTTTACTGTGGAATGCAAAGGAAGGAAAGACAAATGCGTAATTTTAACTAAAGAATTTTAAAAACGTGATCTTGGCTGTCAGTTCAAATAAATTAATTTGAGAAAATACCAGACCCAAACTGCTTTTTACCATTCTAGTCTAGTCTCAAACTTTCTTCCCATTCTTGCTTCCCATATTCTACTCAAACCAGAGTACGAGATAAGTGAAAACCAAACTAGAATCAGCCAATCTAATGTGAGCAGAATGTGAAAGGATAGCTTTAATTAAAATTTAATCATGAGAAAATTTACAATGCCATAAATAATGTTTTCCTAATATTAAGTCAAATAAACTCTTAAGAAACCACATGAATTAATTCAAGCCATTTTAGATAGAGAAATTATATAGAATATAATTTAAATAGGGCAACTATTAATATTATTAAAAATCCTTATAAAATCATTTTGTAGTGAGCTGGGGTGTGTCAATGCAATCCAACTTAATCTAAACACTTTAACATAAAAGCCAAAAAGACAAGACTTAGTGAGTTTTAATTCATATTAGAAACTTACACGTTTTAAATTCATTTAAACAAAATTTAATACAAAGAACCATAATCCAGAAATGTGTGTCTATTGAAATAATAAAATCAATTCAACTTAATCTTCCATAAAAATTACGTGTAACTCATATTCACTCTATTCACATACATTAACTCTATAATTGTTTCTATATCCAGCAAAATTATCCTTCAAAGTTGAAGCAGAAATAAAGATTTTCTAAAGCAAAAACTAATTATATTCATTGCCAGTAGATATTCCCTATAAATAATGTTTTCAGAAAAGATTCATGAAAGTCTTAAAACTCTCACCTGGCTAACCAAGGGAAAAAATAGGGGACACAAGTACCAATATAAGAAATGAAGGAAGAGTCATCACCATTGAGTTCATCGATATTAAAAGAATAATGAAAGAATACTAGGAACAATTCTCTGCCCACAATTTTGATAACTTACAGAAAATACACCAATTCCTTGAAAGATACCACCAAAACTCATACAAAGAGAAAAGATAACCCAGATAGTACCACAGCTATGAAATAAATTGAGTGAATTACTAATAATTTTCAAAAAAAGACACAAGTATAGAGGAACACATGAGTGTACTGGTGAATTCTAACAAGCATTCAATAATCAAATTCTCCATAATTTCTCCAAGAAACTAGAAGCCAAAAGAACATTCCATACTTTCCATGAGGTAAGTATTGCCCTTACTCCAAAACCACATAATGACATTAAAAGAAAGGAAAACCATAGATCTCACATAGATGCAAAATCTCTATATAAAATATTAACAAGTCTAATTCAAATCAAAGGAATTATATACTACAAACTGGTGGTATTAATTCCTGGCTGATTCACTATTTGAAAATAAAGCAATAAAATCTACTACATCAGATCAGTAAAAAAGAAAAATCATATGGTCATATAGTTGATGCAGGCAAAGCATCTGATGAAATCTAACACTCATCCATGATCAAAAACTCTCAGCAAACTAGGAACAGAGAATTTCCCCAGCTTATTAAAGAACGATATACAAAAGGCTACAGCAATATCATACTTCTTTGTGAGAGAGTGAATGCTTTCTTCCTAAACTGGCAAATATGCAAGGATGTCCTCTCATTGTTTCTATTCATTATACTGAAAATACTCTATAATAAAATAAAGCAAAAAGGGCATGCAGAGTACAAAGAATAAATAAAACTTAAAATATCATTCATTATTGGCCAGTATGATTTAATTAAATCTTACTCAGATCACTCCATCTGCTTGCAATTAAATTCAAACTTTGTTTATATCCCCATAGTAAAGTGAGCTGTTCCATCCAGAAAAATTCACTCTAGCTTAATTGAGCAAAGAAGATTAGTCATGAAGAAGGATTCTTAAAAATTCTATGCTTGTTAAAAATATGGGTGCCGTCTATATTTTGGAAATTTTGGAAGGTCCTGGATCTTTATGTATTTAACAATCTTCTAGGAAGATTTGAAAATTATTGTTCCAGACCAATTTAATTCTATTAAAACCCTGGCTAAATGTTCTATAATGTGGTGGATTTCAACTTGGCTGAAAATTTGAATCTCCTTGGAAACTTTTCAAAATTGCCTATAACTTGGATTCACCTCTAGAAATCCCGATTTAGTTGATTTTCAGTAGGACTCCGGCACTAGTAAGTTGTCTAGGTGGTTTTAATGTGAAACCAGTTCTGAGAACCACTCGTCTAGGAACTGTTACCATTCGCATTGCTAAATATTTCCTGTCACCCCTACCCCAAAAATTGGCCACAAACCTGTTTAATGACAATTTCCTTTTTCCCTGGATTAGGATACACCCAGGTGTATCATGCCCTGGAGTCTAGTCAAGTTTGCATAAATGTTGATGAATGTTCAAGGATAATATAGAAACTCAATGCACTGGTTGAACCTGTATATTAGTGTTTCTTGAATTGTTCTTTTGCATTACGGATTCTGACTTAGATGGTCTTGAAGAGTATGACTCAGTTTCTAAATTTTTAACAAGTTTCTACATAATGCTAATTCTGATACTTGTAGTCCATGACCACATTTTAAGTAGTAAGACAGGAGAGTCTGGATCCAGCTGGAGAGGGTACATGCATAGCTAAAGAATCTCAGCTTCAAGTAAAGGATGTGATATTCTAGATTTGCATAACTCTGTATCTTCTCAAAATAAAACAGAAATTATAGCTATGTCCTAGCTATTCTATAATTAAAGATCATAACATATACTAATTTTACCATGTTTTCCCTACTTTAAAAAGCATATGAGTCAGATACTATATTGAGGTAAATTTATTTATTCTAATTATTAAAAGATAAGTCACTTGAACACTTGGCCATTTAATAGATCATTAGCAAATTATTTATAACAAAGAGAATGCAGTGTCTTCACTGTTAGCCAACACCTAAGATCATTCCGATGCATCTGGAAACTTCAGCCACCGGTCATGCTTTGAGAAACCCTCATCTTATGCTTCAATTTGCAATTAGGAGCTTACTTTGTTAGTAATCTAACTCTGCAGCAACTGGAAAACAGGACAAGGAAACATGGCAGTGCAGTTAGTGTTGTAATAGGGTGAGGCATGAAGTTGATAAAAATACCAGCTCACTAAAAATAAACAATAAATCTAGTTTCTCAATTGAATATGCAGGAGCATAAAGAGACCAGCAGAGAATCTGAAGTGGTTTGAGTTATACTGTTATAAATTCAGAGTTTCTTTTAAGTACTTCTCTCTCTGTCTCTCTGTATGTATGTGTATGTGTATATATATGCATATATATAATATATATTTATATATTTATTTAGTTCACAGCTTGAACCAGTTTCATTTACAGAAAGAAGCTGAGGGATTCTAGCTATGAGAACTGGAAGGTCTGTGAGCAAAAAGCCCAGAATGTCATTATCACTAAGGTTTGTAACTAGATTCATATTAAAAGACAATCATTTCCAATAAAATTTACTTGTTGAAGGTAGTTGTTCTTGGACTTGATTTTCTAATCTAAAAATTGCTGAAAGTCACATGGTTTTGCTCAGATCATTATAATAAGACAGTGATATTCTGAAGCTGTTTCTTGATTTAGATGGAGACATTTTCATAAACTAAATGTCTAAGGAAGCACAGTGACATCATGTAGCATCCAGACAGTTGCACCTCAAATGTGCACATACAGGCAAACATACTCTGGCACACAGAGTTGTATTTAATAATGTGTATTGCATTTTCAGATACATAGTTGTTTTAGTCAGATCCAGACACTTTTATCTTATCCAACCAAACATTTTCAAAGCTCATTAACACATCATTGTATATATAATTACAATTTCACTTGGCACAACATTTTCTTGTTGATTTCGGGGTGGAGAATAGTTCCCTTTGGTGCCTTTTTCTCTCATCTAAAGCAAAGAACCTAACTGCTGTGACCACTTATGAGAAGAACTTGGCACACTGAGGGCCCCAGATGGAGATCTCTCCAATGTGTTTCCAGAGGTGGCATCTGTGTCTCTGATTGGCTTCTGAGATGGCTCCTTTAAAGACCTCTTAAACTATTCTAGTGCTGAAACTTAGAACAGCTGTGGATTTCCTTGTTGGATTAATTTCAAATAACCTACATTCACAACGAGATTATCTTCCGGTGTTTTATTGATGCAAAACATACACATTCCTGATCCTTTGAGCATTAGTGGATGAATAAATGACAGTATGTCATATGATCAGATTACCAGCTGTAATATTAAAACCACTACTTCTCCTCAACCCCAAAAACAAATAAAGTGCCAAACAACATGCTTTACAGGACTGTAGACAGTAAACTGTAGATAGTGAACTGTAGATCGTGAAGTTTTTTCTATTATAGTTATTGAATAGTGAGATGTTTAAAATGGAAGGCATGTTGATTTTGTGAACAGAAACTTTGGAGGAAGTCTGCATCCATACTTACTGATCCTGTGTAATGACTGTGCAATTTCTTAATAGTTGCTTTTACTGTTGTAGCATATGGTAACTTCTACAGTTAGACTTCAAGGGATATATCATTTAGAAAAGAAAAAAAACCTGAAAAAAATGTTGAAAATAAAACTATTTTACTCTTAAATTATGACAAGGAGGAGTTAAAAGACTAAAGCAAAGGTTTATTTTAATAATAAGCCCTCAGTAAAGATGATTTGTGACATGATAAGCAGAACATGTCTCTTCAGAGATGTATAAGATTCTACAGCTTTAAATGTCAATATTAGCTAAAGGCACACCACACAATTGGCTATAAACTAGTTTATTTCTGGACTGCCATTCTAAATCTTATAATTTGCTTTTACTCTTGCTTGCATCGACTAAGAGTGATCAAAAGAAAACATATAAAGCTCAACAGAGAATTTTAGTGTGCCTGCAGCTTTGTTTCAAAGTTGTGTTTTTCTAAAATATTCATTCTTCAGAATTAATTTGATATCATGGTTTTGAATATAATGCTTCCCATTGCTAAATTCCAATATTTAGAATTAATGAATCAGCACAGCCCATATGTGCCATATATTTTAAAATAAATGCAAGTATCTTCCAAATGCAAGACTTCTGAACTTCTGCAGCTTCAGCAACTCTTTTCTTCTCAAGATCAGAACCTAGACAGTGATTCTTGCATTCTCACTAACCCTTAGAATTCTTTATAATTAAAATCCCTGATTCAGTGCAATGGGTTATATTCTGTACTACTTTCGCTCACTTAGTCCACCAGTTTTCACTATGTAAGATAAAGTTATGATCCATTTTATTAGTATTAAACACAACATACACAGCAATACTTGTATTATGAAATCAACTTAATACTACAGTCATTATTACACCGTGATCATTAGTAATTCATAGTGTCTCTCAATCTCACAAAATTCTCCCATTTACCGCAGATACTTTAATTTTATAGCAAAGATTATAATACTTGCTATGCCTCAAATATTCCATGTGCTTTCAAGTCATTTTGCTTTTCATTATTTCCTTTAATCGTCTTGGAATGATCTCCTTAATGCCTAGACTACCATAACTAAATCCTACTTGTCCTCTTCCATTATGATTCAAATAACAAGTCACTTTTCTATCAGTCACCTCTTGATATTGTCTATTGAATTTAACCCTTCCTTCTGAATTTCCACAATAATTCATGGACATCTGTGATGTCTAAGTTTTTTCTAAGGGATAGTAAGTTATTTGCCATTTTAAAAAGAATCTCAATATCCTCTATCACGGTACAGCATGGGTACCAAGCAACACATTTGGAATTAAATGCTATCTTTTGAGATAAGGAATTGAAAGCTGGATGTGGTGGCTCATGCCTGTAATCCTAGCACTTTGGGAGGCTGAGGTGGTGGATCGCTTGAGGTCAGGAGTTCAAAACCAGCCTGGCCAACATAGGGAAAACCCCATCTCTACTAAAAATACAAAAATTAGCCTGGCTTGGTGGTGCATGCCTGTAATCCCAGTTACTCCAGAGTCTGAGGTGGGAGGATCACTTGAATCCAGGAGACAGAAGTTGCAATGAGCAGAGATCTTGCCACTGTACTCCTGCCTGGGCTACTGAGTGAGACTCTGTCTCAAAGAAAAAAACAAAAAAAGAAAGAAAGAAAAAAGGAAAAGAAGGAAAGAAGAAAAGAATTAAAACATTTTATTTCTGAACTTTTTTTTTTACTTTAATGCTTATTTTTATAGATTCAGGGAGTATCCATAGAGGATTTTTACATGGATATATTGTGCCGTATTATGTAGTGGTAAGGGTTTGGCTTCTGGTATATCTGTCACACACAGAGTGAACGTTATACCCATAGGTAATTTTTTCAACACTCATTCTATTCCCTTCCACATCCACCTTTTTGTAGTCCCCAGTGGCTTTTATATTTAACTTCTGTTGAGCTTTTACTCTATGTTTAACATCCTGATAAACGTTTTTCATAAATTATCTTATTTCGTTCTTACAATACTAAAAGATAAGTACACTTATTTTCCTAGTTTTACGCATGAGAAAAGTGAGTCAAAGAAGTTGATAAAATTGCACAAACATGTAATTTACCAGTGTATTTATTTCTTTGGGGAAAGCAAAGATTAAATCATACAATATTAGTTTACTGTGATGAACTCTTGTTATCTTACTCTACTAGACATTCCAGTATGTAGGATATGAGAGTGTATTTTGAATTACACACTTTATTTCTCAAATCTTTTCAAGACATACTGTATACTGAGCTCATGAAAACTATTTGTGTAAACCAGCTTTTGAAAATACCTTTGTAAAAACAGAATCACAAAGTTGAGTTTGTATATTTCCTTATTGATTGATTTACAATATTTTACAGCATTGTAGAGATGAGTTTCCTGTGGAGGGTTAAGAAAAAACATAAGGAAAATAATGCCTCAAATGCATGGAAATTTGGTCCTGGATATTACTGTGGTGTGAATTCAGTCTTTGATTCTTCAAATAATTATGGAGTTTCGATCATGGGCAAGACAGTCATTTAAACGTTATGCTGTACGCAAAGATGAATCCTATGAGGTTACTAGTCTCAAGTTTTGAAAAAGGAAATATACAGCTAGTTAAGTTATTGTAATACAAGGAAGAACATAAAAATAAACATGAAGAATGTATAACTAAACACCTAAAGACGTTCGGGATTTAAAAAGATTACTTCCAGATAATGACTTGTATGTTTTAAAAACCAAGTGCCTATTACACTATGTGCCTTGAAATAAAGAAATCATTGAAAGCTTCAAGACAACATGAGAGTTAAATTGAGTCTTGAATAATAGGAGAAGGAAAATAATATTAATTTAACCTTCAGATATAGTCCATCACAAAAAAAAAAACCCACATAAAAGACATACAACTATTTTTATTTTCCAAATTAGACACAAGATGCAAAAAGTTTAATGATGTACCAAATAACCCATAGATAGTAAATAATGAGGTTGGATGCCAGTCAGCTGGGTTTAAACTATTTTTTTTTCATCCTACCGCAAAGGATATTTGTGGTAAACAGACAATCCTTCCAGAGAAGCATAGAACCATATATAATACAACTGGCCTAAGTTTACCCAGGCCTATCATTTTATGTTAGTAGTGAACACACTGTGATCCAGATATATCAAGAGGTTTTCCCAAAGACATACTTAAAGGAATGTTTGAATTAGAACCTAAGTTAGGTCTTTTGATTCCTACCTTAGTATTTTTTCTTCTCACTACCCTGTAGAATGATGTCAGCAAAAGTACAGTTGAAGGAATATTTGGGGAAAATAGATATATGAGAATGGCATTCACAATTCTATTTTAGGTGCTGAATATTAAAATTAATGAACTTAGCTTTATAAGTTAAATGACAAACATCACTAACATGAGATGAAAATGAAAAAAAATTTGCAACTGGTTATGTATTTATTGCCTTAGTAGAAAGTGGGGCCTGAGGAATAATTCCTTTATTCTGATGAGTAGATGGGCAACTGCAGGAAAGAAATCATAAAGAAGAGGGTAAAATTTTGAAACATTACTGGAGAAAAATGGATGAGACATGAGTATCTCAAATAATTGCTGAAAGAGGTCTTCTGAAAAAACAGCTACTTGATGGTTCTTAATTAAGGATTTTAAATATTACTTGTGGAATGGTGACTGTGTTACCTGTACTGTAGCACGGGGAATGCAAATAACTAAAAGTCATTGTACCAGTCCTGGGGACAACCATAGGATTGAATTAGAAAAAAATAATGCTGTTAATATATCTAGTGTGTGGAAAAAGATAACTCTCTTGATCAGATTTTCAGAGTTAATTACATATAATTGAAATATTTCTAGTAAAGACAATAAATTACATTTATAACAGAATATATTTTGAAGCCTTTTTCTGAAGTTTGTAGATGAACACATTTGCCAAATCTTGTATTTTGATTTACAATAAGGAAATAATCTTCAATTCAACAAATAAGTCTCAGTTTGAATCTGAATAGTTTTAATTCTTAAAACCAACAACAACTATAAAAGGATGATTAAGTTCAGAATATAGATTTTTCTTCCCTTCCCCACCTGCTCACATGATTCTCCTCTATGTGGCTCTACTCTCCGTTCACTTTAATCAGAATCTTTTTATTTTTCCCTACGGGGCAGATACGTTGATAAGTTGTTTCCTTACTGTATGTGTTTTACTTGATTTTTAAGACAACTCTGGCAGAGTGACAGTGGTGAGGTGTATGGTTTCTATGGAGTGGCATCTTCGTTGTACTTCTTGTCTAAGAGATTTATATCACCTTTCTGCTGTTTATTTTAGAAGAGAATAGTTTTGGAACATGAGTCCGAGTTATTTTTAGCAGAAGCTAGCAATCTTTACCTTCTCACCTAACTCAAACTAATTATGAGAATTACCAAAATGAGAAATCCTTCACACTGTGATAGCTGGGATGCTGAGACAGGTCTGTTTATTAGGAAAAATATTATTCTAAGAATTTTAACTTAAATGTGTGAGGACTATGTAAGTATAAAGAAACACAATTGTGCAATATTTTTAGTATTACTTTTTTTTTTTTTTTTTTTTGGTGAGGGGAAGGCGGTGTCTCGCTCTTGGTGTCCAAGCTGGAGTGCAATGGCGCAATCTCAGCTCACTGCAACCTCCGCCTCCCGGGTTCAAGCGATTTTCCTGCCTCAGCCTCCCGAGTAGCTGAGATTACAGGTGCCAGCCACCACACCTGGCTGATTTTTGTATTTTTAGTAGAGACGAGATTTCACCACGTTAACCATGCTGGCCTTGAACTCCTGACCGCAGATGATCTGCCCACCTTGGCCACCCAAAGTGCTGGGATTACAGGTATGAGCCACCGTGCCCGGCCTTTAATATTACTTTTTAAACAGCTGTTCCTATTTCCTTTCCAAGGTAACTGTGGGCTTATGTTTTAAGTATAATTTACTTTGGATTCTATTTAGTACAGTGCAGATAAAGTCCTTCCTTATTACTCTTTTAGCTACACCAACAATAAGATACTGATTTTAGCCATGTTTTTTCTGCATGGTTGAATTTCTTACATTATATTTAAAGAGAAAAAGAAAAAAGAAGAGAAATATCTTTAAATCAAATTGATTCATAATCAAGTGCTTCCTACTTCTTAGTAGGAGGCATATTAAAATAAACAGCTTGAAAAATTTTGTATACCACCTTGACACAACGGACTGTCACATTGAGGTAGTACATAGACACTGAGATTTATTGCCATGAATTTTAAAAGAATATAAGGATGACTAAAATTGAGTTACTGTAAATTTCAAACTCCATAAAAAGGTTTCCAGGAAGTAATGATTCACAAATGACTAATTGCTGCACAATTGTTTTGTTTTTATAAATAAAAATGGAAAAATGTAGTAATTAGTATGGAATATAAATTCAAAATAATTATGGATACCAATTGTATTTGACAATTTGACTTATTTTCTTGTGACATTCAGATGAATAATTTTGACTGTCATTAATATAGAAAGATCAGCTTTTTAAAAAAAATTATGAGAGAAAAGTTATTTGAAATATTAGTAGCTTATTGGCAGTCTTTCTTTTTTAAAGCCATAAAGTTTTGACATTTATAGGCATCTGATATGAGCCCAAAAGTAATTTTGGAAACTGAGAATCATAAAAATAGCAATATCAGGTGTCCTTAAATAAGGACAACTATTATTTGTGAATTTTAGGTTTATGGAATTTTTAACATTTCAGTGGAGTAAAATAGAGTTGATTTGTTTTTATTGCCTTGACATTTAGTTTCAATCAATAGAAGACTATGGTGTTATTATCTAGCTGAGGGTTGGTTAAGTCATTTAAATCTGATTTCAGCCAGTATTTTGAGTGTGAGATGTAAAATGCCAGCAACTGGATGGAATTCAAAAATAAAGTTATTCTGACTTCACTGGACTATATACAAATGTATGATATGTGTTTTGGCATTTTGAGTTAATTTCTCTTAAATTTTATTTTGAAATAAATCAAACTAATAAGGATCTCTTCAGAATTCCAGTGATTATCAGTAAGACATAACTTTTGCCATATTGTAAAAGTCAAAGCAGGTGAAAAGAGGACCGTGAATTTTAAAAGTAGCCTAAATTGTGGGAATACATAATTTAAGAATTTGGCACAAACTCTTGCTGTATGCAATATCATGAAATCTCATGCCCCTTTTTAATAGTAGTCAAAAGGCAAACATGGTATCCAGTTTGGTAAATAATTTTCCTTAGTGTGTTTAAAATGATGGATAATTTCAGGTTAACTGTAGTTTTTAGATTCTCTGATTTTAATTGAAGTGTGACTATGAGTCAGATTTTATAACTACTACCACAGCTGTCTCTCTAATTTTGAAATTGGATCTTTACTTTAAAGACTTGGAGTAAATTATAAAGCATTTCCCAAGATATTTTATTTTAAATATAGTTAGTGTGATGTGATTTATTTTGTATAAATAAGATTGGATTTAACTTCATAGTTTTGTAAACATCAATGTTACTTGTATAGAAATACACTTCACAGACTAGTAGAAAGGTATTAATGGTTTTTGTGGAATTGTTCATTGGTATGAACACTACATATTGAGTTTTCTTGAGACCAAAGACTATGAGTGGGTTTGTATTTGAAAATAAACATCATAAGTACATGGATAAAGCACAATATTCTTACTAGGTGGAATGGTAGTTTTGTTTTAAGTTCTTTGAGAAACCTCCACACTGTTTTCCACAGAGGGTGAACTAATTTACATTCCCACCAGTTGTATGTAAGTGTTCCTTTAACTCTGCAACTTTGCCAACATCTGTTATTTTTTAACTTTTTAACAATAGCCATTGTGACTAGTGTGAGATGGTCTTTTCTTGTGGTCTTGATTTGCATTTCTCTGTTGATTAGTGATGTGGAGTATCTTTTTCATATCTTTGTTGGACACATGTATATCTTCTTTTGAGAAGTGTCTGTTCCTGTCCTTTGCCCATTTTTTAACAGGGTTGTTTGTTTGTTATTTTATTTAAAGAATAACATATATTAATAAAATAAATAATTTTAGATATGTTTTGAACTCTAGGACAATGTTCAATGTCCTTTACACTGATTAAGGAATTTTTAAACTTTATCAGTGACTTCACAGCCAGCAGTCAATAATCATAAGAGAGGGAGTAAATCCACCTTTCTGTGACAAACATGGTTTGAAAATTGAAATGAGGAAAAAATCATTTTACACAACAAACATTAGACCATATGCATTTTCCCATAATTAATATTCACAATCTCATGGTTACATAAAATTCTACATAGAACTACTACAACACACAACTAAACAATACAGAAACTGCTTTGCCTTCTTTGCTTTATGGATCTGAACAGAAATTTAACTAGATGGCAAACAATATACAGAATAATAGTGTATGAATCTTATTTACCTTCCTTATTTGTTTGGATGAAAGTTAATGGCTAAATCAGTATGTTACAGTGTCAAAAGCTCTCAGATTCTCAATTTCCTACAATCCCTGACTTTGAAACCTCTAATTTCTAGTTCCAATTATAGATTTCACCAAAATAAATTTAGAGTTATCATCACAGACTGTTCATACTTTGCAGTCATAGGATTTAACAACAGAAGAATAAGGAGAATTAAGCAGCACATTTAATCTCTGCCTCCATATATGTGTAGTGGGAGTTCATAGTTCTGAGACTCTGATGCTTTGTTTCTACACCACTGTTCTTTCTGGTCTCCTACCTTATTTGCTGTTTCTTTTCAGGGTTTCAGTGTTACACACTACAAACATGAGTGATTTTCTCCCCGTGCTTGGTTCTGCATATAGGCTAAGGATTGGGTTTATGTCAGAGACAGAGGTCCCACTGGGGAAAAGAAAAATCAACAAACATTTTAGTGGTCCTTCAGGGCTGGAATAATAAATTGGAGACTTAGAAACCTCAAATAATCAGTTGACTTGACCCAGGCATTTTTTGCTGAGTTATGGCTTTGCACACAGGAGGCTAGAGGAGTAAGTTGAGAATTTTTAGTCACAGTAATATATTCTTCAGTCTCACAGTGCTCATCAACCTAAGTCCAACAAGGAAAGGGGTCTGCCTCCAACACACAGTCTCCAGCACTTCTCAGATTTGGAACTACATATTGTGGGTTGGTGGAAGAGAATAAAAAAAATAGAGGGCATGAAGTTATCATAGGCTTTAAAGGTAAATAACCCGATTAGCTAGGTTCCCAAAAAGAACAAAAATAATAAGGCAAGAAAAATGAGATTGAACAAGAGTATACTAAATCTTACTGCAACGCTACCCCAGTTCTTACTAAGATCAATTCATTTTTGAATTAAAATGTCCATCCTCACTCTATTTGCCTAAGAGAGGAAATAAAAAAAAAAAAAGTGATATTGGAAGTGGAGAACATCACCTGTAGGTTTTTGCTTTTTTATTCTAGACATGGCAAGAGGCAAGAAAATAAGACTAATAATCAATAGAATAAAAAAGAAATAAATCACAGATGATATAGGCACTGGAGTTTTAAAAAGATATGATATTTTTTATTGGGAAAGTTACATGTAATGTTACACTACAGATATGTTTTCTCTGACTCTAAGCAACCATCACCCACCCCAAACTACATTCTGTTCTCCCCTAGATTACATGTGAGAAGCATTACCCAGGTCAAATCATGGTAAAACAATGTGCACAGGCAGCAGAAAAAAAAGAATGTTAAAATAACTATGATTGGTATGTTTAAGAAAACAGAAGAGTGTTTAAAACAAAAAATGATGATTGAAACTATGAAGAATGAATTCATTGCAACATTATTTGCCATAGCAAAGACAGGGAATTAACCTAGGTGCCCATCAATGGTGAATTGATAAAGAAAATAATATATATATATATGGTAATATATAATGTAATACTACACAACCATACGAAGAACAAAATTGTGTCATTTGCAACAACATGGTTGCAACTGAAGACCATTATTCTAAGCAAATTAGCACAGGAACAGAAAACCAAATACTGTATGTTTTTACTTAGATGTGGGAGCTAAACACTGGATACACATAAACATAAAGATGAGAACAACAGACACTGGGGACTACTACAGGGGGTGGGAGGGAGAGGTATGTGGATTGAAAGACTATTGGGTACTATTGGGTACCGTGCATACTACCTGGGTGATAAGATAATTTGTACCGCAAACCTCAGCATCGCCCAATATACACATGTATCAAACCTGCACACTTGCTGCATGAATCTAAAATACAAGTTGAAATTATTTAGCAAAAGAAAAATACAACAGATAAAAGTTTTGATTTATAACTTCATCAACAGATTGGCTAGATCAGAAAACAAATTCATTAACTGGGAAGTATATTAATAGAAAAAAATGCCTTAAAAGGGAAGTATGGAGAGAAAAGGAAATATAGTTAAATAGATACAATACCTATTGGGCATGCTCACAAATTCTGAGAAAAACAACTGCCCTGGAGCCCTAGAAAGGGAAGAAAGAGGTTGATCAATTTATTTTTGGTGCTAATGTGTTTCAGGCCACCATGAAACATCAAGGTGGAATTGCCCCTATTCAGGCATTGTACCAATATAAACGAATAACCTGGGTTCTACCAATACTGATCAAAATGCTGGAGCAGGAAAACAAAATGTGGGGGTCCTATTAGGAAGACACATCTATTTAGCAGGTTAAAGATCTGTTTACCATTAAATGGGTCATCTTCAGATTATCTTTGACTCAAATCCTTTTAGAGTGTGCTTTCTGAAGGCTGAGTAGGACTGAAAAACAGTGAGGAAAAAAGGAACACATTTTTCTTCTGGTTGTTCAAGGAAAGTCACCTTGGACATAGAAAGGTCATTTTTATTATAAATAATGGAGTCACTTTTCAGACGATAAACAATGTTGAATGATCCAGATTGACAGTAGTGGAAGAGGCGAGAACAGACAACATTGCCACAATTCAAGCCTCTGCTGTGTTAATCAGTATCCTGGAAAAGAGAAAAAGCTGAAGAAGAGAAAAGAAAGAAATTATGTATTTTCAAGATGCACTTGTTATTAGTAGTTATTAGGTCATAAAGTTATATTGCTGTCCATTGAAATATCCAGCAGTATTGCTGAATATGTGATTCAATTACAAATGAGAAACTTAATTTTAGCTGCTTCAGTAAATATTATGTCTTTCTTTTTTTTGTTTTTTTTTTTGAGACAGAGTCTTGCTCTGTCGCCCGGGCTGGAGTGCTGTGGCCGGATCTCAGCTCACTGCAAGCTCCGCCTCCCGGGTTTATGCCATTCTCCTGCCTCAGCCTCCCGAGTAGCTGGGACTACAGGCGCCCGCCACCTCGCCCGGCTAGCTTTTTGTATTTTTTAGTAGAGACGGGGTTTCACCGTGTTAGCCAGGATGGTCTCGATCTCCTGACCTCGTGATCCGCCCGTCTCGGCCTCCCAAAGTGCTGGGATTACAGGCTTGAGCCACCGCGCCTGGCCAATATCATGTCTTTCTTAAATCAAATAATAAATTAACTTCTTCCTGCTTGAAGTCCCCATAGCACTCAGTTAAAAACAGAAAAGCAATGACAACAAAAATAGTAATCATGTGACTTCAAACAGGTACTTGAATGCTTGTGGGAGGCTTTTGACTTATTTTTATTAGTGAGCGCATCTGGCAATAAAATTATCAAAATACCAAAGAATAATGCTGCAGAAATCTCTGAGACAATGACTACCAGAAGACAATTAGGAAATAAAAAGAGCTTAACATAACACTAATCCCAGTTTGATCTATAGAATAACTCCTGAGTCACGAGAAAGTTTGCTTTAATGTAGATTGAGATAAACATAATATTGATATACGGCATTTGATGTGAGTGCATTTAAATGTAGTTTGTAATCACAGAATCATATAAGATACAGTCCTCAATGTTTACCTCTCAAAACGATAATATTGTTGATATAAAATAAAGATCTGTTTTCTTTCCACTGTGTCTCGTAGGTAAGAACCTAATTACTAAGGAAGAAATGGTAGTGGAGTATTTATCATACAGCGGTTGTATACCATAAAAAAACAGAGAGCTAATCCTCACTATAATGCAGTGACCAGGTAACTTACATTAAAGGGATGTACCTGTAATGAACAGATCATAAAGAAGTTCAGCAGAAACATGCAAAGAAGAAAGTGAAAAACTTTATTAAAGGCATCCAAATAATGAGTCAATTTGAAAATATAATTTTGTTACTTAAGTTTTGTTTAAACCTTTAAACAGATGGCAGCTTGTTTAAAATTCTAAAAGTAAAGCATATCAAAGCTAAACTCCTCTAGTTGGGAGCGGGAGTGACTATTCTTTGAAAAAATATTTAAACTTCTCATTCGGCAAAGCAGAGGGGCTAATAAATAAAATATCCAAATTCATATAACTATAGAAGCCAAAGAAGGTGCCAGTAATGGAAGAAAGATATAAGAAAACTCTGAGAGACCATTAAGGTGATTCAGTTGTGATTACTGGATGTCAGTTAAATTAATTTCTTTTTAGAGACTCCTTTCAATGCCTCTGGGAAATGGAAAATAGTTATAACTAAAAGACCTAGATTATATCATTTATTTCTCCAAAAAGTTTCAACAACTCCTTATTATAGGCAGAAAAACGGCCAAGTGGTCAAGCTTGATATTTGTGGGATCCTCTAATATTGTTTAAAATAAAAATTTTAGCATCATTTCTGATTATATTTTCTATATGCTTCATTCCCAAAATACAGCATCAGACTTGCTTTCCCAGACATGCTTTTTCTCAGTCTAGCCAGTGCTTGATTATGTAAATCTCGCCTCTACATGCGAGGCTTCTGATATTATCACATTTGCAAAACAGTGCTTGACGCTTACTATCGAACTGAATACTAAGTTTCCTTTTCAGATACACAAAAAATATTTGCTGTGTAGTCAAAGAATATCTCATGTAAACAACATTTCAGAACTGTCAGCTGTTTACAATTTCAAACAAAACTTAAATGATAAAAATTATATTTTAAAAATAACCTGAACAGAAAGTGATTTATAATTCCCCTCTATGTGTTTTAAGAAACATAAAATCAAGTACTTAGTTATATTTGTATTTTATTCCTCGCAGCATGTTACACTTGGTTTTTCCATATAACAATCATAAGCTAAAAGGGTGTTGAATCAATAAATGAATGAAAAGATTATTTCTGTTTTTATTTAGTATTTAAGGTGAATGGGGACTGTTACAGATCTATTGAATTTGTATTTTGTTTATTGAATTATTAATGACTTAAGTCACAGTTTTGCAAAATACATCTCCAGTTATGCATAAATGGTAAGTATTATCAAATGTGTGTGTATGTGTGTTTGTGTGTGTGTTTGTGAGATAAAAAGAGAAATAGCATAATATGTTATAAGATATTTGTATTTTTGGAAAACGTTTCCAGATGTTGTTTTGCTCCCTGATCATTAGTAACATTGAAACACCCTCTCACACTATTTCCCTTTCCGCAGTTATTTTCTTCTCCTGTATTTTTTCCTTCCTTATATAATAAAATTATTTCTAGAAATACACACTAAAGGATATTTTTGACGACCAGGTGGCAACCTACTTTGAAAATCTACTGTAAGACTAGTGTGGCTACTTTGATGAATTTAGGACATTTTAAATCCTCCATTGACCTGTAATGTACATATTACCTTCAATTTGTAGGATTTCTGACTTAGTTTGGATCAGAAGAATAGAGATTGATACCTATTCATTGCACTTTTTATCTTGAAGACCTTAGAAAAAGAAAAAAACGTATATCATAAGTAAAGCTGGTCTGGTGAGATATCCAAAGTAATTTTGCTGTGTCAAGAGTGGCAGATAGTTGTGATAAGCACACAACCTTTGAAGTGCTTATCTAAACCAAGCAGAAACCCCTACTCTTAGTCCAACCCACTACTTTCTGTTTGTACAAGAATAGAAGAGTTTGGATGTCAAGAAATTTCAACAGGGAGTAGAGGGTGAACAAGAATAAGATCTAAATCATTTGACTCAGAATCCTTTACCTGTTCTTGCTTTTAATTTATGAGTGTGATGCAAAGCCAGACCTCATACCTCGATTAGACAAACAATTTGGGATTATTTTTTCTGATATTAGATTATATGTTTCATGAGTTTCATGAAATTAATTTTGAAAAAATAATAATTCTTCATAACAGAAACCCCAGCTCACACTTTGATCTAAAAGCAAATATATATATATATATTTCCTATTAGTTCTGTCCCTCTAGAGAACCTTGACTAATAAAGATTTTGGTACCAGGAGTGTTTCTAGAGAAACAGAATATTAAGAATGGAGTTCTTTCATTGGTTTTGGGGTTTTTGGATTGGGCTGCTTAATATGATTAGACCCAAAAATGCTAAGGACTCTATTTATAATAGTATAGAGAACACTGATTGTCCTTGGTGTCAACCGTTTAGAATAATTATGCAGAATAAATTCATTTGACACTCGTGATTCACTGCTCATGAGAGGCAAGGAGTTTATTGACTCTATACATAATACCTTTGACCACATGTGGAGAAACAAGGAAAATAATGAAGCTCATTGGTTGCTCCTAAGTTTAGTGGACACAGTGATGAAAGAAAATGATGAACTCAGGGATTCCAACTCCTGCCTTCAGAAGCAGATACTGAGCCTCAAATCTGCTAAGATTGCCCTGAGTGAGTGTCTTATCTCCTGTAGAGAAAGAGCTGAAATTGTGGAAAAACAGACATAAGCTCTTATCATGCAAGTGCCTACCCTACAATGAAAGGTGCATGCACAGTCTCACCAGGTATCTACTGTTACAGTGAAGGCAATGACTGGAAAAGAATGAGCACCTGCAACTTGGAATGAGGATGTGTGAGAGGATCTCGATGAAGCTGAGGACACTGAGTTTGAAACTCTAATGAACATTTTTTGCCAGAAGAAACAGGTTCTATATCCCCAGTAGTAGCAACATCCCCTCCAAGATGGATGCCGCATCAGCCTTTCCAACTTTGTCTGAGGAGACAAACCCTGCACTGACTGAGGCAACAGTAATGGCCACCCCTGGGGCAGTTAATCAGGCAAGATAATGTTGATTCTCCTCAGGAGCCATCTCCATGACCCCTGTTTGCTTTTAGACCTATAACTAGACTAAAGTCCTGGTGAGCCCCTAGAGGTGAGGTTGAGAGTGTGACCCATGAAGAGATGTCCTATACTCAAGAAGAACTACTTGAATTTTCTAGTTTATGTAAACAGAAATCTGGAGAACAGGCATGGGAATTGATATTAAAGGTGTGAGATAATGGTGGAAGAAACATAGAGTTGGATCAGGCTGAATTTATTGATTTGCATTTAATGTTGCAGTTAGGGGATTTTAAAAAGGTTGTAATCATTTATTGGCTTGTTTAGCTGAAATATGGATTAAAAGATGGCCCACAGTGAGCGAGCTGGAAATGCCTGATTTCCCTTGGTTTAATGTAGAGGAAGGGATCCAAAGACTTAGGGAGACTGAGATGATGGAGTGGATTAGTCACTGTAGACCTACTCATTCCAGCTGGAAGGGTCCAGAAAATATACCTCTGACCAATGCCTTGTGAAATAGATTTGTGATGTCAGCACCTGCATCTTTGAAGAGCGCTGTAATTGTTCTTCTTGGTACATCAGATCTAACAGTGTGAACCACAGTCACTCAACTACAAAAGTTAACTACAATGGGAATAATTGCATCCTGAGGTGGCAGGGGCCAAGTGGCAGGACTCAACCATCAAAGGCAAGGTGGGCATCGCTATCATAATGGACAGTGAGTCAAAAAGCAATCAGAATAGTCTGACTCATGAAGAGCTCAGTCATTGGCTAATTAATCACAGTGTTCCTAGAAGTAAAATTGATACAAAGCCTACTGTATTCCTACATAATTTATGTAAGCAGATAGCTTCAAGGTCAAATGGATGAAAAACTAATTTGAATTATAAAAAAAGAGAATCATGGCCACTGAATCAATGTCCAGATTTGAGCAAGTTTACAGACCCAGGACCCCCTGAATGAAGGGGAGGTCAGGTCCCCTTGAAGAACCACCTACTACACTACTGACAATTTATGCTGTTAATCTTTCTCTCATCCTTCCCCAAAGAGACCTCTGGCCATTTACCAGGGTAACTGTGCATTAGGGAAAGGAAAATGATTATACATTTTGGGGACTGTTGGGCACTGACTCTGAGCTGATGTTGATTCCAGGGGACCCAAAATGTCATTGTGGTCCTCCAGTTAAAGTAGGGGCTTATGGAGGTCAGGCAATTAATGAAGTTTTAGCTCAGGTCTGACTTACAGTGGGTCCAGTGGGTCCCCAGACTTACCCTGTGGTCATCTCCCCAGTGCCAGAATGCATAATTGGCATAGGCCTAATTAGCAGCTGGTATAACCCTCACATTGGCTCCCTGACTGGTAGAGTGAGGGCTACTATGGTGGGAAAGGCCAAATGGAAGCCATCAGAGCTGATTCTACCTAGAAAAATGGTAAATAAAAGCAATATCACATCCCTGGATGCATTGCAGAGATTAGTGCCACCATCAAGGAATTGAAAGACCCAGGGGTGGTGATTCCTACCACATCCCCATTCAACTCTCCCATTTGGCCTGTGAAGAAGACAGATGGATCTTGGAGAATTACAGTGGATTATTGTAAACTTAATCAAGTGGTGACTCCAATTGCAGTTGTTGTACCAGATGTGGTTTCATTGCTTGAGCAAATTAACACATCTCCTGGTACCTGGTATGTAGTCATTACCTTGGCAAATGCCTTTTTCTCCATTCCTGTACATAAGGCCCACCAGAAGCAATTTGCCTTCAGCTGGCAAGACCAGCAATATGCCATTACAGTCCTCTCTCAGGGGTATATCAGCTCTCCAGCTTAGCATCATAATCTTATTCGGAGAGAACTTGATTGCTTTTTGCTTCTGCAAGATATCACACTGGTCCATTACATTGGTGACATTGTGCTGATTGGATCCAGTAAGCAAGAAGTGCCAAGCATGCTGGACTTATTGGTGAGACATTTGCATACCAGAGGATAGGAAATAAATCTGACTAAAATTCAGGAATCTTCTACCTCAGTAAAGTTTCTTGGGGTCCAGTAGTGTGGGTACTGTTGAGACATTCCTTCTAAGGTGAAGGATCAGTTCCTGCATTTGGCCCCTCCTACAACCAAGAAAGAGGCACAACGCCTGGCAGGTCTATTTGGATTTCTGAGGCAACACACTCCTCATTTGGGTGTGATACTCTGGCTCACTTAATGAGTGAACCAAAGGACTGCCAGTTTTGGGGGGTCCAGAAAAAGAGAAGCCCTGCAATATGTCCAGGCTGCTAGGTAAGCTTCTCTGCCACTTGGGCCATATGACCCAACAGATCCATTGGTGCTTGAGCTTTCAGTGGCAGATAGGGAAGGTGTTTGGAGCCTTTGGCAGGCCGTCATATGTGAATCACCATGAAGGCTTCTAGGAGTTTGAAGCAAGGCCCTGTCATCTTCTGCAGACAACTATTCTCTTTTTGAGAGACAGTTCTTGGCCTGTTATTGGGCTTTGGTGGAAACTAAATGTTTGACTATGGGTCATCAAGTCACCATGAGACCTGAACTGCCTATCTTGAACTGGGTGTTTTCTGACCAATCCAGCCATAAAGTTGGGAGTGCCCAGCAGCATTGCATCATCAAATGGAAGTGGTATATACATGACTCGGCTCGAGCAGGTCCAGAAGGCACAAGTAAGTTACATGAAGAAGTGGCTCAATGCCTATGATCTCCACTCCTGCCACCCTGCCTTCTCTTCTCCAGCCTGCACCTATGGCCTCATGGGGAGTTCCTTATGATCAGTTGACAGAAAAAGAGAAGACTAAGGCCTTGGCCTCCCAAAGTGCTAGGATTACAGGAGTGAGCCACCATGCCTGGCCTGCCTGTGCTTTTGGTACTATATCTGAAAAATCATCTCCAAGAGTAATATCAAGAAAAAGTTTTCCTATGTTTTCTTTTAAGAGTTCTACAATTCCAGTCTTATTTTTAAGCAACTAATATGCTTTGGATTAATTTTTGCATATGGTGCACAATAAGTGTCCAGTTTCAGTTGTGTTTTTATTTACTAACCATGAACTATCCACAAAAAGAAATCAATATAACAGTCACATTTACATTAGCATAAAAAAGAATAAAATACTTAGGTAAAAAAAGAGATGAAATATGTTCTCCAGAAAATATAAAACATTGATAAAAGAAATTTAAACAGACTCATAAATCAAAAGACATCCTGTGTTCATGGATTGGAACACTTAACATTGATAAAATATCTAGACTATCCAAAGTGATTTAGACTGTTAATGCAATCCTTATCAATATGCCAATGCATTTGTTAAATAAATAAAAAATAATTCTAAAATTTATATTAAAAAAGAAAAGACCCAAATTGGCAAAGAAATTTTGAGCAAGAAGAACAAAGCTGATTTTTTTTTTTAAAATTCAGAACATATTATAAAGCTACGGTAAACTATACAGTATGCCACTGGCAGAAAAACAAACATATAGACCAATGGAACAGAACAGATAGCTCAGAAATAAGCCCACACATATATGGTCAACAAATGTTCAACAAGAGTGCCAAGAAAATACAATGGGCAAAGGAAAGAAAAATTGTGTTGGGAAAACGATATCCACATACAAAATAATAAAAGTGCTCATTTTTAAAAAGCAGCTACATTAAGGTATAATTTATTTACTATGCAATTCCGTCATTTAAAATATATGAGGGTGAATCATTCTTTGTTCATCTAAATTCTGTTAAATTTAAATAAGATAAAATAAAGTGTATGAGGGACTTCAAAAAGTTTTTGAGAAATGAAATTAAAAGATAAAAATGGAAAATAGAAACTTTATTTCTCAATTTACACTTCATCAACTTCAAGGCATTTTTATAACTGATAATACCAGCCATTTGGTCCATCCCTAAAGAAGCGAGGGTCTGGCCGGGCGTGGTGGCCCACGCCTGTAACTCCAGCACTTTGCGAGGCCAAGGTGGGCAGATCACCTGAGGTAGGGAGTTCATGACCAGCCTGACCAACATGGAGAAACCCCGTCTTTACCAAAAATACAAAGCTAGCTGGGCGTGGTGGCACACATCTGTAATCCCAGCAACTCGGGAGGCTGAGTCAGGAGAATCACTTGAACCCAGGAAGCGGAGATTGCAGTAAGCCAAAATCACACCATTGCACTCCAGCCTGGGAAACAAGAGCAAAAACTCCATCTCAAAAAGAAAAAAAAGAAAAAAAAAATAGAGGTGAGGGTCTTGGGAGTTTCACCATATCAATGAAATCATTTTTACATTATTACTTAAAGAAAAATGAGTAACTTTTACAAGGATTTTTAAGATTAAGAAACAAAAATAAGTCAGAAGAAGATAAAGCATAACCATAAGGTGGATGTCTAATAGTTTCCCATTGAAACTCTCACAAAATTACCCTTGTTTGATAAGAGGAATGAGCAGGAGCATTGTCCTGGTGGAAAATGACTCACTGGTGAAACTTTCCTGGGTCTTTTCTTGCTAAAGCTTTGGCTAACTTTCTCAAAACACTCTCGTAATAAGCAGATGTTATCTTCCTTTTGGCCCTCCAGAATGTCAACAAGCAAAATGCCTTGAGCATCCCAAAAAATTGTTACCATGACCTTTCCTATTGATTGGTCTGATTTTGCATTGACTCAACCACTTCCACCACTTGGCTACCATTGTCTTGATTACGCATTGTCTTCAGGATTGTACTGGTAATGCCATGCTATATCTCCTGTTATAATCCTTTAAATAAACATTTCAGGATCTTGATCCCACTTGTTTAAAATTTCCATTGAAAGCTCCACTCTTGTCCATAGCTGATCTGGGTGAAACAGTTTGGCATCCGTCGAGTGGAAAGTTTGCTCAAGTTTAATTTTTCAGTCAGAAGAATCATGTAGGCTAAACTAATTGATATGTCTGTGATGTTGCCTATTGTTTGTGGTGTTAATAGTCATTCTTCCTCAGTCAGGGAATTACCAAGATTATTTTCTCCTTGCAAATCAATGTGGATGGACAGCCACTGTAGGCTCCATCTTCAACATCATCATCCCTTTTTAAAACAAGTTATTCATTTGTAAACTAACCCTCTACTTGGAACATTATCACCATAACCTTTTTGTAAAGCATCAATTATTTCAACTTTCTTCCACTCAAGGTGTGCCATAAGCTTTATGTTTGTTCTTGCTTCAGTGTTAGAAGAATTCATGTTGCTCTGGTAGGGGTTCTTTTCAAGCCCATCTCTTGTTTTACTTAGTGCCTCACACTAGATCCTGTGCAAACACATTATAACAAGTTAGTGTAAGTTTATTGTGGTGCTAAATCTTTTTGAAATCCATGCATTTTTTTCATAAAACACGTTTTCTATGAAACTCTTAAAGACCTCTCATATAATTCAATGATTTTTACTATAGTACAAAAATCTGCAACCTTTACTATAGTTGATTTTAGAAGATTTCCCTCAACACACGTAGAAATCTGTCTACCTCCACCTCATCACCACCCCATATCATAAGCAACCACTAACCTACTTTCTGTCTCTATTTATTTACCTGTTCTGAACATTTTAGGTAAGTGGAATCAAAAGTGTGGTCTTTTGTGACTGGCCTTTTTCACTTTGCCTAATATTTTCAATGTTCATCCATGACGTAGCATGTAACAGTACTTTATTCTTTTGTACGACCGAATAATACTCCAGTGAATAGAAACACCATGTTTTGTTTCTCCATCATCTATGGATGGGTATTTGGGTTATTTCCACCTTTTGGCTATTGTGAATAGTACTGCTATAAATGTTTTGTACATTTTTCTTGTTTGTTTGTTTTTATACAACTCTTTTTTATTTCTTTGAGTATATAACTCAGAGAAGAGTAATTCCTACACTGTTTTCCACGTTACGTTCCCAATAGCAATGTATAATGGTTTGAAATTTTGCACATCTTTATTAATACTTGTTATGTTACTTTTAAAAATTATTATTGCTACAGTTATCCCAGTGGATGTGAAGTGATATCTTGTACTTTGGCTTGCATTTTGCTAATTACTAATGAGGGTTTTCTTATTACCTTTTTGTCTTTTATGTATATTTGGATAATTTTTTTTTCAGATATTTGCCCATCTTTTTCAGCCTTATTTAGATATAGTTGACAATAAAAACTGTAGACATATGATGTACAATGTGTTTTTTTACATATGCAATGTGAAATGATTATAACATCAAACTAATTAAAGTATCCAGTGACTTGGCTCCTTAGTTTTCTTTTTTTTTCTTTCTTTTTCTTGGTGTGGTGTATAAGAACATTTCAGATCTACTCTCAACAACTTTCAAGTATACAATACAGTCTTATTAGTTATAGTCACCATGCTATCTATTATATCTCCAGAACTTGTTCATCCTACATGACTATATTTTTCTACCCTTTAACACCTTCCCATTTTTCCATTATTTTATTATAATTGAGTGGTGGATGTTCTTTATAGATTCTTAAAACTAGCCCCTTAGCAGATATATGATTAATAAATATGTTCTGTTTCTGTGCATTGCAATTTCACTTTCTTGATAGTGTTTTTGATGCACAAATATTTTTAATTTTGATGAATTGCGTTTATTCTATTTTTTGCTGTTGTTGCTTGTTTGTCTTGTGTCATATTTCAGAAACCACTGTCAAATCTGACATGAAGATTTGTCTGTATTTTCTTCTGACACAGATTTATAGTTTTGGTTCTTATATTTAGGTTTTCAATTCATTTTGAGTTAATTTTTGTAAACAGTGTTAAGTAAAAGTACAACTTCAATCTTTGCATGTGGCTATATGGTTGTCTTAGTACCATTTGTTGAAGACACTTCTTTCCTCATTAAATAGTCTTGGCACTCATGTTGAAATTAAGCTGACTATAGATATGGCTTTATTTCTAAACAATGCATTTTATTCCATCGACCCATATGTCTATTCCTACATATGCTAGCATGGTCATGTTTTGATCGCTGATTTTTTTTTTTCTAGAAAGCATTAAAACTGGGAGTTGTGAGACCTCCTAAATTGTTCTTTCTTCCAAAAAGGTTATTTATACTCTTCTGGGTCCCTTGTGTTTCCATATGGATTTAGTTTTGACTTTCTTCTATAAAGCAGTCAACTGGGAATCCCACTAGAACTTGTATTGAATCTATTTGGAAGAATATATCTAATCTAAAAATATTATTATTGCCTAGGTTGATGTCAGAAGAGATTTTCCAACATTGCCTTCTGGAATTTGTATAGTTTCAGGTGTTATATTTAAGTATTTGTTCCACCTTGAGTTGGTTTTTGTATATGGTAAGAGATAGGGATCCAGTTTCATTCTTCCACGTATGACTTTCCAGTTTTCCCATTTAATTAATTAACAGGGTGTCCATTTCTTAATTTATGTTTTTGTTTGTTTTGTTTAAGAACAGTGGGCTATACATATTTGTCTTTATTTCTAGATTTTCTATTCTCTTGCCTGGGGCTATGTGCCTTGTTTTATACTAATACCATGCTGATTTGGTAAGTATAGCCTTATAGTGTAATTTGAAGTCCAATGATGTGATGCTACTAGATTTATTCTTTTTGTTTAGAATTGCTTTAGCTAATTGGGCTCTTTTTTAATTCCATATAAATTTTAGGATTGCTTTTTCTAATTTTATGAAAAATGATGTTGGTATTTTGATGGAAATTGCATTAAATCCATAGATTGCCTTTGGCAGTATGGTCACTTTCATGATATTGATTCTTCCAGTCCATGAGCACGGGGTGTATTTTCACTTGTCTGTATCAACTATGAGTTCTTTCAGCAGTATTTGATAGTTCTCCTGTAGAGATCTTCTACCACCTTGGTTAAGTATATTCCTAGGCTTTTTTTGTTTATTTTGTTTTGTTTGCAGTTGTTGTAAAAAAAAATGGGTTCTTGATTTGATTACCGGCTTGGTCATTGTTGGTGTAGAGCAGTGCTACTGATTTGTGTACATTGATTTTTGTAACCCAATAATTTAGTAAATAAGTTTATCAAATCTAAGAGTCTTTTGAATGAGTCTTTAGGATTTTATAGGTATATAGTCATGACATCTGCAAACAGCAATAGTTTGACTTCCCCTTTTCCAGTTTGAGTGCCTTTCTTTCTTTCCCTTACCTAATTGCTCTGGCAAATACTTCAACAACTATGTTGAACAGGAGTGGTGAAAGTGGGCATCTTTGTCATGTTCTGTTATCAGGGGGCAATGCTTTCAACTTTTTTTCCTCATTCAGTATTATGTTGGCTGTGGGTTTTTATATGTGACTTTTATTATTTTGAGGTATTTCCCTTCTATGCCTAGTTTGCTGAGAGCTTTTATTATAAGGAGATGCTGGATTTTGTCAAAAAATTTTTCTGCATCTATTAAGATGATCAGATAACTTTTGTTTTTACTTCTGTTTATGTGATGTATAAGATTTATTGAATTGCATATGTTAAACTATCCCTGCATCCCTGAGATGAAGCCTACTTGATTATGATAAACTATCTTTTTGATGTGTTGTGGATTTGGTTAGCTAATATTTGATTGAGGATTTTTGCATCTACGTTAATCAGGGAATTTGGTATGTAGTTTTCTTTTTTGTTGTGTCCTTTCCTTGTTGGGTATCAGGGTGATAGTAGCTTCATAGAATAATGTAGAGAAAATTCCTTTTTAAATCTTTTGAAACAGTTTCAGTAAGATTAGTACCGATTCTTCTTTGAATGACTGGTGGAATTTAGCTGTAAATCCAACTTGTCCAGGGCTTTTTTTGTTGGCAATTTTAAAATCACTAATTCAATCTTGCTGTTTGTTACTGACCTGTCAAGGTTTCTATTTCTTCCTGATTTAATCTAGGAGGATTGTATGTTTCCAGGAATTTATCCATTTCCTCGAGGTTTTCTAGTTCTTGCCCATAAACATGTTCACAGTAGTCTTGAATGATGTGATGTCAGTTGTAATGTCTTAAGTTTAGTTTCTAACTGAGCTTATTTGGATCTTCTTTCTTCTTTTCTTGGTTAATCTAGTTAATAGTTTATCAATTTTGTTTCTTTTTTGAAAGAATAAACTTTCTGTTTCACTGACCTTTTGTATTATTTTTTGCTTGTTTGTTTAAATTTCATTTAGTTCTGCTCTGATCTTTATTACTTTTCTTCTTTTAGCTTTAGAATTAGTTTGTTATTTTTTCTTCAGTTCCTTGAGTTGTGATGTGGGTTGTTAATCTGTGCTCTTTCATACCTTTTGAGTAGGCATTTAGTGCTATAAAATCCATCTTAACACTGCTTTTGACATATCCCAGAGATTTAATGCCTTGTGCCGTTATTATCATTCAATATAGAGATTTTTAAATTTCATATTGATTTCAATATTAACCTAGCTATCATCCAGTAGTAAATTATTTAATTCCCATGTATTTTTATAGTTTTGAGGTCTCCTTTTGGAGTTCGTTTCTAGTTTTATTCTGCTGTGGGTTGAGACTATGATAGGATTTTGATATTTTTAAATTTATAGACACTTGTTTTGTGGCCTATCATATGGTCTATCTTGGATAATGTTTCATGTGCTGATTAGAAGATGTCATTCTGCAGATCTTGGGTAAATGTTCTGTAAATATCCATTAAGTCTATTTGTTCTAGCATGCCATTTAAGTCTATTGTTTCTCTGTTGACTTTGTCTTGAATATTTATCTAGGGCTTTCAGTGGAGTATTGAAGTCTCTCAATATTATTGTTTTGCTGTCTGTCTCATTTCCTAAGTCTAGTAGTAATAGATTTGTGAATGTAGGAGCATACGTGTTTTGTGCACATAAATTTAATATTGTAATATCTTCTTGTTGAGTTGATCATTTTATCATTATAAAGCCATCCTTGTCTTTTTTTACTGTTGTTACTTTGAAGTCTGTTTTGTCTGATATAAGAATAGCTACTTCTGCTTGCTTTTGGTTTCCATTTGGGTGGACTACCTTTCTTTACCCTTTCACCTTGAGTTTATACGAATCCTTCTATGTTAGGTGAGTCTCTTAAAGACAGCAGATACTTGGAATGTGATTTTTAAAAAATCCATTCTGCCATTCTGCATCTTTTTACTGGAGAATTTATGCCATTTACATTCAATGTTAATGTTGAGATGAGAGATATTGTTCTCTTCATCACATTAATTGTTACCCAGATAATTTCTTTTTCTGTTATTGTTTTATAGGCTCTATGAATTTTAAGCTTTCAAGAGGTTCTATCATGGACATATTGGGAGTTTATTTCAATGTCTAGAACTCCTTTTAGCATTTCTTATAATGCTGGTTTGGTAGTGAAAAATCCCCTCAGCATTTGTCTGTTAGTCACTTTATTTCACCTTTGCTTATGCAACTTGGTCTTGCAGGATATAAAATTCTTAGCTGACAGTTGTTCTGTTTAAGGAGTTTGAAGATAAGTCTGTAATCCCTGCTAGCTTGTAAGGTTTCTGCCGAGAAATCTACTTTTAGTCTTATAGGTTTTTGTTTGTAGGTTACCTGATGCTTTTGTCTTACTGCTCCTAGAATTCTTTTCTTCATGTTGATTTTAGATAGCATGATGACTATATGCCTTAATGAAAAACTTTTTTGCAATGAATTTCCCAGGAGTTCTTTGAGCTTCTTGGATTTTAGTATCTAGATCTCTAGCTAGGCCAGGGAAATTTTCCTCTATAATTCCCTTAAATAATTTTTCCAGACTTATTATTTTCTCTTCTCCCTCAAGAACACCAAATTATTCTTAGGTTTGACCATTTTACATATTCCCATATTTCTTGGAAACTTTAGTCATTTCTTTTGGTTCTCTTTATTTTTGTCTGAGTAAGTTAATTCAAAAGCTTTGTCTCTGAGTTCTAAAATTCTCTTACATGTTCCAGTCTATTGTTAAAACTTTCCGCTGTATTTTATAATTCCCTCAATGTGTCTTTCATTTCCAGAAATTCTGATTGGTTTTTCCTGATGATATCTATCACTGTAGAAACATTTTTATTTATGTCATGAACTGATTTTTAAATTTCTTTATGATAGCTTCCACCTTTCTCTAATATCTCCTTGAGTAGCTTAATAATTAACCTTCTGAATTCCCCATTTGGTTTTTCAAATATTTCATCTTGGTTTGGGTCCATTGCTGGAGAGCTATTGTGATCTTTCGGGAATGTTACTCCTCATTTGGGTAGACTATTTCTTCTAGTTATGCTTCAATTTATATTTGATTTTACTTTGTTTCTTTTGTTTGTTTGTTTTTATTTTTCCCCTTAAGTATGATACTTTAGTGCTTATAGTTAATTATAGCCTAAGTCAGTTCTTGGTACTTTCACGGGTCAAGACTCCAGTTGTTCGGTTACAAAGAATCTTTATACAGTGGATCTCTCACATGCTGGTTGTAGTAACAATGTGCTCAGAGCAAGTTCGCTATCTCCTAAAGAGCAAGTTCGCTATCTCCTACGGGGTTGGAATATTAGATGTCTCCAAAAACTTATCTCATCCCCCTGTGGCATGTATTATTTATTTATTTATTTTTCCCTAGTATTTGTATTTTATTTACTAGTTTGATGGTTCAGGCTTCAAACTAGTAGAGGAGGTATCCCTGGGTAGAAACCAATTATAGCTAAAGCAAGTGGGGAAATGAGGTCCCAGCCTTGACAGAGGTGGCTAGAAGAGCTCTCTGTGGGTTGCACTAAGGTTTTATCAGGGAGAAGGGTTGGAGCCACCTCAGCTTCCCTGCCAGGTCAGCAGGAAAGTTATTTACCTCTCAGACATACTCCTGTCCCAGTGTTCCAGCTATTCAGATCAAACAGGCACCTCTTTTCATCTGTAGGAATGTTGATGTTCCAAATAGAAAAGAATTGTGACTCTGTCTCTCAAGCAAGCCTCAGCCTGAAGAGTGTTCCTCCTTTGGGGATGTAGTCACCCTGACATATCCCAGAAAGGCTGTCCGTAGTTGCTCCCATACTGAGCTCCTGTGGAGGAAACCCCCAGCTGTGCCTACCATGAGAGATGAGGGGGAAAGACTTCCTCTTCTTCAAGACCCTTCACATGCCCCAGGGCTGCCTGAGTATTGGGATAGAGCTGAAGACCTTCCTTACTGAGCCCAGCACTACAACTATGCCTCTGCTGAAAGAAGCTTCCCAGTAGTGGAAGGATCTGGTGCTCAAGGCCTGTTGTCTAGATTCTTTTGTCCCACATGGTGTTCCCTTGACGTGTTGCCATCCCCCTTCTAGGAGTGGAAGTCACTGCGAGCTAGACTACTGTGAGTGTTGTTGCTCCTTTGGGTCTAGTTGCACAGTGAAGTGTCCACACTCCTGGCTGGTGTTAGGTAATGTCTGCAAGGGATCTAGCAGTGTGACCTGTCCTAAAATTTCCCAGCCTTAGGTAGCAGCACCAGCTCTAATGGGGGTGGCAGGGGAGTGATATAGACTCTGAAATATCTTGGTTATTGATAGCTTTACTGTGTTGGCTTTCTTGAATGCCAGTTACAGTAGTAATAAGCTGGCCACGTGGACAAACTCAATACCTCCTGGTTAGCCAGAGTGGTGGAGGCAATGGTAATAGCTGAGATTGTGTAGCCATTTTCTCCTTCCTGGGTGCAGTGTTATTCTACAAGGAGATACTGTAATGGAGTGTGTTTGTTTTCCTCCAGCCAGGAGGTGGTGCCTGCAAAAAAGTACCAGCTGCAGTAGTAGCAGTGAGATGTTTGTTTGCCTTATGTTACTCAGGGTGGGTAGTCTGGTTTCCCTGACAACGAGTGGGGCCATGTAGTTCACAAGGTATTCTGCCTTTTGTGTTAAGTTCCTGGGGCAGGTGGCAGGGCAAAGCCAGGTGGGAGCTCAGTCAGGCGGGTTTCTTCTCTGAGTCTCCACCTGCAGGGCAAGCAGTAGCCACTGTGGGTATTGGGAGATGGGAGTGCTCTCAGGCCTCTGGGTCAATGTTCCAGACAAGAGCATTGCTGCCTCTGCTACGCAGAAGTTTGGGCAGGGAGTGTGGAATAGCAGGTGGTGGTAAGCCCCACACAGTTCCCATGCACTTGGCAAGGCAGATGTACTCCAGCAGTGTTCCACTGGCAGCAACATGCTGAGTTCCAGTCAGCTTATAATCAGAACTCACAACTGCTGGAGTCATAAGCTTGCCTCTAGGTGGGCATATGGGACAGGGTTAAATACAAAGTGCATGGAAGATTTGGGAAAATTATGTAATGCTTTTATATCTTTATTATGGGGTGGATTCATGACTATATGCATTTGTCAAAACGCTTAATTATTTAAATTATACCCTATTTTTACAAATATGAAATAATGTAACGAAGAAAACTTAAAATGATATTTTCCGAAAGAATATACACGAATGGCCAAATAAGCACATTAGCATTACATTATACTCAGCATTGCCATCTAGAAAAGAATTTCAAATTCTTATCACTTCATAGTTACTAGAATGATTAAAATTTAAATGGCTGGATATTTTAAGTTTTGTTGAGGATATTAAGTGACTGGAACACTTATGCATTGTCGGTGGGAGAATAGAATTAAAAAGATCGACAGTTTCTTATCTTAAAAACATACACCTATATTATTAGAAATTTAACTCCTGTGTATTGTCACAAAATAACTAAAAACATATGTTCACACAAGATGTGTACAACAATTTTTACAGCTGCAAACTGGAAGCAACATTAATGTCTATTTACAGACCACATGAACAAATCATGACATTCATCTGATGAGATATTACTTATCAATAAAAAGAAACAAATTGATATTACATGGGCACAACACAGATGAATCTCAAAATTGTACTATGTAAAAAGAGGCCTTATACAAAATAATACCTACAATATAGTTTAAGTTATATCAATTTTAATAGCATATAAAATGATACAAATCATAACCATAGTTTTCCTTGTTGGTTAGGTTGACAGACAATGCATACAAAGAAAAGATTTTCGAAGTGATTAAAGTGCTTTATTTCTAACTGTGGTGGTGATACATGTATATGCACATTATCAAAATATATCAAACTGTATGTTTGAGAATTACATACATAATTGCCTATAAATCATACCTATCAATGAAAAACAATATGAAATAGGATAGCAATCTGTGTCTGAGTTAGGAAAAAAGCATTTTCTGCTTTTAAAAATATATAGAAAATAAAGAAAAGATTCAAGTGAGGAAGAGAGGCAGAAAGGAAAGAAGGGAAAACACAATAAAATCATTTTTTTCTATATTAACGCTGGATGAAAAATATAAGTTATATTACTCTCCTGCTTAGATCTTACATAATCCCTTGGCTGAAAATAGAAGTTACATGTATATGTCTATATCATCTGTCTATATCTATATCTAATCGATCTGCATCTATCCACACACACACATACATTCATGGTATATATATGTATATATGTAAACATATTGCACAATTTTTTATAATTACAAATAAAAGTAATACATAGTTTATGTTTACTTCTAGAAAGTACAGGAATGTAGATAAATGAAAAACAATTAAGGTAAATAAAAGCAGACTAAACCAAACTATAAGGCCTATTTGCAGCTGCCCAAGTTAAATTATCTCTTAATATTTTGGTTTCTGACTAAATATACAAAGTTATGTATATATGCACACACATAATGTTACATATGTAAGTCGATTTAATGTATATATTACATATTTGTGCATATATTTGTGTATATATTATATATAAATAATGTATATATACATATGTATTATTTATATATACATATGTATTAATATATGTGTATATTATATCATATTCAGTGTATATATTATATATAATATACATATACACATGTATATAGTATTTATATATGATGTGTTGTATATATATAAATATGTGCACATCTTTACATATATTGTAATGGTAATAATTACTCAGGTTCTTTAATAGACTAGTTTTTTCTTAAAAACATGTTATAGATATTTTAATTAAAAATATTATGCTAAAACTGTTTAGTAGCTATAAATTATTTTATTGCATGAGTATTATATTACCTCTTTTAAAAATCAGAATCAGTGTTCAACCAGAGAAATTGAACAGCCAGATAAATTGATATCTGCTAATATATATCAACCAGAGAAATGGATATATATTAGCAGATTTTTTACAATAAATCAGTATACATGATTTTGGGCACTTGCAAGGCAAATCTGAAATTCTGTATCTAACAAGGAGAGCAGATTGGAACTCTCAATCTACTCAATCAAGCTCTTAGTCCGAGCTAAAGCTGCTGTTTAAAGATAAAGTTTACTTTTCCTTAAGAATGCCTCAGTCCTGTTCTTAAGATTTTTGACTTGATTGACTCCAGAATAGTCTCCCTTATATAAAATCTACTGATTATGACTTTAATCACATCTGCAAAATGCCTTCACAGCAACATTCAGATTAGTGGTTGACTGAATGCTGGAGATGCTAGTCTAGCCAAGTTGACATATAAAACACAATTACAAAATTCATCATTGGTACCCATTATCTTATTTATATTTTATGTATCTGAGCATATGCATTTTATTTGAAGTAAATCCTTTTTTGGTGATAAACATGAAAAGATGTTTTTAAATTAGGTTTATCACATATCACTAAATTAGAATATCTGTGCCAATTCGCATTTTCGTCAAAACCATATGATAAGAATTTGCTTCTCTACACATTTTACACAGTGTGTTAGTGTTATTTAGAAATTTGAAAATTTGTGATGTCCACATTTCTAAAACAGTATTTGACAACCAGTAAATAAAAATTTATATTCTTGGATTGTTAAATCTTTTTCCTAGAATAGAATGCATCGAAATCTACAATTAATTTGGATTCTTATATTCATTAGATGAATTTAATTCGCTGTGTAAAATTTAACTCAAAATTGTATAAACATAATACCACATTCTTTTTTTTTTTTTTTTTGGCTACTTAAGAAACTTTACAGTACATTATATAATTACTGTAAGTGTTTTTAAGTTTAAAAGTCAATGATTGATTTATTAATGTTGACATCTTAGGAAGAAACATTTATAGCCTAGATTTTTGGATTATTCACTCTAGTAAGTCATTTTTAGAATTTTTTTTTAGTCCTTCAAAAGAGAAACATTTTCTTATTTGTAACAGGACATAATTTCTTTCTAAGATAATTATAGTATTAGATGAGGTAATGTATGGAGAGAGTTTGAAAAAATTTGTGATATTTCATAAAGTTTCAATTGTAGCTATTAGTATTATCTAAAAAATAATAAATTCTGAAAAGAGGATTCTGTGATGATGTCTCTGTAGTCAGCATCGGAAAGCTCTTTTCTCATCTAGACAACAACTGCACTGGCAGAATCTGTTTAACGGAGTATTTTGAAACTCTAAAATCTGTTGAAGGTTTGCAGTGGCTAGAGAATGAATTGAACAAAAATATGCAATTAATTTTTATTCAGTTGCCACACTTAGCACCGTGTCTACCCTCACCACCCACCACATGGCCATAATTTGTGCATGTGTTTCTAGAGCAACCTGCACGCAACCTGCCAGAGCCATGGTGAGCTAAAAGGACTCTGTTTCTGAATACCAGGGATCTGTGCTCTGACCACTGAATAATGCTTCTGTCTGAACACAGAGTCTGCACCTGCCTAAGATATTGGCCTGTTAGTCCACTGATTAATGCTTTCAATCACAGACATGCAGACATAGAGGCAGGCTGTCATTGTTGTACCACCTCCCTACCATGTTGCAAGTGTGTGGCTCAAGTGACGTCCAGAGAATTTAAAGAGCGGGCACAACTTTTACTCTCCATTCCTTCATTTTTCTTGTTTTTCTCTTTTGGGAGCCAGACATTAAAGACCAGGATAATCAGAAGCAACTGTACATCTGGGAAAAATTAGAAAGTAACTGCACATGCCCAGGTAAAGGTACAAGCTTAGTAAATACCTAAGAAGGCTTTAGGTTTACACCTCTGGCTGATCTTTGCTGCAGAGACAGCTACAGGAATCAGAAAAACAGTAACAACAAGCATAAACAAACATCAAAAATAACCTAGCAAACATTGGGGAAGGGGGATAATCTGATATCAAGAGTTAGATTATTGCATTCAAATGTTAGCTTTAACAAAAAATCACAGGCATACAAAGTGTCTTAGTCCATCTGAGGTGCTAAAACAAAATACCTTGCTTGTGTAATTTATGAATAACAAAAACGCATTGCTTACAGTCAATAGAGGCTGAGAAGTCCAAGAGCAAGGCACCAGCAGATTTAGTCTCTGGTGAGGGCTCTCTCTGTGCTTCAAAGATGCTGCCTTCTTTTCATGTTCTCACATTATGAAAAGTGTGAACAAACTCCTTTGTGCTTTTTTTTTTTTAAAATAAGGACACTAATCCCATTTATAAGGGTAGACCCCTCATGAACTACTCACCTTCCATGTGCCCTAACACTTAATAACAGCGATTTAAAAGTATGGTTTCAACATAAAAATGTTGAAGTGACAAAAACAGTCACACTATATAATAAATAAAGAGTAATGCATAGTCTATTCAAAAGAAAAAAATCACTAGAAACCATCCCTAAAAAATTTTTATGGCACTTCCACTAGCCACAGACTTAAGACAACTATCTTAAGGATGCTCAATGGACAGAAGAAAGATTTCAAGAATGTCAAGAAAGAAATGTGTTAAAAAATGGAAATATTAATAAGCAGACAAGGAATGTAAAAATATACCAAAAGAAAATTCTGAAGCTGAAAAGTATAATAACTGAAATGCAAAACACATTAAAGGGATAAAAAGGAATATTTCAGGAGGCAGAGAAAAGAACCAGTGAACTTGAAGATAAGACAATGGAAATAATCAAACCTTCTTAGAAAGAGAAATAGAAAAGATTAAAGAAAACTAAAGAGAACCGAGGAGATATGTGGGACACCATCAAATGAACCAAAATATGCATTGTATGAACCTTACAAGAAGATGAAGAAGAGAAAGAGACAGAAAGAATATTTAAAGCAATAGTGAGTGATGATGTTCCAAATCTGATAAATGAAAGACAAACATATAAATATCCAAGCAGCTTGAGAAATTGCCAGTAAGATGAATTCAAAGACTCACAACAACACACATTATAATCTCACTTTTAAATGACAAAAGCAAACACAAAATCTTGAAAGCAGCAAGACAGAACTGACTTCACATGAAAAAAATTCTCAATAACATCATGAGCAGATTTTCCATCAAAAACTTTGGAGAGCCAAAGGCAGTGAGATGATATACTCCAAGTGGTAAGAAAAAAAATATCAATGAGGAATATTATATCTGGAAAAACTGTCTTTCAAGTGTAAGGGACAGCTTTTAAGATCCCCAGATAAATGAAATCTGAGAGAGTTTGTTACGTTAGACCTGCCCTGAAAGAAGTGGTTCAGTAGGGGGAAATAAAAGGACATTGGACAGTGGCACAAAGCTGTATAAAGAAATGATATCAATAAAGTTATATACATAAGCAGTTAGAACAATTAATGGTATTTTAACAATGGTTTGTAACTCCCCTTTTTGTTTTCTGCCTAATTTAAGCCACTAATACATGTAAAAGTCTTGAATATTTTGTTTTGAGACACATAATTTGTAAAAGTGTAATTTTGTAATTTTAACAACTAAAGGGGATGAAAATAAAGCTGTAAAGGAGCAGTTTTTGTATGTTTTGAAGTAAAGCCAGTGTAAATTTAAATTAGAGTGTTATAACTTTAGAATGCTAAGTGTAATCTCCATGGTAACCACAAAAATATAGCTATAGACATTACATAAGAGGAAATTAGAAATTTAAACATTTCTCTGAAAAAAAAAACACTAAACACAAAGGAAGACAATAATGCAGAAAATGGAAGACAAAACACTCAAAGGCATCTAGAAGATAAATAGTAAAGTGACAGAAATATCTTTCTTTATAATTACTTTTAATTTACCTGGATGAAAGTCTTCAATCAAAAGTGAGATTAGCAAAATGAATAAAAACACATGATCTGCCTTTATGCTATCTACAAAATATTTCTTTTAGATCCAAAGACAGTAATAGATTGAAAGTGAAAGGATAAAAAAATTACATGACCATCCTGGCTAACATGGTGAAACCCCGTCTCTACTAAAAAATACAAAAAACTAGCCGGGCGAGGTGGCGGGCGCCTGTAGTCCCAGCTACTTGGGAGGCTGAGGCAGGAGAATGGCGTAACCCGGGAGGTGGAGCTTGCAGTGAGCTGAGATCCGGCCACTGCACTCCAGCCTGGGCGACAGAGCGAGACTCCGTCTCAAAAAAAAAAAAAAAATTACATGAAATATGTAAACAAAAGTTAGCAGGGTTCTTATATTACTATCAGACGATATAAATTTTAAATTAAAATGTAAGAAACAAAGAAGGGCACTGTATATTAATAAAAGCTTCAGCACAGAGAAGAAGGTATAACAATTATTAAAAAATTACTCATCTAATGAGATACCATCAAAATACATGAAATAAAAATGGACAGAATTAAAGGGAGAAATAGAGTCATACAGTAATAGGTGGAGCCATCAATAACCCACTCTCAATAATCAGTAGAACAAATAGAAGAAAATAGAGAACTTAAAAACACAATAAACCAACTAAATATAGCAGATAAATAGAGAACATTATATCCAACAACAGCAGTATTCACATTCTTTTATTTTCTTTTTAGTATTATTATACGTTAAGTTCTGGGATACATGTGCAGAACATGCAGGTTTGCTACAATTACTTTTGTATACATGTGCCATGGTGGTTTCCTGCACCCATTAACCCATCATCTAGGTTTTAAGCCTCACATGCATTAGGTCTTTGTCCTAATGCTATCTCTCCCCTTGCCCCCTGTCCCCTGACAGGCCCTGGTGTATGATGTTACCCTCCCTGTGTCCATGTCACATTTTTTTCATGTACACAAGGAACATGTTCCAGAATAGTTCATTTATTAAGCCACAAATTAAGTCTCATTAGATTGAAAACAAAATAGCTATTATGCAAAGTATCTTCTCTGACTGCAATGAGATAAAATTAAAAATAAATAATACAAGTAAAATGAGAAAATGTACAAATTTGTGGAAATTTAGAAAGCATACTCTTAACCAGTTGACCAAATAAAAAAATCACAAGGAAAATGAAAACAGAACACACCAACAATTATGGATGCAGTGAAACCAATGCCAAGGGAAAAATGTATAACTTTAAACTCTTACATCAAAAATCAAGAAAGAGCTCCAATCAACAATCTAACTTTGCAAACAGATAAATGAAAAAAATTCAACCAAAAGCTAGTAGTAAGAAGGAAATAATAAAGATTAGAACATAGATAAATGAATATAAAAGAACAACAGATAAAATTAATACACTCAAAAGTTGTTTATTTGAAAAGATAAATTGAAAAAACTTTAGTAAAATGGACTAAGAAAAAAAGAGAATACTCATTACCAAAATTAGAAATAAAAGAATTGTGTAGAATTACTACCAATTCTACATAAATTAAAATAATTCAAGAAGAGTGCTATGAACAACTGCATGCCAACAAATTGGGTAGCCTAAATGAAACAGAGAAATTTCTAGAAACATAAAAATACCAGGCCTAAATCACTAACTAGAACATCTCAATAGGCTTATAACTAGTAAGGAAATTGAATTAGTAATATAAACCTCCCAACAAAGAAAAGTTCTGCATCTGATGGCTTTACTCTTAAATTCTACCAAACATTTAAGGAAGAACTAACACTAATTCTTCTCAAAGTTTACCAAAAAAAAAAAAAATTAGAGGAAGAAAAACTTTCTACTTTGTTCTGTGAGGTCAGTATTACCCTCTGCTATAGTCTGGATGTTGGTGATGCCCACAATTCATACACTGAAATGTAATACCCAAAGTGATACTTAAGAGGCGGGAGCTTTTAGAAGTGATTAGGTCATGATACATACACCTTCATGTATGAAATTACACGCTTGTAAAAGAAGCCTGAGGTAGCTAGTCTCTTATGTCAACTGAGAACACAGCAAGGAGGCCCCATCTTTGAAACACAAAGACTGCCCTCCCCAGACAGCGACTCTGCTGGTGCCTTGGGCTTCCCAGCCTCCGGAACTGTGAGCAATAAGATTCTGTTGTTTATAAATTACTCCATCTAACATATTTTGTTATAGCAGACAAAATGAACTGAGATATCTAGATACCAAAGCCAGACAAAGACACTATAAGAGAGCTACAGACCTGTCATAAATATTAATGCAAAAATTATCACCAAAATACTAGAAAACCAAATTCAGTAGTACATTAAAAAGAACATACACTATGACCAAATGGGATTTATTTCTGAAACACAAGGATGATAAAACATACAAAAATCAATCAATGTAATACACCACATTTACATATCGAAAGAAAAAAATACACATGATCATCTCCATTAATGCAGAAAAAACAATTGACAAAATTTAACACTCCCTCATGATAAATACATTGAACAAACCAGGAATAAAAGAAAATTAGTTCAACATAATAAAAGCCATATATGAAAAACACACAGCAAACATTATTCTCTATAGTAAAGAATGCAGCCTTTTCCTTTACACCAGTAACAAGGCAAGGGTGCCTACCTGTACCACAGCAGTTCAATATAGTACTGCAAGTTCTAGCCAGAGCAAGTAGGCAAGAAGGAGAAATAGACTAAATCCAAATTAGAAAAGAAATAAAATAATCATTGCTTACAGATGATACGAACTTGAACGTTGAAACCCATAAAGATTATGCACACACACAAAGACCATTAGAACTAATAAATGAAATAAGCCAAGTAGCAGGATGTGAAGTCAACACTTTAAAAATATTATTTATAAAGGATTATAAATCATGCTACTATAAAGACACATGCAGATATATGTTTATTGCAGCACTATTCATAGTAGCAAAGACTTAGAAACAAACCAAATGTCCATCAAAAATAGACTGGATAAAGAAAATGTGGCACATATACACCATGGAATACTATGCAGTCATAAAAAAGGATGAGTTCATGTTCTTTGTGGGGACATGGATGAAGGTGGAAACTATCATTCTTAGCGAAGTATCACAAGGACAGAAAACCAAACATCACGTTATCACTCATAAGTGGGAGTTGAACAATAAGAATGCATAGACACAGGGAGGAAAACATCACACACTGGGGCCTATTGGGGGGTTAGGGGGCTGGGGGAGGGATAGTGTTAGGAGAAATGCCTAATATAAAAGATGAGTTGATGGCAACAAACCAACCTGCCACATGTATACCTATGTAACAAACCTGCACGTTGTGCACATGTACCCTAGAACTTAAAGTATAATAATAAAAAAGTGTGTTTCTACATATTAACAATGGACAATATGAAAACAAAATTATGAAAGCAATTCCATTTGCAATAATATCAAAAGAATATAATACTCAGGAATTAACCAAGGAGGTGAAAGATTTGTATGATGACAATTACAAAACATCACTGAAAGAAATTAAAGAAGATGTAAATAAAAGAAAATAAATCCCATGTACATAAATTAAATGACTTAATGTTGCTAAGATGTCAATACTACCCAAAGTGATGTACAGATTGAATGCAATCCCTATCAAAATACCAGTTTTTTTCATAAATAGAAAAACCCATTAGAAAATGTATATAGAATTACAAGGGATTCCTATTAGCCAAAACTATTTCAAAGAATGAATAAAGCTGGAAGACTCACACTTCTTGATTTCAAAACTTACGACAAAGCCACAGTTATAAAACAGTGTGGTGGTGGCATAGAGATAGGCATATAGAGCAAGAGAATAGAATAGAGAGTCCAAAAATAATACCTTTCATATATGGTCAAAATATTTTTTGACAAATGTGTCAAGATCCTTCAAAAAGGAAAGAACAGTGTTTTCAATGAAGATTCTGGGAAAATTGAATATATTAATGCAAAGGAATGAAATTGACCTGTTTTCTAACACCATAAACAAAAACTTTCTTCAGGTACATTAAAGAACTAAATGTAAGACCTAAACCTATACAAAATCTTAGAAAAAACACGAGAAAAGCTTTAAGACATTAGAATTGGCAATAATTTCTTGGATATTACATCATAGGGATAGGCAACAACAATTAAAAAAAAATAGATAAGTTGAAACTTCCTGAAAATTGTCATCAAATAACAATATCAGTAGAATTAAAAGGCAACCCACAGAAGGAGAGATAATGTTTGCAAATCAAATATCTGATGAGATTAATATCTGATATTTACAGGAAATTCCTAAAACAACAGAAAAACAACCAGCCTGAGACAAAATTTGGCAAAACATTTGAATACATATTTCTCCAAAGAGGGTACACAAGAGGTAAATAAGCACATGAGAAATGTTCAACAGCACTAATCATTAGCGAAATTCAAATCAAAATTACAATGAGACAGCACCTTATACACATCAAGATGGTTACCATTAGTAGAACTAATAAATAAGTGTTTTGTGGTAATGTGGAGAAATTGGAGCCCTTGTGCACTGTTGGTGAAAATGTAAAATGTCACAGCCACTGTGTGAAAAACAGTGAAAATAGAATTGAAAATGGAATTACGGTATGATCCAGGAATTCCACTCGAGAATATACCCAAAATAATTGAGGCCAGAGTCATGAAGATATATTTGTACACCCATGTTAACAGTATGTTTAAAATAGCTAAAAATAAAGAATAAATCCAAATCGTATATGTATAGATGAATGGATAAGCAAAAATATGATACACTGTACATATGTGTACAAGTATATCATGCAGCCTTAAAAAGGAAGGAAATTCTGACATATTCTATTACATAGATGAATCTGGAGGACATTGTGATAAGTGAAATAAGCCAGTAACAAAAGGAACAAAATTCTGCACAATTTCATTTATATAATATCCTTAAAATAGCCAAAGTGATAGAAACAGGAAGTTGAATGGCAACTGCCAATGGCCAGGGGAAGGGAGGAATGGGGAGTTACTGTTTAATGGGTATAGAGTGTCAGTTTTACAAGAGGAAAAGATTTATAGAGGTAGATAGTAGTGATGGTTGTACAATATTATGAATGTATTTAATAACACTAAACAAAATATTCTTAAAGATAGTTAAATTGGTGAATTTTACGTTATGTATATTTTACCACAATTTTAAACATTGATGAAAATAGTAATAAAATCTGGACAAGGCATCTTGCTTTTCTACTAGAGGTGTCTCAGAGTTTGAATCCTTATTTTCTCAGTTATTATATTTTTAGCCACAGGTAAATTATGCAACAACACTGAATTACCTTTTTCTACCTAATATAGGACTACAGTCACGTCTATCTCACAGTGTTATTGTGAAAATTATATAACAAAATGAGAGAATATAGCAAGAGCTTGGGAGATCACAAATGTCTACAAGATTGTATTAATTGTAGAACATTGTTTTGATGAGTATTCATGCTTTCTTTTATTATATGAAATGAAGTTCTTGTTTTGAATAATTTTATAGGGCAATTACAGTTTACAAAACATAATCTCTTTGCTAAGTCTAAAGGAATTATTTATTTTTCACCTATTTCAAATAAATGGGTTTAAATTAAACCATTTTGTTTGCCTACCTGAGAAAATCCCTATAAGACTTTCCAAAATCCCTCAGTGTTCTAAGCATTTGGCATTTGCTGGGTGGGGGAAAATGCCATGCTTGCATTAGTGGAGAAACTGTGTCCTTTATTACATTATACGCCGCACTCCAGAGTAGCAAGGCACAATGGCTTCCAGGCAGTTTGGGAACAATTGTCATGCCCTATTAACAAACATAAAGAGCACAGTATGTTTTCCTCTATTATCCAAAGCTGTACTTTTTATTGCTGCCTCTCTGGCCCTTAATGGTTCTAAACAGCAGGCAGAGGGATAGTGACAAGTCGAAGGTGACTTCAAGCTTCAGATCCTGCTCTAGTGATAACCACATGTTGCCTAAAGCTGAAAGACCAGTTCCCTTTGCTCTTTATACCCAATATAATCTGGCTGGAAAACAGTGATGGATGAATTCCAGAAGTTGTTTCACCTTGTTTTAAAGTCTTCTTAGATGAAGAATCCAAAAATATACTTTGCAGGCTGGTAACATTTTGGCAGAGCTATTTATTATGACATGCAAACATTGAACCCCAGCCAAATGAAATGTGGCTCCACATGCTGAATGAATTTTGATTATTGATATTTTTATGAAGTTGTTATGAAAAACATGAGAAATGAAAATATAATAGGTAGTAATTGAATAGAAGCCAACCAAAATAATAATTCTCTGCAGAGATGGAGAGACTCTTATCAGAAAGTGAGTAATTACCTCACTTATCACAATGTTCTCCAATTGGATCCACTGCTTTCAACTGTGGCAGGATACGCTGCAAAATGCGTAAGAGAGGAGATTTCATGTGATGTGTTCTTATCCCAGTAAAAATAATAATAATAAAACTGAGCAGTCATTTGCCAAGATATCTCACAAACTCCTGAGAAAATTATCAATTTGAGGCAAGAGAAGTGTCAAAATCTACACAGCTGTTCAATAATGTTTATGGTGAGATTAATAGACTATGTTAATGTATATTATTACCATATTTATTCTAATAAGCATTCCAATAAATAGCAGTAAAATATGAGACAGTTAGTCCAAATTTGAAAAAGGAATGCTGTTATAATTCACACAGGATGCACACTTGAACATGCACACAGAATCAGTTCTAACTCCTAAATTGTTTCTATTTGGTACCTGATAATATAAGTGATGGAGTATTTTATTATAAGATGAGTGAAGTTGGAACAAATCTTGAGAACTTGAAGTTGTTTTTCCAGGAAATAATCATGCTTTTTTTTTTTTTTCACTTTTTTCTTTCTTCCAAAGAGATGTCTCTCCTTCCTTGTTCTTTATGTTATTGATACTGCTTATTGATTATTCTATGTTTCTGTTATATTACATAATGTATAGAAATCCTCAAAAATCACAGATCAGTAATTTGATTATGTTTTAATCTCCTAATCTGACCATATTTTTCTTTATGTTATTTCTCAATATGTGATTATAATTTTGGACTGCCGAGGACTGGCGACTATCTCTTGGATGATGGTAATCGTCAGTATATTTCAGGTGTATGGTTTGGCAACCTTTAGCAAAACTCACATTTCCACACATATACATCATTAAGCCAGTCTCCAACAAAATAGTCATTGTCAAAATACTTTTGGTAGGACTGTTCCTCACTTCGCAGTTGCCTTGGAACACAGCACCATATTACAGATGTCATATACCGAGTCAATATGAATGATGCTTAATCTACATTTACTCTGCTGATTTATTTATTTATTTTTCTGGAAACTGGTAGAGGCAACAGTTTAGCTTCCAGTCCTTAGTTACTTATGTATTTTAACTCATATTGAATTAAAGATTTCTACATAAAACCATAAGATCAAAACAGAAGAGAATATCTAATATAACCAAGATGCTAATTGGAAATGTATAAAAGAATTATTTTCCTAATTGCATTCTATATTATTGACACAATTATAGTGTGATACTAGTTGTCAAAACTATAAACTGGATATCTGATTTGTACACTTTCTAATAGGGTATTTCTTTACACTGTTTTCCTTATATGTTAAAAGACTAAACAGAAAACTGAGATTGAACGTTTCCTTTGTGATAAAAGCAAGTAACCATGTGAAATCAAAAGACTCACTAACCCGTCACTCTTGCAGAAGCCAGCACATTTTGTGTGTATATGTGTGTGTATGCTTGAAAGGAGTAATAGATTATTTAAAATATTTTATATAAGATATACAGAATACAGAATTAAAGTAGAATTTCAGTTATATTAAGGCTTAGTTAAGAGAAGGAATTTATTGTACTATGTAACTGTGAAGTATTTCCTTATAAACATTTATGCTGGTGGGGTCTCAATATACTGGGCTTAAATATCAAACAGATTTTATTTTATCAAGTAAGACTTTCTTAGTGTGAAAGTTTACATAGGGCTATTTTGGAAGAAGAACATGTGAAATAAAGTGAGAAATTTGGTTACACATTATTTAACGGCTTTTTATAACATTAAAATTAGTCACTAAAACCAACTGATATGTGACTGAGGAAAACTGATATGTGACTGAGTTGACACCCACTGAATAAATTACCTATAGTTTTTAAAAAAAATTATACATAGATCAAAAATGAGTTTCTTCTTGGAAGCCTACTTAGAATTCTTTGTATTATTTTTTTGTAATTTTCAAGTTTAATTTTTTAAATTAAATTAAATGAAGGACTTGGTCAAAACAAATCTAAGGTACAAACAATTTACAAAACTAATAATACAGAGCTATTCCATTGAACTGATGATCTGCCTTCATGTAGCCGTCCCCTGGACCTGCCATGCACACATCTCCATGTGTGCAAGACACACGAACATCTCACACAGCAGGAAGCCAAGAGAGAGAGGAGAGAGACAGAGACAGGGCGACAAGAGAAACAGAGGAGTCCCTGACATGCTTCGAAACATATTTAAACCTAAAAAGCTATTTTTAAGATCTCTGCTCTTTGTTATTCCTGTTCTATCCACGCAGCTTTTGCTTCATTACTGTGGGTCATAACTACGTGCTTTGTGGAACTGTTAAGCATAAAGGCAGTAATAATGCAGATATATTTTTTTCATCAGAATTAGTCACTGGGTTCGGTCCCCTTGCTTACTGTAATGAGTCTCAGCAAATACTGAGTTAAGGGTAAAGACGAGCCTAAAAATAACTCATATTAATTGATAAGTTGCTTAAAAATTTGGTTACACTTTTACTTACATGTTTTACCTCATTTAATCCTTAAACAATCCTATGACATTGATAGCTGTTATTCTCCCCAAGTTACAGATGAGGGAAGCAAAGCAAAGACCATGCAAATGACTTACCAGTGTTCAGATATCAAGTGGTGAAGCTTGAAAACTGAACTTCAGAGGCAGATCTTTAGATTTGCATTACATTGTTTCTCACAGAATTACACACAGGACTTTTTACAAAGCAATAATATAAGAAATAAAATTTGGGGAAATAATTATAGCCAAGAAATTCTTCACACTTGGAGACAATTGTAATTACACACACATGTGCACACACAAAACTTTATACGCCAGTTGGGAGAAGGTGTAAAGGAACACTCACTTTATTAACTTCTCAGTGAGATTTTGCTAATGTTAAATGCTTTTCATTTATACATAGTCTATGCTAAAGTTTTCTAGAAACAGGAACCCTCTGTTACTCTTTATAAAAACAATGTTGCAATTTGATAATTACATTTCACACAATTATTCCAGTAGCTTGTCTCACGCTTCATGCCACAGTTTCTATTTTAATATATGCTGTTAAGGCTTCTTGAAATAAAATGACTGTGAACTTCTTTGGACTATTTATCAAAATATTTGATGAAGCACTCCTATCACCAAAACTAAGATGTCACACACAAGAGTACCTTCATTTAAAGTGTGTAGATGTTAATATATGACAAGCAAAAATGATGTTTTGCTAGCATCTTCTCCAAAACTGCATGTGAATTCTTAGGGCAGAAATCAGAAGCTGAGTTCTTTCCCAGCCTTACCATATATGGAGGCCAAAGCAACTCTGTCTTGGAAACTCATCTGGCATGTTGACGTCTGGTCAACCCTGGTTCCAGAATGCCTCTAAGATTTCCAGTTTTTCTACTGTTCCTGTTTAAGAGCATGTACTTACCTTAAATCCTGCCTTTAGAGAAAATTAACATTGATAAACTCGTATTTACCATAATCCATCCATGGATAGAAAATTCCTATCCATATTTTGTAAGACACTTTCCCTTTGGTATGATATTCCTGAGTCTCAGGGGTAAGTGTCAGAATCCACCATTTTCTCTCATAGCCACCAGAGACACAGACATGGCTTCGGTTCATGAGTCCCTATTAAATGTTTCCTTCTGTGAAGACAGATTTGTCAGCCTTTTTCTTTAGCCTCTCAGCTTCCCTGGACTTTGGAGGTTTGCAGAGACCTGCCCACCATGAAACACTTTAGTACCTAGTCGTGGTGGAACCAAAGCATCTATCTTCACAGTGCCTGAAGATTTCTCAATCTCTGTTCAGATCATCTGACAAGAAGTATAATTATTGTACCTACTACATGGCAGACATCATGTTAAGCATGTAGGATACCAGCCTAAATAATATATGATGTCTTTATTCAATGGAATAAACAAGATAAGATACAAATAAAGTGCATTAAAATATAATGAGTTTGGCCGAGGTGGGCGGATCACAAGGTCGGGAGATGGAGACCATCCTGGCTAACACGGTGAAACTCCGTCTCTACTAAAAATACAAAAAACTGGCTGGGCGTGGTGGCGGGCACCTGTAGTCCCAGCTACTCGGGAGGCTGAGGCAAGAGAATGGCGTGAACTGGGGAGGCAGAGCTTGCAGTGAGCCGATATCCTGCCACTGCACTCCAGCCTGGGTGACAGAGCGAGACTCCGTCTCTCTCTCTCTCTCTCTCTCTCTCTCTCTCTCTCTCTGTGTGTGTGTGTGTGTGTGTGTGTATAAAATGAGTTCATGATAGAGAACTGAGTAACACGCAACGTAAGGAAATAGGAAGAGCATCTGAGTAAGACATTCATCCTGAAGCCTGAGTTGGATTTCTAGAGGAATGTTATCTTAACTGTGTTTTCAAGTTCCAAATTTGTTAAAACGTCTACTTCATAACAGATAAATTAGCCTGTGTTAAATCATATTACCATGAAACCATGCAACTTCTTTAAAAAGCCTCATGTCTATTACGGTAAACATCACAATTGAAAATATGGTTTGAGATGACGCTATCTAGGGACAAATGGGGGAATTGGTCTGGAAACTTATGCATAATTACTAAATATGCAAAGTAGAATATAACTGTGATGGTAATTTTTATTTCATTATTATTTTTTTCTTTTATGAGATCCAGTCTCACTTTGTTGACAAGACTGGGGTGCAATGGCACCATCTCGGCTCATTGCAACCTCTACTTCCCAGATTCAAGCAATTTGCCCAGCTCAGCCTCCAGAGTAGCTGGGACTACAGATGCACACCACCACCCCTGGCCAATTTGTTTGTGTGGTTTTTTTTTTTTTTTTTTTTTCTGTAGAGATGGGGTTTTGCCACATTTCCTAGGCTAGTCTAGAACTTCTGGACTCAAGCAATCTGCCTGCCTCTGCCTCTCTAAGTGTGAGATTTTAACCAGAGGTCCTTGTTCTAAGAGCTCCCAAGATGGTGGGGGGCCGCTTCCAAGATGGCAGCAAGCCTCTTGTTCTCTGACCTGGGGTTTTTGGCCTCAAGGATTCCAAAGAATGGAATCTTGGGCCATGCGTGAGTGTTATAGCTCTATTCAGCTCCATTAGGATGAACCCTGGGCACTTAGCCAGCGCATGAACAATGCCTAGCCTCTAGCCCGATTGGGAGCAGCAACGGGCGCTGCCTCACTGAATCAGAAGTGCAGAGGACACCCTGCTGGATCTGGAGGGGTGGAAGTCAGCGGCAGCTTCTGCGACTATGGCAATCAGCAGTGGTGGACGCCCAGCAAAAGCTCAGCAGGAACCAGAACAAACATGGACCAGAGAGTGTGCAGTTGCGATATGTAATAGAGTGAAAACAGAGCTCTCATACAGCGGGAGCGGACCCAAGGCGGGTTGCCCTTGCCAGCTCCAATGCCTGGGTTTATATCCCGATCATTGTCCCTCCCCCTGTGTCTCAGGTGATAGATGATTGCCTATTTCTTTACCTCCTGTTTTAGCCTAATTAGCATTTTAGTGAGCTCTCTTTACTACCTCTGGCTGGGTGTGAGGTAAGTTGCAAGCCCCGTGTTCAAAGGTGGATGCGGTCACCTTCCCAGCTAGGCTTAGGGATTCTTAGTCGGCCCAGGAAAACCAGCTAGTCCTGTCTCTCAGGATTACAGGCATGAGCCACTGTGCCCAGTCTGATAATCTTTAATTCTGTTGTTAGTGTTGTGGATGGCTTGGAGGGGATCCTGATTATGATACAGACAGGAGATAGGAAAATACTGGGTAGGAGAGAGCAGTTCCTGAGCAAACGTCCCACCCTCACAGGTGGATATCCGCAGCCGTAAGTGAGTACAGGCATTCCTGTTGCCTTTCGGCCCATCACGTCTCCCTATCCTGTACCCATATAAACCCCCAGTGCCAGGCTCCAGAAGCAGATGAGGAAACAGGCAGATGAACGACAGAATGGTGAAGCAGAGAAAGAGTGCTTGAATGCCGAGAGGAGTTTGGCTGGGGGTGGCTGGAGAAAAGTTCGGCCACTGGAAGGCCAAATTCCCGGGGAAGATTGTCTTCCTACTCCATCGCCCTTCCAGCTCTCCATCCTTCCACTGAGAGCCACCTCCACCATTCAGTAAAACCCCCACATTCATCCTTCAAGTCCGTGTGTGACCTGATTCTTCCAGGACACTGGACAAGAGCTTGGGATACAGAAAGCTGTCACGCTGGTGCTCTGCCCTTGCAGAAAGGCAGAGGGTCCACTGAGCTGGTTAACACTTAAGTTGTCTGGCGGATGGTAAGGCTAAAAGAGCATACTGTAACACGTGCCCACTTGCGCTCCTGCACCTGTCCATCTGTGTGCTCCTCCTCCCATAATGGATTTGGGCAGCAGCGACCAAACAGACAAGCCACACCCATGTTGCACATCCTGTGAGGGGTGTCAGGGAACTCTCTCGTCTCAATTAGAGGCTGAAGGTTTAGTTATATTGTTGCTGTTATTCAAGTTGGAAGAAGCAAGAGCTTAATATCTGATGAATAGTGACAAACAAAAGAATTATTGTAAAAGTGGAAGCTATAGAGCATAATCAGATGCAAAGTAAGGTAAGTGTGAATGAAGAGGACAAATGTAATCCCCAGTTTTCTTGTTTGGACAAGTATGTTCTCTTTGACATTATTTACTAAATAAGAGGTACTGGAGAGGAAACAGACTGTCAAAAATATGATGAATTTGGTTTCTGATATCCTGGTTTGAGGTGTCAGTGGAATACCCAAGGAAATAGCCACCTTAAGCTCTTTAAATAGTTGAAAACATTCTCCCTAAGAACTGGCATAAGACAAGGATACCCACTTTTGCTATGCCTATTTGATATAGTACTAGAAGTGTTTGCCAGAGAAATCAGGCAAGAGACATAAATAAAAGACATCCAAATTAGAAAAGAAGAAGTCAAATTATCTGTGTTTGCTGATTTTATTATCTTATACCTAGAAAACCCTAAATATTTCATCAGAATTCTTGGATTTTATGAATGAATTTAGTAGTTTCCTGTGAAAATCAACATGGAAAAATCAGTAGCATTTCTATACACCAATAACAATCAACTGAAGAAACAAATCGATAAGGCAATCCCATTTGCAATAACTACAGAAATAAACCTAAAAATATATTCAATCAAAAGAGTGAAAGATCTCTACAAGGAAAACTACAATACACTGATTTAAAAAAATGTAAATGGCACAACTAAAGAAAAAAAAAATCCCGTGCTTATGGAATTCAACAAATAACATTATTAAAATGAACATACTGCCCAAAGCAATCTGAAGACTCAATACAATCCCTCTGAAAATACCAACATTCTTTGTCACAGAATTAGAAAAAAAAATCTAAAATTTATATGAAATCAAAAAGTAACCTGGCTAGCCCAAGCAATCCTAAGCAAAAGCAACAAAGTCATATTATCTGACTTCAAATTATACTCCAAGACTATAGAAACAAAAACTGCATGGTACTGGTAGAAAAATACACATAGATCAACAAAACAGCATAAATAACCCAGAAAAAAACCACATATCTATAGCTAATTGATCTTTGCCAAAGTTGACAAGAATACATGTGAGAGAAGGAATACCCTTTTCAATAAATGGTGCTGGGAAAATTGGAATGCCATATGCAGAATAAAACTAGACCCTTGTCTCTCACCATATACAAAACTCAACTCATGGTGGATTAAATAGTTTAATATAAGACCTGAAGCCATTCAAATACTAGAGAAAAACCTAGGAAACTGTTTTGGACATTGGTGTAGGCAAATGATTCATAACTGAGTCCTCAAATGGGACTTAATTGAACTAAATAGCTTCTGAAGAGCAAAATAAATGATCAACCAAGTGTACAGACAACCTGTAGAATGGGAGAAAACATTTGGAAAGTGTGCACCTGACAGAGGACTGATATCCACAATTTAGAAGAAACACAGACAGCTCAAGAACAACAACAAAAAACAAATGATCTCATTAAAAAGTGGATAAAGGACATGAATAGACATCCTTCAGAAGAAGACATGCACAGGCATGTAGCTTGAAAAGAAGAATAGGTATAAAAATACCTAACAAACATATGAATAAATATGCAACATCACTAATTATCAGAGAAATGCAAATTAAAACAATGAAATATCATCTTATACCAGACAAAATTGTTATTATTAAAAAGTAAAAAACTAACAGAAGTTGGCCACGACACTTATACACTACTGATGGGAATGTAAGTTCACACAACCTTTATGGAAAACAGTATAGAGACTTCTCAAAGAACTAGAGATACCTTCAATCCAGCATTCCACTACTGGAGAGAAAATCAATATATCAAATAGCTACCTGCACTGATGTATTTATCACAGCACTATTCACAATAGTAAAGATATGGAATCAGCCTAAATATATGCCAATTGATGATTGGATAAATAATATAGAATACTCTTTGGCCATAAAAAAGAATGAAATCACGTTTTTCTTTTTCTTTTTTTTCAACAACATGGATAGAACTAGAGGCCATTACCTTACGTGAAACAACTCTGAAGCACAAAGACAAATACTTTTTATGTCTTACTTATAAGTGGAAGCTAAATAATGTGTACCCATGGACATAGAGTGTGGAATAATATACACCTAAACTCAGGAGTGTTGTGGAGTGGGAGGTAGTGTATGATAAGAAATTACTTAGTGAGTATAATGAACATTTTCTGGGAGATGGATATACTAAAAGTCTAGATTTTATTATACCACTATGTAATATATCTATGTAACAAAATTACACTTGTTCATTTTAAACTTATGAAAATAATAGTTTTAAAAACCAGTAAATATCTTCCTTTCATAAAGTCAGGATTTATTGAAGAATAAATCCTCCTCATCCTCCAATATTTTGCCTATAGTAAGCAGAGAAATGATCTAGATATTTTAGCAGAGTCAGGTATTTGTCTTTGTTTGGGCTGCTTTAAAAAAGTACTAAAGACTGGGTAATTTATAAACAACAGAAGTTTATTTCTTGCAGTTGTGGAGGCTGGGGAGTCCAAGATCAAGGTGACAGCAGATTTGGTGTCTTTTGAGGTTTCAATGAGGCCTCTTCTCTTGTGTCTTTCTGGTATACAGATGGTATCTCCCAGCTGTGTCCTCAAATGGTGGAAGGGGTGTGGTAGTTGTGGGGCCTCTTTCAAAAGAGTATGAATCCCATGCATGAGGACTCCATGTCATGATCTACCACCTCCCAAAGACCATCTATACCATCACCTTGGAGGTTAAGATTTCAACATATGAATTTTAAGAGGACATAAACGTTCAGACCATAGCAGCATTTGAAGCAAACTTGGCTAAATTAATAATTCTGGCATATAGATAAACATTGAAAACAAAGAAACACAAAGACATTAAGAACTATACTTATAAGAAATGAATTTTATGTATATGAGCAAGAGACAAAAGACTCTTTAGATATAAGAGTAAATCTAAAGCAATGGTATTTGAAATATCTAACTGATATCAATATGACAAACATATTCAAAATGGGAGTTAATAGGTGAGTCTAAAACCTAGGCTTTAAAAATCATTCTAAAATAAAGATTTCATTTCAATTCTACCAATAATTTGGAAACTTTTTTCCTCTTTTGGCCTCAGTGCTAAAGCTGAAGGTTTGACAAATGCTCCTTAAGAAATCCTACAATAGATACAAATTTAGACGAGTACATATAGAAAAGAAATGTAGTTTCCAATGTTCTGTTTACACTTCCAAGGATTGTTTTAACTCACACTGGTGAGTATTCTGCCATATGTCTGGTGAATCATTTGACATCAATGTGATATAAAGCAAATCCTCTAAAAATATATTACTCTTTGTGTATTTTTCAGGGTTCTCTGGAGGGGAGAACTGATAGATGTCTATATGAAGAGGAGTTTATTAGGAGAATTGACTCACACGATCACAAGGTAAAGTCCCACAATAGACCATCTGCAACCTGGGGAGCCAGGGAGTCAACCTGAATCCCAAAACCTCAAAAGTAAAGAAGCTGATAGTGCAGTATTCTGTTGCAAATCACTGGTGTTAAGCCTGAGTCCCAAAAGCTGAAGAACTTGGAATCTGATGTTGGAGGGAAGGAAGCATCCAGTACCAGAGAAAGATGGAGGTCAGACTTAGGCAGTCTAGTTTTTCCACATTCTTCTGCCTGCTTTAAGTCTGGTAGCACTGGGAACTAACTAGATGGTGCCCAATCAGATTGAGGGTGGATCTGTCTTTCCAGTCCACTGACTCAAATGTTAATCTCCTTTGGCAACACCCTTACAGACACATCCAAGAACCATACTTTGCATCCATCAATCCAATCAAGTTCACACTCAATATTAACTATAACACTTTGACCAGTCTTTCCCCTGACATAAAATTAACTGTGGAAAACAAGAAGAGATATGCAAAAATGTGAATCGGTGCTATACTGCTTGGTGTATAGGAATTGTATGTAAAAAAAGTTATGAGGAATAATATAATTAAATTTATTAAGCATTAGTGTGTAACTGCACTGCAGTGTGTAACACTGACTGGAAGAAAAAGGAACTAAAAGTAATGTGATCACATGTACAAACTACACTGTTGATATGCTGCGCAATCATTAGACACAATGAGTTCCTTAAACATCCAAATTTTATAAACTATGAAAACATGACATTTTATTCTAATTAAACTTTCCATTACATATTACTAATCTTGAACAACTTACCTTAGGTATTATGTTTCCTCGGTTTACTGTTATCCATAGAGCTAAGCACTAAAAATAACAAACCCTTTTTTTAAATGTTGATTTTAGAGTCAAGGTGAATTGGAGCCAATCAGTCTTTCAGATTTATTAAATATTTTGTCTCTACCTGTTGCAATGAAGTTCTTTAATTTAGTGTTCTGTATTTGTGGTAATTATGTTTTCAATTTGATTAATCTAAGACATTAGCCAAGAGTAATTATTTTTTATTTTGTTACAGTATGGATTTTAGGGCATAAGTATGAAATATAGATATTGTCATAAAATATGCTATTATAATAGCACCAGCAATAGTAATATATTGATAATAATTGATTGATATGTGGTAGGCCACGTTTTCTAATTTGACTAAATGACCCATTCAATCTTCAAAAAAAAAAATAAACAAAATTGTAATTTTTATTTTATGTGTAAGAAAACTTAAAGAAAAAGCATTTGAGTTGTACAAGTTCACATAGATGGTGGAGGCAAGATGGAATATAGGCTAACTGTCCCCAAATTCTATATTCTCATCTAAGGTAAGGCTAGAAACACTTGTGTCATATGGTGTAATACTAAGGGTTTTGTCTTCATTTCTGTTCTTGGAATGTTGTTGGTGAAGTGGAGTAACAAGGCTGAACAAAGACCAGGATTGCACTCATGAATTAGAGAGACTTTTCTATAAAATATTCATTTATGGAGGGAAAAAGGGAAGAGGTATTTTATGCTAGGTACATGCTTAGGATAAAAATGAGAAAGGAGGAAAATAGCCGAAGATGAGATAATGAGTATCCTCCTTAGATGGACCTCAACCTGGTCTAATTTCTAAGGAGTCAAGATTTCCAAGTCCCAGTGCTTGTGGGCTCTAAAAATCCTCATTGGTAGGCTCCACAATTTTAAAGGGGCAAGAATTTATAGAAAACAAATCTAAATTAACAATGATACAGAATTGAATAGACTTGCATTTTTGTATGCAGCTGCATAGATATAATGAATTATCTACTTAGTGAGTTATCAGGGACCAATACATTCAACATTTCTAAATTACATTTTTATGATTGGACATGTTGAGGCTCTAATGCAGCAACCCAATGAATCAGCATATGTTACATGCGGATGGCCAGAAATTATATGTTATTCAAGCATACTTAGTATTGCATCATTTCTGATATATTGACTTGGTTGTGAGATCCATTTGCTGACTTTTTAACTTTTTAATGATAAATTATTATCTGTTCAGTACTTTGTGGGTTGTTTGTATAACCCTAGAGCATGTGCTGATGCATATTTGCATATTTGTGGTCTATAATTTTTCAATAGCTAGGCTTTAAGACATTTATATGTAGTAGTTAAAACATAAATCTTCCATATCCCTATTCCTAAAGATACATATTCTTCCCAAAATTGCTTGTAGATTGTGATACTTCATTGGTGATCTACTGTATATAGGCTTGAGCAAAATGCATATATAATATTGCAAAATAACATTAAAGTATTTGTAATAAAATTACTTCCTTTTAAAAACTGAAGATAAGGGGCATTTGCTTATTATAGATCCTTAACATTTTTAAAAATTTGTATTCCTTTTGTATTAGTTATATATTATTGCATAACAAATTATTTCAAAATTTGGGACTTAAGAAAACTGTAAGTATTTATTACATTATGGTGTTTGTGGGTCAGTAATTTCCAATGGACACATGGGGATGGCTTGCTTTGGCTCTGTGATGTGTAGAGTCTCAATTAGAAGACGTAAACTTTGGGGAACTGAAGCCATTCAAAGGCTAAGCCTGCAAGATCAGTGTCCAATTTGATTTAAGACAACAAGATGGAAGCAGCAATACTAGCCTTAAAAATTATACATCACCAATATGCAGCATTCTGTTCTTTAGATGGCTCCACTAATCAGGCTCACATTCAAGAGATGGTGGGTAATTAGGATGAGAAGTATAGAACACTTGGCAAACCCCTGGACCAAACTCTAGCATGACTTCTAGCAGCGTAAGGCCATGTCTCTAGGATGACCTTGGACCCTTTTAAAGTGTCTGCCAAGAAACTAGTGCTGCCGGGAAAACTTACTATTTGTTCTAACCAACACACACCAGATAATAGGCCCCTGTTCTACCTTTTTTCAACATTTACTACAAAGGGTTTGCAAATATAAATCTGTTCTCTGGAAACTCAGGAGCATCTCTCTCAAAGACCTGCGAGCCATTCCTTAAAAATGTAATCATTAAGAAGGGCTTACCGGCCGGGTGCGGTGGCTCAAGCCTGTAATCCCAGCACTTTGGGAGGCCGAGGCGGGTAGATCACAAGGTCAGGAGATCGAGACCACGGTGAAACCCCGTCTCTACTAAACATACAAAAAATTAGCCGGGCGCGGTGGCGGGCGCCTGTAGTCCCAGCTACTCAGGAGGCTGAGGCAGGAGAATGGCGTGAACCCGGGAGGCGGAACTCCAGTGAGCCGAGATCGCGCCACTGCCCTCCAGCCAGGGGGACAGAGCGAAATTCTGTCTCAAAAAAAATAAAAAAAATAAAAAAAAAAGAAGGACTTATCGTCTGTCTCCCAGTCTTGGTGAAATGACAGAATCCTAACTTAGATAACAGACAGCTAGCAGACACAGCTGACCTCATCACATTCATACTGACCAACCCTTTGTACTTTTTCGCTTCCCTAACTCTACTGAAACCCCACACTTTCCCTTCCTCATTTTCCCTATAAAACCTTCAAATTGCCTGGGCACAAGTCAAAACGGAACTCACCTCTTTTCACAACTCTTGTAAGTTACTGAATAAAATCTGTTTTCACCTCTTCAAATAATATCTGGCTGTATATATCTTAGACAGGATAAGACATGTCAATGTATTTAAAAATGACCATAGTTACTCAAAGGTATGACATATTGAACTATTTTTGTTTTTGTTTTCTTGGTTTAGTAGTACTGGGAGAATAATCTTTGGTTAAGAAGCCACATTCATGGGTGTTACTGGCAGCCACGTGAATGAATTCAAATGCCTTTTAAGTGGTGATCTTCCTTAAGGAAGTGGTAAAATGTTTACCTTAAAAGAAATTTGGAAGAAGTTGATTACAATCCTCACGAATGACTTTGAGGTGTTCGATACTTCAGTGGAGAAACAACTGCAGATGTGGTGGAAATATCAAAAGAGCTAGAAGTGGAGCACGAAGATGTGACTGAATTGCTGAAATCTCTGGTAAAACTTGAACAGATGAGGGAGGCACTTTTATGGATGAGCAAAGAAAATGGTTTCTTGAGATGGAATCTACTTTTGGTGACGATGCTGTGAACATTGTTTGGTTTTTGTTGTTTCTTTTTTTTTTTTCAATCCTCCAGGATGTCTGAAATATGAACACTGCTGAAATGACAACAAAGGATTTAGAATATTACCTAAACTTAATTGATAAAGCAGAGGCTGGGTTTGAGAGGATTTACTCTAATTTTAAAAGAAGTTCTCCACCCTGTGTCCAAGTGTTCTGGTTGTTCAATTCCCACCTATGAGTGAGAACATGCGGTGTTTGGTTTTCTATCTTTGCGATAGTTTGCTCAGGATGATGGTTTCCAGCTTCATCCATGTACCCTAGAACTTAAAGTATAATACAAAATAATAATAAAAAAAGAAGTTCTACTGTGGGTAAATGCCATCAGATAGTAATGCATGCTACATGGAAATCTTCCATGAAAGGAGCAGTCAATCAATCTGGCAAATTTCACTGTTGCCTTATTTTTTTTTTTTTTTTTTTGAGACGGAGTCTCGCTCTGTCGCCCAGGCTGGAGTGCAGTGGCTGGATCTCAGCTCACTGCAAGCTCCACCTCCCGAGTTTATGCCATTCTCCTGCCTCAGCCTCCCGAGTAGCTGGGACTACAGGCGCCCGCCATCTCGCCCGGCTAGTTTTTTGTATTTTTTAGTAGAGACGGGGTTTCACCGTGTTAGCCAGGATGGTCTCGATCTCCTGACCTCGTGATCCACCCACCTCGGCCTCCCAAAGTGCTGGGATTACAGGCTTGAGCCACCGCGCCCGGCCACTGTTGCCTTATTTTGAGAAATTGCTGCAGACATCCCAAATGTCAGCAACCTCAACCTTAATAGCCAACAGCCATCTACATTGAAGCAGGATCCTCCACCAGCAAAGGGATTATAACTTGCTGAAGAATACATGACTGTTAGCATTTAACAATAAAACAGTTGTGAATTAAAATATATCTTTTTCACATGTAATATTACATGATGAACCACAGTATGGTATAAATGTAATTTTTATATCGAGTGGAGAACAAAAAACGTGTGTGGTTCACTTTATTGTAATATTCTCTCTATTGCGATCTCCTGTAACTGAACGTGCAATATCTCTGAGGTTTATCTGTAATCATAAAGTCAAATATAAGTTAAGCAGCTGCTAGCCTCACCTGTTTTCCGGCCAGTCACTTTATTACTAATTCATGTGTGGTTTATTACTAAGTACCTGTTGGTGTCTCAGATTTCACCATCAGTGAAGAACACTAATTTACAGACTTTCAGAGAAAGTTTATCTCAGTTTGCAAACAGTATGAAGGCAGATATATTAAGAATTGATTGTTCTTGAATGACTACTGGGTAAATAACGAAATGAAGATAAAAATAAAGATGTTCTTTGAAACCAATGAGAGCAAAGACACAACGTACCAGAATCTCTGAGACACACTTAAAGCAGTGTGTAGAGGGAAATTTATAGCACTAAATGCCCACAAGAGAAGGCAGGAAAGATCTAAAATTGACACCCAACAGCATAATTAAAAGAACTAGAGAAGCAAGAGCAAACAAATTAAAAAGCTAGCAGAAGGCAAGAAATAATCAAGATCAAAGTAGAACTGAAGGTGATAGAGACACAAAAAACCCTTCAAAAAAATCAATGAATTCAGGACCTGTTTTTTTGAAAAGATCAGTAAAATAGACCGCTAGCAAGACTAATAAAGAAGAAAACAGAGAAGAATCAAAGAGATGCAATAAAAATGATAAACGGGATATCACCACCGATCCCACAGAAACATAAACTACCATCAGAGAATACTACAAACACCCCTATGCAAATAAACTAGAAAATCTAGAAGAAATTGATAAATTCCTGGACACATGCACCCTCCCATGACTAAACCAGGAAGAATTTGAATCTCTGAATAGAACAATAACAGGTTCTGAAATTGAGGCAATAATTAATAGCCTATCAACCAAAAAAAGTCCAGGACCAGACGGATTGACAGCCGAATTCTACCAGAGGTACAAAGAGGAGCTGGTACCATTCCTTCTGAAACTATTCCAATCAATAGAAAAAGAGGGGATCCTCCCTAACTCATTTTATGAGGCTAGCATCATCCTGATACCAAAACCTGGTAGACACACAACAAAAAAGTGTATTTTAGGCCAATATCCCTGATGAACATTGAGGCAAAAATCCTCAATAAAATACTGGCAAACTGAATCCAGCAGCACATCGAAAAGCAGATCCACCATGATCAAGTCGACTTCATCCCTAGGATGCAAGGCTGGTTCAACATATGCAAATCAATAAACATGATCCATCACATAAACAGAACCAACGACAAAAAACACATGATTATCTCAATAGATGCAGAAAAGACCTTCAACAAAATTCAAAAGCCCTTCATGCTATAAACTCTCAATAAACTAGGTATTGATAGAATGTACCTGAAAATAATAAGAGTTATTTATGACAAACCGACAGCCAATATAATACTGAATGGGCAAAAACTAGAGTCACTCCCTTTGAAAACCAGCACAAGACAAGGATGCTCTCTCATCACTCCTATTCAATACAGGGTTGGAGGTTCTGGGTAGAGCAATCAGGCAAGAGAAAGAAATAAAGGGTATTCAACTAGAAAAAGAGGAAGTCAAATTTGCTTTGTTTGCAGATGACATGATTGCATAGTTAGAAAACCTCATTGTCTCAGCCCAAAATCTCCTTAAGCTTTTAAGCAACTTAAGCAAAGTCTCAGAATAAAAAATCAATGTGCAAAAATCACAAACATTCCTATACACTAATAATAGACAAGCAGAGAGTCAAATCATGAGTGAACTCCCATTCACAATGACTACAAAGAGAATAAAATACCCTAGGAGTCCAACTTACAAGGGATTTGAAGGACCTCTTCAAGGAGAACTACAAACCACTGCTCAATGAAATAAAAGAGGATATAAACAAATGGAAAAACATTCCATGCTCATTAATCGGAAGAATCAATATGGTGAAAATGGCCATACTGCCCAAAGTAATTTATAGATTCAATGCTATCCCCATCAAGCTACCAATGACTTTCTTCACAGAATTGGAAAAATCTACTATAAAGTTCATATGGACCCTTAAAAGATCCCACATAGCCAAGATAATCCTAAGTGAAAAGAACAAAGCTGGAGGCATCACGCTACCTGACTTCAAACTATACTACAAGGCTACAGTAACCAAAACAGGATGGTACTGGTACCAAAACAGAATTATAGACCAATGGAACAAAACGGAGGCCTCAGAAATAATACCACACATCTACAACTATCTGATCTTTGACAAACCTGACAAAAACAAGAAATAGGGAAAGGATTCCCTATTTAATAAATGGTGCTGGAAAAAGTTGTTAGTCATATGTAGAAAGCTGAAACTGGATCCCTTCCTTACATCTTATACAAAAATTAGCCTCAAGATGGATTAAAGATTTAAATGTAAGACCTAGTACCATAAAAACCCTAGAAGAAAACCTAGGCAATACCATTCAGGACATAGGCACGTGCAAAGACTTCATGACTAAAACACCAAAAGCAATGGCAACAAAAGTCAAAATAGACAAATGGGATCTAATTAAACTGAAGAGCTTCTGCTCAGCAAAATAAACTATCATCAGAGTGAACAGGCATCCTACAGAATGGGAGAAAATTTTTGCCATCTACACATCTGACAAATGGCCAATATCCAGAATCTACAAGGAACTTAAACAAATTTACAAGAATAAAACAACCCCATCAAAAAGTGGGCAAAGAATATGAACAGACACTCCTCAAAATAATACATTTATGCAGCCAACAGACATACGAAAAAATGCTCATCATCACTGGTCATCAGAGAAATGCAAATCAAAACCACAATGAGATACCATCTCACACCATTTAGAATGGCTATCATTAAAAAGTCAGGAAACAACAGATGCTGGAGAGGATGTGGAGAAATAGGAATGCGTTTACACTGTTGGTGGAAGTGTAAATTAGTTCAACCATTGTGGAAGACAGTGTGGTGACTCCTCAAGGATCTAGAACTAGAAATACCATTTGACCCAGCAATCCCATTACTGGGTATATATCCAAAGGATTATAAATCATTCTACTGTAAAGACACATGCACACATAAGTTTATTGTGACACTGTTCACAATAGCAAATTCTTGGAACCAACCCAAATGCTCATCAATGATAGACTGAATAAAGAAAATGTGGCACATATACACCATGGAATACTATAAATTATAGTTCTTTGCAGGAAAAAGGATGAGTTCATATCCTTTGCAGGGACATGGATGAAGCTGGAAACCATCATTCTCAGCAACCTATCACAAGGACAGCGAACCAAACACCGCATGTTCTCACTCATAGGTGGGAGTTGAAAAATGAGAACACATGGACACAGGGAGGGGAATATCACACACCAGGGCTGGTCAGAGGGTGAGGGGCAAGGGGAGGGAGAGCATTAGGAGAAATAGCTAATGTAAATGACGAGTTGATGGGTGCAGCAAACCAACATGGCATATGTATACCTATGTAATAAACCTGCACGTTGTGCACATGTACCCTAGAACTTAAAGTATAACAAAAATAAATAAAATTAAAAATAAACATAAAAAATTTTTAAAAAGATTGGAGTGTTCTTATTACTGCCCTGATACATTGTTCAAAAGTATCTCTGTTGGAAATCCGTGCATGAGCTTCAGCCAATGTATCTAAAATAAGTTAATTGTAAAAAACAAAAACAAAAACTAAAAACTTTGTATCTTTTTCCTGATGAAAACACACAAAATGATGACAGTTTTACATTCCATATGTGATATAGTTTGGCTATGTCACCACCAAAATCTCATCTTGCATTGTAACTCACACAATTCCCATGTGTCATGGCAGGAACCCTGTGGGAGACAACTAAATTATGGGGATGGGTCTTTTCTGCCCTGTTCTCCTGATAGTGAATGAGTCTCATGAGATCTAATGGTTTTATAAATGAAAATTTGCCTACACAAGCTCTCTTTTTGCCTGCTGCCATCCACGTAGGATATGACTTGCTGCTCCTTGCCTTCCACCATGATCGTGAGGCCTCCCCAGACATGTGGAACTGTTCAGTAACTTTCTTTGTAAATTGCCAAATCTTGGGTATTTCTTTATCAGCAGTGTGAAAATGGACTAACGCAATATGTAAACCTTTTTAGTAAGAGGTATACATTTGAATCCTCAAATTAACTTTTTATTTTACTTAAAACATTATGCTATTAAAAAGCAAACACAACTCTAGCATGCCCAAAATCATTGTGATTGCCTGTTTTAATTCCTTAAAAGTGTATTTGAAGTTGAACTTGTATCAAAAGTTAGAGAATTCATACTTCAACAGGTAAAATGTTTTTTAGAAATCTAGAGCTCATAAAGTGACTAAGCCCCTCATACTTCTTTGCAAAATAATGCTTTATTGAAATGTCTTTCTAAACTCTTTTTATTTCATTTTGTGACTTTCTTTCCTTGTAGCTATTTATATATCATCTTCTCTCAATATTCACAAAACATGACTCTGTTCTTTTAAGTTGTCAGTACTCTCTCCTTATAAGTTGTCAGTAGCAGAGAAAAACATTTTTACATGTATCTTATAGTACATTTAACTGGAGAATATTACACAACATTTCACATTGGCAGGGAGCAAAAGCATCTTCTGCACATTTATTCTCTTTTAGGGAAAGAAAAGAAATTGTAAGCCTGGATTTGAACAATGGTCTTTTTGAGTTAAGCTCACCTCTGCTTTTCATGTTCTGGATTGTAGTACTCAGGTGTCTAGCCCTGTAAAACATAGAACTTACATTTTAGTGCTAAACAACAGAACTGTTTTACTCTGACCAAAGGATTTCACTGGGATTTAACAATCCTCATTTCTTCTCTGTTAAATTAACCGATGCTGCTCCAGAGCATTTTCTCTCTCCTTTTGTCCCTAGCTGGCCTCTTTCACTCTGATTTGATAATATCAACACCAGCTTTACAGAGCTGATTGAAAGTATATAATAATATGAATCCATGGCAGGGGAAGTATTCTTTTCAATGGCATTTACCTCTCCTTGTCTTTCCCTGCCAAAATATGCCCACTGTCATGTGAATATCTAAACTCGTGATCTGATACTATTTAAGTTTTTTTGCTATTTTCTACTTTGCTTCTTTTTAAAATATTTTCTTCCATATTATATGTTATCTTTTGTCTCTCTATCCTTAATTCTAATCCAATCAGAAAGGACCATTTATTTTCACTTGCCCACTTCAAATATTGTCTTATATCTGTACCTCTTGTTACCACTGACATTCTTTAAATGCTGATTTATTTATATTTCCTTTTCTTCTTGATCTTTTATTTACTTATTTTTATTTTTTACGCTACATTAAGTTCTGGCATTCTGACTCCTGCTTTCAGCAATATGGCAAAATGGCTCTCTTCAAAGTTATCTATATTCTTATAATACCTAAACACAACTACTTGTTTTCTGTGATCTGAGTACAGATTTTGTCACTATTTTCTTGAATTTTGACCTGCCTCTTCTTCCACGATCCAAGATACAATGCTAATCACGTTCTTGTTTATACACCTGCTCCTCCTTTTCTCTCTATTTTACTATTTCCAATTCAAAATCATGGAGTGCTTAAAGAAATCACCCTGAATTTTTCCTTGTTCCATGTTTTACCTGAGAGATCTCAATTACTCTTCTGGCTTCCTTCACCTTGGGAAGATATCTACTAAATCTTTAAGGTGAAGATGGCACTCTTCAGTAACTGGTTGTTTCAGTAACACATGAAATTCAGACTGTCCAAAACTGAGTTCATTAAATTTCATGCTTAACCAGTTTCTTACCCAGAAAGCTTCATTTTCAATTTTGGCATTATGAAATGATCCATCTTTCATACTGGAGAAAACTCCATTCTTTTTAGCATCACTCAGCTCCCTGCTTTTTATTCTGTCTTACAAATTAATCTTCTCTAAAATCTTATTCTTCTACCCTTGTAGCTCTACTCCCTTTTATTTTCTGCAGGTTAATTCAAAGGTAGACTTCTATTTGTTTTCTTTACTGTCATTCCCTCGAGTTAAAGTTGAACTCCTGGGCAACCACAGTCTCACTTCTCGACATTTTATTCACAATTGAATTATCATCTCAAATGCTTCATCTTAATGTCTCCAACCAATTCTCTTTGGTTATTTTGTAAATTGTTTATTTACATTCAGTGTTAATTGATTTTATTACCACTATCTTCTACTGAATTTACCTTGCTAAATCATAGCAACGATCCACGCCCTGGTTTTAACTCACTAGGATTATTTCCTATCACTTATATTTATGCTAACTGAAATCCAGGAGCTTTATTGATTCTTGTTCAGACATGTCTAGTCATCTCTTAAGATCATCTGTTGATTTATTTCAGTTATAACATTTTTTACTTCTAGAATTTCCACCTCATTTTAAAACTATATACATTGTCAGTCTGTGGTGAATTTCTCCAGCATTTTCTGCTGTTTTCTTAATTTGGTAATCATAATTAGTTTTAATAACCTAAGATAAGTTTAATATTTAAATAATCAATGAACTTAGTTTGATCATATGCTATTTCCTTTTCAATTTTGGTTATTTGGTCATGTGGTAATTTTTAGACTATGCTATAACATTTTTATATAAAAAATTTAGAGTTGCTGTATTATGTTCTCTTACTCTAAAAGGGGTTTATTTTTATGTCTTAACACAATATCAGGAGACCACTTTGATCTTGGCAAAGATTTATTTTAAGTTTTGTTATTTTCAATCTGTTTAATTTTTTTCCTTTGTCCCTAGAGTTTAGTTCTTACTCCTATGGTTATCTCACTGAAAGCATAGAAAGGTTATTTAAGCCTCTGCACCTTACAGGATCTAGCACTTCTGCCATTTCACCTAAAAACCTAGAAGGATGACCTAGCCACATCATTTTACAGAAGCCTGAATTTCTATCATTTTACCTGGAAGTATATTGTGGTGACCTAGCCACTCCTCTTTGGAAGAATTTCAACTCCCAAATCTCTTTTCCTCACAAAATATGGTTGCTAAATGTGTGCTTATATCTTTAGCCAAATAATTTCTATCTTCTGCTGGTTATTAGAGTTTTGCCTTATGCATTAGTAACTATGCAGTCAACCAAATATTAAGAGGAAATTGTACAGAGTCATAGGCTTACTTGCCTGTGAACTCCTGTTTCCCAGGATTTTTGGCATCTTGAAGTTCTGTCTTCTGCAGCTAGTAATCCTGCTGCTTTCTTCTTATTCTTTAGTCCCCCAAACTTCCAACTGCAAATATCCTCAGGGAAGAAATGTAAGTGTGAAACTTCACTTTGCACTTTCTCTCAGGAATTGCAGCCCTACCCCTTCTCATATGTGCATTATTTCCTTTTCAATGACTTCAGACAGTTGTTTCATGTATTTTGTTTAGATTTCATAGTTATTTTTGGTAGAAGGATTAATCAATACAAGCTATTTTATCACAAGCTTTTTTACTATTCTTAAAATATTTAGTGGACCATTGATGTTACGTATTCCTGAATTTGTTCAATAGAATTTAAAACGAACTCATGGAAGCATTTTCCTAGGGGATTTTATTTCATTGAGAGATGTAGGAATATTCAAATTTTCTAGTTTTTTTGTGTTACTTTTGTTAAGTTGCATTTTTCAAAAAATTTGTTCATTTCATGAAAATCACCATATGTAAAGTTTTCACAATGATCACCTATTAATCTTTTATTATCTATAGGTTTATTTGCTAATATTAATTATAGTTTCCAAATTTAGATGGGAAATGCTATTACATCTTGAAAAATTCAGAAGATATCAAAATAAAGCCTTCCTTTTGCCTTTACCCTTCAATATTTGAGAAGATTTTCATAAAATTGGTGGCTTAATATACAGACTATTCTGTACATAACTTTTCTTAATTATTTTTCTGCAGAGACTGCTATATTAGGACATAAAAATCTTCTTCATCTTTGTTTATGGCTTTATATTATAGGCATACCATGATTAATTCTTGCACCCTGCACCCCATTTATGAACATCCACATAGTATCCAGGCTTGTCATACATGAAATGCTGTACTAAACAACTTTACTGTGCCCATTTCCACACATATATGAGTGAGTCTTTAAGGTAACTTTCTGTAAATGTAATTGCTTAGTCAAATGTTACATGCATTTATAATTTTGAAAAATATTTTCAGATATTTTATTAGCTATTTATCTTAGTTTATGGACCTGCCAACAGTGTGTGAGAGCCTGTTTCTTTATGTCTTTTCAACACCATATAATTAATACCAGTTTGAAAAAAAAGATTTCTGAATTTACTTTTTATTTGCCTTTATTTATAAGTACAACTGAATCTTTCTTTATGTTTAATGATGCTTCTACTTCCTATTTTCAAAGTTGTCTATGTTTTTTCACTATCTTTTCCACTGAACTTTTGTTAGACATCTCCCTAATTAATTAATAGCTACTCTTTACAAATGAGAAACATTATTTATTTTTGTCCTGGACTATGTTACAAGTATTTCACTTTGATTTTTAGTATGCCTTTGCTTTTACTTGTGATATTGTTTAGCAATGCCTATTTTGTTATAATTGTAGATAGTAAAAGTCAGTGTTTTTCCAAGTAGCAAAAATGTTTATTGTTGTGAGATGTTCCATGATATGAATATGCCACATTTAAAAAATATTATGTAAGCTGGATGAGGTGGTTTATGTTTGTAATCCCAGCACTTTGAGAGGCCAAGGTGGAAGGATTGCTTGAGGCCAGAAGTCTGAGTTCAGCCTGGGCAAAATAGTGAGATTTCATCTCTACAAAAAAATTCCTGAAAAATAATTAGCTGGGCACAGTAGTGTGCACCTGGTAGTCCCAGCTACTGAGAGGCTGAAGTGGGAAGATCAGTTGAACCCAGGAGTTTGAGGCTGCCTTGGGCTATGATCATATCACTGCATTCTATCCTGGGTGATAGCAAAACTCTGCCTCTAAAAAAATGAAAATGAAAAAACTACACACACACACACACACACACACAACACACACACACACACACACAATGTATTCTAATTGTGATGGAAATCTGAATGTTTCTATTACAAAGCTAATATAAAAAACACTTCTCTGGAGATTTTGGCACAAGTCTCTTGAACAATGGTGCAGACTTTTGTGTTGAGTGCTAGGAGTAAAGTTGACAAAATTTTCATTGGCTATTTTTATGTTCAGTTTTAGTAAATAATTCCAAAATTAGTTTTAAAGAAAGATACAATTGTTTCACTTTGTTATCAATACTTGATATTAACAAATACTGAAGTTTTGCCATGCTAGTGTTTGTTTTGGGAAAACTCATTGTGATTTTCATGCTAATTTACTTCATTACTAATGAATTTAAGCACCGTACCTATGTCTATGAGCAATTTGATAATTTAAGTGTAAGATTATTAAAAGTTATGCATTTAAAAAAAATCTCTCTGATCTTCTTCTGTATTTTCCTGTTAATTTGTGGAAATTTATATATTCTGGATGACTCTTTTGTGGTCCCATATGTTGCAGATATCTTATTCGAATCCTTTGTCTATTTGATTCATAATCATCTCTTAACAAACAGAAATGTTTAATGCTGTCCAAATTATCAGGTTTTAATTTTCTTAATGGCTACTTTTAAACTATGTTTAAGATAACTTTTCGTTTTTAAAATACACAGAGATACTCTCCTATGCCATCTTCTGGGTAATTTTTTTTCACTTCCTTTATGTCTAGCATCTACCTGGAACTGTCTTTTGTGCATAAAGTGAAGTGATAATCAATTTTTTTCTGTCTTTATAACTGTCCAAACATGATTTCCTACAAATATAACATTTTTATCAACCAAATATTTATACATGGTCCTGTCTATTCCTGGGCTCTATTTGCTTTCATTAATCAGTTCACATATTCTCATATACTTAGAAAGAAATACTTAGAAAAAATAATTTAAACCAGGTAATCAAGTTGAAAATTCCACCTTTATATCCAAGTTTTACTTTTAGTCATTATCTACTAAGCATCTACTATGATCAAATATAGAGTTTGTATTTTCCTTTTTCTTCTCTCATTTTTCTCCTTATCATTTTGAAATGGGAAATGTTTCCTTGTCTGCCTCGCAGGGCGTGAGATGGGCATGTGGCTCGCTTCTTCAATTCCTCGGTGCTCAAACCTCCAGAGGAGCATACAGACGGCAGGCTGTGGGCTCTGACCTCACGGCAGTGTCTAGGGGTGAATATTTACAGCTGAAGCCCCGTAGGCATCTGTTACAGGGTGCTCTTTTAGTTTTGCCGTCTATAGGCGGCTTGTGTTAGCTCAATTAGACCCCGTTCCTTATCACAAGGACAGAGGACTTTCTGTATCCTGGGTTCTTGCCTTGGTGTACCAGAAGAATCAGATCACACTGGACTTGGAGAATGTGTGCAAGTTTTACTGAGTGGAAGTAGCTCTCAGCACATGCGAGAGCCAGAAGGGAGATGGTTTTCCCCTGGAGTCAGGCTCCTTGGTGGCTTGGGGTCTCCTCCAACTGCCTGGGCCAAATTTCACGTCGTTCTGCAGGTAGGTGGCCTGCTGGTGTGCCGGTGCCTGTTGGTGCGTGCCTCTGGACGTCTAGCCACTTGTGTGTTCCTCCGCTGACATGCTCCTCTCAACCTCCAGCTGCCTGTGTGTCTGCCTGCTAGGGTCCTGGGTTTTTGTAGGCACAGGATGCGGGCCAGGCGGGCCAGGGTGATCTTGGGAAATGCAGCATTTGGACTGGAAGGCGAGAGTGCCTGTCTTCACCTAGGTCCACGAGCAGAAGCCTGGGGGTGAAGCCCTTGCCAGTGACCCACCCTTCTCCTCTATCCAGCACTTCCCTGCTTCCCTTCTGTATCAATTTGATTTTATTTATGCCATTTTATTTGTGTTTACATTTAAATTGTTGAACATATTTGAACCTCAAGTTCTTGATTTATTTCGAATATATTTACCTCTAGGTACTAAAGATAAGGAAGTCAACACATCTTTCTCGTTTTCAGCCATCTTTCTTTCTTCCTTTCTTTGTTACATTATTTCTACTTCATCAGAGTTTATATGGCTACTATTTGTTGCAGAACATCATCTCCTTACTTGTTATGTCCTAATTCCTAAAGACAAGCAGATAATTCCTCACTGCTAGTTATTTTGCCTTTAAAATATTTTCTTGTTTTTTTTTTCCAGTAAATTATGTAAAAATGGCCTGTAGAAATACTGTCATTTCTTCTTAGATATTTAAAACTAATTTCCCTTGACATTACATTCTACGAATGGTTTTTTGTTTTGTTTTGTTTTGTTTTGTTTGAGATGGAGTCTTGCTCTGTCTCCCAGGCTAGAGTGCAGTGGCACAATCTCGGCTCACTGCAAACTCAGCCTCCTAGGTTCCCGCCATTCTCCTGCCTCAGCCTCCCAAGTAGCTGGGACTACAGGCGCACACCGCCACACCCGGCTAATTTTTTTGTATTTTTAGTAGAGACGGGGTTTCACCATGTTAGCCAGGATGGTCTCGAACTCCTGACTTCGTGATTCGCCTGCCTCGGCCTCCCAAAGTGCTGGGATTACAGACGTGAGCCACTGCGTCCATCCCACTCTACCAATAGTTTAATTTGCTACATTATTTCTTTCAACTTCACTTTCTTTATTGTTACATTGTTACTATCTTTTAATGATAAATGTTGCCTTGGGAAATTATTTATGCTATTTCATATGTTGTCTGGTAAAATGATTTTGTTTTTTGTTTGCCTGTCAAAAATACTTTTTTATTTACCAGTAGATACTAATTTATTTTTTAGGACATTATTTCAAGCTGGTCCTCTGGGTCAATAGTCTCTGAAATAGGCTATACTTAATATGTAGATAAAAATATTTATTTTAATTTCAGAAATAAAGCTGTATTTTAAAATTTTGTATCTTATTCTATTATTTAAATTTTATTGTGTAGGGACTTTAGTTGTGTATATATTCAATGTCCTTTTCTATCTATATATCACTTCCTCTCAATTATATTATTTTTTCTTTTTAAGTTTATCTTATTTAATATTCATTACCGTTTTCATTTCTGTTTTCCAAATTTCTCATTATGATTTTAACATTGTTTATCTTCCTTGATGTCTTTCTTATTTACTTCCTTTCTGTAATATTTTTCTGTTTGCCACACTTTTTCTCTCTCTCTTGACAACCCAGGAATCCAGTTGTAATATTCTTCTGGTGTCTTTCATCTTTTATAAAAGATCTTAAATTTCTGGTGTGTATTCTCATTTCATAGATGTGATTGTATTTTTTTATATATTTCATTCATGGCCAAACAGTCACTTTGAGTTGTCCTTTATTTAAATATATATATTTGTATGTATGTATTTTCCTGCAGATTGTTTTCTCATCTGATATTTGTTTTTCATATCTCATTTGTGTTCGACTCATAACGTTTTTATATTATGCTTTGCTGCTTCTTTCCACTTTTTTAAAAAATAATTTTTAAAGGGTATCTGTTCTTCCTGGGCTAAGCTATTTGAAACTGATTCCTATCAACTAACGAAAATAAGCAGCCAGAATTTATTAAACAAACAAACCAACCAAACAATCAACCAACCAACCAACAAACAAATGTCTCTTCCTTGCCACTCCAGGGACATACAACTTTCTTCAAGTAGAGATTGTCGTTGTGATTTGTTTTTCATTAGCTACAATTCCTCTGATTATTGAAACCTAACTTAGTGTAAGAAAGATTCTAATCCCAGAACAATCATTTTGCCCTTATTCTTCTGTGATGGTTGTTTTTAAGTGTCAACCTGACTGAATTAAGGAGTACTGGAGAACTGGTAAAGTATTACTCCTGGGCTAACCTGTGAGGGTGTATCTAGTGGAGATTGGTGTTTGAATCAGTGGACTCAATGGGGAAGATCCACCTTCAATGTGAATGGGCACCATCCAACATCCTGGGCTCCGGATAGAACAAAAATGACAGAAAAAAGTTCAATATTCTCATTCTCCTGGAGCCGGAACACTTCTCCTGTCCCTGGACATTAGAACTCCAGGCTCTCTGGCCTGTGGACTCTAGGACTTACACCAGCGGCCTCCAGTTTCTCACGCTGAGAATTATGTCAGCTTCTCTTGTCCTGATGTTTCAAACTTGGACTGAGCCATGTTACCTATTGGCATCCCGGGGTCTACAGGTTACAGACAGCATGGGATGGGACTTCTCAGCCTCCATCATCTTGTGAGCCGATTTTCCTAGTTGGTTTCTTCTCATTTATATCTGTACCTGTATCACCTATTGGTTTTGTCTATCTGGAGAACCCTGACTAATATGTCTTTCGAACAAGTGATTTAGAGTTTTCATCTCAAATGAATTTTCCATCTTCAAGAAATATGTTGCTAGCTATATCTGAAATCCACAATTGCAGCATTTCTCTTTTTCGGCTTGCTTCAGCCTCCATATACAACTGCTTAGCCTCCACTCCTCCATGCAGATTTCCATCCCTTTTGTAATTTTGTGGTTTCATTGTCTCTTAATATCTTTGTGTGTTTTTCTAGTTCCCCTTGCTGCTCTGGGTTGATTTTGAGAAAGATAATGAGGTAATGTTATTTTTTTGTTTTGGCATTTTCAACACAGATGTCTTTTTAAAATCACTATCATTCTTTATATTTCATTTGTTACATACTTAGTATGCCACATGACACTAGAATTTTTTTTTTTATTTTTCATCTTAGATAGCAAGCTTCTAAAGGCAGTTGCGCTTTTTCTTTTTGTTTTTGTGTTTTTTCTTTAAATGCCTATATGCTGCGAAGTATTTAGCACAGTGTCCTACACACGGAAGGGTGTTGATATTGGAACATAAAATCACTGGTTTTGGAGAACACAGAGGAATTGGTTCTATAAATAAATATTTTTTGGTAATTCAAGTTCAGTCTTGGAAAATCTGAAGTTTTACCAAAAGAAGAAAATTGACTGTAAGTCTTAGGTTTTTTGTACTATTAAGGTGAGATTTGTAAAGTAAGCATGCATTTTGGTTTGAAATTAATGAAAAGAAAGAATAAAATTCAAGATAATTGAAATGAATAAATTGAATTGAACGTCTTGTACTATATCTGATCTTGTTTGAAAATGGATGGAGCTAGGTGGACCAGGACTAATCTGACTTTTAATCTGGGTTGAATTTAATTCAATTTACATTACAGAAAAGAAAAATATATTGCACTTATCAAATAAAATTAAATACATTTTGCTCAATTAAACTGATTTGTTTGGATTGGCATAATTTACTATCCTTTGCTCTGATTGAATTCAACTGAAAAAATATAATGGAATATGTGGAAGAAATGTTCTACATTGAGCAATAGTTCATAAAATAAACTTGGTTTGAAATCAGCGGTCCCCAAACTTTTTGGCCCCAGAAACTGGTTTCATGGAAGACAACTTTTCTACAAATGAGACTGTGGAAACCACAAGGGGGTGGTTTCAGGATGAGACTGTTCCATCTCAGATCATTAAGCATTACATTCTCATGAGAGCGCAACCTAGATTTCGCACATGTGCAGTTCACAGTAGGGTTTGCATTCCTATGAGAATCTAATGTCGCTGCTGATCTGGCAGGAGGTGGACCTCAGGCGGTGATACTGGCTCGCTGGCCACTCACCTCCAGTTGTTTCAGTTTGGTTACTAAGAAGCCACGGATACAAGTCTGCACCCCAGGGTTGGGAACCCCTGTTTTAGATTATGTAATATGCTCTGGATTCAATTAAATGCTTATCTTTTCTAGAAAGAATTTAACAGAAAACCCTTTGTTAGAGAAGTATGCTGAATAAATGCCACTAAATACAAAATTTAAAAACAATTCAAACACTTTTGTGAAGAATAATTACTCTTACTAATTTTACTTTCTCTTTCTCTTGTTAACCTCAACACATGTCCTTTGTTTTGTTTTAGTTTTTGTGTAAGTTTTCTGATTTGCTTTTGTTGTATTATTTCCCTTCATGAATTACCTTTAAAATCTCTAAAAGGATGGATTGCATATTCATAAGAGAAACCTACATTTTTATTTCTGTTTATCTCTCTTTCATATGGAATGCAGTCATACTATGCATAACAGAATTTCAGTGAAGGATTTACCACATTTATGATGGTGGTACCATAAGATTTTATAATGAATCTTAAAAATTCCTATTGCCTAGCAATGTCACAGCTGTCAGAACTTCATAGTGCCATTCATTATTCACATATTTGTGGTGATGCTCATGTAAACAAGTCTACTGTGCTGCCAGTTGTATAAAAGTGTCTTGTAATGTCCTAGGCCTTCACATTCATTCAGTCCTCACTCATATACTAACCCAAAGCAGCTTCCAGTCGTGTAATCTCCATTCATGGTAAGTGTCCTATACAGATGTATAATTTTTGAAATTATTTTTATCATATTTTACTGTACTTTTTCTATATTTAGATACACAGATATGAACCATGTTGTTATAAATGTCTACAGTATTCCATACAGTAATATGCTATACAGGTGTGTGGCCTAGGAACAATAGGCTCCACCACATAGCCTAGATGTGTGGTAGGCTGTATCATCTAGGTTTATGGAAGTACACTCTATGATGTTTGCACAATGACTAAATTGCCTAACAATTAATTTCTTTGGACATATCCTTGTCCAAAGGATTTGGACATATCCTTGTCCAAATCATGGATACATGATTGCATTTGACTATTCTTTTTCCTTAAGAAACTACCTCCCTATGGAAATATAAATAATTGAAATAATATTTAAAATATATCCTCTATATAACAATTTAAAGAATTTTGCCAATCCATGACACAGTCTATATATCATTTTATTAAGATCTCTAGAAGTCAGTATTAACTCAATTGCTGTGGAAATGTTATATTCAGGTAACAACAACAACAACAATAAGATAGGTTGATTCATTTTGAAAGGCAAAGACAACAGGAAGTTTGGTTCATGGAGAGTCTAAGCTTTAAATAATTGAAATGATCTAAACAGGTAAGCAAATAAAAGACAGAAAACTTCAAAAAAAGTAGAATTCTTCTTGAAATTGAGGCTCCTTGGAATACTACAAAGTATAAATATAACATCTAAACCTGTAATTTTGACATTCAATCACATTTTGTTATATTATCTGTTGTAAGAAAATATTTTTCCTTTTTTTTCTGCGAAGTTTTATATGAGAGAACTCATCTATCAATGTGACAATCTAAAAATAATATATTTCAGACTTGTAAAATTTTCACTTCTAATTAAGTAAGGCATATCCTACAAATAAAGGGATTCATCCTTTAAATCTGAATGTTGATCAAATAAGAAAATAACAGTTGTTTTGTTATTAAAAGTCTATTTCTGTGTTTTAGAGAATATTGAGTTATCCTTGTCTTCATAATAAAATACCAATTATATGAATGCCTTCAATCAACAAAATGAAATCATTTACTTTAAATAAGCAACACTTGCATTTAAAATATGATCTACTATTTGACATTTTGTTATACTACAAATTTTCCACTTTTCCCATTTAAGAGCCAAGTATATTAAAGACTACTTTTTCTCCGTGGCATCACTTTTTCCCCCTTTGGTGAAGTACAGACAAGTTAGTCTAAATGATCAATAATGCTCACTAAAAAAAATACAGATATCTGGTTTTGCACAGACTGACAAACTAAAAGCATTTTAAGTAGAGCCTGGGTTTCTAAATTTGGAACTACCTTTTATGCACATTACAGTATGAGAATGTCTGCATCACTATTTCCTATGCATCATTATCGGGGAGATTTTAACTGTTCTTAGATCCTAAATGAGACAGAGGGAAGAATATTACACTCAGAGCTAAAAGGCTTGAGTTAGAAATCAGGCTATGCTATTGACAAGATGTATACCTTTAGGCAACTTGAACTCTTTAATTCCATTTCCTTCACCATCAAATACAGTAATACCAACTTTAAACACACGTTTGAATGATTAAGTTAAATGACTTAGATAAAATGCCACGAATAGTGTAGGCAGTGAACAAATGTGACATGAATCTGAATAATCAAACTGCTTCAGTGAATGTAACATTCACTCTAAGTAGAAAAATCCGTTCCATTGACTAAGTCATTTCTTGAGTTATAAGTTTTCCAGAGTACTCATGCTATTAATTTTATTCTAGATATAGATTATGGAAACTTGCTTCTTTTGCTTTAACTCGCTGACTTAGAAAAATTAATCCTCATCCATATGACAGCATACTAATTCCCATTCCAGGAATATCATGCTTGGGGCTTCTCTTTCTATATATTATTCTATTACATAATACGATGTGTTTGATATCTTTTCTTCCTGGTTTTTAACCAACATATTTTTGCTGAAAGAGTTTCATATGTTTTTATGTGCTTACTTTTAACTATAATTAAGAAGAACTATGAGGTGTAGAAATGAAAGTTAGGAAGAAGCTCTCTCTTCATCATTCACTTTAGGGTTTGCCTACTTTATTATTGTAACCTTACCTGATGTCAACATATATCTAAAATGTAAGTGTATTTTAGCGTTTCAATTACTCTTCAATGGCCCAGGCCATTCTTTGCGAAGATTTTAGAAAAATATCAATTCTTAGTTATTTTATTTCTTTGAAGTAATTGAGATTTTAACTTCCGTTATATTGCATTGATTACAGTTAATTAAGAGGCCTGTGGCTAGCAACTACTGTGTGAACAACTCTCCACTAAGCCGTTTTGAATATAGTTTTCAAAGGCTTCATTTCTTCCCCAAAGGAATCAAGTTTGTTAGAAAGTACTTACATAAACCAAGTAACAGAGCAGCATACGTACCACTAAAAAGAATTATTTGTATGGTAGAGACAAAACATTAGTTATAAATTAAGTGTTATATCTGAGTACATACTCTGATTACTCAAAATAATCTAATTTTCACAAAATAGCTACTATTTGCAGCGAATTTCATCTCATGTTTTTATAAATAGTTTATTGGATAATAAAAGGATAGACTGATTTGATTCGAGGTTTTTTTTTTTTTTTTTTTTTTTTCAACAGAGCTTTCCAAATCTCTGCAGTATTGAAGTACTCATTGTTCTTGGTACTTTGTTGGTGTGTGTGTGTTAGTGTGTGTGTGTGTGTGTGTGACCTGCCTAGAAAGTGACTTGTTTTGTAGCCAGGAGTATTTTCCATTGATCTAGAGAGAATGAAACTATTTGCTTAGGTCACACTGTTATGTAGTTCCAGTTTATTCAGTGAGAAATTCAAACCTACTCAGGTCAACATATGGAACAGACCAAGAATCAGAAAACTTTTTCTGTAAAGGGCCAGGTAGAATACATTTTAGTCGTGTAAGCTATGCAATCTTCATCACAATTATTCATCTCTGCTATTTTAGCTCAAAAGTAGTTTTAGACAACACACAAACCAACATACATGCATGCATTTGTGTGTTCCAATATTGCTTTTATGCATAATGAGACAGAAGGCCAGATTTAGTTCTTGGATCAATATTTACTGATTCCTGGAATAGACATATAATGTGCCAATAAACTTTATACACGTGAAGAATTTTTTACTGGGTATCGTGTCCCAAAAAGGAAAAAAAAAATGGTACAAATTCTCATTCATCTACTGTGTGACAAGCATGGTATTATAGTCTTTATCTTAAAACATTTATTTACAGTGAACTGGACTTTCACCTGTGACAACAAGTATCCAAGATGATCTCGATGTCCCTTACCTGCTCATGTTCACACACTCGTGTTTTCTCTTTCATGTTGAATTAGGACTAGCTTATAAGGATTGGATATTGCAAAAATGATATTTCATGACTTCTTTGGATGGATCATTTTAAGAAATGGAGGTTTCTAACTTGCATTCAGATATTTATATCAACCTTTTGCTTGCAACCTCGTGAGAGAACCTGACCTAGAACCACTCAGTTGAGTCACTATTTTCTCATTTTTTTTCTTTTTCTTTTTAAGAGAATGGTATCACTCTCACCCAGGCTGGAGGGGCAGTGACAGGATCATAGCTCACTGTAACCTTGAACTTCTGGGCTCAAGTGACCCTCCTGCCTCAGTCTCCCTGATAGCTAGGACTACAGATGTGTTAGTACTCCTGTAAGCCTGGCTAGATTTCTCAATTCTGGATATATGACACTACATAAGACACTGTTTTAAATTACCGTTTTGGTATTTTTTTTCAGCAATGATGAGTAGTACACCATGTTATAGATGAGAGAAGAGCAAATATTTTCTGTAGAGAAGCAGAGAGCAAATATCTAGGATTTTTTTTGACTCTATGGTCTCTGTTGCAACCATTCAACTCTGTCATTGTGCAAAAGTATCCATAAGCAGCATTTAAATGAGTAGACAGAATGCTTAATAAAATTTTATTTAATAAAAAAGCAGATGGTGGGTCAGAAATGGCTTGTGGGACAAAGTTTTCGGACCTCTATTACAATCGACAAAAGTCAGGTTACATGACATCACAAAAATGGTAATCAGTTTACTTATTTAATGGGATCGTCAAATTAAGGAATCATAAGAGCAGATGACTTTCACTTTTTTGGATATTTTAGTTTTCTTTATGTTGACCCACATTATTGTTTCCCCATATAGTTGTACAGTACTTAAGTGTAGAGAAATTTTGTAGCCAAAAACATCCCATTTAAAGTGAAGACTCTGATTTTTTTTTCATTGCCTTCTCTGCAGCTCTTCTAGAATTATCTTTTGAAAGTCCTTGACTTCAATCAGAGAAAAAAATAAAAAATGATGGAATGAAGATACCATGGAATAATTTACATCAGAAAATGTAATGGATCTTGTTTTCTGCCAGAAAGAGAAAGAGGTTTTCAAACTCATTTACTGTTCAGTTGCAGAAGAAACTTCTCATAAACACCCCAAACTACATGGTTATTTATGACACCAAGAGACTAATGTTAAAATTTGTGAAGCTCTACTCTCATTAAGATAATCTCTACTGACAATGTCTATTTAATAACCAAAACAGTAATTTTAAAGGAAAAAAATCTAATACAGTTGTAAAAAGATCTACTGATAAATTAATTTTACAGATTTCTTTTTTATTTTGCTTTAAGTTCTGGGACACATGTGCAGAACGTGCAGGTTTGTTACAGGGGTATATATATGCCATGGTGGTTTGCTGCACCCATCAACTTTTCATCTAGGTTTTAAGCCCCGCATGCATTAGTTATTTGCCCTAATACTCATCCTACTTTTGCTTTCCACCCACCGAAGGCCTGTGTGTGTGATGTTCCCCTCCCTGTGTCCGTGTATTCCCATTGTTCAACTGCAACTTATGAGTGAGAACATATAGTGTTTGGTATTCTCTTCCTGTGTTAGTTTGCTGAGAATGATGGTTTCCAGCTTCATCCGTGTCCATGCAAAGGACATGAACTCATTCTTTTTTATGACTGCATAGCATTCCATGGTGTGTATATGCCACATTTGCTTTATCCAGTCTATCACTGATAGGCATTTGGGTTGGTTCCAAGTCTTTGTTACTGTGAATAGCACTGCAGTAAACATATGTGTGTATGTGTCTTTATAGAAGAATGATTTATAATCCTTTGGGTATATACTCAGTAATGGGATTGCTGAGTCAAATGATATTTCTGGTTCTAGATCCTTGAAGAATCATCACTCTGTCTTCCACAATGGCTGAACTAATTTACAATTCCACCAACAATGTAAAATCATTCCTATTTCTCTATGTTCTCTCCAGCATCTATTGTTTCCTGACATTTTAATGATCGTTGTTCTAACTGGCATGAGATGGTATCACATTGTGGTTTTTATTTTTATTTCTCTAATGACAACTAATGATGAGCTTTTTTTCAAGTTTTTTGGCCACAAAAATGTCTTCTTTTGAGAAGTGTCTGTTCATATTCTTCACCCACTTTTTTATGTGTGTTTTTTTTTTTTTTTTTTTTTTGGTAAATTTGTTTAAGTTACTTGTTGATTCTGTTTATTAGCCCTTTGTCAGATGGATATATTGCAAAAATGTTCTCTCATGCTATGGGTTGCCTTTTCACTCTAATGATAGTTTCTTCTGCTGTGCAGAAGCTCTTTAGTTTAATTAGATCCCATTTGTCATTTTTGTTTTTGTTGCAATTCCTTTTGGTGTTTTAGTCATGAAGTCTTTGCCCATGCTTATGTCCTGAATGGTGCTGCCTAGGTTTTCTTCTAGGGTTCTTATGATTTTAGGTCTTACATTTAAGTTTTTAAACCATGTTGAGTTAATTTTTGTATAAGGTATAAGGAAGGGGTCCAGTCTCTGTTTTCTGCATACAGTTAGCCAGTTTTCCTAGCACCATTTATTAAATAGGGAATCCTTTCTTCATTGCTTGTTTTTGTCAGTTTGTTAAAGATCAGATGGTTGTAGATGTGTGGTGTTATTTCTGAGGCCTCTGTTCTGTTCCATTGGTCTATATATCTGTTTTGATATCAGTACCATGCTGTTTCGGTTACTGTAGCCTTGTAGTATAGTTTGAATTCAGGTAGTGTGATGCCTCCATCTTTGTTCTTTTTTCTTAGGATTGTCTTGGCTATATGGACTCTTTTATGGTTCCATATGAAATTTAAAGTAGTTTTTTTTCTAATTCTGTGAAGAAAGTCAGTGGTAGGTTGATGGGTATAGCATTAAATCTATAAATTACTTTGGGCAGTATGGCCATTTTCACAATATTGACTATTTCTATCAGTGAGCATGAATTTTTTTTTCCATTTGTTTGTGTCCTCTCTTATTTCCTTGAGCAGTGGTGTGTAGTTCTCCATGAAGAGGTCCTTCACATCCCTTGTAAACTGGATTCCTAGGTGTTTTATTCTTTTTGTAGCAATTGTGAATGGGAGTTCACTCATGATTTGGCTCCCAGTTTGTCTATTATTGGTGTATAGGAATGCTTGTGATTTTTACCATTGATTTTGTATCCTGAGATTTTGCTGAAGTTGCTTATCAGCTTAAGGAGTCTTGGGGCTCAGATGATGGGGTTTTCTAAATATACAATCATTTCATCTGCAAACAGAGACAATTTGACTTTCTATCTTCCTATTTGAATACCTTTTCTTTCTCTTGCTAGATTGCCCTGGCCAGAACTTCCAATACTATGTTGAACAGGAGTGTTGAGAGACTTCCTTGTCTTGTGCCAGTTTTCAAAGGGAGTGCTTCCAGCTTTTGCCCATTCAGTGTGATATTGGCTATGGGCTTGGCAGATATTTTAATTAAAAACTTTTATTAGTGGGCATAACCAAGTAGTTAGTTGAAATAAAATAATAAATTTTTAATTATTTTCTTTTTTTAGATTTTGACACAACAAAAACTTTGAAAAGTGTTTGTATTTGAATCTCCGAAACCAAGTTTGTAAACTTTACTGATGAATTCCACTTTCAGGAAGTGAGTGGGTGACCTATGCATATAAACAATTTCTGTGTCTGTTTCCATTCAACTCAAATTTATACTATTTCATTATTTTAAAAAGGATATCCCTGTCCTAGGTTTTCTCCTAGTATTTCCAAGATAAGAACAAATAGCAAGGTGGGATCATCGCTGATATGCAACAGAGGGTTTCAACCAACCTGTCTAAATCAAAGGACAGTGTCTTTAATTTCAAAGACAAAGCCAGATCAAATCTCAATTTCAGTTTATTCCAAAAGCCAACCTAGAGTCATGGAATATTAAAGATTTTGTTGGAGCTAATAGTGGTAGAACTAGTAAACAAATAACTTGAAGGAATTACATTATTTTAATGATTATCGATAATTATCACAAAATAATATTTTACTGAATGATTTGATTGTCATTTCAATGTTTGAAAACTGTGAATCAAACAAACTGGTACTGCTAGTGGTTTCTTACATACGACTTTTAGGTAACCTCCATACCTAATAAATGTTTTATTGTCTTAAAGTGTAGAAAAGCAAATAATAGAAGAAAATGTCTGTGAATCTGAGTCTTATAATTTTCTAAAGGTAGGAGAATGCACAAATAATCTTAGTTAAATGTTGTTAATTTATACTTAAAAGTATTTAGATTTAGAATATTTAAATGGTTTATCTAGCCACAAAATCAATGTGTCAAAATGAAGACTAAATATAGAGACTCCCAATCTTCAGCTATTTTTATAATATAGTAAAACTTTAAATATAAAGCTGAAATAAAATAATAAAGGGCATCTCACACTGTAGTGTGTGCTGTCACTAAGCTTTTCACCTTTCATATCTGTGCATAGGTAACCTTTACCATCATTAAGAATTATGGATTCGCTTGAAAATATATATTGGTAATTAACTGAAAATATCTATATAATTGCTATATATGTGTGTGTGTGTGTAGATAGATAATGAAATAACATTCATTTGTTATTCAGTAACTCCTTTGGTTCTAATCTAATATGAGTTTCATTAACTTTTAGCTGCATGACTCTGGCCAAAATGTGTCAGAGTATCAGTATCAGAATTTATATAAAGATAAGGTTAGACACTATTAGGTAACTGAGAGCAGACTAATTATTCTTCGAAAATCATTACCACCTTGAAGTCAATGATATATGAAGATAATCATTTTAAGATACCACTCATGGTCAAGAGAACACTTTACATCATTCTTTGAAGATTACTCAACCCTTCTATAGTCATCTACAGTCAAGCATTACCTAATATACTAATCAAAACTGATTTCATGTTTTTAACCATTTCCCTGATTATCTATAATAACATTTATTATAAGTTTATTTTATCTAACAGAACATTTGTTTCTCCAGAAATCATATATAGTTTCTTTCCTACTGTATTGAATTATTAATTTTTATAGCAATGGCAACATAAAAGTCTTTAATAAATGTATTTTGACTGAGTAGGAGAACCAGTACCAACTGAATCTCACATACAAAATAATCAAAGCACCAATTTTGTCTATGTATGTAGTTATGCATGTAGGTATGCATCTATCTGTCTATCTGTGCACATACAATTATATTTTCTATAAATTTTAAACTTTATTGAAAAATATCCAGAGGAAAGAAAACTGTCTAGGAATGTCGGCTGTCTAAAAAGAAGAGTTTCTGTATACATATCTTATTGCTACACTTGCTACTCTTTCAAAGGGATTTGCAGCACAGTCTTCATTTCATACTGACTGATTTTAGATGAGATTATATAATTATTATTATTGGTTTCTTATTTGTTTACCCTTTTTAATAGACACATTTTCATATACCCCTTCATTTTCCATTTTCTTATTTTATATTCACCGTATTATCAACTATGAACATTATGTGAAAGAATGTTTAAATTACAAATTATTGAATATATGTGAAAGATATGATAATAATAAAAAAGTTACTGAGCTGAGCACAATGACACAAGCCTGTAGCCTCTGATACTGGGTAGGCTCAAGTGAGAGGCTCCCTTGATCCTGGGATTTCGAGGCCAGCCTGAGTAACATAGAGAGATATTGCCTCAAAAATAATGGTAAAAACATAAAACAAGGTATTGAATAAAAAGATAGAAGAGTAGAAAGATTAAGGGTGGAAAAGGAGGATGAAAAAAGAGGAGGAGAGGAAAGGAAGGGAGAGGCAGACGTGAAAGGAAGAGAGGAGCAGCAGAAGAAGAAAGTACATGGTATTTTTAGATACTTTCTCCAAGTTCTGATACTGAAGACAAGAAATAAAGTGCTTGTCCACATTAAATACATTAGTCAACTAGTAAAGTGGAACATGCATGCCCTGGATTTACTTGTAATTTATTATTAGTATTAATAAAAAAGTATAAGTGACTTGCTTAATTCTACATATTAAATCTAGCTAATGGCCTTCACATTTTCATGAGTGCTGTTAGCTGCTGCCTATAACTGAGCCCCCTTATCCACCTGGTTCTGTATTAAGTATATTTAGCAGGTCTCCTTTTCTTATGTTTTTCACTTCCTAATGTCTGACCTTGTATTTTGGTCATTTACTTTCTCACCATATGGAAGAAATCATAAAATATATCTTAAAATTTGTTTAGAATGTTCTAAATAAAATGTCATGTGTCATTTCTCCAAATGTTTGGAAATTTCATATGCATAAACACATATATATTCATTTAGAGTTACAGTGATGTATTTGTTTGTTTGTATTTTGTTTGTTTAATTTCCCTTGTGATAGGCAGAAAGATCAAATAATTTATCAGGACCTTGTCCCATGGTCCTGGATCTTTGAAATCAGAACTTCTGCAAATATGAAGCAGTTTCAACTGCTCCATAATATATCAGGAAGATGATATTAATGTTTAATAACTTTTAAAGAGCTATGTAAACTGTCATTAATTTATGTAGATAGCTCTAAGTTAAACAGTGCCAGAGAATATGTTTTTATAAATTATTTTCATTCAATGCACTATTTTCCCTATTTTTGACTTTTATTTTGATAAACAGGTACTTTATACTGCATGCTATTGAGTATGAAAATGAATATTTGATGCTTGTGAAGTCATATTATTCTTATGGAGTCATTTTATCTTTAGATTTTATTGACGATAGTAAAAACATGAATAATGACTTTAAAGTCTTACAGATGCCAGAGAAAGAAAGAGTGTATTTCTAAATCTCTAATGCTTGAACATCAGCACTTGGAGTTTCATGTCTTTTCTGTTCATTATATACTTTCTCCTCATTTAAAAGAGGCTAGATTGCTCTTTTAACAGTTCCATTTCAGCCAAGTAATTGGCCACTCTTTAATTTTTTTCACTGAGCCAACTTTGTTGCAGAGTGTTCTATTTAGCTTGAATCTAGAATTAAGAGCTGGTCATTCCAGAAACTGATTATAGCACACCACACTTGGCAATTAGATTATTGTATTTCTCTACTAGAAAGGACTTATAGATAGTTGGTATCATCTTCAAATTATACACTGACTTAAATTTTATTTAATAGCTAATACTATTCAACAAATATTCATTAAATTTCTAGTACGTGCAGATTTTTTTAGTTACAAGGCATATGAAGATAACTAGATGGGTAAAGCATGGACTCTGTGAGTTAAGCAATTAATAGTCTAATTCAGAGGACTGAACCCTGAACCAAGGCCTTTGGTACAACTGCTGCTGAAAATGTTTCCTTCTTTCTTTTTTATTTTCTTGAGACAAAGTCTCACTCTGTCACCCAGGCTGAATTGCAGTGGTGCTGTCTCAGCTCACTGCAAACTCCGCCTCCCAGATTCAAGCAATTCTGCCTCAGCCTTCCGAGTAGCTGGGACTACAGGCACACAACCATACCCAGCTAATTTTTGTATTTTTAGTAGAGATGGGTTTTACCATGATGACCAGAATAGTCTGCAACTCCTGACCTCAGGTGATCCATCTACCTTGGCTTCCTAACTGACAATGTTTCTGTCAAAAAGTACTATTGAAATATTTACTATCTAGACATTTAAATAAAATGTTTGCTGACCCTTTCTCTATTGGTTACATTGGTTTGAAAAGGTTAAATATATTCATCTACTTTCATATATATTTTTTCTTGTTAATGTTTATGAATGATTAATATAAATTATACATACAAACTATATATATACATATATGTACACGTATTTCTGTGTACATGTATGCATATATTTTTCATAATTATACCTTAAACTTTGATAAAACTTATCAATGCTGAATTCCCAGCAACAGAACTTAGTTACCTTAATTGGACTCAGACGAAAATGTCTTAGGCTGATTGACTGTAAAGACCTCCACGTGACCAGATCACTTTTAAGGCTTTTATTTTCATTTCATTTTATTTTATTTTTTTTTAGACAAAGTCTCGCTGTGTCGCCCAGGCTGGATTGTGATGGTGAGATCTCGGCTCACTGCAGTCTCTGCCTTCCTGGGTTCAAGCAATTCTCCTGCCTCAGCCTCCTGGGTAAGTGGAATTACAGGTGCCCACCACCACGCCTGGCTAATTTTTGTATTTTTAGTAGAGATGGGGTTTCACCGTGTTGGCCAGGTTGTTCTCGAACTCCTGACCTCAGGTGATCCACCTGCCTCGGCCTCCCAAAGTGTTGGGATTACAGGCATGAGCCACCATGCCCAGCCCCTTTTTAGGCTTCTTAATCATAAAACAATTATTTTTTTCCAAACATGAGCTTAGGAGTTGAAAGGTGTAGGAGAAGAAAATGGTACCATTTAAGAGGCTTTATCAGACAGATCATTCTGCCCTGTAAGTCTATTCTACTTTATTTTTTCTTATAGATTATTAATTTGTTGTTTATTACCAAAGTAGTCATTCATTTTGTTTTGTTTTATGTTATGTTTAACTTGTGCATGGGACTGGCTCATAGTCAATGCTCTGTCAACATTTTTTGAATTTACTTTGTAATCTCTCTAGTGGCATTTTTTTTTTTTTTTCAACTTTTAAGTTCAGGGGTACATGTGCAAGTTTGTTTTATAGGTAAATTCCATGTCACAGGGGTTTGGTGTACCGATTAGTTCATCATTCAGGTAAGAAGCATGGTACCTAATAGATAGTTTTTAGATCCTTACCCTCCTCCCACTCTCCACACTCAAGTAAGTCCTGGTGTCTCTTTTCTCTACTTTATGTCCCTGTGTACTCAGTGTTTAACTCCCACTTATAAGTGACGACATGTGGTGTTTCAGTTTCTGTTCCTCCGTTAGTTTGTTTAGGATAACACTCTCCAGCTCCATCTATGCTGAGCCAAAGACATGATCTCTTTCTTTATCATGGCTGCGTAGTATTCAATCGTGTATATGTACCACATTTTCTTTATCCAGTCTGTCATTGATGGGCATCTATGTTGATTCTGTGTCCTTGCTATTGTGACAAGTGATGCAATGAACATATGCATGTGTGTGTCTTTATGATAGAATGATTTCTATTCCCTTGGGTGTATACTCAATATAAGATGGTTGGGTCAAATGGTAATTCGGTTTTAAGTTCTTTGAGAAATCACCAAACCACATTTCACAATGACTGACCTAATTTACATTCCCACTGGAAGTGTATTAAGCGTTCCCTTTTCTCCACAATCTCACCAGAATTTGTTATTTTTGTTTACTTTTTCAAAATAGCCATTCTGACTGGTGTGAGACGGTATCTGGTTGTGGTTTTCATATTCATTTCTCTAAAGTTTAGTGATGTTGATCATTTTTTTATATGCTTATAGATCATGTGTAAGTTTCCTTTAGGAAAGTGTTTGTTCATGTCTTTTGTCCACTTTTTATGTTTTCTTTTCTGCTAAATTTGTTAAAGTTCTTTATAGAGGCTGGATATTAGGCCTTTGCTAGATGCATAGATTGCAAATTTTTTCTCCCATTCTGTAGGTTGTTTTCATTACCCTGTTGATAGTTTCTTTTGTTGTGCAGAGGCTTTTAAATTTAACAGGATCCCATTTGTCATTTTGCTTTTGTCGTAATTGTTTTTGACATCTTTGTTGTGAAATTTTTGCCAGTTCCTATATTCAGGGTGATATTACCTAGGTGGTCTTCTCAGATATTCATAGTTCTGCGGTTTACATTTAAATCTTTAATCTATCTTGAGTTGATTCTTATATATTATGTAAGGAAGGGGTCCAGTGTCAATATTCTGCATGTGGCTAGCCAGTTATCTCAGCACCATTGATTGAATAGGAAGTCCTTTCCTCATTGCTTGTTTTTGACAGCTTTGTTGAAGATCAGATGGTTGTAGGCATCTGGCGCTATTTCTAAATAGCCCCTTTTTTAAATGTTGATTTTAGAGTCAAGGTGAATTGGAGCAATCAGTCTTTCAGGTATGCTAAATATTTTGATCTATGTGTTGCAAAGAAGTTCTTTAAAGTCAGTGTTCTGTTTTGTTTTGTTTTTTTTCCCTAATTCTGCAAAGAATGTCATTGGTAGTTTTATGATTTGATAGAAATAAAATTGAATCTGTAAATTGCTTTGGACAGAATGGCGATTTTAACAATATTAATTCTTCTTATCCATGAGCATGAATGTTTTCTCCATTTATTTGTGCAATTTGTGATATCTTTGAACAGCATTTTATAATTCATGTTGTAGAGATCTTTCATCTCCCTGGTTCTCCCTGGTTGGCTATCTTCCTAGATATTTTCGTCTTTTTTGTGGCTACTGTGAATGGGATTGGGTTATTGATTTCACTCTCACCTAGGATGTTGTTGATGTGTAGTAATGGTACTGATTTTTATTCATTGAGTTTGTATCCTAAAACTTTGCTAAAGATGTTTATCAGATCAAGGAACTATTGGACAGACACTAAGGGGTTTTCCAGGTGTAAAATCATATTGATCATATTGTCTACAGAAAGAGATATTGGACTTCCTCTCTTCCTATTTGGATACCTTTTATTTCTTTCTCTTGCCTGATTGTTCTGGCTAGGATTTCCAGAACAATGTTGAATAGAAATGGTGAGAGAGAGCATCCTTGTCTTGTTCTTGTTTTGGAGGGGAATGCTTCCAGTTTTTGCTCATTCAGTATGATGTTGTCTGGGGGTTTTTTACAGATGGCTCTTATTATTTTGAAGTATGTTCTGTCAATCCCTATTTTGTTGAGAGTTTTGAACACAAAGGGATGTTCAATTCTATCAAAAGCTTTTTTATTCCATACATTAGAGCAAACATGTTTTAGATATGTTTATATATATTCCATACTCACATGAACATAACACAGACAAATGATTTATTACTAGATATTTAGTTAGAAGTAAATATGAATTGAAACTCATCTACCAAGTTCAGAAACAGTGTGAAAATGTACATCTAGGATCTAGGGAAAATGTTATTTTACTTAATAAGTCATTCCTTTGTACATGTGGTTTTTGCATGAGTTTGTAAAAATCATTAAACTCTTCTAAGAACTAAGCCATAAATCTAATACTAAACATTAAGGATCAGTGGAATTAACCAGTGTCTGCATATCCTTTTTGATACTCACTGGGTGGTGAAGAAACTGAATAAGCAAACTAAGGAGCCCAAATGGAAAGTCTACTCAAATTTAATTTCTTCATTGGAATCAAATTCAACATATAATGTATTTATCCAAGTTTGATCTTGCATTTGGCTTTTATTCCTTTTACTAGTCCATCTTTTACAAAAGTACATTATTGACAGAAGCCAGCTCTTTTCCCTAGTGCATGAAGCACTTTTTATTTCTCTAAAATAAAAGGTGGGAACAGTGACTGTGGAGGAAGGCAGTCACTACTAAACCCAACGTATCAAGTTAAGTAAGGAAAGCAGGCAAGAAATGTGCTACCTACAATTCTCTCCTTCTGTCCCCTCATCTGTCAGTGCCTAAAGTATTTCGAGTCTCCTAACTGGTGCCTTGTTTCTCTTCTTATTGCCACACAGATGATTCTTAGCATGGCAGCCAGACTAAGCCATTCTAGAGCAAAGTCAAACCATATGCTTCTCTCCCTAAAGCCTCGCAATGGCATTCTACTTAAAGGCCAAGGTCCTTCCAATGGTTTAGAAAGTCCTGCTTAATTTCTCTTTTTCCCCTGACTCCCTGTCTCCTCACATACGCTTTGTTTTAGGCTCTCATATCCTAGTACTCTCCTCTGGCTCACTCCACTCTGGTCACACTCCTGACTGTACCTTTAAATTTGAACTTGTTTCTCCCTGAGGGCTTTTGCTCAACTATGCTCACATAACAACATCTACCTGGCTTCCTTTCTCACCTCTTTCAAGTTTTGCTCCAAGTCCAGTCTTCTCATTGAAGCCAGAGCTGACTATCTGTTTAATATTTCAACACACACTCATCTTGAGCCCAATCTCTGGTATCCCACCTTAATTTTCCATTTATTTATTTATTTATTTATTTATTTATTTATGTTTTTGCACAGCATTTATCACCTCCTACCATATTACACATGTTTCTAATTCATTATGCTTTTTTTCTCTCTTTTACTGCTGATTGTTGATTTCTCCTTGCTGGATTGAGCAGTCTGGAAATGAAGCATCTTTGCTCATTAATGGTGCTGAAGCACCTAGAATGCCAAGTGAAAAATTAATAAATACTTGTAGGGAGCAATAAATAAATGCCAAGACTTACTGGTTTTAATTGACCTAAACAAATGATGTCTTTATCCGAATATTTGGATAAGTAATCACTGAAGTCTAAGCTTATGAGAGGAATTGCACCAACTGTGCATAAAAAAAAGTATTTGATAATTTTTGCTAAGAACTCAGAATTTTTGTTTAAAGGCAGCATTTGAAAACGGTGGCATTATGTTGTTGAAGAGTATATATTGTGTGTACAAATGTATGTAATTCATTAAAGTAATATTTTATATTTTATATCAATAATTTATTTCTGAAATAGTTTCATATCCCCAGATTCTAAATATGTAACATTAGCTTAAAATGTCATAGTTTGACAAAACTTATGAACAACTAGCTTCACTGCCTACTCCTTCAGGCAGGCAACATATTTCACTTCATATTCCATGCTTTGTTTTCCAAGGGAATGTGTTAGCAAAGCAGAACGTGGAGTATAACACATGAAAAAGGAATTTGTAGAGGTTATGAATAGATCCTCACAAACTTTTCTCTCAAAGGAGGAAAAAGATTCTAGGCAAGTCTGCTCATGTTTTTAGAAATAGTTCTGAAAATCTTGGTTTGCTGTCTCTTAAGGGGGTGGCCATTTAAGAACTGTTCATTTCTCTTTCTGGCATCAGCTGGCATCAGATTTTTACTTTAGTCATCCACTTAAAGCCTTAGTTTGGGATGAGTTATGGTCACAAAATGTATCCCTTTGAGTACTGGAGACTTGGCTCATTTATGTTCTAGCTGAATGATTGTAGGTAAATCATTAAATCAAAATTTCTGATTTCTTCATGTACTTATCAGTCTGTAACTTCTATTATCTCTGAGGTTAAAATGATATAATATTATATAAATAAAGGGATTTTAAAGGTGTTGCTCAAATGTTAAATATTTTTACAGTAGAGTATCATCAAAATAACCTAAATTAATAAAATAGAAGATGAACTGTTGGTTTTACATAGTAATTTCTTCCAGTTAATAGCAAAAGGTTAAAAAATAAGATGACAATATTTAAAATTATTGATACTTTTCTTTGATTGAAGAAGAAATACAGAAGTTTCATGGTTCCTTAAGGTCCTTATTATGACTAGCAATATTGTTGACACTGGAAGAAAGCTCTAGAAGAATTAATTAATGTGGACAAGAGATGGCCACATTAATGCTCTCAAGGTAGTGCTGAATTTTCTCTAATTCATCATTAACAGAATAATTGCTTTCCAGTGAAATTTGTGTATTCTCTACAGATTGTCATGAGCCTTTCCAAATAGAGATTAAGTTAGAACTGAATTGATGCTGTATTATTGCCAATGATAAAGAATAGTAAGGATCTTGTCTATCAAATGTACAAAATGACTTAGAAATTAAACATTTTTTATACAGTATAACTCAGAAAAAGACTGAAGTGTATATGAATCTGAATTATAATCTATTGCTGATAAGGAATATAATGTAATTGACAAGAGAGCCAACTCTTTTTTTTTTTTTTTTTTTTTTTTTTTTTTTTTTTGAGACGGAGTCTCGCTCTGTCGCCCGGGCTGGAGTGCAGTGGCCGGATCTCAGCTCACTGCAAGCTCCGCCTCCCGGGTTTATGCCATTCTCCTGCCTCAGCCTCCCGAGTAGCTGGGACTACAGGCGCCCGCCACCTCGCCCGGCTCGTTTTTTTGTATTTTTTAGTAGAGACGGGGTTTCACTGTGTTAGCCAGGATGGTTTCGATCTCCTGACCTCGTGATCCGCCCGTCTCGGCCTTCCAAAGTGCTGGGATTACAGGCTTGAGCCACCGCGCTCGGCCGAGAGCCAACTCTTATATCTATTAGTCAATACATTCTTCCATTGAGAAGTACCATAAGAAGTAAACATGTAATCAAACAGTTGTTTGTCAGTTGTGAATTCAGAACTGGGGTACAATTTTAATATGAAAAGCATTGCTATTAGTGATATGGACAGGAGACAGGGCAATACTGGCTCCAAGAGAGTGGTTCCCCCACAAAGGCCCTACTCTCAAGTCTGAAGACCCGAGGCCCTAAATGAGGACAGGTGTTCTGCTTTCATGCCACAAAAGTTGCCTTTTGGCCTGCCACCCCTCATCCTCCCCCCATATAAACCCGAGACCATAGCAGGCACACACACATGTGGCTGAACATAGGGATGAGCAGAGCAGCTACTGCAGACAACATGGCAGAGAAAGAGAGAAGAGGAGGGATATCTGGAGGCTAACGGGAGTTCAGCTGGGGATGGTAGGAGAAGAGTCCAGCTGATGGGTGGCCAGACTCCAGGGGAAGACCACCTTCCCACTCCATCTCCCCTGCTTCTGGCTCCCCATCCATCTCACTGAGAGCCACCTCCATCCCTCAATAAAAACTTGCACTCATCCTTGGAGCCCACATGTGATGCGATTTTTCCAGTACACTGGGCAAGGACTCTGGCTGTCACATTGGCCTCTTGCCCTTGCAATAAGGCAGAGGGTCCATTGAGCTGATTAACACACAAGCTGTCTACAGATAGCAAATATGAAAGAACTTGGAAACACACACCCATCTGGGCTTCGGGAGTTGCAGACACTCACCCCTAGTTGTTGCCATGGGGTCAAAGTCCAAAAGTGCTCATGCCAGCCGCTATATCTGCCTGTCTGCATGATTCCCCTAGGGGTTTGAGCTGCAGGGCAACCAAGCATGCAACACCCTTGTTGTACATCCTGTGAGGGGAATCAGGGAAATCTCCTGTTTCATAAGGAATGCTTAATATTAGGTAATAATAGAATATGAATGTTTTTACAGACAGGAATGTATATCATCTATGTTAGTGACTTAGCAGAGATTTTTGGTCCAATTACTTGAAAATATGTCATGGTCATGTGGTCTCTGGATGGCTAAGATATAGCTATAGTATGACATTACATTTAAAACTAGCTGGTTACCTTTCCAGACACTTTTGATGGAGAAAACAGTAATAAATTGCTGTGAAGAGTGCTAAAATACTGCATTCTGACCTCAAAAATAGTTGTTTCTGTAAATTAAAGAAGAAAGATTATTTACAAAGCTAGATAAAATAAGTTCAAAATGAATCCCAACATTTAATGATACTAGCTATTACAAAGTAACTCCAACTATTAGTAAGCTTAGCTCAGTTACGTTACCCCTTACATCACCTTTGAATTGTTCTTGAAGCATTGCTTATTTTCTGGACAGCATTGCCAATACAGTTTAGCTAAGTGTGAGGCCTGCCTGTCAACTACCTCCTTTCTGTGTTTCTAATGGTTTGGAGAGTAATTACTCCCCAGAGGCTGTAGCATGCCCTGTGCAATATGTGCTGAGCAGTCTGACCAGAAATTCTTATAGGCCTAAGCCTGGACTCCTGCCATCTCAAACAGTAGGAGGATTCTTGGCTTCTAAAGTAATTTAGGTATACAAAGCCAAGAAAGAGTTTCTGGATGGTTTTCGTTGATTTTAGATTTTAAAAGCAATGGGTTCCTTGAACAGACTAGGCTACTTTATGAGAAAAAAACTGAAAAGTACTGACTAAAATTGGTCTTTTCTTCATTATCTGAGGTAATCTAGGCTATAGGAGATAGGGAACGCTGAGTTGCACCACTCCTGTTGCTTTAAAATAGGCTGTTTTACCTAACAAGATAAGACTCTATTTTTTCTTTTTCTTTTTTTTGGAGACAAGATCTAGCTGTGTTGCCCAGACTGGAGTGCAATGGCATGATCTTGGCTCACTGCAACCTCTGCCTCCCAGATTCAAGCAATTCCCATGTCTCAACCTGAGTAGTTGGGGATTCATGCAATTTAGTATGACAAGTTAGTTAGGAATTTCTTCCTCCCAGCCATCAACATTTAACCTTTGTTGCACATAAATGCATGAAATAAATTAGCCACAACTTTGGAAAATATTGCAATAAAATGAATAACTACAGAGGACAAAACCAGATGAAATGGAAAAATATTTATCTGAAAATAAGTAAATGTGTTTGACCATTTGGTTGGTGTATGATGTGCTTTTTCCCTAAAATCATTGAGAAGTCAACATTCACTTTAATATTAAATTTAAATATTAAAATACATGAATTTCTATCAAAGATATAAGTAGGTTTATTAAATTATTATCATTTTATTTTAGTATTGCCTTGCTTAAAGTTAGCAACTTAAGATATTATTTAAAGAAAATATTGTATACCCTTCATTGAGGAAAAGGAAATTCTATGAGAAAATAAGAAAATAAATACCCTAATTATTTTATTATCTTTTTAATATTAGTAATGAAGTCTTATGCAAAGTAAAAGTGAACATACTCATTAATATCTTTCCCAGTGAGACCTCATAGAATTGGGAACTATCTTTCCCAATGAGACCTCGTAGAATTAAGTAATCTATAATTTAAAAATATTACAAAATATTAGTAGAAAAGTAATTATTTCACAAAGTTTTGGCACATTGTTGGGAATTAATTAGCAAAACTTTTTTTTTTTTTTTTTTTTTGAGACGGAGTCTCGCTCTGTCACCCAAGCTGGAGTGCACTGGCCAGATCTCAGCTCACTGCAAGCTCTGCCTCCCGGGTTCATGCCACTCTCCTGCCTCAGCCTCCCGAGTAGCTGGGACTACAGGCGCCCGCCACCTCGCCCGGCTAGTTTTTTTGTATTTTTTAGTAGAGACGGGGTTTCACCGTGTTAGCCAGGATGGTCTCGATCTCCTGACCTTGCGATCCGCCCACCTCGGCCTCCCAAAGTGCTGGGATTACAGGCTTGAGCCACCGCGCCTGGCCAGCAAAACTTTTTATAAGTTACATGTTAACAAAATTGGGATTACTGGAAATGAATCACACTTTTAAAAAAATCCTGGGGTAAATTATATTCTAATTTATATGATTAAGAAAGATTCATTTAAAAAAACATTTGATTGAAATTTTATTTACTATGGTACTGTTTTATGCCCAGAGATGACAGTAGTAGCCACAGATAAAAGTTTCCTGCTCTTATATACCCTTTTATTTACAGGAAATCATATGTGTATTTCAAACTTATTTACTTTATCATGTGAAAGTCTTCTGCTCTTACAGTATTTCTGTATACTGCATTAAGTGATTAAGGACATTGTGCAGAGGAGCATGCTGCTGGTAGATGGAGGGGAAACCACTTCCATCATTAGTCTCCGAGAACATTAGACTATTTTGAAAGATAGTCTACTATCTACAAAGGAAGAATACTTAAACAACTGCTCAGTGACTCTTTGATTAGTACTATTTTTCTACTTGAAGGTGACAATGACTAAAACGTTGTAAATGTTGCCTGGTAGAAATAGATGGAACTGTTAAGCAGTATTATATACTGCATTCGACTATACTGTGTTCAGTTATCTATCTCTCCTTCAAGTAATGTTTTTGACTTGGATTACATTGACTCTGTTTTCAGAGATAATCTTTATTAGTCTGGGCCATTTATAGTACTCCATCTGTTTCACCAATGATAGCATAGAAGTCTTGGCTTTAAGCAATCAACATATGACATTTCCTGGTGATTATTACTGGTCTACAAATAGGCACATAGTCTATGTTAGCTCAATCAGATTAAATAAAAACATTTTCTTTCTCTGCTTAAATGAATAGTCGTCTCTACTCCACCAAAAGTGAAGAGGGAACAGTCATGAGTTGATATGGTTTGTCTGTGTCCCCACTCAAATCTCATCTTGAATTGTAGTTCCCATATCCTCATGTGTTGTGGGAGACCAGGTGCGAGGTAATTGAACCATGGGGGCGGTTACTCCATGATGTTCTTCTGATAGTGAGTGAGTTATCATGAGATCTGATGGTTTTATAAAGGGGTTTTCCACCTTTGCTCAGCACTTCTCCTTCCTGCCGCCATGTAAAGAAGAATGTGACTATTTCCCCTTGTGTCATGATTATAAGTGTCCTGAGGCTTCCAGAGCCATGCTGAACTGAGTCAATTAAACCTCTTTCCTTTATAAATTACCCAGTCTTGGGTATGTCTTTATTAGCAGCGTAAGAAACAACTAGCACATGAGTGAAGGTAGCCTAAAGGAAGAACCAAGATAATCACAGTCTATACTCCCTATTGTTTAATCTCACATTAAATGTGAAAAAAGTTACTTCATTCAGTTTATACTACTTTAAGTTGGGCTTTCTATAACTTGAAGCTAAAGGTATCTTCAACTGATTCAACCGATAAGAGGCAAAGCCTTATTTAAACCCAATTCTCTCTGACTTCAAGTCCAATTCTTTTTCACGGTGTTTGAAATAAATGGAATGTATGTATTCAGTGACATTGTAAGTCAACTAATTCTAACTTGATATGCTATAGCTTGTTATCTTTTGTTTTCATATTCTTCAGATAATTATCTGATTATTCAGATTTATGAAAAACAGCAACAAATGTACAAGCACCTTACCACTCAGGGGATCTAACTAAATTGAGTGGCTTTGGAAAATTTAATCAATACCAAAATTATAACCCAAATTCCAAGTTTACATCTTCATTTTAAAAAGGTTTCCTAGTATAAATAATTATACAGATTATTTTTGTTGATTTTGACCACATATTCTTGCTAGTCCTTTCTCTTTGCATGAATAATGGAGTTGCCAATGTGATTTGGGGTTGTAATATTTTTCTACAATGATGAAAAACTATATTTTGTACATATTTTAGATTTCAAAAGCTATATGCATAGGGACCTTAAAGAAAGTTGGTTAAAGGGAAGAAAGAGGAGCATATGAATAAATTGATTCAAAAGAATTTATTCAACACCTGGTTGTGAGAAATACATTACAGTCACATTAAATATTGTGATTGATTCTGGAAAAGTTGATTGGTAAAAAGTTTATGGGAAACAATAATCAAAGAGGAAAAATAAAAGTTAATCTTTTCAAGTTATAGGTTCCTTTTCATCAGAGATAAACAATTTAGAAAGTCATATGATAGATAAGTACTGGAAAGCATTAATTTCAACAAGGAGAGAGAGAATGTGGTTACCCTGGAGGAAGAAAATGTAGTGTTTGTTCAGTAGAAAGAATGTGTTCAGCCAGTTTAAGGGAATAAGGAAAGTTGAGCAAAACAGAGCAAAAGCAAGATATCCATAGCAGGCTGCAAATCATTATTATTTGAGGGACAATTGAAGTCATGTGAGTCAAAAGCAAAGGTAGATTTTTCAAAAAGGAAGTCTAGGATATACTAGGCCAACATCTTTGTAGTTCTGGCAGTGCACAGTCTGCCATTCACAATGGTGATACGATAATAAAAGAGACACCTCAAATTGAGTTAATTATTAGAGTGGAGGGAACTAACTTTGGTTAGAGAATGTTGGAAAGGATTATTTAGAATGAAACTGCATGATGAACAAAAGAGTTCATAATAGAATATCTCATACCGTAAATAAAAAAGATTGAACAGCCTGAACTTTGGGAAAATTCTTATTTATTGCAAATAAGTTTCATTTCCTTCTGTGATTGTCATAGCAAGTTTAAATAATTAATTGTTTTTGGATCAATGTTGTCTAAGTTGCCTTTGTCTGTTATCACCACTGCAGAGAAGGATGCATTCCGAAACCCCCAGGGGGTGATGCCTGAACCTATAGAGAGCACCCAAACCTATATATACTATGTATTCCCTATCCGTGTGTTTCTATGATAAAGTTTAATTTATAAATTATGCATTAAGAAATTAACAACGATAACTAATGATAGAATAGAACAATTATAACAATATGCCAGCATCTCTACTCTTGCACTGTGGGGCTATTATTAAGTAAAATAAAGGTCTCTTGAAGACAAGCATTGTTATACTGTGACAGTTATCGGATGATAACTGAGATGGTTACTAAATGACTAAAGGCAAGTATATACTACTTGGATATGCTAAATAAAGGAATAACTCTCTTTCCTTCATATAGCAATTCAAGCACAAGTAGTCTAGGCTGATATAATGGCTTCAAATGTCAAGAGTTCAGGCTACCTTTTTGATATTCTGTCTCTAATACGTCACCCATGATCTCAAAAAGTTGCTGTAGCTCTTGCCATCATACCTGACTTGATAACATTATATGAGCCTCTAGAGGCTCCTACACTGGATTTTAAGGTAATATTAGAACTTATTTCTTTTATCCAACCATATTATTGTATCATATAATCAACTTCTCTTCACTCCCTTCTCCTGCCTTCACATCCTAGCCTCTGGTAACCACTATTGTACTGTCTGCTTCCATGAGATCCACTTTTTTAACTCCCACATATGGAGTGAGAACATGTGATATCTGACCTTAAAAACTTAGTATCTCAGATCAATACTGTCAGATAAGGTCAAATTTATCTTCCATCTTTACTGTACATATAGGAGTATTAGAGGGTAAATGCCCTACTTTTTCTAATTATTTCTTGTTTTTCTAATTATTTTAAAACCAGTTTTATTTGCTGAGTTCTCAAAGAAGGATATTATCTTACATATATCCAAGGATTATTCTTTTAGTATGCTATTTTTTTATTGGTTCTATATCTTAAATCGAAATAGTCATTACTTCCTAGAGTCCAAAGCAATGCATCAATTTGTTTTGGATCAAAGAGCTTTTTTCAGCACAGTATGAGTCTGCCACTCTCTAAGACACCACTTTTCTTTCAGCGAGCACACTGTAACCAAATCAGTTGCCTTTTTTTTTTTCGAAGAAGCCCCACAGACATTGCATCTAGAATACAGAATATGGTAGCTTTTAAGCTGTGAAATAGGTCACTCCCCCATTAAATTTACAGTATAATCAGGAAAAAAATAGTGCATGCTCTTCAGTAAGAAAACTTATCTGAATGGAAACTGAGAAGAAATGGAAGAAGAAGGCTGAACAGAAATACTGAAAATGTATGTTGATCACCAAATGGAAAGCAAGAAAATTCTGAAGAAATTTAAGAATAAGCACTGAAATCTATCAGAAAAGGCAAGGCTGGATTAGCCTCATGAAAATTCATTGACATCTATAGTTAACCAGTTCCTACCTCTGAAATGCCTTCCATCTGTCAACTTTGAGCCATTTATCAAGTATTTCCTAGCTGAGGGTTTTGTCCTTTTAAGATTTTTCTAAACTCTGTTTCTACAATTCCTGTGCCTTCCAGTGTCTCTTTTTACAATTCCTCTCCGAATGTCCTAAAGAATACTGTTTTATAAATTCATTGTTATGTTATCACACCCAGAAGTCATAGAACTTTCTCTCTAACATAGTGGAATAGGGAAATATGAAAATATTTTATAGGATTAAACTCACTTGTTCTTTTGACATGCTTTACCTAGCTTAGAAAAATATATACAGGATTACATCTGTCAGGAGACAGCCTTCAGGAGGCTTTGCTAAAGTTTTCTAAAATCTGCCAAATCCAGTTTTATAATTTAAAATACAAAATGATAAATTAAAAAGTTTAACAATAATATAATGATAATATTCTAGATTTCTTTTACCTACTTCACATTAACTTTCAAAAATTTCCCTCCCCAAGATTCCATGAAACAATCTTTCAAATGTATGCACCTTAATGGGCAGAATAAATTTGTCCTTACTTTATCTTCTTCAAATATACATACGTGATAATGCTTACCTCTTAACTATAGTATTGACATCCATTTACTCCTTAGTAGGTAGACTAGAGCATTTGAAACGTGGAGCTCAGTGTATTGGTATATTTTATGGCATCAGACCTTATTCAATAAACCATATACATTCTTACTTTTCTAGAATGTTTTTCCATATTAACAAAAAGAGTTAGAAATATATGGAACAAATATATGCAAATAATTGGTGTTAATTTAAGCTGACTTATGAAACATTCTCAGAGATTTTAGGGTTCTAGACCATATCCTAAATGTTTGAGTGTGCAGTTAATTTTTTCCAGTTCCTCTTTCCACTCTTAAGTGAAAATGCTTCCATTTTGGGATTGGACAGCCTCAATAGTGATATAAAATTACTGTAGCAAGTGTAACTCATGAAAAAAAAAAATCCACAGGTGCTATTGCTCTATGCCATCTGCGATACTAGCAGACATTGTCTAAACTAGTCTGGATTACTCTGTCTCAATGTGCTCACTTCTAGAATGCTTTGATTTCAGGGCACTGAACTACTACTGTAACCATTGTTTCTCTATAATTATTGTCACACAGTTACACCACACAGGTAATTCCACCTTCAACATCATGTAACTATTACACTGGCAAACTTTTGGACCTATATAATATAGTCTTAGTCAACATATTTTATTAGGAGATCGCTTTGGTACCTATTATAAATGTACATAAACCACTGTCACTTGTGATGTATGGTGAAATGTACTAAAGAACAGCAAACCTACCTCCTTTTCTTCCCCAATATCAATTCTAGGTACAGCCAGGTATTAAATCATGTGTTTTAGGTGCTTCCCTTTATCTACCCTGATTCTGTTATAATGAGAGCTAGGGATTTTTTGGATCAAACTTCTGTGCTATTTTATAAAACATTCTTAATTATTTTGATATTACAAGTACCTCAGGACATCTTGATGATATTTCTTTTGCATGTGTCCACACTTTAACATCTATGATACTTTAGAAAGACTTTTTTGGGCTACTTAATTATCCCTTTTCCTAGTTGTTGTCCATTTTGGGCCTTGTGAGGAACCATCCACATCTATACCCACCATTTCCCCACTAATCTTACAGCGTTAGAGTTTACATTCTTCTATTTTTGGCTAGTTCCACATTTTTGTTGATACACAAAGACTTGATACTCCAATCCTTTGTCATTTTGGTGACTTGAGGTTTCCACTTCTCATTGATTTAGTGTATTTTCTTTGGAACTACAAAGGAAATATCCATTGACATCATTCAAACTGCCCCACTTAGTATCCTTGTCCCTATCTGTTGAAGGCAGCTCTGTGATCATGCCCTGATCCACTGGTACCTAAGCAACTATTACAACTTTTCTATACCATACATAGTATGTAAGCAAGCTCTTTCCCCAATGAGCAGTGACTTAAATATGTGTGTGATTTGTCTTTGTGACACTCTCAAATCCCAGTGCGTCTCTAAACTCTTGGGCTTATAAAGCACTTAGTCCTCAAAATGCAAATGACTTTACATTTCAGAACAAGTTATTCCTTTTTGTTACTTGTTGCCTGCCACATTTTCAGCATATCAGCAGGCTGTTCCATTCATATTAGAAGGTGTCTTCTCCAGACTTTGGAGGATCGCCTCTGAAACTCTCAGTTTTTATTTCCAAACTGTTTCTATACTTAACAGATTAACACATTTTCACTGCCTGCCATAACATTTTTGTCCATATTCTAGTGGTGGAGATATCAAGTCAGAGATAGAAAAATTCTGTTATACCCAAGGACTATGATGATATTATAAATTACACTTCTTTTTCCAGAAAAAAGGCTTACACTTTAGGGCTGAAGGGTCTGAGCCTGAGCCAGGCAACTTAAAATGTATATTTTTAGGCAGTTCTTCTTTCAGTTAACTTCCTGAAAGTTATATATAGTTATATAACTATATATATATATATATATTTTTAGCAAGTATTCTTAGGACTTCTAGAGACTTGGTAGACTTATCAAAAAGTTTTGGCTATTTTTTGTTGGTTTATGGGTTAGTTTTTTTAAATCAACTCTTATTTTAGAGATAGGGGATGCATGTGCAGGTTTGTTACATGACTCTGAAGTTTGAAGTATGAATCCTGTCAACCGGGTAGTAAAAAGAGTACCCAATAGGTAGTTTCTCAACCCATGCTCCAGTCCTTTTCTCCTCCTTTTAGTTGTCACCAGTGTCAGTTGTTCTCATCTTTATGTCCATGTCTTTATGTCCATGTATACTCAATGTTTTGCTCCTGTTTAAATGAGAACATGCAATAGTTTGTTTTCTATTTATGTTAATTCATTTAGGATCATGGCCTCCAGCTGCATCTATGTTGCTGAAAAGAACATGACTTCATTCTTTTTAAGGTTGCATAGTATTCCATGGTATATATGTGCCACATTTTCTTAATGCAATCCACTGCTGATGGGTGCCTACATATCTTTGCTATTGTGAATAGCACTATAATGAACATACATGTGCATGTGTCTTCTTGGTAGAACAATTTATTTTCTTTTGGTTATATACCCAGTAATGGGATTGCTGGGTCAAATGGTAGCTCTGTTTTAACTCCTTTGAGAAATCTCCAAAATGTTTTCCACAGTGGCCAAACTAATTTACACTGTCACCAACAGTGTATAAGCATTTCCTTTTCTCTACAACCAGCATCTGTTATTATTTAACGTTTTAATAATGGCCATTCTGACTGGTGTGAGAAGGTATCTTATTGTGATTTTGATTTTCATCTCTCTGATGATTACTGATGATGAGCACTTTTTTCATATGTTTATTTGCCACTTGTATGTCTTCTTTTGAGAAGTATTCATGTTTTTTAACCATTTTTAAATGGGATTATTTGGTTTTTCTTTGTTGACTGATTTCACTTGTTCTTATAGATTCTGGATATTAGACCTTTATTAGATATATAGTTTGCAAATATTTTGTCACATTCCATAGCTTGTCTGTTTGCTCTATTGATAATTTATTTTGCTGTGCAGAAGCTCTTTAGTTTAATTAGGTCCCACCTGTAAATTCTTGTTTTTGTTGCCATTACTTTTAGAGACTTAGCCAACAATTCTATGCCAAGTATGATGTCATGTTGAGAAAGGTATTTCCTAGGTTTTCTTCTAGGATTGTTATAATTTGAGGTCTTACATTTAAACTAGATTTATAATCACCACACAAAAGCCTTTAATACCTAGAAATATAGCTAACCAATGGGATGAAAGAGCTCCAAAAGGAGAACTACAAAACACTGCTGAAAGAAATCAGAGATATCACAAATAAATGGAAAAACGTTTCATGCTTATGGACTGAAAGAATTAATGTTCCTAAATGGTTATACTTCCTAAAGCAGTTTACAGATTCAATGCTATTTCTACTGAAATAGGAATGTCAGCTTTCACAGAATAAGAAAAAAAATCCCATGGAACCAAAAAAAAGCCCAAATCACTGAACAAATGCTAAGCACAAAGAACAAAGCCAGAGGCATCTTACTACAGACTTCAAATGATACTACAGGGCTACAGTAACCAAAACAACCTGGCACTGGTATAAAAACAGACAAATAGACCCACTGGTCAGAAAAAAGTACCCAGAAATCAAGTTTCACATGCACAGTTTTTGCTCTTTGAGTTTTAACTCTTTGAGTCCTCATTTAGTGCTTTTGAGCCCTCTTTATAATTCTGAATTCTGGTTGCCTGTTTACAAAATTCACCAATGCTGATTTTGGCAGCAAAGTTGGCACTGATGCTGGCTTTAGTGATGACCTCAGCACCAGCAATAGCTTTGGCAGTGGGCCTAATATCAGCTTTGACAGAGGAATGAGTACCCTCATTGGTTTTGGCAGTCATCCCAATCCTAATACTGGCTTTACTGGCAAACAGCTTCAATAGTGGACCTTGTCTATTGTTGGCCTTGGTGGTGGACCAAGCAGTGGTCCTCGCTTTTGCAGTGAACCAAACTACAGGCTTCAGTGGTGGACTGAGCATTGGTGCTAGGTTTGGTGGTGAACTGGGTACCAGTACTGGCTTTGGCAGTGGAGCCACCAGTCTTGGTGCTTGTGGCTTCACCTATGGCTACTGAGGTTTCAGGTTCATTCCCTATGTTTACAGATACCACCAATAGATTGGATCAGTCCTTCCCATGGAGCCAAGGTACATTCTTGGAATCTTTGTCCACACAGCAGTCTAAGCAGTTACAACTGATCAGCTGCAGGGTGTCACACTATGAAAAATATGTTTGCTGTTTCTGCTTTATTGTTTGCTTTCTGTGTGCTGTCATATCTTGGTATCAGAGTTACAGTAAATTTGCAAAACAGAAAAACGATATAAATATGGAATATTCTGATATGGGTTTAATGTGATGCTCAACTTGTATGATACATTGTAAAAGCAATATCAGGGTTTTTTGGAGAAAAGATGATAAAGTGAAAGGCTGTGTGTTGATGGTCAGACTTTATGACATCTGTTATCTGATGTTGCATAATTATGTTTCTTTTCCTTAGGGCCAGAGATGAGACCAGGCATTTTTTTCCTTGACCATAATTGAAAACATAATAGCATACCATAGTTTCCCCATTCATCTATTTTTATCAATAACAAAAAGATTCAAAGTAGTGGGATTGAAGCATAAGGGGTTTTAGGATTTGTTGAACATAAACATTTCTCTACAGATGACTTAATGAGGGTCAACATGTACTTGCTAATATTATTGATCATCTACTGTGTGCAGAACTAAGCCCTTTATGTGCCTTAATTAAACTAAACCTGACAATAAGCCTATAAGATTGTTACTATCATATTCTTCAAAATTACAGATAAATAAAACTAAATGGAAGAGAGGGTGAGTGGCTTGTCTAAGTAACTTGGCAATTAAAAGTTTCAAAATGCTAACCCAGGCAGTCTGATTCCAGAGCTTACCCTCTTATACATTAAGCAGTATGGAAAGTCCCCAGCCTGAGTGCTTTGAAAAAACTAGCCTGGTATTTTCTGCTCTCTAGAATATTTTGCCAGTAATATTATCTCCTTCTGTTTTTCTTTAAATATTTTTTTTGGATATGCCCAAGGACATCCAGGTTGCTCATGTAGTTGAAATGAATCAGTCTTGATTCCATTGCCTGAAAGTCTGGATCACTCCTGGAATTTTCCTATGCTGTAGCTCGGTCTCTGCAGCCATACTTCATGCTCCAGTGTGTGACACAGGTTGTTTTTAGAGATTCACAAAACAGCTAACTTCCTCCAGGTCACTTTCAACTCCCTAACAGCTGAAGGCAAATTATGTAATGCAATCAGTAAAGGTCAGAAGGCTCCTCAAAGCTTTAGCTATTTAATCTGAATCACTCCCACTTTGTGGTCACCAGCATTCGAGTAAACCAATCTCTTTTATATGAAATTATTTCTTTCTTTCTCAAGGATAAGTCTATCTAAAGACTGCCTGAAGTTTTTACTACTAAAGAAAACATAATATCCATAACCATTTTCAGATTCAAGGACATTAGAGTTTTCTATTTTTTTAAAAATGGCTGTGTATTTATTATATTACATCTATGTAAATAAAGAATTCGGTTCTCATATTTTTCCAAAATACAGGGAGTTTGAATGGCAATGCTATCTTTACCGCTATTCTACTAAGTTGCCAGCATCACCCAAATTCTACCATTAAATATTAGATTGAAAGAGTTTTCAAAAAAAAATTTAAGCCTTAAAAAATTATTTATTTTATTTTATTGAAACAAGTGACCTTGTTTCACTCTGTCTCACTCTGTACTCACTCTGTCACCCAGGCTGGAGTACAGTGATGTAATCATGAAATCATGACTCATTGCAGCCTCGACCAAACCTCCGTCTCAGCCTTCAGTGTACCTGGGACTACAGGCATGCACCACAAAGCCCTGCTAATTTTTATATTAATATTATTATATTTTTTGGTAGAGACATAGTCTTGCTATTTTTCCCAAACTAGTCTCAAAACCCTTCCCTCAAACAATCCTGCTGCCTTAGCCTTCCAAAGTGCTGACATGACAGGCATGAACCACCACACCCAGCCAAAAGAATTGATTTTATATACTGAAGACCTTTAAATAACTGACATGGGTTTCAGAACAATGAATCCTATAGTTTTCCGTATAAAGTATGTCTACCGTGGTCATTTGTTATCTCAGCAATAGAAAACAAAAACAATTTTCTAAATACATATATCTATTTCTATTGTTGTTATTGTTGCTGTCAAAGACACTCTCATTTCTACCAAAATGTGGTACTGGACCGTATTCGTTAATATTTAGTAGGCTGGGTGCAGTGGCTCACACCTGTAATCCCAGTACTTTGCGGGGCTGAGGTGAGCAGATCACCTGAGGTTGGGAGTTCGAGACCAGCCTGACCAACATGGAGAAACCCCATCTCTACTAAAAAACTACAAAATTAGCCAGGCATGGTGGTGCATGCCTGTAATCCCAGCTACTCGGGAGACAGAGGCAGAAGAATCACTTTAATGCAGGAGGTAGAGGTTGCAGTGAGCTGAGATCGTGCCATTGTGCATTGCACTCTAGCCTGGGCAGCAAGAGTGAAACTCCGTCAAAAAAAAATAAAAATAAAAAATTTCAGCTGTCAGGATGTCATTACTCCAGTATTACTACTTGGTGACTTAGGGTGATTTGCTTCCATTTCTTCATCTTTGTAATAGAAGAAATTATAAAAAGTACTATAGGATAAAATTAAGCAATGTAAGTAAGGCAGATAGTATGATATCATGTAAATATCAAGTATTAAATTTCAGAATAGTAATAGCTGTAGTAGTGTAGATGTTGTTGTAGAAATACATCTAAAGTGTGGTTGGATATCATTTAAGGCCTATTCTTAATTATTTCAGTTCTAAGATAAGATATTATGGATCCTAGAATCTTAGTATCTTAGAATCATAATTTTCTGGTTGGATTTCTAACACCTATAATACTTCTTTTACCATTTATTAAATAAAAGGAAGTAACAAACTTTTTATTTTCATTGCATTGATCTTGTTCCAATTGTATGAGAATTTGTCATACATAATTTTGCAAAGGAATGACCTTGAGTAGTCAATATACATAATATTAATGTTGCTATCTATGTACAAAGCAACTTAA